>NC_067399.1:658598376-659268376 GCF_016432865.1 Antechinus flavipes
AACAGGCTCCAGACTCCTTCTTGGACCAGCCACATGGAGGCTCTCCTGCTTCCTTCACTTCTCCATCTAAAGACCAAGGACTCGGGATGAGAGCTAGCCCTGACATTACTATTATGTATACTGTAAGATTAAGTCAAATTTGGGCCTTGATCTAAATATGAGTAGGCAACATAAGAATTTGTGAGGTATTCAATCCCTCTGTTCCTTCCCCCACTCTTAGCAACAAATCCTTGATAAATGGTCAGTTTTGTTGTTGTTGTTGTTGTGTGACTATCATGCTAGTATAAGGTAATAATGGAACCCAGTGCACAACAAAAATCCTAGAATGACAGTGAAAGATATTAGAATGGGACTCTTCTTGATTTTCCTATGGGGTTATAATGAGTCTCTATGCCTTCATACTATCCAAGACCAATCATAAATGGAAAAGGCAAACATTTCCATTTGAAGATAAATTGTATTTTGAGTAGAGAAAAAAAAATCTTGTTTTGGTTGCAGTTTATTAATAAAGTCTCACTGTAGAACTGTCCTGGAAGTCTTTATGAGCACTTGTTGGCTAGAGTACAGGTGACTGAATTAAAAGTTCTTTTTCAAGTCCCAAGAATCATTTTGGAGAGGTCAGTACTGGAACATATTCAGCAAATCTGACAGATAAAAACTACCTCAGAATAGAAAGCCTAATAATTTCAGGTTTTCACAATTATCCTGTGCTACTAAGGTTCATGGGGAAAGGGCAAGAGTCTCCCTCAACTTTCTCAATTATTGTGTCTGCTAATCCTTCAAACCTGTTGAAAGAAGCAAAAAAGAAAAATATGGGCAGCTCTGAACACAGTATGTAGTATTTATTATATAGATTTTCTTGAAATAGAATTTTATTGCCTTATATTTTAAATCCTCTCATATTCTGCTGTGCACGTGGAAAAGTTTTTTTCTTTAATTTCTTATTTTGTATTTAAATTTAAAATAAATTCAATCCTCTGGAATCTTTTGACCTGAGATTTATAAAGCATATAAGCAGATCTGAACCACCTAATAAATACTATAGTTTTGATGCAAAAAGAGATTTTTGATGAATACTATTAGAATAAAATAACAGGGAATTCAAAATTCAAAAATTAACATGTCAACCTACAAATTGAACTAGCAAAGCCATAGACCACTAGGGAAATCAGCTTGCCAGAAACATATAACTTTATAAATAATGACCTTTATACGGTAATGAAAAATTAACAAGTAGCATGTATAAGTATATAGAGACCATTATTTTAATCAAAGTCAGGAGGACCCATGTTAAATCTTGCTTTTGAAACAGACTGACTTTGTCACTATGGGTAAGTTATTCAATCTTTCATTGCTAGTGACAAATCTCTAGGATTTTCCCTAGAAGGGATCTTCCTCACTAAGAGTTCCATATTTCAGTGGGAATATCTCTTCCTATTAACAGGATAATTTCTTCAACAACATTAAAATCTTTTTAAACCTTAGAAATGTCCAAATTTGAATTGTTTATTTTGTCATTTAATATTATTAATTATTAATATTAATAATAGTAATATATATATATAATTGGTACACTGAATAAGTGCCACCCCCAAATATATACATGTGAATGAATACACACATTTATATGTGTATACATATATGCATGTAATTTAAATATACATATACAGAATATCCCAAATGTTTTACCATTTCAAGTTGCATTAGACTATATCTATGCATTTAAGTGGGAATAAGCTTTTGTGTTTTTAATTGAAACCCCTGTAAGTTTTAAAACACTGACATACTGTCAACTAATTTTATGTAATTTTCATAAACCCTGTTAAGCTTCCTAAGTTTTTTATTATTTTATTTTTATTTATCTACTTTTGTTCAGTAGATTTATATAAATAAAATAATTTAAGATTATTTATTTATTTATTTGGTTGCTTTTTATTTTTTTATTTTGCTGGGACAATTGAGGTTAAGTGACTTGCCCAGGGTCACTCTGTTAAGAAGTATTAAGTGTCTGAGACCAGATTTGAACTCAGGTCCTCCTGACTTCAGGGCTGGTGCTCTATCTCCTGCACTACCTGGCTGTCCCTATATATATTTTTTTTAATTTTAAAATAAATGTAATTTATGTTTATGTATATAAATTATGTATGATTACAGAGTTAACTCTAGTGTATAGGTTTTATATATAGGTACTCATCTATTATTTATTACCTCTATTATATATAAATTTTTTATTATATATCTATCTAATATAATTATTATCTATCCTATGGTCTATAATCCATCATATCTCTCATCTAGGATATTTATCATTTACTTAACTTATGAAATCTAATGTTTATCTCTTACCTAATTAATTAATAAATCTATCATGCATATTAACTGCTCCATTCATCCATTCACCTAATATGTTTATTATATCTCTGTCCTTTATATCATCTATCTATAATTATCTGCAATGATTGAGAGTCCCTTAATAGAAGTGTTTCAATTCAGCTGGCTATCCTTTAAAACTAAAGCAGTTGCCCTTTTGTATTTACAGTTGAAATTTCCTTACTAAAAAACTCCCTACACTGTGAAATCAGATTCAGCCAAACCAAAAAAAAAAAGGGGGGGAGGGGTGTGAACAAGATAGATTTAGAGTAATAATGCACAGAGAAGGTCCAATTTGCATTTTAGAATGAGCATCAAAATCAATGGGTTTGTGGGCCCAGTGGAGTATTTGACTGAGATTGAATTGCCTTTTGGGGTTGCTATGTCACTCTTCTGACTCATGACAGGAAAAGCACCCTTTCCCATTAACTTTTCTCTATTCTCTGTTTCAAATGAACAAGAGAGGCATCCCAAGTCTGAGGCTCAGCCATAAACAAACATCTGAAAAGAAGAAAATATGGTGAACATGGAGGGATAATGAGAGCACAATACGGAATTCATGAATTACAATACATGTTTCAGTTTCAAATACATGTTTCATGCATAATTTTAATTTATGTAGTTTTCCCTTTAATTATGAGGAGGAGAATAGATAGGTGACAGACAGACAGGCAGACAAGACGGGATCTTTGTAGATAAATGCATGTTCCTGTGTATGTCTCTTACCAAACCCTGGTTTACAAAACAAAAATCAATAAACAAAACATTTGGTAGTCAATATTTTAAGTCAGAGTGCAAAAAAGTAGGGTGTGCAAGTTAGAGATGGAAAGGTAAACAATAATAGGGATGCTGAAATTGTTTTTTTTTTTTTAATAACAATTTCATAATCAGATTTAAAGTGAGAATCCCAAGAAGTATTCTCTTCCTACTGTTCAATTAAATTTAGGAAGATGTGGGTTTGGAATGAAAAATAAAGCAGCAAGACCAAGTGATTTCTTTTAATTTTGTAAGAGATCAGACTGTGGGGAATTTCCTTAGATTGCTATCATTACTGTCTGCTGAAAAGAGTTTCTATCCACATGAATTAGATAAAATGATTTTCATTGTGTGGCATCCTTGCTCTTCAGTGAACTTCAGCTGAATTTCCCAATTACTTTGTCACTTTTATACCATGGTAATGGTCAGAAAGAAGTGAGGAATCACTGAGCTGCCATTGATTGCTGCATTGATCCCTAACTGCACCATCTATTCCTAGACACTAATGGCGTCTCATATAACTAAGAGCTTGTTTTCCATCCTTAATCACTTTAGTTCTCTCTGCATTTTTCCTTTTTTGATACATCCAACTTCCTTTCTTTCTTAGCTTTTTGTTTGAGTATTATAAATGTTTCATAATACTTGAGTTGAGAGACAATCAAAGCATTTTATTCAATTCAACACATATTGACTACCAGCTGTGATACCACTGCTGATACAAAGACAAAAATGAACCAGTCCCTATCTCCAAGAAGCTTACTTGGGCATGCAACATGTACATAAGCTGATCAAGCCTTTCTTAGGTTTTACCATATGGCAGATCTTCTGCAAGATATTGGAGAAACAAAGACAAAAGTATTATGAGCTCCCTCTATTTTTCTTGAAAGAGAGACAGAGACAGAGAGACACACAGAGAAAAGAGAAACAGACAGAGACAGAGAGAAAGAGAGAGGGACAGACTGAGAGACAATACAAAAAGAAAGAGAGAGGGACAGAGAAGGAGGGAGGGAAGGAGAGAAGAAGAGGAGGGATAAAGGGAAAGAGGGAGGGATGAAAAGATGGAGGAAGGGAGGGAGAGACAGGGAGAGAGAACTCCTTGCAGTCTCCTGAGAGTAAGGGTGCTCTTTGTATACAGAGAAGAATATTTATAAATGTACAATATATGGTGTATAAACAGACATAACATGTATATATATACACACACACACACACACACACACATATGTATGTATGTATGTATACACACATAAAGTATTCTAAAAGTCTTATAGGGTAATTTAAAGACATATTTATACATGTGTATGTATACACACATGTATGTCTACATTTACGTATATACATATATATAAAGTAAACACAACATTATTTTAAGGAGATGACAAATGAGAACACTTACAAGTTGGGATGGGAGGATCCAAGAGGTACACATGAGTGACATCATTCTAACTGTGATGGTTTAGGGGATGGCCTGGGAAAAAAGCATAGTTGTTGATTAATTATAATTGGTCATTTTGCTAAGACAGTAGAGTGCAGTGGAAGAAAGTGGTACAGAATTAGTCTAGAATGATCCTCTGGGTTTTGAAAGACTTTTAATACCCTCATAAATTGTATTTTATCTCAGAGACAATAATCACTGAACCTTCTAGAGGTTCTAGAGCAGGTAATATACTGATAGATAAAAATAATATTACTAAATTATTATATAACTGTTTAAGATTTTGATGGCATTTTACATATATTATCTCATCCACATCTGTGTGAAGCAAGTAGCAGACTAAAGGCAGGGAGAATCCCAGAATTCCAAGGTTGAAAGTAACTGAAAGGAGCATCTGATACAAACCCAAAACAACTTTAAACAAGATCTCCTTGAACGTTACTAGCAATAAGTCATCTGATTTCGTGAATGCCATAGTAATCTCACCTACTATTTGAGGGAACATTAATTTATTTTTTTGAAAACACAAATAATTAAGGGACTTTATGACAGTCAATAACTCTCTCTTCATAATTGGTTTTACGTTTTGAGACCAAGAATTACAAGTCTTACAATTTCTCCTTAAGATTGACTTGTATATACCTGAAAATAGCTATTTGCTATGCTCCTCCTCCTTCCAGTGAAGTTTTCCCTTTTCATAGACAAACAATCTCACTTCTTTCATTATATTCTCTTATGGCATGATTTCTAGAACCCTTCCATCCTTAGCCTCATCAAAAAAGTTTAGTTTATCAGCATCTTGACTAAAAAGTTATATCTAAAACCGACTACAATTTTACTTATACTGGCCTAAAATATTAACAACATTATTAGTCATAGTGAGCTTTAACTTCCTTTTCATTTTGTTTGGGAATGAAATTCAATCATGATTGCTCCTCAAGGAACACTGAGAGTTCCACTAAAGGTCAACATTATCATTAGCTAATAGTTTTCTTACTTTGAAACTCCAATAGGCAATACTTATTCTGCTATTGGTGGAAAGTGGACTTCTATACCCAGGACAGGAGCTAAATGTTATTTAAAGAAGCAGAAACTCCAGAAATCTGTTCCATCCATACTCAATGCATAATCCTACAAATTGTCCTCCAGGACAATGTTTACTACTGTTTGGGAAAAGCATATGAGCTTCCTGAGCTCCTGGATCAATATAAGAAAATAAATACATAAACAAGAAAGATCAAAAAGAAGAGGAAAGAATATTATGACAACAGAATTTTTGTGAAAGGAAGAATGATGATATATGACAAAGCTATGAGAAGTTGAAATAATATAAGAACTGGTCTACATGTTCTTATTACCCTTGTATTTTATTACCTGATAAGTGGAATAGCCAATTTTAATAAGTTATCTTCAAATATATTTCCCCCTTTCTACCCTTGAAGAGAGTCTGGCTGTCCTAGCCATACACTATTTCACAGCATTTCTAATTTATCTTGATTAGTGCCCTTTTCTGTCATTCACTGAACAGACTTTTTATTTAATATTTTACTTAGACTTACTATCAGACAATTGATTGCATGCTTTACTTCATAGGAGGATTTGTTTTATTTATAAAAATCATAATTTTTGTAACGAAAACCAAAGGAAAACTGAACCAAGATATAATGATGGAGTTCCAGGGTGGAGCCAACTTGGCTGAGTAAAGTCAGGAAGCTGCTCAACTCTCCCAGTTTCCCTCAAAAAACACATGAAACCAAGCCTCTGAAGAGATAAAAAACACTGTCCAGCTTAAAATAGATTGAAAAAAAACTTCAAGAAATGTCAATCTCACTGGAGAGAAAAGAATGTTCAGCCCAGGTCAAATAGGTTCTGGGAAAGCCAGTGAGAGGGGCTTAATCACAGCGAAATCAGGAACTAAGACATTTAGTCCTGTCTCAATAAAGAAGCAAATCATTGGGGCAGTCCCGAATACCAGTTCAGAAGACAAACTTTGGGAAACCATGCTATTTCCTGAACAGAACAGGCAAAGCTATTCCCTACAAACACAAAAGACCCCTGTGCTCAAAGTCAAATCTCAGATTGCACAGGAAGCTTGGGACACTGCAACCTTTACTCAGGAACAAAGTTCCACCTTAAAAGTTAAAAAAAAAAAAAAAATGAACTATCAAAAGAAAAGGAAAGAAAATGAACAAGAAACCTAAAAGAACCTTGACCATAGAAAGCTACTATGATGACAGGGTAGACCAAAGCACAAACTCAGACAGGGACAGAATATCCATCTAAGAAATCTCCAAGAGTGAGACAAATTGATCTCAAGCTTAAAGAGGCTTCTTGGAAATTCTCAGAAAAGACTTCAAAAGGCACATAAGAGAGGTAGAAGAAAAAAATGAGAAAAGAAACGAGAAGTATGCACAAGAGCATCAGCAATTTGGAAAAAGAAGGAAAAAAATTGTCTGAAGAAAATAACTTTTTAAACATTAGAATAAATCAAATGGAAAAAGAGACACAAAAGCTAAGTGAAAAAAATCACACATTAAAAACTAGAACAGAGCGAATGGAAGCTAATGACTGCGAGAAAACAAGAATCAGCCAAATTAAAAAGAATGAAAAATGGAAGAAAATGTGGCAAAACAGCTGACCTGAAAAATGAATCCAAAAGAGACAAATTAAAAATTATTGGCCTATCTGAAGGCCATGACCAAAAAAAGAGCCTGGATAGCATTCTATAAGAAGTCATTAAGGAAAACTGTCCCAATATTTTAGAAAAAGAGGAAATATTCATTGAAAGAACTATTATTTATATATCTATTTTTAAATAATTGAACATTTAATAATTTTCTTTAGCAAGAGATAGAAAGAGGACTTCCTTTTAAAATTACTGTAGATAAAATAAAATACTTAGGGTTCTACCAGCCAAAACAAACCCAAGAATTATATGAACACAATTACAAAATGCTTCTTACACAAATAAAATTTGATCTAAACATTTGGGGAAATATCAATTCTTCATTGTTTGGCCAAGCTAATATAATAAAAATGAGAATTTTGCCTAAAGTGATCAACTTGTTCAGTGTCATACCAATCAAACTGCCAAAACATCAGTTTATAGAATTAGAAAAAAATAATAACAAAATTCACTTGGAAGAAAAAAAAAGGTCAAGCCTATCAAGGGACTTAATGAAAAAAAATTATATATATATATATATAAAGTATGGTGGCTTAGCAGTACCAAACCTAAAACAATGTTATAAAGCAGCAGTCATCAAAACTCTTTGGTATTGGCTAAGAAATAGAGTGGTGGATCAGTGGGATAGATTAGATACATACAACACAATAATCAAGGTTTATAGCAATCTTATATTTGATAAATCTCCAAAGTCCAGCTTTTGGGAAAACTGGAAAATAATATGTCAATAGATCAGCATAGAATTATATCTCACATCTCATACCAAAATATGGTCAAAATGGATACATGATTTGGGCATAAAGGATGATATCAGAAACAAATTAGGAGAACAAGTGATAGTTTATCTATCAGATCTTTGAAGAAGGGAGGAATTTGGAGAAGACGTAAAGAACTAGAGAACATTATGAAAGGCAAAATGGACAACTTTGATAACATTAAATCAAAACAGCTTTTGTACAGACAAAACCAACAGAAACAAGATAAAAGAGAAGTACAAAACTGGGGGGAAAATTTACAGACAATATTTTTAATAAAGGTTCCATTTCTAAAAAATATAAAGAATTGTTTCAAATTCATAAGAATGCAAATAATCGGACAACTAAGTGATGCAGTGGATAGAGCATCAATCCTGAAGTCAGAAAGACCCGAGTTCAAAAAAAATCCCAGTTGTGTTACTCTGGGCAAGTCACTTAATCCCAATTACCTGGGGGGTGAGGGTGGAGCCGGGAAAAATACAAATAATTTTTTAACTGATAAATGGTCAAGCATAAAAACAATTTTCAGATGACAAAATTAAAGCCATTTATAATTATATGAAAAACTAAGTCATTATTAATTAAAGAAATGCAAATTAAGGCAACTATGAGGTACTCCCTCACATTTCTCAGATTGGCTAAAATGACAGGAAAACATAAAAATAAATGTTGGAGAGGATGTGGGAAAACTGGGACACTAATGCAATGTTGAATCCTATCCTTGGTGAATACAAATTGTATGACTTAAATCAGTCATGTCCCTTTATTTTCTTCTAATATAAAATAAGCTCTTTGTTGAGAAACACTCAAAAACTCTAAATCCATGATCCTATAATTCCTTCTGCCCCTAGATTTTGTCAACTTAGTGGAATGGAAGTAAGTATGGACAAAGAATTTCCTAGGTATTTAATTATGACTCCTCAATTCTTACTTTATCATTTTTCCCAGCTCTCAAAGAAGTTTATTAAATGTCAAAAATGAGATCTTTAGCTATAAGTCACTAATTCTAGGCTAGGAAAATTCAACTCTTGTTTGAACAAAAATGAGGGCTTGAATATGGCTAGTGGATGATTTTTCTCCTGTCTGAATTGTTAGGGCTGGTAGAACTGGAAGAAGCGCATTAAGAGATAGTGTAGTTTGACTGTTTTGAGTCAATTAATTCATTTCCTACATCCTTTGGCTTTTAATGTAAATTTTCCTTTACTTTAAGTCCAAAAGAATTTGCTTCTTTTTGTATTAAAATCCTTTTATTCCTTCTTAAGCTTCTTTCATTTTCTTTTGACTTTTCAAAATGAGTGAATCTAGGGTTTTAGTGAAAACTACACACACACACACACACACACACACCCTGAGGTGTTAATATATTATAAAGTATATGCATGCATACAGTATTATATCTTTACAATTTCAGCTCCATAATCTATATCTTTAACTTTTATCTAAATTTATATCAATGTAGGGACAATATGATTGAAGAGGCATCATAGTGCAGTGGTTTTACTCTTATTATCAAGAAAACGTGATTTCAAATCCTTCCCTTACCATATACTGGCCATAGTAGTCAAGGCATATTATTAAATGTTTCAATACTACAAGGAGTCAGACATAAACACTTTTTAAAAGTTCCTGCAGTTTCAAGCATTAGCAACATATTAAGATTATAAATTGCAGATGAATTAAACATTTTGTATCATCAGAGGGCGGTTCTCCATAAAGACCTCCTTATAGCAATAAAATAAGTGATTCTTGCTCCCAACACGCACACGCACACACACACACACACACACACACACACACACACACACATTGAGAGAGAGAACAACAGACAGAAAGATGAAAAAATGAAATATTACATAAAAATATTAGTTCCTTATTATTTGTAATAATTTTATTCATTGTATTTTTATTCTCAATATTTGGATATTTTATTCAAAATATTGAATGTTATTTTTATTTATAAAGATTTTTATTATCATTTATCATGAGCTAGAGATAGCTTCATTCTTATGATTTTATTCAGGTAAATAATACAATTGAAATTCCTTATGCTAATGTAAATTATCAATCCATTTAGTGAGATTCCCAGAAGCACTTCAAGGGTATATGATTAGCCCAGAATTATAAAAGTAATAGTTATCCTGGGTTGTACTTTAACATTGATATTCCCAATACAAATAGCCAATGAAATACTAGCATCCAAATAGTATTCTAGGAAGAACTTCATTTGAAATTCAAACACTTGGACTTAAACTCTGATTTCATTACTTAATACTTTGAGTGACTCACTGTATATTTTTTAGATCTCTGTTTTCCCTTTTGTAAAGGGAAGAAAACATTTTATATGATTTCTGTATTCTTTACAAATCCCAAATCCTGTCATTCTATGATTAGTCCAATTGGTAGGAAAGGTCCAGAGGACAGGACCAATAAAAAGATGGCTTTGCGCACACACAATCACACTCTTCACTGCCAGAAATATGCTGTTTGCTTGGGTTCTTTCTTTTTTGATTTATATTTCCCATGTTCTTTTTTAAATTGTATTTTAATTTTAAAACAATGATTCATTTTACAAACATAATTTTGTTAGAGACAAATTAACATAATTTTATTAATTATTGATGTCTTATTTTAAAAAATAATTAACAACACTAAAATATTAAGTGTTTTCAGTAACTTGTGAATTTAGATATGAAAACAGGTTGGGGGGAGGTAGGTTGGGATTTGATATATAAGAGAGACTGGAGAGATGCTAGCCCAACTTTTGGATTTGACCCAAACTTTCTTCATAATTGTTAGGAGGTTAGATATATCAATCAAATTTAAATAAACCTCATGGTGTGATGTGGTTGTTTTCCCTCAATATCATCAGAATTGTAAATTGAAAGATACTCTGAGGAATAGAGTAACTATACTTATTGAAACAGTGAATAAATTGAATTTTTTTTCATTTGCTCATCCCAACAGAAAATAAATAGCTTTGGAAATGAAGAAAATCTCATGATGCAAACCCAGTTTCCATATGGGAAGTTGCCAAATTGGTCCCAGTTTTAGCCTACCATTTTGGGGTTGAATTACTCTAGGGTGCCTATTTGCATACTGTTTGTTAAATTGAAACAATCCTTTAAAAAAATTAAGCTGTCTTGTGATGGAGCTCTTCCTTTGATCAAATAATTCTAATAACATGTGAAGGTTATAGCAGACTGAGCCGTTGCCAGTGATCTTTGAAATATCATTGAAGGCCTAGGTGTGGTGGTCCAGGGCTTTAATCCCTGAAATTGACAGAAATTGAATCTGGTAGATTACTTGAGTTCCAGGGGTTGAATCTGCAGTAGGAATGAAATCAGTTGGATGTCTGCAGTATTTGACACCAATATGGTGATCCTTTGGGAAAGGAAGATTACCAGGCTGCTTAAGGAGAAACAAATCGGCTTAGATAAAAAATGGAGCAGACTAAACCTTCTGAGCCAATCAGTCATGGGGTCAGATTTCATGACTGGCTGTTACACAGGCAGCCAGAATAAGGGGTAGACAGATTACAGAATGTGGTGAGAAGACAGTGCCATGTGAAAATTCTAGATCAGAAGACTAAGCAGATTCTCAGAAAAGAAAATAATGATCAACCAAGTGAAAATAGAGAATCAAAATTTTAAGGAAGGCAATATTTCCTTGAAAACTAGAATTGGGCAAGGGGAAATTGATGGTATTCCAAAACACTAAGGTGCCATAAACCAAAATAATGAAAAAATAGAGAAAGTAAAATAACTCATCAGAAAAACAAGCAATCACAGATTGAGGGGAAAAAAACATAAAAATAGTCAGACTCTGAAAATTACAATAAAAAGAATCTTGATACATCATAAGAAATTATCAAGGAAGTTGCCCTGAAGTTCCAGAACAAGAAAGCAAAGTAGAAATGGAAAAAAAAAAAAAAAAATCACTGATTAACTCCTTTGTTCTACTAGTTGACAATGCTGTAAGCCTGAGCAAGTAATTTACCACCTTTCCATCTCAAGTTTCATGAGCTATAAAATATGTATTATAATCGCAGAAGTTACCTGCTGTATGAGATCATTGTAAGGTAAGTTTTTTTTGTAAAGTGAAGGAACATTTAAAGTTCCTAGGAATATTTCCATGTTTTTTTTTTCTGAAACTCTCTCTTTTCATTCTTCCCTCTGACACAAATCATTGCCTTCATTTCCCTTCATTTGTTGAGCCAGTCTCCAGTTAATGGGCATTCACTGAATTTCCAGTTCTTTGGCATCCTAAAAAAAGAACTCTCATGTATATTTTTGGACATGTACAGCCTTTTTCCTTTTTTAATCACTTTTTGCAATAGTCACAGTAATATTATTTCTGGGTCACAAAGTGGGCACAGTTTCATAACTTTAGGAGTCTAGTTCAAAGTTATACATTCTAAAATGGCTGGACCAATTCACAGCTCTGCTTTCAATACACTAATGTACTTCTTTCATGATGGAACTTCCAACATTTGTCATTGTCCACTATTGACAATTTTGCCAATGAGATAGAACTGAATTAGGACTTCAGATTTGCTTTGATTTGCCTTTTGCTATTTAGTAAATCTTAGTAAAGGAATCATCTCATTTCTTTTTGGATGGACTTAGAGTTAGGAAAAGCTTGTACATATAGTAAACCTTTGGTTTATCAAAGCACCTGATAAAAGTTTCCCATTGCTGTGGACAAAGCAGAGAACTATTGACTTGATGATTGTATAGTTAGATGAATACAGAACTGATTAAATGGCCAGACCAAAAGATCAGTCTCTAAGTGACTAAGATATTGCTAAGATAGATGGCTGTCTCCAGTGAAGTACTCCAGGGCTTTATCCTGAGCTTCTTAACATTTTTATTAGTGACTTAGATAAAGGTGGACGTGAATAAATATTAAATCTGCCTATGACAAAATTCTTGGCGAGATAGACATCATAGATGATACAGTCAGAACAAAACAAATCTCTACAGGCTAGAGGATTTCATTGCAATGAAATCTATGAAGTAAAAATGCAAAATGCAAAAATGCTGGAGGGGCAAAGGATTCACATATAAAAGACATGGGAAACATGCAAATTACAGTTAAAAGATGTGAGATTTTTAATGGATTTTAGCCAATGTGAGTCAGAAGTATGAAGTAAGATTCAAAATGCAGTTACAACTTTCGGCTTCATTAAGAAAGTCGTAATATCCAGCACTAGGGAGAGTATAGTCTTACTGTACTACAGTAGATCAGAAGACAACATTCTATGTAGAATATTTTAGGTAGAGTATTTTCTTTGATTATGAACAACACTTAGAAAATGCTTTGAATAATTGGAAGGAGTCCAAAGGAGGGCAACCACTACGGTGCAAGAACCCGTATGTGTTTATTACAATGATCATTTGCTTGGGTGAAAGGGGGTTATAGGGCAGACTGAGCACAATAACTGAAATTCAGTTTGTTTTGTTTTCCTCTAGAAGACAGAACCTGGAGCACTCCAAAGGCAAATTTAGGACTGACAAAAGGAAATTCTTTCTAGTAATTAGAGTTATGACAAAGGGGAAAAGCTGTTTCAGGACACATTGGATTTGTCCTCACTTGAGATCTTCTAGTAAAAACAGGAAGGTCTTCTTTGAATTCAACAGCCACAGCAACCCTTAAATCAAAAAAAAAAAATAATAATAATAAGCAAATGGTTCTTAGCCATCACTTTTCACAGTGATGATGGTAGAGTGACAAGAAAGATGAAAATAGTTGCTAAGAATAACACAATCTTAGGTCTATTTATAAACATAATTGTAAATGCTCTAAATGTAGAATCTTTGCCCAACAATCAAGTAATTGACATATTATTGGGTTAATTGAACCAAAATCATTATTAACAATCTCACAAAAACCTAACCAGAAGACAAAAAGAGATTTCAGTTAAGTGAGAAGATGACTCAGGTTTTTTTTTTCCTCAGAGGCAGACAAAAAAGCAACATCCTGTGTAGAAAAGTAACAAGAAATATGAAGTTATTGAATACTTTATATTTCACTTGTTTTGCTCACAACAAGCTAAGGCAAAGAAAACCACCATTGATATCATTGTAAACTGATAGCCCACATTTTGGTGCATGGGATGAATTTCTTGAAAAGACCCTATTCACCGTCTTCAATACGTAATTACTTCAATAGCATAGTGGACACAAAAGAGCATAGTGAATCATATACTAGAAATTATGGCTCAGGTTTGAGAAATAAAAGAGAATGAAGCTTTTACACTCATAAAAGTATAGTCTCATATAGTCTCAGAAGGTTCATCTATATTTATCTTAAAGATTTTCTTCCAGAAGATATTTGAAAGGATTTGATATTGTGAAATAGCTGAGTGGTATAAGAGTTAGCCTCAAAGACAGGAAGACCTGAATTCAATCTCTTCCTTTTCATACTTAATGGTTATGTGATACTGAGCAAGTCACTGAAGCTCTCTGAGCTCTAGGGAACCTTCTAAAATTATAAGGTACAAAGAAACCACCAACTTGCTTTGGTAGAGAGTTTCCTTATCCAGGAATTTCTGTACCACAGAAGTTTTAAATCACGTCCCCATCCCTATCCCTTTGATATGGCATACACCAAATAATAAATCACAGAAAAATAAAATTGACCATATTTTAATAGATTAAAAATCTGATTATTGATACTGAGTCATATTGGAGTCAGTTATTTGCTATCAGTCAGGTGATAGTTGGGTTAGAATGAAGGTCCAAATGAACATCAAATGAGATGTGCTAATATTCAAAAGACACTATGAACTACTTAAAACAATTTCAACTTGACCAATTCCATCAAACTGAAACAATGGGTATAGGAAATAGCAAAGGTCAAAATTGACTTTTTTTTATCACCATCTCCTGCAAGAGTTTTTTTTTTTTAAATCAAGAAACCTAATGAACAGGTCAACCAATTTGGGATTTTTTTTAGCCATTCTATGTGTGTGTGTGTGTGTGTGTTTTCTTAGGCTGATATTTTTTGGGTATTCATGGTGCTCATTTTCACACACCATTTAATATTCTAAAAATTGACTAAACCAAAGGTGTTTGTAAAAGACATAACCACTTAAAGAGTACCTTATATGCCCAAGACAATCTCTTTGATAGCAACAAATACTTTTGAGGAGATGCTCTTCCTCTTTCATATAATTAATCAGATAGTCATTAAACTTATTGGTTGTGGTATGTATACATATATACATATGTTTTTGTATAGGAAAAAACCCTATTATTATAGGATATGCTATCTGTATACTTAACAGGGGATAGGTTCACCTTTTCACTACAAAATAACTAAAAGCTTCACATCTTCACATCCTCTTTCAGAAATGTAGTATTTCTCAAAATTTGACCTTCTCTGTGTCTATAGAGGGAAATGTCTCATTCTATCTTCAGCCACTACTGAATACAGCTGATTTGTTAAAAGCCCAGTGAGGCTCATGAAGTATCAAGCAACCGGTTCTTTCACACATAATGATCCTGATAGGCAGAAACGAGTTACACTTTTGAATGTATGAGTGGGAAATCGAACAGGGAATGGAGATCAAGTTTGGGAAGGTATATATTTGCATTGAATTTTGAAATGCACTCAGGTTGAATGCTGAAGAGCTATGGACCAGGAAATAGTCTAGAAATTTGTTTTCAAGTCTGGATTGATATTACTCAAAGATGTTTGTGAATGTTTTAAATTAATTAAGCCAGTGTTACCAGAAGTGAGGATTCAGCATTTCCTTCATTTGATCAATTTGGAGCGCAATAGAATATAAATTTCTTGAGGACAGGGGTTATTTTCTGACTAGTCTATTCACCTTGAATGCTTATAAAATACATTACCTACCAACCAGTAAGCACTGGATAAAAATGCTTGGAGTTAGAATGAAACCTGACTGCCTACTCATGAGTCTTTGAAACCCTGTAATCTAGAAGAGTAGAGCCCTTCAAATAATTTGATGGAATTAGTAAATAACTAGTGTGACTAAAGTGAATTTATTTCAATTCACTTCCACTGAACAAACATTAAACAAATATTTATTCCTAAGTGCTTAAACACAGATAAAATGAAATCAATTCCTGCTACAAAGGAGTTTAAATTGCAGTAGAGGAGGATACTACTCTTAAACATGAGTAAAGGGGAAATTATTTGAATAAGTAGAGAAAGCCTACTAGGACAAGGGTTTTTCACATTGTGTGTGTAAGAGAGTGAGAGAGAAAGAAAGGGATATAGATGGAAATAGGCAGACAGAGACAGAAAGATAGAGGGAAACAGAGATAAAGACAAAAAAGAGACATATAGAAAATTTAAGAGGGGAGGGCATTTGGTGTTCTAGTGAGACCAATTGACTCCTGCCCAGACCTGCAAAAAATACTGTGCATAGATTTGTGATGAAAACAAATTCTACTGAAATCAAGTTATCCAACTATTAAAACACACGTATACAAATCCCCAGACCCCTGTTTGAGAAGGTTTGAACAAGAGGAATTAGCATAGCTTCACGTAACAGATGTCATGAAAATTCAACCATTAGGGAGCCAAAAATTCTATCAGGGAGAGAGGTGGGGAGGAAGCAATCCTGACATGGCTGATAGCATATGAAAACCCACAGAGATGGGAGATTGACCATCATTATACAAGGGACCAGAATACCCTAGTTTGGTGTGTGGCTGAATAAGTGGGGATAAAATGAGAATGCCTGTTACAAAGGCAAGAGTAAAGATGTAAAAGTCTTTTTTAAAGATGAGCACTTGAGTTCTGAAGAACACAATGATTCTATGGAATTTCAAGATTTGATTATGGAGCAGTATGAAATAGTAGATAGACAACCAACTTGAAGTCAGAAAGGCCTAGTTCAAATCCAGTCTCTGGCATGTATTGGTCTCTGTGACTTCAAGTAAATCACTGAACCTTTCGTTGTTCCCCACAACTATTGAAGATGTCCAATTGGCAAAGGAAAGATCATTTAGTATAGAAGGAGATACAGATTTCCCCTTGTTTCTCAAACTCGGATTTTCAAACCACCAAAGTTTTCTATCTCAAAGACCCTTTGAGGGGAGGGATGTTGTAAGATAAAATTTTTCATAACAATAGTCACAAATTATTTGCCTTTTTCAGACTCATTCTTTCATTAGTGCACGGTGGCATTTTCCAGAGGATATATAACCTAAGAATTAAAGATTTAGCTTCAAACATCATTTTGAGCTAATAGCTCATCTACAGAATTATACTTTTGCTTCACATGTATATATGTGGAAGGACCTGTTATTTTGCTTATATTCATCTAATGTCACCACCATGAAACTAAAAGACTAGATAATACGATAGATAGAGTTCTGCATTTGGAATTTGGAAGACTTATATTCAAATCCATCCTCAAATACTTACTAGTTGTGTAAACCATAGGCAACTTATTTAACCCCTATCTACCCTGTTCTTCACCTGTAAATTAAGTATAATAATAGAATCTACCTCTGAAAGTTTTTTTGAGTATGTGAAGATAATATGGATAAAAAACTTTGTAAACCTTAAAAGAGTACAAAGATCATATATTATTATCATTATTTTATGTCAATACTTGGCAACAAACAAAAGTGGTACTGAAATATTTAAAGTGTTGGATAGAATTTTTGAATCACATGCTTTATCCAGGAATAAAACATTTGCACTAGTGGTGCAAAAGCAATGGTGGGTAAAACTGCTGGTACCCAAATACAAATAATGGCAGTGGCACTAAATGTAATCATTGTCATTGTATTCTTCACCACCACACTTGTAGGAAACAACAACAACAACAACACAGTGAAATTAGTTTTACTTTAAAATGACATTGATGAAGAAGTAAAATTGTTAATTTTATTAAACACCACCTTCTTACTATATCTTTTTAATATTCTATGTAACAAAATGGGAAGTGCATATAAATTGCTTCTATTGCAAACTGATGTACAAGGAGTTGTTTCAATGAAAAGCACTTTTGTGATTTGACTTTTTCGTGGATCACCATTTTTATTTGAAAGAATGATTGACAAACATGTTATAGTTATTCAGACGGTTATTTGTCAGATATTTTCTTTACAATGAAGTATGCTTGTCACTTTAAAAAACTTGTTGCTGTTAATAAAATTTAAGCTTTCTTAAGAAAATCAGAATTTTAGAATACTTGTATCTATTACCATGAGGCTGACATATTTCTAATATTTGAGGACATTTCTGCTAAGATGAATGGTGATATTAATGAATGTGCCTTTTTATATGTTATGTGAAGAAATTTGTCAATATTTGGAAGATCTGATTAAGTCAGTTAATAGTATTTTCCAAATGCCCATTCATAATGTTAGAAGATTATACAACGACAAAAGATCCAAAATGCAAGAGAGATCAATGCATTTTACAGTAGTAGCAAAAAAAAATCTAATTAGGTTTCAGATTCCACACTGTAAAACCTTTAAGAAACTACCACTGACATAGCACCAATGAACAATATTCGCAGTTATCTGAAAAGCCTATTAAATTATAGCTCCTTTCATCAAATACATTTTTTGTTTGAAGCTAGATTTTCTTCTCATACTTAAACCAAAACAAAATTTTGTAACAAATTAAATGTAGAAGCAGATAAAAGAGTCTGGCTGTTTTCTTGTTTTGTTTTTTTGGTGAGGCAATTGGGTTGTGATTTTCGCAGTCACACAGTTAGTAAGTGTTAAGTGTCTGAGGTCACAATTGAACTCAGGCCCTCCCGCCTTCAGAGCCAGTGCTCTGTCCACTGTGCCATCTAGCTACCCCTTATCTATTTTCTATTAAACCAGACATATGAGAAATTTGTAAAAAAACAAAACAAAACAAAATAAAAACAAAACAAAAACAATGCCACTCTTTCCACTCTTTATTTTAGAGTTTTTATTTTAAATAAAAATCTATTATTTATGCTAATATGAAGTGTATATATTATTATTTTCAGTGAATTAATATTTAAAATTTTGTTTTTATATTCCAATATGGTAAATAGAATTCACATAAGCAAAAATAATTTTTAAAAATTAATCATTTAAATTTTAATAATTTTAAGGTTGTCATGTGGTCCTGAGACCTTAACACTTTGAGAATATCTGCTCCATATCAATATAATCAATATAATTAATGTAATCAATGTTTTGTTCCCCCTCCCTAGAAACTTTAAGAAAGTAGTGAGCCTGAATCCCTCAAAAGCACAAAACCACATCTAGCTCCATCTAGGTAATTTTCCTTTTACAGGTACAACTTCATTCATATAGCCATCCAATTTATAACATTCTATGGTGGCCACACTTTTAGACAACTCACCCAAGTCAACAGTCCCTGATCATTGCTTGAAAGCTCAAGATATTACTGTTCAATGTGTGTCACCTCTGCCAATCTAAAATAAATAATGCAAGGCAAGGTTTTAAGCACCTCTCAAGTCCAGCCCCACAGAGTTAAATCAAAAGGTTAGTAGTATAAAATTGCTAGTCTATTCTGTTGCTGAGTAGGAAAAAAGACCAGCAATGGTCACGCAATAGCCTCATGAAGCAGTGGTATATTATGAATAGGACCCTAAACATAGACTCAAGAAAATCTGAGTTCAAATCTCAATTTAAATACTTACCATCTTTGTGACCATGGGGAAAGCGAGGGGCACAGAGGCAAGATGGTTGGGCCTAAAGTCAAGAGGTAAGTTATTTAATCTGTTTTACCTCAATTTTCTTACTTGTAAAATTTAGATCAGAGCAATATAAACTTCCCAAGTTTTATGTGAGCATGAAATGATATATGTCCATTGTTGTTTCTTCTTCCTCTTCTTCTTCCTCCACCTCCTCTTTTTCCTCTTCTTCCTCTTCCTCCTCTTCCTCCTCCTCTTCTTCCTCTTCCTCTCCTCTTCCTCCTCTTCTTTCTCCTCTTCTTCTTCCTCTTCTTCTTTCCCTTCTCTTCCTCCTCCTCTTCCTCCTCCTCCTCTACTTCTTCCTCCTCCACTTCCTCTTCCTTTTTCTTTTTCTTTTACAATATTCTTCAATATCATCATCTTCTTCATCATCACCATCATCATCATATCACCATCTCCTCCTTCTTCTCCTCCATCTTTGTCTCCTTCTCTTTCTTCCCTTTCTCCTCTTTCCTCACTTTTTCCTCCTCATCCTCCTCTTCTCCTTCTCCCCTTCCTCCTCCTTTTCTTCTTCCCCCACCCCACCATTGCAGGCTATATGTTTTCTTAATCTCTTATTAACTCTATTACATTTCCTTGTTGTCTTGCAGTGTTTATATGCCTTGACTTCTTCAAATATTAGAACAATAGATTCTTGCCCTATCTTTTTTTTTCTGGAGGATTTCAAACCTATTTACCAGGTTTTTCATGGATGATACAAGTGGAATAAACTTCTAAAAAAATGTAGTAGGACTCACAGTGTTCATGATATTTGCATTTCCACATGACCATTTTAGGACAGAGAAATTGACTAGCATACATATATTCAACATAGCATGTGGCAGCCAGTAAAGAATGGATTTGCTTTGAATTAGGAAATCAATTCATAATGTCCATGAGGCAGAGAGAAAATTGTAGAAGTCAACAACTGTGAAACACAATTGGATGTCCAAACTCTTCATTTTCACTATTTTTCTCCCTCCCTGTCTCTTTACTCTGGAAATGTTAGTGGAGGGGGGGAATGAAACATACATATATGTATTATAATATACCTTTATACATGTATACTAGATACATGTCACATACATGCTCGATTTCATTTGGGAATGAAAAATCAGAGCTGTAGGGAGCAATTCAACTACCTATACAAATATATATATGCATTCTTACACATACTGATAAGCTACTCATAGATATCATTTTTGTTTTATGTAAAATGAGAAAATGAGAAAAATTTGGTGCTAGACTAAATGGCATATGAGGCTCCTTCTAACTATTGATCTATGATTATATATACATTGAAAAGGTGAACAAATTCTCACTCATGATCACCCAATTGTTTTGATTCAGAGGTTGGGCCTAGACACTGGTTATCCAGACTCCAATATTGCTTCACTCTCTAATATACTGCCACTCATATATATATGCTCATGTATGTACACATATAAGTACATGCATATGCTTACAATCCATGCATAATGGCAGAGTAGCCATTGCATATGACTACATCTCACAATGAGCTATACCTCCCACACATGTTCAAATATGAATACTGTGGTATGGATGCCTATAAATACACCTATGAGAATGAATATATGCTTGTCTGAAGGATAAATAATTTCCTTAGAACACTAAACTGCTTCTATTGATAAGATTTCAAATCCATTTTAAATTAGAAAAATAAGTCTTAGGGATCTGACTATAGTACCGGGGCGATGATATAATTTATCCAAATTTACCATTAGTAAATGTCTCAGGAAGGATTTCAACCTAGGATTTCCTGGCTCCAAGAGAAGCAACCTATCCATTATACAACACTTCCTTTACTCTAAGTCTATGTATTTATAGTTTTATTAATTTATATGTTTGTATATGCACATATGCAGCATTGCATTGATCCAAAGATACACAACTTTAAGTATGCAGTCCCCGCGGCTGGAGATATGTATGTTCTCTGAAGTACCTTGATATCATTCCTATCTGCCCACTCACTTCACCCCAGAATAATCAAATATATTAAAGGCTCTGTGTGTAGGTGGATGTAAGACCTGTACCATTAATGGAATAAAAAAAGTTCCAGAGCTTTATTTCTGATTAGACAAGGAACACTGGGCATAGGCCTGTTCTTTATATAGATTGGATTGACTTTCGACCTGCAGGTTGTTTATCCCCAGTCTATATATGTTGGTAATTTGAATGAATTATCTGTATTTCCTGAAAATGTATCAGAAAAAAAAAAAAAAAACCTTCCAGCATGCCCACTGAGCATCTCTGAAAAATAAAGAATAAACAAAAAAGAATAAATTTGGATTATGAATTTATCCAAAAAAAATACAACTTAAAAAGTAATTGACTTCCACATTAAAACAACCATTCATGAGTGGAGATACCACCTCCTTTCCTTAATGTCAAAACTGTTAAGTGTAATTTAGAAGAAAAAAGACGTTAATCTCTTCTACCATTTGGCTAAGCAGAGGGAAAATGTGTTTTCAGGAGTGTTTTTGTATTTTTTTCCCCAGCAATTCTTTCAGAAAAAAATAATAATTAGAGCAAAGTTGAAATTATAACTTGAGATCAGGAACAATATAAATTTAATTTTTCCCATTAAAAAATGTGGAATCAATTTTTCCTTTAGTTCAAGTAAACAAACATTTATTAAGTACTGATTTTATGTGAAACTCCAACCTAGTTATAGGGGATACAGAGATGAGAATGAACCAGTTGCTACCTTCATGAACATAAATTCTACTGGAGGCTGGATGATTATATCTCTTTTTTTCTCAGGCAGCCACTAACTTCATCATCTTTTGCCTGATATAGTCTAATAGTCTTCTAATTGTTCTATCCACCTCAAATCTCTTTCTCCTCCAGTCCTTCCTCAGCAACCTAACTGATTTTTTGGGAGGCAATTGCTTAAAAGTAACTTACCTAGGATTATATAGCTAGTAAATATCTGAGGCTAAAATTGAACTCCAGTGCTTCTGATTCCATGATCAGTGCTCTAGCCCCTGAGCCACAATCCAGTTATACTAGTGATCCCCATATAACACTCTATTGCCAGTTCTCAGGTCTGCACTGGCTGTCTCTAGCAACTGAAATTCTTTCCTTTTCTTCTTCTCCCCCACCCTGAATCTCCCTGGTATTTTAAAATTCAGCTTACATCCCCTTTGCATAGGAAAAGAGCCTTCCTCTGTGCTAGTATCCTTTACCCTACATTATTATAGCTCATCTTTTTTGTATCTTGTCTTTATCTATATGTATATGTCTGTTCTCTCCCTTATTAGAATGTAAGCTCTTGGAAGTCAGGGGCTTCCCCTTTTTATTTTTGAACTTCAGGTGCTTAACAGTTCCTGATACATGTAGAACATAGAGACCAAAAAAAAAAAAAAGATAAAGTGATAGGAATAGAAACTGGGTTTTATGTATGAATCACGTCAATAAGGAAAATCATTCAAACAATGTACGTTGGTATGGTTTTGCAAAGTGATTAGACCACTGATATATATCAAAGGTAGGACTTGAGCTCAGATCTTCCTGGCTCGGAGCCTAGAGTTCTACCCATTATGCCATGCTGTGACTCAGTGGAATTCTACCTGTCAAAATTAGTGATGATATTTCCATAACTCAAAATTTTTCTTCTAGGCTTTGCTCTTTCTCTTCTCCTCACTGACATGGCCTTACAGATTTTCATCAGCTCTTCCTGAGTTGAGTTTAACAATTCAGAAGTAACCCAATATCACAGATAGATAATCAGACTCGGAGTCAGGTGGTGATGCTTATTAATATCCTGCCTCTGGCTTCCTAGAGAGGATGTAGACATAGATACAAGAGATACAAGATGGGGTGAAAAAAAAAGACACAATTAAGGTGTTGTAAGCGTATTTGAGTAAAGAGAGAGCATTTCCAGCTGGGAGGTCTGGGAAAGGTTCACAGTAGAAAAGTCTGTGAGTTCAGTGAGAGGCAGTAGTGAGGAAGGTCTACATCTGGGCAATGCCTGTGGCAGTTCATATGGTTATGTGGCAAATGTAGGTCTTAAGCTCAGGAAATAACAGGTGACACTCAGTACAAAAATGGAAATAGAACATGCAATAAAACACTAAAAAGATAGGGTAAAAAGTTCAATGTTATGATCTTTTAGCTATCTGGGGGTATCATTTGTGAACAGCATTGCATCCATTTCCATGGTTGAAGATTTTCCAAGAGGTGATAGAGGGGGAATCCATCCATGCTGCTAAAATAACAAATTAATATTATTAAGTATCCCTCTCCCTCTTTTCTTTGGAAGAAATATTGCTGGACTCTGAGTCACTGAGTGATTTCCCCAAGATGATGGTGTTAGCTGGAGCCTCCATCGGCTGGATGACTGCCCTTGGGTAATGCAGTTGTTACAGCATTTTGCTGAAGGTTGTAATTTTACAGGAGCCAAAAAGCAAAGCCTTTCCTGTAATTGAAAAAGCTTTCCAAAGGCATTCATTTGCAATTTTTACTTAACGTTATTTATTAAACTAAAGCAACAGCTGTTAAAAAAATCCAATTTTTATTTTATTTTTAAAATACACTCCATGGAATGATTAAATTTGAAAAATGGCAATCTGTTTCTTATAGTAGAGGTCACAGAGGCTTAGTAAATAATTGTTTGACTAATTGATTTTTGTACCAGTCACAACCTCACAACTGTACTAAGACTTTTGGGATGCATACAGACACAGAGAAATATCACATATCATACATATATATGATATATACTATATATTACATATAGTATACACATATATCCTATCTATGGCATATGAAATATGTATATATTTGTTCAGTTCTTCAGTTGCATCCAACTCTTTAAGATTCCATTTGGGATTTTCTTGGCAAAGCTAATGGAGTGATTTGCCATTTCCTCTAACTACATGTGTATATGTTCATATATATGTATATATTTATATTATACACATGCATATATGCAAGATATACATTATATATGTAAGTATCTCATCTATATCTAGCTATACGTCCATGCCTTCAAAATTCTCTCTCTACATATGTATGTGTATATGCATATATATTTTGTATGTACATATGTCCATATCTATTTCTATCTACAGATATATTTGTGTGTGTGTATACCTATACATGTATATATGCACACATCCACACACACACATATACACACACACTGGTATGCCTTTCTCATCATGATTTTTCACCACCTCTCCTTTAAATTTCTTCCTAGTATTCTCTTTCATTACTCAAAATTCCCATTCTAAGTACTCTACTACTTTTTGCTCCAATTGCACATTCAATCTACTTGCTTCTTGTCTTCTCAAGGTCTGTCCCCATCCTTTGAATTGCAATTCTGCCTCACTTGTGCTTCTTAAAATCCCTAGCTTTATTCAAGATTTATCTCAAGTTAAATTTAGCCATTATTAATTCAACTTGATGTTTTGAACGGATTTTTAAGTTGCTGTGTGGGGGAAGAAGTATACTAGTAGCTAGAGTCGCAAAGATAAACATGAAATCATTATAGAAAACTAGATTTGGTGCCTAGAAATGACTCTGAAGTTCATCTAGTATAACATCCTCATTTTTTAGAAGGAAAAAAAAACAGTTCTGGGACAGAGTTATCTGATTAGTGATTGAGGAAGGGACAACTCTATATCTACAAATCACCTGTATACCCTTCATACCATGCTGATCTTTCTCTGTCTCTGTCTCTCTCTTTCTCACCTTCAAAGTCCTAATATCCTACCACTATTTGCAATAGTAGGATTATTGTCATGATATAAAAGGAAAGAATAGGAATAACTGTATATATAGTGGGGAATGACACCTGACCTGAACCTTGAAAGAAGTTGGAAATTTTAATTGATAGGAGGAAGGCAGATGTGCTTTCCCCAGCATTCTAACCAGCTTTGAGGAAGCATGAGGACAAGAGATACAAAGTTAAATCTGAACTAAAATTGGTATTCTATTTTGAGTGGGA
This sequence comes from Antechinus flavipes, assembly GCF_016432865.1. Classification (NCBI taxonomy): domain Eukaryota; kingdom Metazoa; phylum Chordata; class Mammalia; order Dasyuromorphia; family Dasyuridae; genus Antechinus; species Antechinus flavipes. The sequence goes on from NC_067399.1 coordinate 658,624,024, forward strand.
TACAGAGGAAATGAACTACAATATATCTGGAAGAAAAAGTGGAAGTCAAATGGCTTGAAAAATTTGATGGAGAAGTTTCCATTTTTACCTGTTTATTATGTGATCAGAGATTATAAACGAAAGGGATCTCTAAGGTCCCTTAGAGATCATTTAGTCCAATCTCCTCATTTTATATGTAGAAAATTGAAGTCCAAACTGGGGCATCACTGATGTGGAACTAGATTTCAGATGAGAAATTAGGATTGGCTCTTTAAATCTGGGCTTCCTATACCTAGAGCCAATAAATGAACTCAAAGAACTGGTGAGAGCGTGAATAAAAATTGAGTGAATAGGGGAGAGGACTCAGGGTAGAAAAATATAGATAGATAGAGGCAGGAGAAAGATGGCGTCATAAAGGAAATTAAGAAAAGTCATATTACTAGGAGGAGAAAGAAGAGAAAATATGGTTAGAAGTTGAGGGAGGAGAGGATATCCAGTAAGAATTTATGGTGTCAAAAGCATGAGGGAAATTATGCAGTATTATCATGAGAAAAACCATTGGACTCAAGCTTGAGAGCTCACTAGTATGATTGGAGAGAACAGTCTTAATCAAGTGTTGGAAACAGAAGTTAGATTGTGAAGGACTGAAAAGGAAAAAGGAAAAAAATAAAAGCAATTGATATAGATAACTTTTCTGGGAGTTTACCTATAAAAGGGGGAAGAACAATGAGCTATTAGATTGAAGGGATGATGATGTTAAATGAGATCTCATTCCCTAACCCCTTAAGAGAGACCTGGGTGTGTTTGTAAGCAACAAGAAGGAATGCATAAATGAGAGAAGGAAGATGAAATAAAAAGAGAGATGGAAGGATTGATGAAGCAAGCTTCCAGAAGGGATGGCTGGGGATAAGATAAAGAAGAAAAGTTGGGTTTTGGGGGAAAGACTTGCTCTTGATAATGAACTTTAGAGTTCTTATCTGGGTGATAAAAATAATATTTTCCTCATGGGGCATTTGTGAGGATCACATGAAATAACATATGTGAAGTGCTTTGCATACGTTATTATATGAAGAACTGCTATTATTATTGGTGAGAGGGTAATGCTGGGAATTATAGTTATAATTTCACTGCTATAGGAAATTGTAAAGTGAAAAGACTTTTTACTAATATAGTTTGCAATCTTTTCTTCTATTTAGAGTCTTAGTTTGTGTTAGAACATGGAAAGGTTAACTGACTTGGGAACAGCTAGATGGCACAGTGGAGAGAGCACCAGCCCTGAAGTCAGGAGAACCCAAGTTCAAATCTGCCCTCAGACACTTACCACTGCCTAGTTGTGTGACTTTGGGCAAGTCACTTAACCCAATTGCCTCAGAAAAAAAAATAATAACGTATTTGCCCAGAGTCACACAGCAAGTATAGGACAGAACTAAGATTTGAAGCCAAGTCCATCTGCATTTTTGACTAGTTATTTATTACACTGCACTGCTCCTTATTATCATGTGTGTGTGTGTGTATGTTTGTGTGTGTGTCTTCCTCTGTCTCTGTGTTTGTGTGTCTGTCTGTCTGTCTGTCTCTCTCTCCATCTATATTTAGATTTCTTCTTCTCTCATCCCCCCACTTCTTGATACTCCCTGACTCCAAACTTTCTGCAGGAGATATTGTATCCCTAGACACTCTCTTAATGTAAGATGCTGCTACTTTTATGTCTTTTGACACTTAGGGCAAGGAGAAGGAAGTGATTCCTTTACTCCCAAGTGTCACCCTTTCTCAGTTACTTTTTGATACCTTCAGTCTGCCATTATTACCCAATAATAATCTTTCCTCCTTTAGGGTTTATTAGTCCTAACTCTTTGTTTTATTCATTTGTAGCCCTCCTGAGTGTTGTACCTCCTTCCCATAAAATTTCATTGTCTTTCCTACATAAATCCCTCACTTCTTTGAACATAGCAACCATTGATTACTTCAATCTTCTCAATTACCAGAATACTCAGTTCTCCCCAGAATACTCAATTACCCACGAATCACCCTACTACCTTAGACTCTTCCTTCACTTTCTGCTTCTTCTCTGAGCTAAGTTCAATTAGATTTGCCCTAGTTCACAGAATTTTTAGTTATATATCTGGTGGCATAAAACTCATGTTTCATACTTACTATTTATAAAGTCATCGTGCAAAGACTGCCAAAACTTATACATAAGGTCTTGTGTTAAAGGGAAATTTTAAGATGTTTGAACATATGAAATATACAGTCTGTGTTTGAGATCTAGCTAAGAATCCATGAAAGAATTGAGAAGTATTTCTTAGATTGTGATGATTATGGGCTTTCAGAAATTGTTCTATTATTTTTATATCTAGAGTTCAGATCTCAGAGATAATGGGCTTTTCCTATCATGGGGAGAAGTGGCCTCTTTTTAAAGTAACAATTTGTGCTTAAATAAAATATAATTATTACTGCTAGGTACTCTTTATTTAAAGGCACATTAAATTTTGAAATTCAATCAAAAAAGGAGATTTAAAGGATTTACCTTATGTTGAACTGATTGGGAAAGCTTAGCCTGCCTTCTTTAGACCTTGCCACATGACTATAGATTAGGTTAGGTTATGCTAAGATTTACAGCATGGGGCGGCTTCATTAAATGAGAATTATTTAAAGTTAAGCTTTAATCTACGAGCATTTCTTATTAACAGTCTGGTGTATCATATCATCCAGCTTATCCCTAAATTAGTTTGGACATAGTCCAATGTTCACATAGTAATCTGGGTATTCAGAATCCCTCCAGAAATAAATTGAACACCAATCAGATGCTCAGACATCCAATTATTGTGTGTGTGTGTGTGTGTGTGTATGAATAAGTGTGTTGATGTGTTGTAGGAAGGAGATTGTATGGAATGAGAGAAGATTTAAGTTAATAGTTGACAGATCTTTATCTCTAATGAATGGAGACAATAAGATTCACTTGGGCAAGTCTAAAGGAAAAACACTTCATCCTTTCTTAGACAGCTAATATGATTCTGGTTATATTATTTAATTCTGGTTTGCTACAATTTCCTTTACAGTAAAATGGGGGTTTTAATAGTATCTATTTTATAGAAATGTTGTGAGAATCAAATGAAATAATGTATACAAAGTGCTTTTCAAACCTGAATGCCCTATAGAAATTTTAACTATTAATGATTATATATTGAGATGAACAGAATTTATTCACAACTACATGTGTATATTTCTTGCTCCACTATGGAAAAGGTATGATGTTATAGTGCTGTATCAGGAAGACTTTCAGTTCAAATATTTCAGCCTCTTGTTAACTATGTGACTGGAAATGAGAAACAATGAAAAAAGAATTAAGAAATTGGAGAAGTCATTGAACTTTTCTTTGTCTTGTTTTCCTTATGCATAAATTGTGGGAAGTGGATATTCTTCAATGAGAGGTCAACTTCTGCTCTAGCTCTATTAATCTATGATTCTATGCATCTATGTTACTAATTTCTCTAAAAATCAAGTGTCTACTGAGGATGATGGTATTAGTGATGTCATCCTGGAGTACCCTATGAAACTCACATAACTCTCTCTTCAACTTCTGTCTTACATCATAGGTGGATTTTGATTTGTATTAAGGGAAGAATTTATCTATATTGAGGAAACTACAAATCCTTGGTATATACCAAGGATTTGTAGTTTCCTCAGTCTTTATTTGCACAATTTTAGAAATACAGGAACTTCAGGCACCATAATATTCAGAGATTGGGGTAGTGTGGAAAGAAAAACCAAGAAGAAATCCCAGTGTTACTTTGGGAATCTCAGGAAGACAGTTGTCCTATCAGATATCTTACTGTTTAATCAGTTGATGCAAGATGCTGATAATCACACTTGCAATTAGGTTCTTTATTTTAGATTCCAGGAAGGATAGTGAACAATTAATAGGGAGAGAACAGTCTTGGCAATACAACAACAACAACAACAACAACAACAAAAGTTTGGTAAAAATAAAAAGTGGTCAGCAAAAATGGAAAGAGACCAGTTGAGGCATAAAGTGAGGAAGACCTTTCATATTTGGTCTTGGATTCTCGCCAGTTTTTCCTAGATATTTCTCATCACTCTGTTCTTCCTACTTGACTTTATGTGTTCCTATCACACCTGTGGCATCATGCTACACATTTATAATACATACTAATATGTATATATCTTATTTAACAAAGAGTAACAAAAGACATATGTGAATTTATGTTTGAAATTAAAGCATCAGTCCCTTCTAATATGAAATATACTACCATGTTTCTCTAATGTAGCTAAGAATCCATGTTTGAAGCATGTTTCATGATATAATCAACAGTGATGGACTTGGAGTTAAGAAGACCGTCATTCCTAGTTCATATTAACTACCTAAATGTTAATGGAACCCACTTATGCTTGTGAACTTTGCTTTTCTCATATATGAAAAGGGTAAATTGAGAGAGTTCAACTTCATTATGTCAACAGTTCTTTTTAGCTTGAAATTCATGATCCAATGAGCATCATTTCAAACATTCGGATGCTTATTGGCTTTCAACAATTCCTCTCTTGTTATTTTCCATATGTTGACCAGTCATGGGGTCTCTGCTAGTCCATTTTCATAACTTGTACCATGTCAACAGCCTCCTTGTGGAGGAGATCAGAGTCAAGGAAGTGAGAGATAAAGTAGCTGGTCTAATCAAGTACCATTTAAAAGAATCATATTTTTTTGTCAAATAAGAACATGCAACTTAATTAGGATACATGAAATATATATACTCAGGTTAAAAAATTAGGTGAATAGAGAAGGGAGACATGAAGCATAGCTAGTGAACCGTTCATTTGACAAGATAAATATTTGGAGTGGCCAAATGGATAGACCTCCAGTTTAGAGATAGGAAGAAATAGGCTCAAATCCTACTTCTCAAACATGTTTTCTCTATGGCCAAGGCAGTGACATAATCTCCCAGTGTTATGGACAATCTCTAAGACTGTAAATTGCAGAGAGTTGTTAATATACATAGGAAGAGGGAGTTTTCTCACCTGGAAGTTCCTTATACTGGTAAAATCACAGGTCTCACAGTTATCCTTTTACAATTATATTTGATTATTGGAGTCTACATAATTCATGGCTAGTGTGTTCGTGGTATGCAAATAATCTTAAATGTCCCAATTTATATTACTAGGCATTTTATAGTGTATTATCTCTTGAACAAAAAGATGCACATCCATATAGGCAACATAAACCCTGACCTCTGAGTGAGATAAGTTGGATTCAAATCATACCTCTGCTATATTTTGGCTGTGAGACCCTAGAGCAAGTCACATAATCTCAGAGTCCAGGATATTCTCCAAGATAATAAACTACAGAGTACTTGTTGGTTAGGTCCAGTAAAGTGAACTTCCTATCAAAGAGTTCCTAACATGAGTGAAATTAATGATCTAGGCCAAAAACAAACATGGAAGTACTCTTAAATAGTACTTCTTAAATTATTTGAATAAGTAGTATGAAGAGATTTTTTTTTTTTTGAGATTGAGGGTTTGAGTTAAACATCTATATCTGATATTATGGTTTTCTTGAACATCATTCTCCACTTGTTTTAAAGTTTAACCATATTCATTTTTGGAGCCATTTTAAAAACAGAACACAGTCTCTCCTGACTCTATACTTTGAATTATTCTCCATTGTGGAATTCTCTCTACTCCCCTGTTTCTTAAAATCATTTTAACTCACTTTAGGCATAACTTTCTGCAGAGACCTCTTATGGTTCCCTCTTCTGCTAAGTGCTTTCATCCCTAAGCTTATCTTCCTAATATTTGCCTGATTAACATCTTATTATCATCCCCTCTTGTAATGAAAACTCTTTAAGGTCAAGAACTATTTTTTCTTTTTCCTTGTAGTCCAAGTACTTGGCACACATTGAAAGTTTAATATATGTGTAAAGTTCTGCTGATTGAATATTGGGTGAATGATTTTTAGCATGTCATCCCTATTGAGCTACTTGCTCCACTCCTAGTTCCACTGTTAGATCAAGCCCTCAGAAAGTCAATGGACTTCTTTTAGGTTGTAACCCTCCAGGAACTGACATTTCTTTTACAGTTGCCACTGTGTACCATAATATGATTAATTAGAAGGAGAGTGTGTGCCAATTGAAGTGAAAATGTGCTTGTTCTTTTGAGGTAGCTTACGTTCTGGTCCTCAATGTGAAAATCTCAATTAACTTCTAGCAAAATTATTTATTAAAGTGGTATAGTATGAACAGTTGAGTCAGAAATTCATTTCCCCCCAAATTTTGGAGTATATTTTAACATGAATAAATAGAGGACCCATAGGGAGAATAAACCCAAATTTGAATTATTACATTACAAAAGAAATGAAGTACACATGTGGATAAAATGAGGCTAAAGTATAAGCTTGCTAAGTTCACAGACAGCTGTTCTTCTTCTGAAGTAAGGAGTCACATAGCTTGAAGTATCTTCCCTGCTATTCTTCCTACCCTATTCTGTCCATTTGGGATAGAATTTAGGTGATCATATTTCAGCTTGTATGTCTCAGATGAATGCCTTATCTCTGACTATTATGTTATTTCAGGTGATGATAGTGGGAGAAATCTCTCTTCTTCCTACCCCAGAGAGAATCCCTCCAAAAGGGTTGGCTCCAACTCTCTTTTTCACCATTTTACTGACTCAATAGTAGATTGACTTCTGCTAAAATCCCTACTACTATTTAAAATCTTCAGAGGCATGGTTAGCTTATTTCTTTGGATAATGAGTTATTCTATTCTTGACCCAGAGGTTTGCTGTTCAGAAAGGGCTCACAGGGCATGAACCATCATGCTTATACATTTTAAAAACCAATGTGCCCTTACACTGATTATATTATATAAATTAAGCAAACCGCTACCTTTCTGGGATTTAGTTTCTTCTTTTGCAAAGTGAGGAGACTTAGCTCTATGGCTTCCAAGTCTTTCCCAGTTTTAAATTCCTGCATTCTAATTTACAAATGAGCATATTTTGTCAATATGCATTTTAAATGGCTAGGAAGATTTTAAAATGAAGTATTATGATATAAAACACAAATCTTCACTGATAATATTAAATTCATGATTTGGGTTTGCTGTAAATGCTAACTAGTTTCTCTGGTTATTGTGAGAAAGAACCTTATTGTCTTTCCAGAAAATGAGAGAAAAGTAGCCTAAGCCAACTTCTTTTCCACATCCAAGTAATCGTTCTCCAGACAGTCTCAGGGGACATTCATGATCAGATCTCCTTCTAAAAGCATCCTAATGTTACTTTACAAGAAATGATAGAGATTCCCATTTTACACACTTTCAATTTTCATTCTCCTTTTTTTTCCCTAAGAACTTCCCATCACTATGTGTTTTTGTCCATGTGTTGCTACCATTACTGCCGCTGCTACTGCTGCTACTACTACTACTAATTATCATTTACAAGACAATGTAATATTTTCAATGAATTTGGCATGAAATTTCTCACAATAATTCTGTTAGATATTATATCACCATCCTTATTTTACAAGTACTGAAATTGAGGCACAAAATGTGAGGTGGCTTTTTAAAGATTTACACAGTATATAGAAGAAATGAGATTTGAATTTTTTTCTCTTTTGACTAAAAATATAAAACTTTTTCCCAGTCATCATTAATAATTTTCATGACTAATAATGAGTATCACAATGTGGACCTCATTGTACTGATCCTTTCTGGTCATAGTTATTCTATCATCATAGACATAAAGGTTATAAATAAACCTGTATTAATATTTTTAAAAATAAGTCTTCTGAACTCTGTGTTGAACTTTATTCTCTCTTTCAAAATTTTGAATGTGCCAGCATTGTTTTTGGGACATTTCTATTAGAAAACAATATATTGCTGATTCCTAAAACTTTCTTTACATGTATTTGCATAAGTATCACCAATAGTCGAATCTATTTTTACTGTACTTCAAAATGTTTAGTGTCCCAGAAGGGTCTCTTTAAAGCATTGTCAGTGTTTATTGTGTTACTATTATTATTGTTTTTGTTTTATAATCTGGTCCTTTTACAAGAATGCAACAGAAGTGAGTTGAAGCAAGAAAGATTCCAAAGGGGATAAAAATATAGCAGTTCTATTAAAGGATTTAGAAAAGAAAAAAAGGAAAGAATATAGAAATCTAGAAATGAAAAGAAGAGATGATTGTTTTAACCAAAATAGGACTTAAAATGGCCCCTAGGTGAGAAGAATAAAAATGTGTCGTTGCAATGAACATTGTATGAGGATAGAGAAAGAATGGAAGGAAACAGTTATTGATTAAAAATGAAAGGGTTAAGCATTGGGAAGATCCCCAAGGATAGCCATTTTGTTTGGAAACACCAGAGCTCTCCTTCTGACAAAGTAGCTTTGTAACTTCATAGAATTCACTTAACATTTCAGAAAAGAAAGAAGAAAACAAAGGAAAGAAAGTAGGAAAGAAGAAAGGAAGGAAGAAAGGAAGAAAAGAAGGAAAGGAAGGAAGAAAGGAAGGAAGGAAAGAAAGAAAGAAGGCAGGGAGGGAAGAAAGAAAAAATAAGGGATGGAGGGAAGAAGGGATAAAAGGAAGTAAAGAGGGAGCAAGGAAATAAGGGAGGGAAAAAGGGAGAGAGGGAGAAGGGAAAGAAGGAATGGAGGGAGGGAGGGAAGAAGGAAGGAAAGGAGGAACAGAGGGAGAAAGAAACAAAAGAGAAAGGAAGGGAGGGGAAAAGAGGAGAGAGGGAGAGAAGGAAGAAACAAAGAAAGGAAGAAAGGAGAAATGGGAAGGAAACTGGGAAGGAGGAAAGAAAAGTAAAGAAGAATGACAGACGGGAAGAGATGGAAGAAAGGGGAAGGAAGGAAGAAAAGAAGGAAGGAGAAAAAAAGAAAGGAAGGAAGGAAAAAAAAACAAAAGTTATATTGTTATCTTTATAATAAGTCAACTCTGTTGATTTAAAAAAAAAAAAAACTCTTTTGGCTTTATAGTATAAGAACTAACAAAGCCTAAATTAAAATTTGAATATTATAGGAAACCTCTTTAAAACATTCTTGTAGGGATTTGCTTTAGAGAGATTTAAGAGTGTTAGTAGTTAAATAGTCTCTAAGTACAAGTGAGTCATCATGAATACAATCTTAACCAATTGTTCTTAAGCCTATTAGCCCCGTAAATCCTTTGATATAACCTATATTTAGGTACTGCTAATGCTGGACATTGTGCTGACCACTAGGTATACAAAAACAAAAACAGAGAAATCTTGAGTGTCCAGGAGATTAGCTTATAGAGGAATCATCACAATGTACACATAGAAATAAATTCAATATATCTAGAATGGAAATGCAAAGTAAAAGATTTTATCCTGTAATTCAAACCTGAGAGGAAGCTTAAATGGTTAAGGACTTCATATCTAGAGAAGCAATAGCCATTAAGATAAGCTGCTCTGGAAGTATATGGATCTTATAGGATCTTTGTAGAAATTTTTTAAAGGGACCAGAACTATTGTGGAAGCTGAGAGGGACCTCAGAGACCATCTCGTACATTTATGTAAGAATCACTGAAGTCTTGGGAGGGGAGGGAATCCCATTCCATTTGCTTCAAATAATCATATAACTATTTCTTCTTCTTCTTTTTTTTTTATTCTGTTCCCTTTCCTGTTAATCTTAAACTCCTTGATGGAAGGGACTCTATCCTTTTTGTCTTTCCATTCCCTAGAACCAAATTTGTATCTGACATATGACTGGTGCTTATGAGATTTTCATTTGATTGGAATTGTTCCAAATGATATCACTTTTTTTGTGAGGTAATTGGGGTAAAGTGACTTGTTCAGGGTCACACAGCTAGTCAATGTTGTGCCTAATACTGAATTTGAACTCCCATTCTTCTCACTCCAGGGTAAGTGTTCTATCCACTTTACCATCTAGTTGTCTTTGATATCACTATTAAGAGATGCAGGATTCATTCATAGGTCATTTGATTCAGAATTTGTTTCTGACTATACGAATCTGCCTTTTTGTCATCGCTGTTTAATTTAGATCTAGAACTGCTATTTAGAAACCAGGGACAGGACCAAATGATCTCTGAAAGTTGAAATCCATTTTATATCTGTAAAGTTTTTTTTTTTCTTCTCACGTATATGTTATTCATTAAAGTATTTTCATACTGTTGGTTATAACCCAAATTTGAACTGAACACACTGACCATAAAAATTAACATTTGTAATAGAATTCTAAGTTTTATAAAGTGTTCACATAGACCTTGGAGGGTTATTAGCTGGTATTATTCCCATTTGACAGATGAGGAAACTGAGACTGAAGGTTAAATAACTTTCCTAAAATTGTTTGATGATCAACTATAATTGGTTTGGTTATTCTCAGCAATTGAGAGATCCAAAGCAATTGCAATAAAGTTTGGATGGAAAATGTCATCTACATCCAGAGAGAGAACTATGGAGGCTGTATATAGATCAACACATATTATTTTCACCTTTTTTCTGTTTTGTTTTTCTTGTGGTTTTCCCCTTTTGTTCTGATTTTTCTCTCTCAAAATGATTCATATAGAAATATATTTTTAAAATGAACATATGTGCATAACAAAAATAATGTTTTTTACACACATAAATGTGAAAAATAAAAATAATGAAAATAAATAACCTCCCTAGATTTGAACAGTCATCAAGTATCTAAACCAGGATCTGAACACATGTCCCTTCACTAAGCCAGCTAGCTGCCTCTGATCCTTAAGTTTATTTCTGATTTTTTATCTTTTGATGGGGGGAGAAGAGAAAATAATAATTTAAAATAATTGATTTCTGTTGCCCTTCACTCAAAAAATAGTTTCCTTTCCAAACTGGAAAATGGACATTTGGTCCAAACAAAGTCAGACAAAGCCCATTAAACACAAAGCTTTTAAGCTTTAAAATAGGGAGTGGATATCTTGCTATTTCACAATTTGGGTTTCTTTCTTGATATTATATTATTTCTTGACAGTTGAAGAAGTACCTATTGTGTGTGTCCTGAGCATGAAGAGAGAAAAAAATCACCAATAGCTCTTAAAAAGAAGGCTTGTGTTCACCAATGAGAAATTTCCCACTTTGGGACACTCAGAGATTGGCTTATATTCCTAACCTTCAAGATAATGGATTTACAATGCAATTTAATCTTTTATAGGAAAGCTAAAGCATCCTGAGATCCCACTTTTCTGCTTTTATAAATTGAACATTAGGCACAATCACCTTTATTGAGCTTCCAAAGGAATATCTTTTCTTACTCTACATTGCATCAGCCAGATCCACAACCATTTAGATTATTTACCAATCTTTGCTTGACACAGCTGAAAAAAAAAAAAAAAAAAAAAAAGAATGAAAAGAAAACTGTGAAAGAGCTGATTCAAGAATATGACTCAAGCCAAATAGCATCCAGGGCAAAATATGTGGAAGAAATGAATTTGGATGAATTTTGAATTTTTTTTCTATTGTTCTAGCAACATAAGCCAGTTCTGCCATTTATTTCATTTGGGGATTAACAAAGTGTCTTTTCTCTAGAGTGCTTAATGGGTTGTGCAGGGAATTTAAAAGTTGTGAGCAATTCTTCTGTTATGTAACAGTGAGTCTTGAGTAATGAGCCCAAGCCTTTTTTCTAGTAAGCGTGCAGGTTTAAAACCCTCCAGCCCGATCTCATCAACCTAAAGCAAGTTGTTTGTAGGACCATATAATCAAAGATTTGTCAGCTGGAAGGCACTTTGGAAGCTAACTAGTCCAACCCTTTTATTTTAAAGATAAACCCAGAAAATTTTTCGGATACTCAGCAAATTATATAGGTTGCCAAGTAAGAAGCCAAGTGAGGATTTGAATCCAGATCCTCTAGTTCTAAAACCATCATTCTTCCCACTTATTGTCTGAAATTATAAGTGCCCCTAAATATGATGCCAACTAGGTGTTCTTGTTCATTTTTTTCACTCATGTCTGAATCTTCACAACCCTATTTAAGGCTTTTTCGACAAAGATACCAGAAACATTTGCCATTTACTTCTCCAACTCATTTTATAGGTGAGAACCTTTGGAAAACAGACTGAGTGAATTGCCTGGGGACACATAGCTAGTAAATATCGGAGGCCTGATTTTAACTCAGTAAGAAGCTACCTTCAGGTTCTTGTGATGACCCCATTAGCACCCTGGATACTTTAGAATCAGCCGGAGTCAGGATCAGCAAAAGTCCTGCACGTGAGTGAGAGATGCTCATCAGACAATCATCTGATCCATTTTTACTGAGGCAATGGGATGTGAAGGAAAGGAGACTCAGGCTTCAAGTTGAGTCCCTTTGGTTTGAATTCTACCTCTGAGGACTTTAAAATAATATTACCAGCTCCCTAACTGTAAAATAGTAAATATATATCTTATAGAGTTATTGTATGATCAAAGGAAATGATACATATAAAGTACTTGGCAAAGCTTAAAGACTTATTGGCTGTATGAAGTCAAGATGTCAATAGAAAATAAATAAGTTTGTTATTAAATTTGGGGGATCTCTTTGCAGTAAACTTATGGCTGGTTGCGATTTTCATCACTGAAAGAAATCCTCATCCTATTTGTGAAGACCTCAAAAGCCTTCTAGTCCAATCTTTTCCTTTTGCATTTAGGGAAATTGAGACCTAGGCAGGTTGAGTGATTTGACTGAGATCACACAGGTGATAGGCAACAGAAATAGGATTTAAATATGGGTCTTTATGATTCAGATCCCATGTTCGTTACAATGTTCCCTATCGAACTATCATGATATTATGGGGGCAGAGGGTGACAGGACTATCAAAAAAGAGTTCTAAAACATTCCTACCAAGGTGAAATGGCTGTGAACATGAGCCACAATGTCTATCATTTAAGAATCTTGCCAGGTAAATAAGTTGGAGGGGATGTGCATTATTAGAAGGTTTGATATCAGATGATAATTTTTGGTCTTGGTCATGCCCGTGGATGACAGTAAATAATTAATTCCAATACTTAGAGGGATTGTGATTTATATCAATGGATGGAGTAACTATATAGGGAAAATAATTGATCCTTGAATTACTTTTAAAAGTAGATGAGGAACTTTCTAGATGTGTGGCTCAGGGCAAGTCATTTAACCCCAACTGCCTCAGCAAAAAAAAAAAAAAAAAAAAAAAAAAGTATATGATGATTAGAAAAATTGTATCTATTTAGTTTCATGTAATGAGGAGAAAATGAACAAACTCAGGCATAGGAAAAATGGAGAAGAAAGAGGTATACAAAAATGTGTAAAGGAATATGAGTTATTACCTCTACTGTTTGTAATCTCTTTTCAGAGCACAAATTTATTCCTCTGTTCCTTTTGCCTTTAAAAATAATTTTGTTCATTCACTTAATAAATGTTTAGTGAACATTTGCTTGAAATCCAATGATGTAATATAACAACTGACAAAAATTTAGAAATGCTTTATTCAGGAAAACCTGATGATGTCAAGTACAACAATATCACAAGTTCCAATTCTCTTATATTCGATGTGGCTCCTTCTGCCAACATCCTTTTCCAGGGGTTATCAATAAATCAGTAAACATATATTAAGTCCCCATTTTGTGCCAGATTTTTGGCTCTTTCAAAGTCTTTACCAATGGAAACCAATGTCTCAAGCCATCAAATAGATCTCTAAGAGTAAATCTTGGTCTTATTAAACTTCTAATACAGACTCCTAGATAAATTATATATGGTTGATGTCTATAGTTGAAGTGCTTGAAGAAGCTAGCCCTTCCATATTTCTGTTTTCTCTAAACAAAATTCAACACAATTGCATAGTTATTAAGCACTAGCTACTTACCAGAGGACTATGCTAGAACCTGGAGATACAAAAGCAAAATTTATTAGACTTTGCTCTCAGGGAGGCTACATCCTTATTGGGGGATGCAGTATGTACATAGTTAAATAGAAAATATATTCAGAGTTATATGTGGGAAAATCAGGAAAGGCTTCTTGCTTCAAGCCTCTTGAGTTAAGGTTTGAAGAAAGTTGAAGAATCCAAGAAGAGGAAGTGAGAAAAGAGACTTTGGAGTGATTATACAAAGGCTAGAGTAAAAATAGGCTGTTGTACATAGGGATTAGTAAGGGGGCTAATTTGGCTAGATCATAACGTTATTTTTAGGGGAATAATATGAAATAGGCCTGGAAAGAGGCAGTTGGATGGTGTAGTTGGTAGAGTGGATTGAATGGTGGACATATAGTCAGAAAATTTAAGTATGAATTTGCCTCAAACATTACTGACTTCAGCTTTCCCATCTGCAAAGTGAAGATAATAACACCTACCAGACAGAGTTGTGAGGTTCAAAGTATATAATATATGCAAATCATTTTATAAAACTTAAACCTCTGGATACAGAGAAAACAAAATTAGATTAGGAAAGCCTTTCAATGCTAACTTGGTGAAACATCCCCAATTCCACCAACTCCAGATCCCTTTATGATGATCTTTTGTTCACTTACCAACCTTGTCACTTTCCTGTGGTTGCTGTCCAACTCTCCAATTCCCTTGATAATATGTATCTCCTTGTTTGTCCTTCATTCTCGAAGAGGACCATGAAACCAGGGATGTGATACCAGGACACTCAAGTGAATTGGATTGTAGTGAGGGAGGGCTGTACAAGGTCACCTGCCTCACTTTCCCTTTCAGAGATATGTGGGTCCAGTGGCCAGATATAGACCAGGACAACTGGAGATGGGCCTGGATGCAATGGGAGACCTCAGACTTTTTAAGCTAAGGTTTTTAAGAAGTCTCATTTTGACTGAGACTATACTCATTCAGTGATTAAGGCTAGGTAACAATTGAGACAAAGAATCTCCTCTTTCAACTAGTACAAAAAAAAAAAAAAAAAAAGCATAAATAAATAAATAAAACCAGGAAAAAAGACCCTAAAGGTTTTTGGCCAAAGCAGAAATGGTTGCTATTTACAAATTCCAGTTAAGTCAATCAGGACTCAAACAATAATCAAATGGGGTTTGGCCCTGGGACCTATTGTTGGCAATTCCATGAGAATCAGAGTAGTTTTGGTTTTAGGCATGGTCCCGAACAAAATACTACAGGTATGCCCATAGTGGCAGATAGTACTATTGCCTTCCATTTTCTGGCTTTTTCTGACTCTATTTTTATGACTCTATTTTCTTTCTTTCTTTCTTCCTTCCTTCCTTGCTTCCTTCCTTCCTTTCTTTCTTTCTTTGGCTGAGGCAATAAGAGTTAAGTGACTTGTCCAGAGTCACATAGACAGGAAGTATTAAGTATCTGAAGCCAGATTTAAACTCAGGTTCAACTCGTTTGAACTTCTGACTTCAGGGCTGGTGCTGTATCCACTACACCAACTAACTGCCCCTATTATAACTTTCTTTTGGCTGCCAACCACTAGTGATACATGTTGATGCTGCAATCCACTAAGAAGTTCAGATCAATTGCCCCCAAATTAATACTATGGAACTTAAATTGTGCTGATATTTAGGGTGATGGTCACTAACTAATATAAGGAAAGAGCACCATGAGAGAGAAAAATCTACACTGAGGGGTAAACATGTTACTGGAAATTCTCCACTTTCAACACGGATGACCACGGCTACCAATGCCTGTTAGAGACTCTATTGATAGACTTGTTATAGATTTATAGAACTAGAGCTAGAAAAGATCATAGAGATCATCTACTTCAATCTTTTCATTTCACAGATGGGGAAGCTGGAGTCTAGAGAAACTGGGTGACTTTCTCAATATTGCCCTAATAGTAATCAGCAGAACCTGGATTTGACCTTAGATTTGATGACTCCAGGTTTGATGACTCTTTCCATTTTACCATGCTCATGACCAGAAGATAAATTTGAAGATACTCAGAGATTTTAACAACAGTGTTGCCTGTAACAATTTTTCCTACTTTTATAGTGATCTCTGATTTACAAGAACTTTCCTCATAATAATACTGGAAAGGTAGCACAACTCTCCTCTCCATTTTTCAGATGAATAAACTGAGGCTTAAAATAATTTCCCATGGCTACACAAGTATGGAAGGCAGGATTTGAACACAAGTCTTCTAAGCATAGTGTTTTTATAAGAGACATTTGGGAAAAAAAATTTACTCAGTGGAAAACATGAAAGAAATGGAAAATAGCATTTTATGGGATTAGTTGGATCTAGGAATGATTTAAACTGAAAACAATGAGATGAAACTGTGTTTTGAAATAGGAAATTTTCTAGAATTGCCCTTTTGACTTCAAATAAGTGTCTGCCTAGTATCAAAGACAGAGCTAATTAAAAGGAGAATAGGGAGGATGAATATTCAAATGCTGCATGAGATCTAAGAAGTACCAGTTTTCAAAGTCTCTTTAATTATTCTTATTATTATCCATATTTAAATTATTCTCTCTCCCTGAACAAATTATCTGTGTTATAGTATTTATCATTAATTGAGTTACATTATTGCTGATGGTATTTATATATATATATATATATGTATGTATGTATGTGTATATGTATGTGTCATGCTTACCTTTCTACCTAGGTTCTGGTAAAGGCAGAGACTTTGGAGGAAGGATAAATGGGACTCACAGCTTGTTGAGGCTATGATTTGGGTAGAGATGAAACTGAATAGTAAAAATGATGATCTCAAATCTTCTCTATCAGTTTTCTTTCTTTTAGGGAGAGCTGTTTAAATTCCCTTTATGGTCAGAACACATGCAATTTTAAAGCAAGCTTACTGCTTGGAAGTAATTGGGTGTTTTTCACCATCACATAAATCTGCTAGTGGGTGTTTGAGACTCTCTGAAACTTTGAGTAGAGGCTGTTACTACCAACTGGGGGCCTTTGGAAAAAGGAAAATTTACTACATTTGTTTAATGAAACAGGACAACTTACATGCATTCTGGAGAAATATATTGTGAACTAAAATTTTCTTCTGAAAGTACCAGAAAAAAAAAAAAAAAACATTTCTTATGAAACACTGCCTTGAGGAAAAGAGAGAGTCTTTACTATCAACTACATTCAGAGCCAATTAATACAGGACAATTAATTTATGTTCCTAAATTTGTACTGACATTACCTCACTTTATCCATTTGGAAGTTCTTGGTAAGGGTTTACCTTCAGCTTCAGCTTAACATTTTCTTTGTACCTTGGGTGGGGGTGGGGAAGAAGATTTTCTCTCTCTCTCTCTCTCTCTCTCTCTGTCTCTCTCTCTCTCCATCTCTCTCTCTCTCTCTCTCTCTCTCTCTCTCTCTCTCTCTCTCTGTCTCTCTCTCTCACCATCTCTCTCTTTTTCTCTCTTTCTTCTCTCTCTCTCTATCTCTGTCTGTGTGTCTGTCTCTCCCTCTCTCCCTGTATGTCTCTGTCTCTGTCTATCTCTGTCTTCCTCTGTCTCTCTCTCCTCCCTCTCTCCCCTCCTCCTTCTGCATAATTTCTCTTTTCTTTTCCTTCCCTCCCTTCTCTTTTCCTTCTCTCTTCTTTATTCCTTTTTTGTCTTTTCAATTTTTTCCTCTCATCTTTGTCTTCTCTTTTTTCTTTCCTTTCTATTCTCTCTTTTATCTCTCTCTATGTGTTACATATATACATACACACACACACACACACACACACACACACACACACACATATATAGTATGGATCTATCATTTATCTATATCTATCTTTCTATCATCTAATCTTTTGCAGAGAGGTTAGACCTTATGACTGTGGGATCATGGGCTCAGAGATAATAGGGCCGTCTCATCTCAGATGACTTGAGCCTATGGTCACATAAATCCTACACAGAGCATTCATTCTAGATCCCTTAGCATTATCAAGATACCAAAGGAATACTGGATTACCTATCAATTATCCATTGTCCTTACTAAATGACTAGCTTGTCTCTTTTTTCCAAACATTCATATTTTTATTATCATCATTGGCGCTTCTCCTGTTTATTTAATCATTGATGTTATATTACAGATAGCTAACAGTCACTGGATAGGACTGTTTCTTGTCCTTTAGATGATCAGAAAATTTCTTACATCAGAGACTTTATTTATCAGGTTTTGTAGCCAAATAGTGTTTCTAGAAGGAGGTAGCTAAGTGGTCCAGTAGTAAGAGCACTGGGCCTGTAGTTAGGAAGATCTGAATTCAAGTTTTACTTCAGACACTTACTAGCTGTGGTCAAAGACAAGTCACTTAATTCTGTTTGACTCAGGTTCCTCATCAGTAAAATAAGCTGGAGAAGGGAATGGCAAACCACTCCAGTATCTCTTCTAAGACAATACCAAATAGGGTCAGAAAGAATTGGGCATGATTGAACAACAAAAAAGCATGACAAAAAATATCTATGTTCTAAAATAAAATGTCTCTATTTTAGGAAGTAGCTTGGAGTCATTTAAAGTAATTTGCAAATCTTCAGATAAAAGCAGACCATCTCATTTGTTTTTTCTCAAAGATGTTGTGATTCAAAGCAGTCCAATAGACTTGGAATGAAATATGCCAATCACAGCCATAGAGAAAATTCTGCACACTGAATGTGGATTGAAGCACAGTATTTTCACCTTTTTGTTTGTTTGTTTTCCCTTCTCATGTATTTAGCTCTTTTGATCTGATTTTTCTTGTACAACATGGCAAATGTGGAAATATGTTTAAAAGGATTGCATGTATTTAAATTATATCAAGTTACTACTTATTCTCTTTTGGAGGGTGAAGGAAAGGGAAGGAGGGAGAAAAAATTTAAAATATAAAATCTTACAAATTGGAATGTTGAAAACTATCTTTACATACATTTGGAAAAATAAAATACAAGTGGAAAAAAAAGTAGATCATCTCCCCTTCAATCAGTTTTGGGCCTATTTAATTTTCCATGATCACCACACACACACACACACACACACACACACACACACACACACACACACAGAATCAGTTACTGATATTTGAGCTCTTTGGATGTATATTCAGGTCATAATCTGAACAAAAATTAGCCTTCATCCAATTATTTTTTCCCTCTTGATAAACAGTAGACTGAGCTCCTTTTTGTTATATAATTAAAAATATGCTCTAATGTTTCACAGCATAATATGGTCAGCATAAAAAATAAGTCCTACAATTTTGATATAGTAATAAAAATGAAATTTTCCAAGTAATATCTGAACATACCAATAATCAAGGGAACATTCAAGAATATTTAGTTACTTGTCAAATTTTGGGTTAGATGAAATATATATTCAGTAAAACGTAAGTATGTTGGAAAAAATCTCATCTAAGCTCATTTGACAAGTCTTTATTAAATATTTACTAAGTTCAAAGAGTTGTGCTATGTTACTGAAGCAAAAAAAAAAAAAGACATAACAAAAATGAGTCCCTGCTTTCAGGAAGATGATGTAAACACTGTCCACTATTGGCCCAGTGCTACAAGAAAAGTTTTCCATTGGAGATACTATATGAGCTGGATCTTGAAGGAAGTTAGATATTTTAAGAGTATTTAACGGTATTTTGAAGGCATGGGGAAGGATGTATGCAAAAGCACAAAAGCAGAAATAGTGTGATGGACTGCTGAGGATAGGGAATAATAATTAAACCAGTTGTCGTTGTTCTCATCATTCTTTGTCATTGTCATTGTTACTATTGTTAATTACTTTTTTTAAAAATTGGTATTTAAATTTTTTTAATTTGTGTAATAAATATTTCTGCAACATAGTATAATGAAAAAGATGATTGTACCTGAAATTGCAAATCTCCTATACATAACTTACAATTTCTTTCGAATTTCAGTGAAATTATCATATAAATTTTTTGTTTCCTCTTCTCCCCACCACCCACCCAAGAATTGGCTAACATTAGAGACGCACACACATACACAAAAGGAAGGATTTTAGATATCTGTTTTTTAGTTCTTTTCTGGATACAGACAGCAACATTCTTCATGTGCCTTTTATAATTAATTTGGGTATTTATAACAATTAAAATAACTTATTCAAAGTTGTTCTTAAAATAGCATTGCTATTATTATATATACAGTGGTTTTTTAGATTCTCTTCATTTGCTCTTCATTGTTTTGGGTAGGTTTTTCTGTTTTTTCTAAGGCCCTTGAGATCATCATTCCATATAGCATAATACTACAGTAGTGAGGAAACTGAGGCAAACAGGATTAAGTGACTTGTTCAGGATCACTCAAATTGGCTTTGAAGTAGGGTCTTTCTGACTGCGGGTCTGGCACTCTATCTCTTGTGCCACCTAGCTGCTCCAGTATGATGTGTATAAACTTCAGAGAGATATATAAATTTCTAGGAGATATGTTGTATCTTACTATGAGCATTGGTTTTAGAATAATGGGGATTCAGCCTCTCCATTTGTAAAATCAGAATAAAAATAGACAATTCACCTTAAAAGTCATTTTAAGGAATCCAATTTGCTTTCCTTCTTTTTGATAATTTTATTGATACCTTTAGTTTTCACTTCACCATCATTTCCAAATACATCTTTCACTCCTCCCTTTTTCAGAAAACCATCTCTTCCAAAAGTAAATAAAAAATGAGGAGGAAAAGAATAATTGTATGAAAGATACCAAAGTATTGCTATGTTAGAATGAAGAGAGGAAATTGTGTTTTCTCCTTTCTTCTTTAGGAAAAAGCTTAAACACAACATATACTTTTATCATTTTCTTAATTCTACTTATTCTACTCTTCATGAGTATATGGCTTAATAAATAGACTATTGGTCCTAAACTCAGAAAGGTCTGAGTTCAAAACTAACTTATTACCTATGTGATCTAAACAAGTCATTTAATATGTAGGACTCAGTTTCTTCAACTATAAAATGGAGATCACAATAGCATCTTCCTTCACTGATTATTATAAGAATAAAAAGAGATAATGTTTGTAAAATGTTTGATAACTGTACACAAAGAGATGAGGGTTATGATGTCATTTTCATTCATGCCCTATTCTTCCTGATCCTTTTCAGTTTTTGTTTTTGTTTTTTGGCAAAGCTACTTGAGTGATTTCCCACTTTCTTCTCCAGCTAATTTTACAGATGAGAAAACCTGAGGCAAACAGGGATTAAATAAATTGCCCAGGATCACACAACTATTAAGTGTCTGAGGCTTGATTTGAATATAGGAAGATAAATCTTCTCTAGACCTGACATTCTATCCACTTTACTACCTGACTGCCCTAAACACATAGTAGCTGCTATATAAATGCTATTTATTTTTCTATCTAGATATCTTTATTATTATTTCAATTATTATTGCTACTATTATTTTATCTTCTTAAGTTTCCCTGAAATTTTCATGCCTTTTGCTTCTTTTACTATGGTTATATTCCATTATATTCATTTATCGCAAGTGATTTCACCATTACAATTGATGGGGCATGTATTCAGTTAATCATACTACACTAAAAAAAAGTTGTTAGAAAAAAAAAAAAAAAAACAAGAAAAGCATGCAAAAGTTAGAGAGATTAGTGGCCTGAAATTAATTAGGATAAGATTGTTAGTAATAAAAATTATATGTAGATTGAATACTTGGCCAAGAGCTTACTGTGGTTTGGGTGCTTGGTCAGTGTGATTGATTCCTTCCCCCTCTTAATCATCAGTGGGAAAAACAATACCCACTGCTGCCCCAGGCTAAATCTAGCCCCTAAATTCAACAAACTCATTTAATAATTAGCATGTAATGATAATTTTGATAATGAGCATGTAATGGAAAAGGTGAAACATGGTTTCTTTAACTGCAAGTGAATAAAATATAGATGAATGAAGTCCATGTAGATGTATGATTTGATTTGCTCAGAAGTAAAGGCATATTATAGGATCTTTATATATAGATTGGAGATCTCTCTCTCTCATCTATATCTATATATATACCTATATGGAGAGAGAGAGAGAGAGAGAGAGAGAGAGAGAGAGAGAGAGAGAGAGAGATGCGATTTTTTCTTTTCTATTTGGATAGATCCTTTGCAATTAAAAATTAATTTTATTATATTTATTTGAATAGGTTCCCTTACTGAATTAGAATCTACATGAGGGCAGGAGTTCTGCTATATTTTGTATTACTTTTATATTCCCATCCTTTGGCATCTTCCTTGCTTATAGTGAGAATTCAATAATCACAATTTCCATTTATAAAATCGAATTCAAAAATCTGACTAGATCTGTGAAGAAAGTCACTGTCTTGAAATACAGTGAAAATTTGCTTCTAGAAACGGGTTGTGTTTATATCTCCAATAAGTATTTTCTGGCAATTTCTTTATAGCTTAGAGTGTGGTTCTTATCTAATATAAGAAAAACATATCAGTCCAACAAGCATTTATTAAGCATCTAAGAGTACAAAGTATTGTAATACATATTGGATATATAAAAACAAAGGGGGAAAAACTCTCCTTGTTCTCAGGAAGTTTACAACCTAAATGCCTTAATGGCTTGTACTTCTTCTGATAATAATTAAAGTAAATAAGGTAATCAACCATTTAAACTTTTACTTATAAGTCTTTGCCACTGGATTTATTTTGTGTCTGTGTGTGTGTGTGTGTGTGTGTGTGTGTTTCTATGAAACCAAATGAATGAGAAAAAATGCTCTTCTTCTACTTCTCTAAAGTTAATTACCCATCCTCCCTTTTCTCATGTGTATTCTGTGTCAGAATTATGATAGAATATGGGATCCCATATGTTTTAATTTACGAACTCCTTCCTTGTAAAAATCCAAGTACAGATTCATCATTTTGACTATATACTATACCTCCTGTTGTCTGGAGTTAAAACTACCATGTTTAAATTTCTAGATAATATATGATGCCTATAGGGCAGGCCATTACTGGGGGAAAATCCAGAGAAACACTAGAATTCTAGAAGGGCAAAAAGAGGGGAGACCCTAAAATTAGAGGACACATTTAAAGAAATCCAGCGGTATTAATTAGTGCTCAGGTGTGACACTGGTCCAGGGAATACTGCAGATGTGGTTCTTATGATGTCTTTTGGAAATTTTGGGAATACATCAAGGACTATTATTACCTCAAGAATCACTTTTTGCTGTTCACCTTAAGCAAAAAACCAGACCCAGAAGCTAAAAAATACAGTGGAATACAGAGTAGCTGCTGGTTCAAATGCCTATTTTCAGCTCAATAAACATGATTGGAAAAGGAAACAAAATGGAAAGAAACAAAATGAAAATTAAAGGAAAACGAAATCAGAACAGATGTTGTGAATCTGTTTTTCATGCAGAGATGCCTAAATTCGAGGAATGGCCTTCCAGGCAAGGTTGCTGAGATAATAACACTGAATTTGTTCAAGATGGTTTGATTAGATGGTGTGACAGGGGAGGTTTAGTAGTAAAAGGCGAATAAGCTGTGATGGGCCAACTGGTTTCTTTGCATTCCTTTAAAATTTCTCATGTTTTTCTTCAAGAACTTAAAAAAAAAGCATTAAATCGAAGGTTTTTTCTATGCTTTCATTTTGGCCTTAGCAGGAGCAAACAAAATAGGCTTTGTTTCATTTGCTTCATTTTCCAAATTGTTCTTTTCATTACTCACCCACCTTCGTGTCCTTTTAGGTGATTCAGCTGCCACCATTCCTTTCAGTCTGACTTTATCCTAATTTCCTTCTTGGTACCTCCTCATCCAATCCATTCCTACTGTGCTTCCTTATTAGATGGCCTTCTGTTCTGGGGCTATCTTCCTTCATCATATTTAATCCTTGCCAACATTTCTTCTTAACAGCACTACCTCTTGCACTAAGTGGAAGCAGTGCCAAGTCATCAGTGAGATTGTTGGACACATGACTGCGGGGTCTGCCAATTTTCACATTAAAAGACTTTACACAAGATGACAGGTTGATGTTGAGCAAAAAACTAAGGATCAACTCCATGTCTGATATTGACTTCTTCTTTAGCCTGGATACATTATTTATTCCCTTTGATGCTGTTTCTCCAAATTTAAATTGACTTGAACTCTGCTTATTTATTAGATCTAGGAATGTCTTTTGCAAGTCGTTCAAGAAACGGACAAATAAAAGTGAGCAAGAAAATCATTTTTTTTATTATAAAGTGGGAGTTAGTATTGGTTCAACTGGTTATAATAATCACAATATATGATAATAAAGTAATAAGCATTTATATCATACTTTAAGGTATATAAAAGACTATTGGTTCAACTGGTTATAATAATCACAATATATGATAATAAAGTAATAAGCATTCATATTATACCTTAAGGTATATAAAAGATTATAAATGTTTTCTCATCCATGGGAACAGCAAACTGATATTATATATATATATATGTATATATATATATATATATGTATGTATATATTATTATATATAAATTATTATCATGATTTTGCACAATAGGAAACTGAGGCTGGAAAAGTTTAAGTGATTTGTCCAGCATCACATAACTACTAAGGTCTCTCTAACTCTACATCTAGCAATCTATTGTTTGTGTCACCTAGCCCTAACCCAACGAAAATAGTAATAAGATTAGGCAGTCAGTCAATAAAAATTTATTAAAAGCCTACAATGCACCAGGCACGGCATTAAATGCTGACTCTACAAAGACTAAAAGATAGTCTCAAGTAGCAGTAGAAAGAGTGACAACAGCATTGATATCGATAAGGGAAGGGGGAGGAAATGAGCTTTATTAAGAGCTTTATTAAGATCTTACTATGTTCCAGGTAACAATGCTAACACCATGTAATATTCTCATTTGATCTTCAAAACCTTGGGAGATAGGGACCATTATCTCCATTTTTCTTTTGAAACAGAAGGAGAATATAAGTGACTTGTCATATTGCTAAGAAGTCTCTCAAGACTCAATTCTTTTTGCCTCCAGGAATATTACCTTATCTACTCTATCACATAACTTCGTCAATAGCAAGAAGAACAATGATAATAATAATAATAACCATTATTATTATTATTGTAAAACTGGCATCTAGACTTTGCCCTTTACTAGCTATTTTATCTTAGGCAAAGCACTTTGCTCTCTGAAATTTAGCTTCCTCATCTTTAAAATGTGAGATTCAAGAAGATAAGCTTATAAAATGTCTTTCAGCTCAAAATCTGGAATTCAGTGCCCTTATAATAACATTCTGCTTTTCCTCTTTTGTTTTTGCCTGCTTATGTATACTTCTTAAATAAAGCCAAGTGAAAAATGGATAAATTGAGACAAAGAGTTGGGATTGATTTCTACATTCTTGAATTATAAGAGATTCTGTTACAAGTCCCTTCTTTCCGATCTTCCTTTCTTCATTCTTATCTCTCCCATCACTAGTTTGACTGTAGCCATCTTTGTTCAGATTCTCTTTTCACAGTAGAGACAGTACTTGAAATGGGTTCAAACTCTACCTTTGATACTCCTTGTGAAAATATGTATAAATTAATTAATATTTCACTGTCTCAGTTTCTTCATTTGTGAAATGATGAATTAGAGCAGAATCCCCTCCATATCCCTTCTGCTCTAAAACTATAATTTTACTATGTTTCCATCCTATAACCTAGTATATAGAAAAGTCAGTAATGTGGAACAATGAATAGCTCATGGCCTAGAGTTAGAAAGACCTGAGTTTAACTTAGAACTTAAGACACATTAATTATGCTGAGTAAATGTTTGCTTACTTTCCATCTCCTACAATGAAATTTAATCTGAATTTAATATTTTTACCTTCATTATAAAGTTTTTATGCCTTAATATATGGTCATTTTTTTTCCTTTACATGACATGTGCCATTTAGAAATAGCCATATTCCTTTCTATTTCCACTCAGTTCTCTCTAAGATTCCATTTATCTCCTTGAATTCTTTTTTTTTTAATTTTTTGCTTCAATTTATCTGATTCTGAAAGTGGAAAGTTAAAGTTCCTCACTATCATAGCTTTAGTAATGTTTCAAGATGAAATTCATTTAGCTATTCCCTTAAAAATTTGGATGGTTGATGGATGGTAATTTAGTATTGGTATTGTTTCATTATCTATGATATCTTTTATCAAAATGTAATTACCTTCTTTAGCAAACTTTGTTTAAGATCATGATCACTATCTCTCTGCTTTTTATTTTATTTTTTTGTACCATAGCACTTTTTAACAAATCTATTTTAGCTTTAGGTCTGATCTCACAATCATTACCTCTGCTTCTTTTTTTTTGCACCAGTTGAAGCATAATAATAATCTATTCTTGAATTCTAGTTTTTTATTCATTCTGTTGTCTATTTCTGTTTCATGGATGATTTCATTCCATTCTTATTCAAAGTTATAATTACTAAGTATTTTCCTTTATCCTGTTTTTCTTCACTGTTTATCCATATATCTAATCATTTTACTCTAAACCCCCTCATACATCAAAATTACTTTTAATCTCTGCTTCTTTGATCCATATACCTTCTAAATGTCCTTATCTTCTCTTTTTCTCATTCCTTAAATTACCCACCCTACTAAGAGTCTCTCTTTTATTTACCCTCTTATTTTTTATTCTGAAAGCCTTTTTAAGAGTCCTGCTCTTATCCTATCCCATTGTCCTCCTATTTCTCTATAAGTCTAATGTGCATGTTTTATTTTCTTTTTTAAAATTTTTAAAATTCATATCTTTTTAGTAAAACTTCTTATTTTTAAAATATATTCAAAAATAGTTTTCAACATTCACCTTTGTAAAATCTTGTGTTCCAAATTTTTCTCCCATCTTTCCTCCCATTCTCTCCTATAGACAGGAAGTAATCTATGTTAAACATGTACAATTCTTCTATGCATATTTTCACATTTATTATGCTGCACAAGAAAAATCAGATCAAAAGGGGGGAAAAAGAAAAGAAAAAAGAAAGCAAACAACAAAAAAGTGAAAATATTATGTTGTGATCCACATGCAGTCCACACTTCTTTCTGGATGCAGAAGACTCTCTCCATCACAAGTCTATTAGATTTGTCCTGAATCATCTCACTGTTGAAAAGAGCCATGTTCATCAGAGTTGATCATCATATAATCTTGTTGCTGTGTATAATGTTTTCTTGGTTCTGCTCACTTAACTCAGCATCAGTTCATGTAAGTCTCTCCAGGCCTTTTTGAAATAATCCTGCTGATTGTTTCTTGTAGAATATTATTGTTCTGTTTATATACCATGATATTCATGTACCATAACTTATTCAGCCATTCCCCAGCTGATGGGCATCCATTCAGTTGCCAGTTCCTTGTTGCTACAAAAAGGGCAGCTACAAACAGTTTTCCATATGTGGGTCCCTTTTCCCTTTTTTAATGATCTCTTTAGGCTATAGATACAGTAGAGACACTGCTGGATCACAGGGTTATGTACAGTTTAATAGCCCTTTGGACATAGTTCCAAATTGTTTTTCATAATGGTCAGAACAGTTCACAATTCCACCAACAATATATTAGTGTCCCAATTTTTCCACATCCCCTTCTACATTTATCATTATTTTTTCCTGTCATCTTAGCCAATTTGGAGCTGTGTTGTAGTACCTCAGAATTATCTTAACTTACATTTCTCTAATCAATGGTGATTTAAAGCATTTTTTATGTGACTAAAAATGATTTTAATTTCTATATCTGAAAATTGTCTGTTCATATACTTTATTTATTAATGGATAATAGCTTATATTCTTATAAATTCTCAATATATTTTAGAAATGAGGCCTTTATCAGAACCCTTGGATATACACATTTTTCCCAGTTTTCTGCTTCCCTTCTAATTTTGGCTGCATTGGCTTTGTTTAACATTATTTTAAATGTTTTCTTTGTCTTTATGTTCTTCTCTCCCCTTTGACATAGATATATGTTACATACATACCTGCATATATACATATACATTCATACCCACCCATAGACCCATACATATGTTCATATGTATATATACATACGCATATATAGAGCGACATACATGCATATCTACATATACTCAGACACATGTATACACATTTATTTACCCATATGTAAATATGCATCTAAACCAATATTAGAATGGCTGACATATAATGTAGATTTCTCTCTTTATTGAATCTTTAACTTTGTCTGAGATCAGTGATTACTAGCCATACTTTTTTTTCTAATAAATTCTGCTCTTGGTTCTTGTTGTAATTTACCATAGTTCTGATGAAAATAAAGTTCTAGTACTATCAGCCCTCCACTCTCTTTCACCCTACATTATAACAGTTCTTCCATTCACATCTCAAGTCTTCCATTTTTAAATATTCAGCTAGATTTTTGGGCTGTTGGGTATAGTTGGGTATAGCATTTTGTATGCTAAAAAAAATAGCATCATTATCATAGGATAATTATCAATCACAAAGTGATTAATAATAACAATAACAACTAATGTACTTATTATATGCCAGGCACTGTCTTAAGTTCTTTACAATTATTATTTCATTTCAGTCTCACAAGAGATAAGTGCTATTAGTATCCCCATTTTATAGCTGAGAAAAGGAAGGCAAATAGAAGTTAAGTGAGTCATCTAGTCTCATATAATTACCAAGTGTGTTAGGCTGGTTTTGAATTCAGGTCTTTTTGATTCCCAGCTCATCACATTATACACCAAAATTTAGCTGTTTTGGACCTACAATACAACTTGATGAAAAAAGTTTTATATTAAAAATAGAAGATATGGATTTAAATGCTTGCCGTGTTATTCATTTAAGAAATAAAATCACTTTTCAACAATGAGGTGATTCAAGTCAATTCCAATAGATTATTTATGGAAAATGCCATCCATATTCAGAGAGAGAACTGTGGGGACTGAATGTGGATCATGCGTATTGGTGTTTGTTTGCTTAGTTTTTTCCCTCTTTTAACTGCCTTTTCTTGTGCAGCATGATGAATATGGAAATATGGTTAGAAGAATTACATATCTTTAACCTATAGTGGATTTCCTAATATCTAGGGGTAAGAGTGAGGAGGGAAGGAGAAAAATTTGGAACAAAAGATTTTGCAAAATAAATGCTGAAAACTATATTTGCATATATTTGGAAAAATAAAAAAAGGTATTATTAAAAAAAAAATCAGACCTGAAAAAAAAAAGAAATAGAATTATATTAAGGTCACATTTTTCTCTAATACTCATTTCTAATTTGAGATTAGATGTTCTCTGAGGTTCCTCCCAGTTCAAATCTCATATCCTTTGAATGTAATGGTTGACATGTGTCACCTATGTGGTCATTAGACTCTATTCAGTATTGATTAAGACAAAATTATTTATCATTAACTACATGGTGATAAGCATATCATATCACATCCCTAAACCCATTTTCTAGAATCTAAAATTAAGACCTGAACTATCTTATCTTTCAGGTTCCTATAAGCTCAAAATCTCTTGTTCTGTGCTTCTTTAATCACTTCCATCCTCTCTTCCTATTGTGAATATAACTTCTTTTTTTCTGATATGATTTTGCATTCATTGCACAAACCAGATTGACATCTTTAGTATTGGTTTTCCTGAAATCAACAGATGTTCATTTCCTGGAAACACAATTTCCAATCTTGCTCATATACTGCAACACCACAGTTTCCCCTGTATTTCCTGCAAGTTGTCTTCTATTCTCTGAACTACTTCATAAATTTATGTGCTTTGTTTGCTGTAAAATGTAGCACCAAATTCTGATAAAGTCTACAAGTAAGATTTTAATAGGAACTCAATCTGTTTTTAAAATGGGACATGGTTTTCTTAGCTATCTTTTAGATGCAATCCCATTGACAGATAATTTTCTTCCATTATCAGGTGTTTTCTCCTTTTGAAATATCCTCTGTACTGATCTTGAAATAAACATTAAGGAAGGTGTAATCATTTCCTTTGGGAGACTTCTGGTTGCCTGGATAATGAAAGATCACAGGCCATATTGGTTACTTAATAATTTCAACATAATTATCAGTTTTATTTCATCAAAGTCCTCCTCCAGGGCATTACTGGCACCAAAAATGACATTAGATTTGGAAAAACCATTTAATTAAAAAAAAATCAAATCTTGAGAAAGCCCAATCCACTAAGATAGAATATGGGTTAAGAAATGAAATATGAAGTGACCTACTCCATTATCTCGTTTTTAAAAATTTAAATCTGATTTTATTTGTATAAAACTTTTTAAAAATAATTTTTTATATAGTTCCTGGGTTTCTTTGGCAGGTGTACCCCCAGGTACTTTATATTGTCTAAAGCTATTATAAATCAGGCTATTTTTACTATTACTTTTTGTAGAATTTTATTTACAAGATATAGGAATACTGATGATTTATATAGTTTTACTTTAAACCCTGCTACATTACTAAAGTTATTGTTTCAACTGACTTTTTAGTTGAATCTTTAGGATTTTCCTTGTATATCATCATATTGTCTGCGAAAGAGGTAGTTTTATTCTCTCATTCCCTATTCTGACCCTCATTTTTTTTTCTTCTCATTACTATTAGTAGGATTTCCAACATAATATTAAATTACATTGGTGACAGTGGGCTTTTTGTTTTACATCTGATCTTTTGTTGTTATTCTTTATTTAATGGTATTTTTTCCCAATCCCATATAAATTCTTTACTGGATTTCCTATGTGATTCAGTAATTCCTTCTTTCAATTTCTCTGGCAATTGTGTAACTGACATTACTTAAGTTTTAATGTATCATCTTTTGGGGTTTAAAAATATCTCTATGAATACAAGTTGGTTAACATGAATTAGATTTGGAGTTTTTAATGAAGGACCTGCTTAAAAGAAGTCAAGAGTGTGGAAGGGCAAATAAAAATTTTTATGAAATCTTGTAGTATCCCTATGAAGAAATAGAGACATGAGCATCTGATTGTCCTTGACCAGATAAATCACATCTGTAATAGCACATTTCATAATGGGTTTAAGAAGAACATGGTTTAATGATATAAAATATGAGTTTAAATTATTATCTATGATGCTATGTCATTTTGGGTTTCTGCCAAAATCCTTTTCATGTACTATTTTATTTTCCCCCCTGAGGCAATTGGGGTTAAGTGACTTGCCCAGGATCACACAGTTAGGAAGGGTTAGGTGTCCCAGAACAGATTTGAATTCAAGTCCGCCTTACTTCAGGGCTGGTGCTCTATCCACTGCACCAATCTAGCTGCCCTACCACATTCTTTTTGAAGGCAATATATTCTCTAAGTAATGCAGATCTACAATTTTGGTGTAGTTCTTAACTCCTCACTCACACTTACTCTATGTATTCATTAAGTTGCAAAATTTTGCTTTTTTCTATTTTTGTCTTATTACTTTCAACATTTAGGTTACCAGATTATCCTGGTTTCTCCTGTTTCACTGGAAAAATGTGCTCCCTTTCCCATTTAAATTAGCCTCTATATATCAAGTTTAAATTTGAAGACAAATTTCTTCTTTTGAAGCCCTTCAAAGATTCTTCCCCTCATATTCAGTCTGGTTTCAGGACCCACCATGGAAGTTATGTCACTCACTTTCCTAAGAATCTATGGCTCTGATCCCTGAATGGTTTATTTCTTAGCCTTAATTATCTCTGTTCTAATTAGTTGCCTTGAGCCATTATATTAGTAGAATATATTATTTAGCTTTAATCATTGTAGTTGGTTTGATTTCTCCCTCTATTATTATTGTGAACAACCTTCATTGCCAGATGCCAGAGGATCATCAATGGGACCATATAACCACTTGAGGCTGACAATTCTGTTTCCTGCACTAAGGAGCATAACCAAGACTTGATTCCTGCTGAGTATACTATGAAATTTCCTTTTTAAATCTGTTAATGTATCTTAACTTATTGACACTAGTAAAATAAATACTTTGAAAAATACGAACAAGACTTTTTCTTTTTTTTAGGCTTCCTTTGTGAATGTTTAGAAACTTGACAAACAACAAACAAGGATTTCAAACCTATATGAGAAAGATCAAAAAGAGCAACCTCTTTCATTGGCCCAGTTACTAAAACCATTGGTCTTTGTAATCAAGCTAATACAAGGCACATACCCAAATTCCAGTATATAACTTTATTATAAAATCTAATTGATTAAAGAAAATTATATTTTAGATAATAATAAAACATTAACATTATTTCTCTACTTTCTTCCTTCATCTCCACAAAATCATCAGAAGATATAGATGGCACACTTAGCAAATCTGCAAGTGAATTGTATACTAGTGTTAAGATTTAAACAAAAAAAGTTGATGGAATAGAATTCTGGGGTTATTTGAGTGAATTGGAATTTGGTTGGAGTAAATGCAAAGTCTTATATTTAGATTCAAGCTATCAACTTTATAAGTATAAGATGGAATAAGGGAAGAGACAACATGTCTACAAAAGACCCATATACATTAATGGCTAACTTGAATGTGCTATGCAAGAAAAATAGTTAATATCATCATAGACTTCATTAAAAGAAACCTATCATTTATAACTTTGAATGTAAAATCACTACTATGACCTATTCAAACAGAATATTTTGAATTTCATGTTTAGTTCTAGTTTATCCTTTGAGGAAGGATATTGAAAAGTTAGAAAATATCTAAAGAAGGGCATTTAGGTTGTGGAAAAACTGTGAATAATGCAATATGTAAATCAGATTAAGTAAATAGTAATACAGACTATGGAGAAGAAAAATAATTGAGGGGAGAAATTATAGCTGCCATGAAGTAGTTGAAGGGCTCTCACCTGGCAAAGTGAATAGATATATTCTTCTTGGCCCTAGACAATCAAATTAGGAAAAACAAGTAGAAATTTCAGAGGCAAAATTTGACTCCTTATAAAGAAATGGTGGCATAACAATTAGAAATACCAAGCAATAGAATGGGTTGCCTTTGGAGATATTCCATTCTCCCTCATTAGAGGTTCAAACAAAGAATAACTTCCTTTTCATCATTGGGGAAAATATTATAATGGAATATAATTTAGGTAGATAGATAGATAGAAAGAACTGTGCAATTTTATGGTATACCACGGGAGAAGTGTTTTACTATTCTCTTTTTTCTGTTCATATTCCTGATGCTCAATCTAGTGGTGACCTGAAAGTTGTGGTTCTCTCTTCCATATTTTGTTATTAAATAGATTATTATTCTTGAATAAACAGAGAGGAAGTGATAATATGATTGCCAAAAAGCTTAATAAAAAGATATTGAAGAAGAAAGAATATAGACTGAAGGAGCTCATATCAACTATAAGGCTGAATAGAGAAGGTCAAAGGGATTGCCATCTGATATTTGACTACCTGTGATTGAGAGTACCTATCATTTCCTTGCCTCCTTCTGCTCCTTTATATTTGTATTCTTAGGGGTTGGGCCATAGTAAATTATTTGTGGACTGCTTAACTGACTAGTACAGCATCAGAACATATAGTAAGTTTTTAATAAATACTTGTTGATTAGGTCTATCTTGCTTCCTATTACCTCTCAATTCCTGATGACTTTAGATGTGCTTTGATTCCCTATTAAAGAAGATCCTAAATCCATGATGTCCCTTTGAAAAACCCAAAGTATTTTTCTACCCATAAAAGTATTCATCAGGCGCACATTTTATCCAAAGATTATTTTTCTCTTGATAATCTATCAGTATATAGAGTTAAAGGATTGATTAAGGACTTACAATGGGCAGTACTTTGTGCTAGGTGAGCAAAGACAGGCAACTGATGAGATAGTACATACAGTTGACTATGCTATTAGGAAAATTTGAACCTGAACCTTTTCTCAGAAGCTGATTCATTTTGTGCCTATATAAGTCATTTAACTTCTGTCAAGTTTAGTTTCCAGAATTGTAAAATCTGAGTAATAATAGCACTTAATTCATTAAACTGAGAGCCTTTGCATATCGCTTAATGTCCCAGGCTCAGTTTCTACATCTATAAAATAAGGATTTTGTGAGGTTAATATACATAAAGTACTTTGAAGAAGTCCAAACACCATGTCAATGCTAGTTATTTAGTAATATTATTATTGAAATATAGTCCCCATTTCTAAGATGCTGACATGCTATTATAATAATCATTCAGAAACAATACACAATGAAAGTTGGTGTGGTATGATGAATAGAGTTTGTCTCTGAGATACAAAGAACTAATTTGACATGTGTTGACTATGACATTGGCCAAGGTTCTTAGTCAAATTTCTCAGACCCTAAGTTACTGAATAATTGCTTATCTGATATTGTTAAGAAAGTCTTCTTTAAAAACACTCTACATCAGTGAAATCACAGGTCTAGTATCCACAAGGGGTGAGGGTGGGGGGGAGTGGGTTGTGGGAGTGGAGGTTAGTTTCAGGTGTTGTAACCCCTCTATTCCAAACTACCATGTATTTATTTATTTTGTATACATGAAGTATACATCATGCATGTTTTTATGTAGGGAGTGAGGCAGGAAAAAAAAGAAAGAAAGAAAGAAGGAGGAAGGTAGAGAGGAAAAGAAGGAAGTAGAAAGGAAAAAAAAGGAAGAAAGGAAAGAAGGAAGAAAAGAAAAAAGAAGGAAAGAAAAAAGAAGGGAAAAAGGGAATAAAAAAGGAAAAAAGAAAAGAAGGAAAAAGGAAGGAAGGAAAGAAGGAAGAGAAAAGAAAAACGGGAAGAAGGAAAAAAGAAAGAAAGGAAAACATAAAAGAAATTTACTTTTTTTTTATTATAGCTATTTATTTACAAGCTATATGCATGAGTAATTTTTCAGCATTGACCCTTGAAAAACCCTCTTTTTCAACTTTTCCCCTCCTTCCCCCTACCCTTCCCCTAGATGGCAGGCAGACTCATATATGTTAAATATGACAGTTAAACTATATGTTAAATACAATATATGTATACATAGCTATACAGTTATTTTGCTGCACAAGAAAAATCGAACTTGGACATAAGGTAAAAATAACCTGAGAAGGAAATCAAAAATTAAAGTGGACAAAAACAGAGGGAGTGGAAATGCTATGTTGTGGTTCATATTCATTTCCCATAGTTCTTTTGCTGGGTGTAGCTGGTTTTCTTTATTGTTGAAGAAATGGAACTGATTTGGTTCATCTCATTGCTGAAGATGGTCACGTCCATCAGAATTGATCATCATATAGTATTGTTGTTGAAGTATATAATGATTTTCTGGTCCTGATCATTTCACTCAACATCAGTTCATGTAAGTCTCTCCAGGCCTCTCTGAAATCATCCTGCTGGTCATTTCTTACAGAATAATAATAATCCATAATATTCATTTACCACAATTTATTCAGCTATTATCCAATTGATGGGCATCCATTCAATTTCCAGTTTCTAGCCACTACCAAAAGGGCTGCCACAAATATTTTTGCACATGTAGGTCCCTTTCCCTCCTTTAAGATCTCTTTGGGATATAAGCCCAGTAGTAACACTGCTGGGTCAAAGGGTATGCACAGTTTGATAACTTTTTGAGCATAGTTCCAAATAGCTCTCCAGAATGGTTGGATTTGTTCACACTTCCACCAAGAATACATCAGGGTCCCAATTAAGAAAGACTTAAGGAGATTATGTTGTGTAGTGAGCAGGTTCATATGTGATTATTTACAGAATAAATATAGATGAATATAAGATATTGGGGAAAGAGAGTATTACCAATTGAAAAGATCATAACTGCCTAGGGAAGATGGTGCTTAGTTTCAATGTGAAAGTACAAGAAATTCTAAGAGGTTCAGCTTCAGAGGCAGTGCATACTGAGTGTGGGGGACAGACAGTGAAACAGTACTAAGATGGGAGATGGAACACAGTATGAGAAAAAGAGAGAAGGAAGTTTGGTTTGACCTGAACAACATAGTAAAGGCCAGAGAATTAAGGTGGTCACCAGAACTAGAGAGAAGGTAAAAGCAGACATTCACCAAAAAATAAGAATCTTTTAAATGTATAGAATGAGGAAGAGGGAGGAATCAAGAATAAAACAAAGGATATAAAGGTAAGAATCTGTGAAATGGAGTTGTATTTATAGCAGGGAGAGATACTTTTGATGGATGGGAAAGCATTTTTTAGGATAGTGGAGAAAATAAGAAGCCCTATTTTGAAAAGGTTGAGTTGGAGGTGTACCAGGGACATTCAATTTAAAATGCTCAATAAGCATATTCTATAATGATATTTTGTTGTTGTTTAGAAGCCTAGAAATTGTGAAAAAGCCTCAGAACATATCTTCTCTATTTTTTCAATGAAATAAATGAATCCCTGGGAGCTTAGAGATTTGAGAGCTCACTATTCGGCATTTTCCTGGGCCACACAATTTGGGGCAGAAAATAAATGATTGATATTCTTAGCCTTTAAAGATAAACTTTGGCAGAAGAAATAAGATGTGGCAAACAGGGCTCTTGATTTTGAATGAGCAAAACTTGTGGGAAAATCCCATCTCTGACTTTACTAGCTATGCAAATTTGAACAATTGTTTAATCTCTTTCTGCCTCAGTTTCCTTTCTTCATTGTTATGAAGAACATCTAAAGAAATACATGTAAAATACTTTGCTAATATTAAAATTTATATTAACTAACATTACTAATTTTTAGACTGTCATATGATTGAATTGGTAAGATTGAGGCACTCTAAACTACTTAGGAGAATGGTAAGCTTAGTATTAGGAAGTCATGAGGTTCAACTTCTGGCTCATATATTTTTCAGCTATGTGACTTTAGGCAAGCACTTTATAATCAGTTTTTTCATCTGAATCAGTTTTCCTTATCATGAGGTACATGGAGATACTCCAAAAGAATACTGGGATTATAGGCCAGTGTTGTGGATTGTCTCAAAAGAATTTGTGGGCTTAAACTTCCTCCAAATCAAAGATTTCATTACACTGCTAACAGCAGGATAAATTTTTAGCAAGCAAATGAGTTTTAGCAATTAAAGGAGCCTAAGATACTATTAAGGAGGAAGACACCATTAGGGGAATTAGGACATTGGCTGGAAGTCTAACTCTAAAAGGGATTTAGTACTCTAAAAAGAGTTACAGTAGAGTAGGTCTTTTATAAGGGAAATATAATCTTGAGAGTTTGACTAGGAATTCTGATTGGATATAGTAAATGTGGAGTGATGATCTCCACCTAGGGTGAGGCTGTAAAAAAAACTACACCTCAACAAAAGTCCTAATCAAAATTAAAAAAAAAAAATCCACTTATTGTGATGACTGCATTAGCACCCTGGATACTTTAAAATCAGGTGGAGTTAGGATAAGCAAAAGTACTTGATCTTGAGTGGAAACTGGAATCTCACCTCCTGTAGTCATCTCACTAGTCCTACTCCACCCCTTTTTTCCCCTCCTCCAGATCTCTCTATAGGTCAACAGATCTAGCCAGCACAGAATTGAGGTGGGGGAGGGGGGACATTTTCCAAGCAAATGCTAATAGAGTATTGGCCAATTGGTAATTAGCCTCAAGTGCTCCTTTATCCAAGTACATCTGCTCAGAGATTAAGCCCTTTACAATTTATAATCCTATCAGTGCTTCCCCCTACTTGCTTTCCAGATTATTTAAAATAATTCAGGTTCTCTAGATCTATACCTATCTAGCTATCCAGTACCTTATCCGTACCACTTTTGTCTTTGTATTTTTAGTACTAAACATGGTAGCATACTCATTTTAGGAATTCTTAATAATTTTCTATTGGGTTGATTTGAATTTGTTTACCTAGGTTCATTGTTTTTGATCTGGAAGAAATCTGCCAGGCCCAATTCTAGTATTTT
Source organism: Antechinus flavipes (assembly GCF_016432865.1). Taxonomy (NCBI): domain Eukaryota; kingdom Metazoa; phylum Chordata; class Mammalia; order Dasyuromorphia; family Dasyuridae; genus Antechinus; species Antechinus flavipes. Next base: position 658,661,581 of record NC_067399.1, read on the forward strand.
CTTATTGACGAAACTGACACCCATAAAATGAAATGATTAAGATTATCTGTAAATGACAAAATCCAGATTTGAATCCATGTCCTTTGAGTTCAATTCCAATTATCTTTCCACTGAACTACTCTGCCTACAGTTTCTCCAAGGTAGAAATAGCTTCTACAATACAAAATAATAAAGATTAAAATGACTGAAAATACTCATTTGGGGGTTTTATATCCCTGGTACCTGGCATAGTGCCTTGAGTATGGTAGGTACTTAATACATATTTGCTGAATTAAATTGAACACAGGAATGAATCAGTAAGCCAAATGGATTTATTAAAAATCTGTTAACATAACAGTACAATGGGGACATTCCACCTTTTTTTTTTTTTTTGGTTCTATGTGCATCATAATAGAAAACCTCTTGAAAAGATGCAATTATATTTTTTGAATTTGCTCTGTGGCAAAAGGAGAACTATCTCCTTAAAAAGGTCTCCTTCTAACTAGAAACTTGACATATAGTTCCAATAGACTAGGTTATGAGGAGTATTGGGAAAAGGTAATATTTTGACCAATTTTGTTTTGTTGTAATTCAAGTGCTTGTGGTAATGCTTATTTTTCTTTCCCTAAATGATCTGTAAAAAACACAAAACAAAATAAAACAAGACAAAACCAAAAAAAAAAAAAAATCCAAACAAAGAAACAAAACAAACAAAACAAAAAATAAACAAAAAACTCTAAATTGCCCCTGTGATATTTACTGGGAGAGAATTGAAGACCAAAAATGTGATTTCAGCTCTGTGTTATTTCTTCCCCTCCTGGATATATTCTTCCTTAGAAAAGCAGAGGTAACCAGGTCAAAGCATTCAGTCCACAAAAGAGGAAATTCTTATCATGAAACTATGCTTTGGAATGGAGGAAGATAAAAAATCTTTTCGTTGGTTGCCTCCTGGGAGTTTTTATTTGATGTGAATGTGTGTGTGTGTGTGTGTGTGTGTGTGTGTGTGTGTGTGTGTAAAATTACTGAGTCTCCATGAGTAGAACTGAGGAAGACTTAGTCTGGAAGCCTTGAAATAGCTTTCCTATTTGGCAACGGTCAGAGATAGGACAGAGTAGCTTAGGTTAGATCTAGAAAGAGAAAGGGGCTGCTAGAACTTTACTGCAGGGTGCTAACATTGAGGTTTCCTTTCCCTTTCTTTAGGGACCACAATCCAAATGAATTTTTCTCTGACTAATCCCACCTCCAGCAATGATGATTGTTTCTCAGGGATCACTTCCCATCAACCACCTTCCCCATCAACCCAAACTCTCTTCACAGTTCTAGCTTCCCAGGAGTGGTTAGTCCTTTAGAAAAATAGAAAACTCATGGCAGTAACAGATATCTTTTTGGCATTTCCTCTCTCTCACAATGGTCCTATTATAGATAATATCATTTTAGCTCTCCCACCAATTCCCCCTTACCTTCTTGTTCCAGGCACTAGAATTCCTCCATTTTTCTCTTTTCAATCTACTCACAAATGAGAGAGATAACCTTTCTGTCAAAAACTTAATAATTTAATATGCAAGGATATTAGGCAATAACTGATATTGATAGTTTATTTTACAGCTTGAAAGTTAGCATTATATGTATCATTTCATTTCATCCTCACAACCATCTAAAATAGGCAAGAAAGGTGTTATTATTCCCATTTACAAATTAGGAAACTGAGTCTTGGAGAGAAGGGACTTATCTAATCTCATACAGCTGGGCAGTTTTAAGTGTTCTTCTCATTGTACCAGGCTGCCTCTGAGATCTAGATGTTAAAAGTCATTAGCCAGGGCTTGAACAATGACACTAACAAAAAAAAAACACTATAATGTGGCCATATTTCTAATTACACATTTTAAGATAGGAAAAAGAGGAAACAAAATGAATATAAGATTCTTTGTCATTTGACAGTAAAACAATAACTTCTTCTTTTTTTTTGCTGAAGCAATTAAGATTAGAGTAGTTTAGGTTAGATCTAGAATGAGAAAGGGGCTGCTAGAACTTTACTCCAGGGTGCTAACATTGAGAAGGTTTCTTTTCCCTTTCTTTAGTGACCACAATCCAAATGATTTTTTCTCTGACTAATCCCACCTCCAGCAATGATGATTGTTTCTCAGGGATCGCTTCCCATCAACCACCTTCCCCATCAACCCAAATTCTCTTCACAATTCTTACCCAGGGTCACACAGCTAGGAAATGTTAAGTGTCTAAGGTCACATTTGAATGCAGGTTCTCCTGACTTCAGAGCTTGTGCTCTATTCACTGAACCACCTAGCTGCCAAGTAAAACAATAACTTTTGTTGCATTAAATCCATCCCAACTTTCCAGATATTTGATATTTGGGACAATTTTCCTAATTATATGCCCTTCATTCAATCCATCACTTTAAAACTAACATGAAATAAAAGATGCAGATTTTGATTGAATCCAGGTGAAGATATAATCTGATGTGTAACAGTAGAGACTAATGAAAGTGTATAGGTGAGGTTAGATATCCCTCAAGGTCCCTCACCCTAATTATCAAATTCTGTGATCCTGGAAACACTAGATTTCCATGAGAACTGGTATTGACTTCAGTCTTGTCTCACAAATGCTCTCAATAAATGCCTTATGTCCAGCAAGAATAGGGTTGGGGTGGGGGAGGTGTTGAGATAGCTTGTTCTTTGGGTTAATCTGTAAGGTGAAGAACACAAATACTATGTGGTTCTATGGCTCATTTAATAGTTATAAATTTGAATATGAAGGAAAATGTACCCATGGTTTTACTTTTGAGTGATTAATTCAGTACTAACTATTGTGAGAGAAGTGTTGTCTATACAGAGGGGATTTGAAGAATTTATCCTGATGATTTTGTTCAGCCATTTAATCTTTGTTCATCTCAGTTCCTTCTCTTAAAAATAAGGGGAATGGAATCATTGCTTTCTAATGACTCCTCTAAGTTTCAGGATATAACTTGAACCTTAACCTTTCCTGACACTTTATTTGAACACTTTTTTGTAAGTCACTGTTGCTAACTTATGACAAAATATCCAAGTCAATAAGAAACGTAACCTTTCCTTAGAGGTCTTCAAGCAATGTTTAAATAATCCTCTGCTGGGAATTTTACAATGATGACTCTCAGTAGGAGTAGGCAATTAGTTCTAGGCACAGTAAACTTAGGTGTGAGAGTTGGAATCAGTAAGACCTGAGTTCAACTCCTGCTCTGATTCTTACTTCACTCTGTTACTTTGAGCAAGATACTTTTTTTTTTTTTTGCTTTAGTTTCCTTGTTTATAAAATGGGAATAACAATTAAATTTATTTCATCAGATTGTTGAGATGATCAAGTGAATTAGTTAGTGATGGGGTCAGTGTAGCCATGCCTAATTTGAAATCCAAAGGTCAAGGTGCAAGGCACATGTTAAGAATTCCCAGTGGTGTTCTCACCGACAAAAAGTACCTTTATTTAGGAAAATTTGTGGCCAAAATGAAGAGGTAAAATTGACTTCAAAAGCAGTAAATATGAAATAGATTCTGGAAAGCAAGGGAAAGAATATTATAGTTAACAAGGAAATAGGCTTTTGAGAATTAACACAGGAAAAGAAAAGTTCTCTAGTGGAAGTCACAATTAATTGGGAGAAAGAGAATACACAGTGAGGTGGGAATACATCTTGAGTAGAGGGCTAAATTTGTGGATTTTAACAGACCAACTCAAAAGGGAGTTAGGGGAAGAAGATTACGCTATTTATAGTGGGTTGAATCTAAAAGGGACATAGCACCCTAAAAGAGTTACCTGTAAAAAGAAAACATGACACAGAGGGGAGGAGGTGAGATAGAAGCCACTAATGTCATAGCATGGAATAACCAGTAAAAGCAACTTGAGCCAAGATGGTGCAAGCAAGGAAAGATTTATAGGGGAAATTTAACCTCAGAGGGTTGACATTATAACTTGACTTTCAGATAAAAAACAGTAAGTTGATATTTTCAAAGACTTCCAGAATGGGTGAGACTGTTAAGGAAAAGTCCACTGGAACCAAAGACCTATTTAAGAACAAAAGGCTTACCTTAGGTGGAACAGATCCCATCTTCACCCTTCCCAGAATGCCTCCAAGATCATTATAATCCTATCAGTGCTTTAGACTGTCTCTGCCAACCCCACTTAGTTACCCAGAACTTCATCAATTAGTATAGCTGTAGAGCTTTTTTTTAAACCCTAAATTGATATCCAAATGCTAGCTGTTATTGTTATTATTGTTAAATGGCCATTGAAATGTTTTCCAATGCTGAGACTCTGTGAAATTATTAAAAATAATTGAGACTTTATGAAATCTACCATAGTGTTATCACATATTTAATACCAATAGCTCTATATGTTCTTTTAGACTTATCCCGACATTTACTTTAAATTCCTGGATATCTAGCTATCTCCCTCTTTAAAATCATTCTACTCAAGTTTTCTCTGAATTTCATTTGCAAATATCTGGCCTAATCCATTTTTCTTTAAGGAAATTTACTTTTTGCAACAGTTTCTCAAGTCAACTATACAACATTTGAGCACATCAGCCAAATACAAAGAATAGACATGTTTCCCTCACACTAGACTACAGAAATAGACAGGAATATTGACAGTGTTAGATTTCTGCTTTCTTTTAATTCAATTCAGCAAACTTTTATGAAGTAATTACTATGTACAGAGCGTTGAGGGCCCAAAGGCAAAAATGAAGTACTCCCTGCTTTCAGGAGGCTTACATTCAGAGGACATATGTCTTGCTTATAATATATGTGCTATAAACACAACACAAGAAGTATATTTTGGAGTTGATATGGAAAATGCATAACTTAAAATAACACACTGCAGTTTGTAAACTATATTATCCCCAAGGAAGAGAGCCAAGTACTCTTTGTGAACAAACATGATTTGTATCATCTTTGCATAATTCATAGGAAAAAAAATTACCCAGAAAAAAAAAAAAAAAAGAAGAAGAAAGAAATCTGTTTTGTAGTTGTTTTGGTTAGTTATGCAATTAATCCTTAAGATATGCTAGTTGTCTTAAAATATTTGAAGTGTCATATGTAAATAAAGAGATAGGAGATGCTTTCCCATTGGTATTGCCACGGCAATAAAACAGAATGAGGAGTTACAAGAAGGCAATTAGGGTAAATATTATAAAAACCTTTCTAACAAATGCTAAGCTCCAAACAACATGTGTATAATAGGTGCTTCGTATAGTTTTGTTGCTTTGAATCAAATTGGCTCAAAATGGAATGGTCCATCTCAAGAGAGGTTTCTCCCCATGAAGGTATTCAAGAGAAGCCTGGAAAACCATTTGTGGGAATGCTGATTACAACAATTTCTTATAAGGAAAGATTGGAATTGATAGCTATTTAGTTCCCTTCCAAATAAAATTTTGTGGAATGAAAATTCCAGATTTTATTGTAATTGTGATTTTCCATTATACAAAAGACTCCTTTTCCATTAAATGTCTTCAAGAAAGAAAGCTCTTAACCAGAAATCCATGAACTTATTTTTTTTTGATGATTGCATTTCAATAAAATTGATTTTCTTTGTAATCTTATGTATTTTATTTCATGCATTTAAAAAACAACAAGCTGAGAAGTTTGGGCAGCAAAAAGGTTGCATGAAGATTGAGGACATACTGACCATCAGCACTATCTCAGTTCTAGAGAATTAAGATAATTGGTCAACATTTTGTTTGATGATCTTAGTGAAGGAAAAACAAAATGAGAAATTTCCAAGCTGGCACTCTGAATGCCCAGATACTGTTCTCTCATCTGTTTCTTTGGAAGACAAATTTCAGATTTTATTAAAATAGACAATGTGTCCATATTTTTGTTTAAGGATCCAAGGGAAATGCATTCATACAACATTATTCTAGTAGACTTCAGCATTAAGAAAAAAAAAGGCACACTGGTAAGTCATTCACTGAAGAGAACATGTCAGTTCTGAGCAAAATTGAAATATAATGAGAATAGCTGATATTCACTCAGCACTTCTATGCTATCTTCCATCAAGTGTTTCACTTAACCTTGAATTCAATAGCATAAGTAGTGGAACACCTCCAGTCATCCTGATCTATATCTGGCCACTAGACCTAGATGGCTCTAGAGGAGAAAGTGAGGCTGGTGACTTTGTACAAACTTTCCTTACTTAAATGCGATTCATTTGTATGTCATAGCCCCACCTCCCTGATGTCATGGTCCTCTTCAAGAGAAGGACAAATGGCCAACTTTTTAAAAGATGAGTACACTGTATCATGGAGACATTAAGAAATATATCCAGGGTCACCTAGTAGTAAAAAATAGAGTTGGGATTTAAACTCATTTTTTCCTCACTCCAACTTCAAGGTCATTACTGCAGGTTCTATGACTATAGCATAGAAATATAACCAGCATTTGTTGGTACTCAGAATAAATCAACCAAAGAAACTCCCTTAAAGGATTTTTTTTTCAATTCATTTTAGTGGGAGAGACAATAAGGTACACTATTAGGACTTTTCTAGAACATTTGCTGCATGAGGTCAGGAGGAGGAACAGATCTCCTAGTGTTGGGTATATTCTTGGCATAGACACAAGAATGAAATGTTACCCATCTTTAAAGAGCATCTAATGTCTTGGGGTATAATCCCTTCAGAAGGAAAAGAACTTCAGAAATGGAGGGGGGCACTATGATGAAAAATTCTGACTGGGAGTCAATAATCCTTGGAGGGAAGCTTAGGGAATCAAAGAGGAAGGACTGAGGAACAAATAGATTCTCGACTCATGGGAACTCAGGAAGTTCCATTCCTTTTTTCCTTGGGGTTCACTAAACACTAGACTCCTTTGGGTTTGGGAGAACACAATACCCATAGTGTGACTAGTAAACCCTTAGGTGTAAAGCCTGGATGGAATGTAGAATGTTGAAATGGGAGTAATATGAAATAGGGCTAGAAAAGTAGTCTGTAACCAGATTATGAAAAGCCTTTAATAACACTATCAAAATGTGAATAAATCTTAATTAGTGACTCATTTCCCACTAATTAATAAGTATTTATTTTTGGGCACCCACTGGGTACCATCTATAAACCTTATGAACTACGTTATATCAACAGAGTAATTTCATTTCCATATTGCTATAACCTTTAATTGAAAAGTCCACAGTTCACTTTTTATTCAAAAGAGAATCTACATTTAAAAATATTTTTATATTATATTTTTATATTGTGAATTTAATGATCAGGAACTTGAAAATATAAATAAGAAATTATATAAAAACAACTTTAAAGTTATTTAAATAAATGTACATATTCATAATTTTGAAAGTTAATAAACTTTGCTCACTTTTGTCCCCTTCTACATTTCCTTTTGTTTTGTAATGCCAGAGAAACTGAGGCAGGAGAGAGATTAGAGAGTTTTTAATATTTTATTAATGGGAGAGTAAGATTGACTGGACAGGACTCTCGTCTCAAATTATCCAGTCAGACAGAGATAAAGATATACTGGGACCAAGGAATTCATGTTGGTCCCAGGTCTGGAGGAGACTATCATCTCAAAGAATCCAGCGTCCAGCATCCACAGCCAGCCGCCATTCTCCAGCAATGAATGGAGAATCTTTAACCTTTATATACCTTTTAGAGACAAAGAAGAGGGAAAAAGAGCGGGAAAAGCCCAGCTGGAAAAGGCTATGAAAAAAAAAAGGAACCCAGAGATAAAGATGTCAGTGAAATATCTTGGAATATTTTAGAGGGATGTTGTAAATTCTCAAGGACAGAAGATAATCAGGAAGTCTACTCTCTTGTTTATCTTGCTTGGGCTAACAATTTATATCCTTAGACTTATTGGTCCTCAGCCCTCATGGACCAAAGGGAGATTTACAGCTTAGGGGAGTAATTAGGAAGACTGAGACAAGGGAAACTTGTACAAGGAAACTGAGTCAGGACAGTTAAAGAAAACTGTGGCATAACAGTTTTCTTCACTTCTTTACTAAATATTCATTCTGTACTTAGTTATTTAATATCTTTGCATCTTAATTAATCCCTAAAACACATTTGCTCGTTCATAAACCTGACAAAACCTGTTTTGGAAGAACTTCCCATACCAGAAAGTTCCCACATTAGAAATCACATATTTGTAAAATTAAATAAATATGCTTTGCTATATTTGTTTTATTTTTTTGGAAGGCAGAATGTTTTAAGGAATCCTAGGTAGCCTTTAATCTTTCTCTATTTTTAAATTAGAAATTCAGCTTTTCCTATCATTATTTACGTTTTCCTTTGATGAACTATAATTTATATTGATTTTTTTTTGGAGGGAGGTATCAGGCAATGTTTTATTCTATTTTTACAAACAAGATATCAGATATGCAACTGAGAATTAAAAAAAATACACTTTCATAATCTGTATGAAATAGTATAGATAGACTATGTAACAAACTTGTGAGAGAGTTATAATTAAAATCTTCCTTTGGAAAGTCAGGGGAAAATAATTAAATTTATTTCCATTTCTCTTTCGTTTCCATGTTCTTTTTTGTGCTCTCTCCCTCTCCCTCTCCTTCCTCTTCTCTGTCACCTTGTCTCCCCCCCACCTTCATTGTTTTAATGCAAAAGAATTTTCTCAACTTTGTGATCCAAATCAAATGAGATGACATATATGGTAAGGGACTATAGAAATGCTAGATATTTTCAAATGTGTGACTTTAGTTGTGAAAATCCTTTCCCTGTCTAACACTTGCCTCCTTTGTGTTGACAGAGAGCCACATCCTGGAAGATGTCAACAAATGTATCATTGCTCTAAGAGATCAAGATATTGACAATTTAGACCGTGCAGCTGGAGCAATCAAAGGACGGGCCGCAAGAGTTGCTCACATCGTTATGGGAGAAATGGACAGTTATGAGCCTGGGGCTTACACTGAAGGAGTGCTGAGGAAAGTTGGCTACCTTACCAACAATGGTAAGTCCAATGTTCTGTTGTCAATAGATTTTCCTATCCCATTGTTGGATAATATTTATCCAATAATGATATTTAGTCAATTTTATAATGATTTATATTGGTATTGATCCAATATCAAAAGAAGAGACAATTACAGTCTATGCTATATGTTCTGTTATAGATAATAGCTCCATCTGGTACGTCGTCATGGGATGAAGGTGTTTATAGAAATAAAATATTATCTTACTGAAAGGATAAATTGGTTTCTCTGGAATATCAATGATTATAACTTTTGAGTGACAAAGGACCTTAGAGGATAGTTAGTCTAATCCACTCAGTTTACAAATGGACACACTCAGGCTGAGAGAGATTAAGTGGAATATTTCTTGTATCTTTACAAAAACCCAAATTTTCCTCTATAATTTCTATAAACAGTTTCTGATTCTATCCTCTGGGATCATGAAGAGAAAGTAAAGTCAAGAAATATCTATTTGGTGCTTGCTAAGAACCTGACACTCTGTCCAGAACTGAGGATATAAAGAAATGCTAAAATGTTATCTTTCCTCAAAGAGCTGCCAGTGTGAAGAAGAAGGCAACATACAAACAACCATGTTCAGATCAAGTAGATTAGAGCTAAGCAACAGTGTAGGCCCTAACATTAATAAGGTTTGCAATTTCTCCACCAGCTGCCAGCCTTCTCTTCTCCAAGAAAAGTTTCCCAGCCTTTAACAAACCTCCATTGTCATGATCTTATGACCCTTCACTATCCTAGTTATCTTTACTAAAGTAGAACATAGAATACTGAATGCAGCATGTGATTGTAGCCCAACCAAAGAAGAATGAAGCAGATTTATTTTGCTACTTCTTTGGTACTATGTCCGCTCCTTTTCATCTGACCTAAATGTATCATAACTTTCTCGACTATTGTTATGTATCTAGGCTAGTGAGACACATTCACTTTTTCCAAAGAAGGATCATTTCTTTTGGGCAATCTGTATACAGTTCAAGATCAAGTTATTTTATTCAAGGAATACAACAAATATTCAAGAAGGAAACAGGAGGCCCAAAATTTAGAACTGCCCCTACTATTATCTAATTGCTTGGTCTTCACCAAAGCCAATTCCCATTTCTAGACTTGAGTTGTAGCATTTCTATAATTAGGAGAGCAGAATTAGATGATCTCCATGGTTCTATTCCACACTGACACAAACCTATAGAATGACTTAAAATATAGAATCCAGTTATCATCTTGGATGTAGCCTTTACATGTCTTTAAAATAAAAATAAAAGACATCTTTACATGTCTTTAAAAGAAAACTAATCAGCAAATTCCCACTTGGAAATCAATTAGGGATCTATTGTTATTCTAAAGCTCAGGATTAGACTTCATCCTTAAATTCAAAAGTTCCTCATTAAAACTTCCTTTACAAACTTCAGAAAGTTTTTGAATCCATTCTCTTCACCTCCTCCTCTATTGCATGTGGCATATAATACAATCAGTAAGACTTTTATGAGTCACCTACCAAATGGAAACTTTTTACCTGCTAACACTTAAACTTCCTATAAAATCCTTGAGTGGAATTAGTTGAATTCTTTTTTATTGAGATATTATTGGATTGATCTTTTGATATATCATAAAGTTATTAACTTCCACTTGCCCAATTCTAACTTTTAATGATATTTTTTTCTTCAGTGTACCTCATTTTCCATTTGGCCAATTCTGCTTTTCAAGACATTCTTTTCTTTATTGGATCTTTGTTCCTTTTTTTTTTTTTTTTTTTACCATTTAGTCTATTATTTTCTTTAAAGGCAGTTTTCTTCAATGTTTTTTTTTTTTTTCTGTATGTATGTGCCTTTTTTAATAAGCTATTTTCCCTCATGATTTTCTTTTATCACTCTCATTTTTTCCCCATTTCCCCCTCTATTTCTCTTACTCTTACTTGATCTTTAAAAATCCTTTTTTAGATCTTCCATGGACTAAAACCAATTCACATTCTTCTCTGAGGATTTGTATGTTGGACTTTTAAATTTGTTGTCTTCTGCTGAGTGTGTGTTGTGTTCTTCCTTGTCACCATAATAACTTTCTATGGTTAGAATTTTTTTTTTCTGTTGTGTACTCATTTTCCAGGCTATTTTCTTCTTTTTATTTTTAGTTTTATGTAAAAGTGGGGCTCTGCTTCCTAAGTGGAGGGAGCACTATCCCAAGCTTTAGTTGTTGTTGGTTTTTTTTTTCCACAGCTATTTCCAAAGGTAATTCTGGGAACCTGTAAGGTTTTGAATCTTCCCAAGATGATATGGTCTAGGGAAAGGTGCATTTACAATTCTCCTGTACTATGTACTGGTTTGTGAGTGACCCCAAACACTCTTTTCAAACCTGGGATTCTAATCGGGATTCCTGCTCCCCTGTGGCCACAAATTATACTGTGGCTGTGCTCCTCCTTGGCCTGGGATTAAGATTTAGGACCATAGTTCTAGGACCTAGATTAAGGTCCATGTATACACAATGGAGTCTAACTACTTTGGGCTTGTTGTTTGATTCCCTTAGTCTGGGGACTGAGAGGTCTAGAAACCACCACTGTTGAGATAGGTATATTAACATCAGTCCTACTTTTGGTTGCTAGGACCCAGTCCATGCTAGAATACTTTCTAGTGGACTGCACTTCTCCCTACGCCTGATGCAATAGAACTTTCCTGACTACTTTCTAAATTTTCTTGGACTGGAAAATTATTTCACTCTATTTTATTGTGGGTTCTGAGATCCAAAATTTGTTTTGAGCCATTATTTAAAGGCATTTGGAGAGGTTTGGGGGAGAGCTCAGGTAAGTCCCTGCCTTTATTCTGCCATCTTGAATCTGTCTCCAGGTTGATCTTTTATTGATCCTTGATTTTTTTTTTAAGTTTGAACTCTAAAATTTAAATCCTCAGGTTACAAGAGAGTTTTTTTTTCCCTTTTGTTGTCTGTCCCTTCTTTTCTGATTTTTTAGCAATATATTATATTTGACAGAAAAGCATTCTATCCAATTAATTAAAGAAAAAAGGGGGTGAAAATAAATGATTTAGTTATAGGCTGGCCTTGATCTTAATTAAGAGAAACATATAAAAATTAAGTCCCCATGTATGGAACTGATCAGAATGAACTGATATTAGTGAGGGTAGAAATAAAGTTGATTATGTTTTTGTTTTTCTTACTTTTGATGCAAAGAACAAGTGACAACTGTTGCTATGCATTTTTCTCATTGCTTGTTTCTTAAAATCTTTTTTTTTCCTAAACTAATGAAACCACCATGGAAACCAAAGGAAGTGGTAAATATAGATATTACATCTCCAAATGAGATTTTTTCATTCTGTCCCACAATTTATATGTCCTTTTCTCTAATATATCATCTCCCCTCCCATTGCCATTATTAGGAAAGGGCATGAGACTGTTTTTTGAGTCCTTCAAATTCCTAATTAGGAACAATCTCAATTTCCTTCACTTATCCTTCTCACACAATAAAATCTACAATTTACCATCTTTATTAGTATCTTTATATGTTTTTCTTCCACTTAATTGTAACTCTTGACTTATTAACATATATACCAAAAGTAAGTCCTTCACAAATGACTTTCTTAATATGGATCTGCCTCTTTTTATGTATGAACACCTCAGTGATTAAGAGATATAGTAAAGTTGTGTCAAACATAGATAAAACATATTGACTTTGGAAAGGACAGATTAACATTATACTTTGTTGTATTTTTATTCATTTTGCTAAATATTCTTCAAACATATTTTAATATGGTTCAGACTGTTTGAAGAAGTGTTGCTGGTCTCAAGTAACTATTGTTTCTAGAGGTCTTGTTTGGAGGAGAAAGAACTGGCCTTAAAGTCAAGAATCATAGCATTTGAGAACTGGAGGCCATCTCAGTGTCCATCTAAGGTACTCATAAATAAAAGGAATCTATTATACAAGACATGTGAGGACTTAATTTCTATTTGAAGACCTCCAAAGAGGAGGCGCTAACAACTTCTCATGGATTCCCATTTTAAATATGGATAGCTCTAATTATTTACAAGTATTTTTTTTTCATTTTTTTCTTTTCTCCAGATACTGACATTCAGTTGCTCTTTTTGTAGCTTTTCATGCTTGTTTCCCTAGCTTGCATGTTAATGACTATATGGTCCTGAGCAATAATCTTTCAGTACTTCAGGCAACATACTAAGAAAGAATATGGGTTACACAAAAGTGGTCTATTTGAATTAAGGAGTATCCTCACAAGGAGTTATTTACTTTACTAGAATAAAAGATTTAGCAAATACAAATCTCTGTGATGCTAGAATACTAGAGACATTTCAAGTTGAGGGACCTTATAAGTCATTTAGTCCAAAACTGCTATCCTATCCTATTGAGGTCTAGAATTATCTTTGTAAAACCCAGGGAAATGATCATCCAAATTCTCCTTGATCCACTTCTAGGAACTTAAGAGTAGAGATCTGTATAGAGTTAAAGTGGTTTACCAAAATGTCAAGATGAGAAAGGCTAGCACAGGAGGTGTTGTTAGCCTGGGAGAGAAGTAAAGGATTGAGGAATTATTGGACAATGCTACCTTCCTGATAGAGGTTCTCATTGCTTCATACCTTGGCTATTAAAGTCATCTCTGTTTAGTATTTCTGCCTCAAGTCTTTCTTTACTTTAATCCATCCATCATTCAGCTCTCAAAGTGATCTTTTAAAAATGTAAATATGACCATTGCAATCCATTTTTTTCAAATTAAAAATCTCATGCTTTCCCAATCCACATTCACACACAAACACAGACACTCACACACACACAAACATCTTTTTGCCCTACAAAAATTCATTAAGGATTTTATCTGCTCATTCTATTTATGGAGAAACTGCTATGCCTTGTGAAATAGGCAAAAGCAGGATGGAAAAAGAATATTCTCTACTTGTGTGTAATTGCATGTTGTCTCTATCATTTGATTCTGAATTTCTTGAGAGCAGAGACTGTATTTTGCTTTTCTTTGTATCCCCAGCACTTAGCATAGTCTGTGACATACTATATATACTTAATAAATGCTATTTGGTTGGCAGAATGATTGTGTAACTGAGTTTCACTCTTCCAATAATTGAAGGAGCACAATTTTGGGCCAGAAAACATAACTTTTAAAATTCAGCATATATCCGCAAATCTCTGATTTTTACATAGAGGCTACTTGCATTTTAAGTTTCATTATGAGATTTAGTACTGAATTTCTTATAAATCCCTATACACGTAGGCTTGTATCTGGATATATGGATACAAGAAACTAAATAATACAAATAAATTAAATTATATAGAATATATATGTATATGGGAAGCATATTTTCCTTCTAATCATATAGTTTTCAGTATGCTTTAGGTTGCTATTTCAAAAGATTTATTTATCATTTATGTGTTGAACCCAATTTGAAATAAATGAGAAAAGAAATGAGTTTGAAATATTAATTTTTCAAAGTCAAGTTACCAAGAATGTATTAAGCACTTAGTGCCATGCTCTGTGCTAAACACTGAGAATAGAAAAGAAGCAAAACAAAGATAATCCCTGCCCCTAGTGGGTTTATATTCTATAAAGGGAAGACAACACATCAAAAGGAAGTTGAAGATTTAAATAGAAGAGGGACATTAGAGTGAAACTGCATAAATACATTGTAGAAAATGAAGTCTAGTGAATCAAGAGCGTAGACCAAAGGATAATGAAGGTGAGTCAAAGCTAGCCTAGGCCTTTCATTAATATGGAGGTTCTGCTGGGTTGTGGGGAATCTTCCAGGTTGTAAAGGCATTAGGGAAAAGAAGCAAACATTTATTTAAATTCTTATTACTTGTCAGCCACTGAGTTAAAAGATGAAGGTACAAATATATGCAAAACCCAAGACAAACCCTGTCCTTAAAGACCTTACATTCTAAGTTTAAAAAAAAATGATAACATTGATAAAGAAATTAAAAGTATGTGTATGGGGCGGAGAGGGTAAGGGCATTGGGAAGGTGAAGGTACCTGGCTATTCTGGAGTAAGACCAAAAGAGGCATGAAGAACCATTGGTCTGAGTACCTCCACAAAATAGAGACCCCAAGCATTTCTAAAAAGAGAGAAGGGTGATCCAATTGGTGGATGTTCTAGTCAGAAATACATAGGATTACTTGGATATTCTAGGGAAAAGAGAAGCTAATGACTAAACAAAAGTACAGGATGAGGCAGCAGCAGAGGTCAAGGTTATTAAGTCTAGAAAGTCTAGAGAGTTTAGGTGCCAGAAGGAGAAAGTCCCGAAGAAGAGGTGGAGATATTTTTGTGAATGCGAAGTCTTTTGGGGAATGATGGTGAAGGGATATTCTAGAGTGACAGGCTGTTGGGAGATGGTGGAGAAAAATCAGGAATGGGACTCAGAAAAGAATGCAATGGCCAATGGGGATGTAATCCATCGTTCTTTGAAATGGAGGTTCTGTTGTTGCAAATAAAAAGTCAAAAGACAGAGTTCTGATTGTGATTAATCAGTTTATTCTCAAGGCTAAAGATAACCAATAAATTAAGGTCCTTGGTCTCTCAGTTATTCCCCTAAAAGAAAGAAAGAGAGAGAGAGAGAGAGAGAGAGAGAGAGAGAGAGAGAGAGAGAGAGAGAGAGAGAGAGAGAGAGAGAGAGTGTGCATTCCAGGACTCTTTAAATTCAGGTGTTGTGGCAACTAGCATAGTGGATAAAACACAGATCCTAAAGTTGGCAGGACCTGAGTTCAAATTTGATCTCAGACACAAAATTTATCAGTTGTGTAATCCTGGACAAATAATTTAATCCCGATTGCTTCACCAAAACAACAACAACAACAAACACATAAATAAATAAATAATTCAGGTATCTCATCATTGGGAAGTCATCAAGTAAATGTAAAGCAATCATAACTGATAGATATTTAAATGAATGACATTTTAATGAGGTGGGCTAAATGTTCTCAAGTCTTCCCCTTTGTATTATTTTTTTTTTAGGGGGGAGGGGGGAGGCAGCTGAAGAAAGTGAACTAGTCATCCCTAACTTTGATGAAGGAAAAATCAAGGACAAAGGAATATGTCCCTGGGGAAAACTTGCTTTATGCTGGATTCTGCTTACAGGTAGGCAGAAGCAGGGTGCTTTCTCCAAGCTAGTAAATGAGTAGATCCTGTGGGGTCTGGGATTTTTTATCTTATCCTATTAGGCCCTTCTGAAAAACAAATCAACCTTGATAAGTAGGGAAATGAATGGATTGATAGAAAAACAATGATAATAGAATCCAAAGTTAAATTTTCTCACTGTTAAGAAATAACTAATCAAAGGAGGAGGCCACAGTCGCAGAGGATTCACTTAAATGAGAAGTCATCTGGACAGTGGTGGAGATAAAATTGTGAGAATCAGAAATGGGAAGAATTAAAGAGGATTAAGTGTTTTTTTTTTTCCCTAGGGGTGGTAGAAAAATTCAATAGGGTCAATTTTTATGTGATTTAGTGTTTGTATATTAGTGTATGTGATTTACTTATAAATAATGCTTTATTTTGGCAAATGAATGTAATTAAATATATATATATAAATATAATTTTTCACTTGTGTATGTCTATTGTAGAACTTTTTCTTCTCTTTCAACTGTGCATCTTTGTATTTCTGTCTCTCTTTTTCCCACTGATATTTATAATTGTTTCTATGCTCTACTAAACATTTTGAATAATCTTTAAAAATATATATATAGTCACAATGTAAGAGCACTACCTCCTTTCCTAATAACCCTGTGTTATTATTCCTTGAGAGTGATAATAACTTCATTAACTAATTTGAAACCTGTTCCCATTACCCATTAATAGCAATTGCCCTCAAATAAATTGATTATCTTAGGTACTTTGATTCCTTCCACCTCTCACAAATCAAAGCTGCTGCTATTCATACCTAGGCTTGTTGTTCTCTGAGAACATGCTTTCCTGAGCTAAACCCAGATGACTAAGTACAAAAGAGTTCTACAAGCTCCCTCCACAGGTCAGTAAGGAGTGAGATCAACAAATGCTAAAGGGAAATCCTCCACATTACTCATTATTATTTTGGATTTCCTGGCTGTGAAATTATTTAGCCTAACATACAGCACAAATGTATGTCAGTTAAGTGGTGACAAGTGGCTGGAGCTCAGATCACCAGAGCCTGAAATGCCTCTGCCACTGGTTCTTCTAGGTTGATGTTAATTGCTTCCAATGGGGTTAAGCTTTGGGAAGAAGATGCCTCAGGTGTAAGGCCTGAGGGATGGCCACAACTCACCTGCACATCTGTGGTCCTGTTTTATGACAATTAGCTCCCACAGCTAGTTATTACAATGGGGAGCCTTGGTTTCAATTCCTTATTGTTGAAGCTTGTCAGAAGGCCAGTGTTGGGGGGGTGGAGGGGTCTTTTCTCTACTCAGTAATTTCACAAAACTTCCAGCAGTCTTTGTGTGAGTTATGCCCTGAAATCCCCAATCTATAAACCCAGAATAAATTTTGCTTACTCTGTACAAGCAGTGACTTATTAGAAGCCATCCCTACATAACATATGACTTTCTAAACTTGTCAGTTCAGTTTCTTGGTCAGATTCTTCTCTATTTGCAGTTTTAATAATACTTTTTTGTTGGTCTAGATTTCTAGCTTGTAAGAACATTAATTTCAATCTTTCTAAGAAACAGGTTCTCTTGAAATATAATAAATATATACTTATTGAAGGGAATTCTAATCAAAGCATTAGATGAAAACATTAATTAGTTTGATCTTGAGAAAAGCTGACCAATTTGCATAGCTAAGTATTCCCTTATCTCTAACCCCCCAGAGTGCTCCTCACTGATTAAAAAAATTCCAAATTTCTATAAATAAAAAAAGTATTCTTTGTTATCTTCTACTTCACACCATGGAGATATTACTGCCTAAATAAACATTGGTAGCTAAGGAAAAGGTAAAACCATTTATTCAGGATTATCAAAACTGACAAATTTTCTTTTTACTAATGTAAAAATTTTGCATTTTATTTTAGTGCACAGTATTACAATTTAGAAGTCTTATCCCACTTTTCAAAAATGAGTTACTGGTAAAGCACCAAGAAATGTTCTAATATGAAGACTGCATTATCTCTGCAAAATATACCTTGTGGTGTTGTGGATAATTAAAACCAACTAGCACTTATATAAATCACAAAGAACCTTTTGGAAAATAACATCTCCAATTTTAATCAGACTTTGGGGCTCATTGACTCATTGGCAATCTGCTAATAGTAATCACAACATTGGGCCAAATTACATTTTTGGAATCTTTGTTCCTAAGCTCAGGTATTATTCTCATGGGAAGTTCACATGATATGAGGGTCTCTTTAATGTGAGTCAAAATTGGTCACTTTATAATGTGACATTTCATTTCTCATTCTATCCCATATGGGGACATCTCTCAGACTTCAGACATTGTAACCATCAGAAAAGTACATTGCTCTTGATAGTTCATATTGCTATGACTATATGGCATTTTATATAATGGTATGACTTCATGTGGAGTTCTTAGATCTGAGGGTGAGTCTCAGTTTTAAGACAGACCATCAGTATGAACTAAGGTGAATTCCTTGAACTTGAACTTGGGACTTCCTGACTCCAAGTCTTTCTTGTCATTAGTATTACTAAAAATAAGTTTTTTTTTCCTGCAAAGATTCTGAAAGTCATCTGATTTTTTTGACCAAATGATAGCTGATGTACTATAAAGTCAGTCACTTTCTTGCCTTCAAATTTTCCTAGATATGGAATGTATCAAAATTCTTTCAAATAATCTGTGAAGTTGTTAGTGCTGGGATTTTTTAAAACAAACCAATCATCAAACAAAAAGTCTCTCATGAAGTGGTATAGTTGAAGGAGCTCTTAATTGAGAATATAAGGGCCTGGGTTTAAAATCTGGTTCTACCATTTTCCATCTGGGTAATCTTGGGCAAATTTCTTCATATTTGTTACTCAACATCTTCCAATCTAAAATGAAGGGTTGGTCTGTAGATTTCTTCCAGCTTTACATCTTTGATCCTCTCAATCTGTCTCCTGAAACTGAATTTTTGCTGTGCTACATAAATGACTAGGTGGTCTTGAATAAGTCACTTGACTCAGGGACTCAAGTTCCTCTTATATCAAATGAAATAATTAAACTAATTCAGGAGTTTTTAATCTTTTGTGTATCATAGAAATTTTTAGCCATTTGATATTAAATACATAAAACATTATACTGAATGCAATTATACTAAATTATACTGTATTATGGGATTATCTATACTGAATTATACTGAATTCCAGTATACTAAAAGCAATTATACTGAAATATGAATATCTACATAGCATATGTTTATATATATGTATATGTCCGTGCATATGTATACAATTTGTTTTATTTTTTGAATTCACAGACTTCAGGTTAAGAACATTTGAATCAGCTGTTCTCTAAAGCACAGGTAACAAATACATAGGTCATGATACTCAGCATTGCAAATTAAAATTCAATTGGAAAATATTTAACAAAATAAATAAAAATACAATAATTTTCTAAATCAAAAGGAATCACTAGGGATCTTGGGGAGAGAATTAATTTTATTTAAAAATTAAGTATTTAACATGGGGAGAGATAAACTAGATATCCATAATAGCTAACTCCAGGTATTTCAAGGGCTTTCATATGGAAAATGGATTAGTCTTATTTTCCTTGGCCCTTGAAAACAGAATTTATAGTATTGTGTTGAAGGTGATAGGAATAGATTTGGGCTTCATATAAACAATTGGAGCAGTATAAAAATGGTGTGGACTGTGCCCACAGGCAGTAGGGTTTCCTTCATTGGAAACTCTCAAGAAAAAGCTGGACAACCACCTGGCAACTGTAAAGAAATGGGGTTTCCTACATAGATTTGAATAGAAGCTGTTTGAAGTCTCTTCCAACTTTAATATTTTGTAATTCCATGAGAGAGGAAACAAGAGTTCTTTCCAAAATAGTTATTTCTTCCTTCTTCCCTTAAATTCCATTAGCCTTGGTCCTGGTGGTATATCTGTCTGTCATTTCCACCATCTATAGATGAGCATCATTTTGTCTCTAATGACTAGTATTCTGTTCATATTTAGCTCAATGTCTTATAGTATCCCTTTTGTGGAGGAATGAGATTTAGTCCTCCATCTTTTCTTATCTCATTCAGGATGACATTTATCCTCCAAGAAAATTTAAAAAATTCCCAGGCTACATCCAAAATTATTTTAGACATGTTTATCAGTCTATAAAATTAGATGCTGCTCAGCAGGGGAATTTCTTTGCCATTATATCTGGAAAGCTAAATAGAAAAATAGTTAGTTACATCAAGACTACCAGTCAAACTTTGAGCTTGGGCCTTTAATGGACTAGGCCCTCTTCCCCAACAATTTCTCTTTATATGCAACCCCCTTAGGAAAATCAATAGGAATGAAAAAAAATAGTAGATTTTCCTTCCATTTCAATATTTCTGAGTAGAGATCATCTGGTTACTACAGTTTACCTTTGCCAAAGGAAGGGAAAGGGGACTTTGCAAGGTTCTTCCAGTGTGAAGTTTACAAGTAAGAGGTCATCATTTCCAAATGTCAGAATTATGGGTTGCTTCCTTTTGTGATTTACTAGAGTGAAGCTTTGAATTAATAAATATTTTTTTATGTGCAGAGCACTGTATTGGTTTTGGGGCAAATTCCAAGTTGAATTAACATACAGTCTCTCTTCATGGAGCTTCCATTCTTGGAAACAGATATGCTATCTCTGCACACATACATAAAAACAAAATAAAACCTACCAAAAACAAACAAATGAACAAACACCAATAACAAAACAAAACAAAACAAAACAAAACAAAACAAAACAAACACCTATACTCAGAATAGCAAAGATAAGTCTGGCAAGGTGGAATGGAATCAGTTTGTGGGAAATTCTTGAATCCCAGACCAAGAAGTTTATACTTTAATGCACTAAATAATAGGGAAGCATTCAAGTATTCTGAGCAGAGGGATGATGATGATCTAATCTATGGATAAAATAGAATACTCTGGCAATTATATCAAAGAAGGATTAATAAAGGGGGAGGGGGAAGAGGAGAATAGCAAGTCACATTAGGATTTTAGCTAGACCATAATGATAATTGGTAGCAGAATTGTAATGGGAAGCACAGAAAAACATGAACTAATGATATTGAGATTGAAATGATAGATTTTGGTAACTTCTTGTATATTACTACTGCCTTGTTTCCTACAGTCAATGATAATTCCAAGGTTTCAAACATGGAAGAGTGAGTGTAGATCCCTGATTGAAACGTAAAGGAAGAACATATTGATAAATTACAGAATTAAATGATTACTAAATATATATTTAAAATGTACATGTTAGACTCCATACTGTGCTAGAGATACAAAGAAAAAGCAAAAGAGCCCTTTGCCTAAAAGAGCTTGTGATCAAACGAGAGTAACAATGTATTTATAAGTACTTAAATGATAACAGAAAAAGTTAACAGAAAGTAACCTTAGAAACAAATGAGATCATATATATCAAGTGTATTGCAAACCTTAATGTATCATATAAATGCTCGCTATTTTTATAGGGCAGGAAACAATAGCAAAAGTGCCAGGAAAGGATACTGACAGAGCATGGTTTAGTCATGAGGGGATTAGGATAGGGTAAGAAGAAGCTTATAGTTTAAACTGAATCTAAACTGAAACACAGTGAGGTGATGAGGTCAATTTATTTCAGTTTTGTTAAACTGGTGAGACATCAACCTGAGCTATCATATATGTGTTTGTACTTTGAAAATTCTCCAAGTTGGGTATATCAATTTAGTCTCCTGTGTAGACAGGACTGTTGAAGCCAGTAAAGTGAACGGCATCCAAATGACATGCACTTGAGAAAAAGAGTATAGAAAACAGAACCTTGAGCCATAAGAGGTTGGAAAGAGAATGAAAGAAAAAGGAAAGGAATGATTAGAGAGGAGAGGAGAAGAATAAGATTGTTTTAGAAGATTCTGAAAAGGACAGGAATGATCCCTAAAGAGGCCTTATCCCTAGACGCAGGGAGGATGTGAGAACCAAGAAAGACCATTAACCAAGGATCCTAAAAGTGTCATTCAATGATTCTTCAGAGGGCACTTTCAGCTGAATGGTGAGCAAACAACCCAGATTACAGAATTTTAAGAGGAGAATAGGTAATAAAAAAGCAGAGAAATTTGTCATTTAGACCAATTTTCCAAGAAATTTTGTCTTGTGACATATGGATTTTAATTTTCTATTACTTAACTTCTACTTTATTAGGTAATGAATGTCAAAAAAAGTTATCTGTAGGACAGACAATCTATTTGTAGATAGAAATAAGAAGGCTGAGGAGAACAGTTTTGAAGAAAGAGATTGGAAATATTGTATTTCTCTCCCCTTCAAGTTTGGAGCAGAAAGTGACTCAGGAATTGAGAAATTTTCAACAAATCCTTAGGGATAGAATCCCAGAGGTATGTGGAGCAAGCCAATGGAGTCTGTGGGGGAATAAAAAGGACTACTTCTACTTTTTGCCTTGACAAGCCAAGACAAAGCCCTATTTCTGTAATACTATTTACCACTCTAATTAAGAGAGAATAAGTGAGAGTGTATGTGTATATGTGTATATGTGTGTGTGTGTGTGTGTGTTGTGTGTGACATACTACTTAGAATGCTCTTGAAATGAAGAAGACCTGAATTCACATGCAGTCACTGACAATCCTGCCATTGACTAGCTATGTGAATGTGGACAAGTTGTGATCTCTGTGGGTATCAATTTCTTAATATAAAAAAATGGAGACGGTAGTACAATGATAGTACAAATTATATGATAATGGAAGTACAAACAACAGAAACTGGACAAAGTAGATTAAGTCCCTTGTAATCTTTAAATTGCAAAGCAAATGTCAATCGTTGAATGGCAACATATTTTCTCTTCCCTCAAAATCATCACTTAAAAATGTGGCATCACAATGTAAGTATTTTTATGCAATCTCTCTTTTACTGCATGAGTAATCATGTAGTAACTTTGAAATTCAAATATGTTCCTGCATTTGTCTGCTATTTAATTTTACTATCTGCCAAAATTCCCAGTAGTTAAAACTAAGTGAACAATTTATATTATGACATTTCACTGCTGATACAGTGAAAAGTGTGTATGTGTGTGTGTGAGTTAATATATATTATAAACAGTGCCTTCAATATTTCTTCCAGATTTCAGATAGTTTTTAAGACCCATTTTCATTGTAGTTTAGAATGATTTAAGAAGGACCATGTCTATTTCTGTAATACTTTGCCTATGGGACTTTTACATTGCTTGGAAGAAAAGATCCCTGTGATAAATACTAGTGTACATACTTAAGGTAGAAGTTTCAAGATTTTAAGTGTTCTTTTGCCACTCAAGAACCTAAACTATTATCTTCCCCACTTATATCTCTATCTGCAGAGCTGAGTTTATGTTGTATTTGTATATTACTCCCCCCTACTTTTTAATTAATTTTTTTCTAATTACATTCAAACACAATTAATTTTTGACATTTGTTATTTGAAAGATTTTGCGTTCAATTTTTTTCTCTCTCCCTTCCAGTTCTCCTCACTTCCCATGAAGGCAAGTAATCTGACATAAATTATACATGTATCACTTGTTTTGGGGAGAAGAATATTTGTTTCATCTCCTCCATTAGATTAAAGACTCCTTTAGGCAGGATTCACCTTTGCTTATTTACTCTCTGAATCCCTGCACTACTATTCAAACTTCCATATATTAGTCTATTTCTTCAAAAACTATCTCCCTTGTTTTATCCAAAATTTTTCTATCACTGATTCCCTCTTGTGCCTCATCACTTTGGACCTTGTATTTAGCTTTTTTCACTATGTCATCCATCCCTTATGGTCTTCCTCCAGACCAAAGATAGCTCCTTGAGATCAGAAAACAGGTGACTTTTTATGTCTATTTCACCAATGTCTACCATATACACACACACACACACACACACACACACATAATGCTTCGTGAAAGATTGGCTTATAGTGACTTGTATTGGCTCTTTTATTATCAGTGCACCTGGTACAATCTCTCAAAACTATAGTTATTCAGAAAAGCATGACTGACATTAGCATAGTACCACATCTTCCTTCCACTTGGATTTGTGATGACAATTGAGGTCCTCTATTTTCTATTAATTTACTACAGTCTTGGAGGGATAATTTCAGTCCTGACAGCTTAAGTGGCTTGCATCAAAAACAGAATTTGAAGCCAAATCTTTTTGAGAAGTGGCCTTCTCTATTCCATGATGTTGCCCTTCCACTGGAATATAGTAGCACTTAATATTCTCTGATAATCTTCCTTTTGTGTGTGTGTGTACATTTACCATTCTTTCTTTCTCATTTCTAATGCTGGCAATTTGATTTTCCTTTATTCATTTATTGATTAAATTTGCTAATGGCTTATTGATTTTATTGGTCTTTAAGACATTCATTGTTTTATTAACCAATTCAATGGCTTTTATTCTTATTTTATTTTATTAATTTCTTCTGTCTTTTTGTGATTCAAGCTTTATGCTTGCTTTTTTTATTATAGTTTTTTTATTTACAAGATATATTCATGAGTAATTTTTCAGCACTGACAATTGCAAAACCTTTTGTTCAATTTTTCTCCTCCTTCCCTCTACCCCTTCCCCCAGATGGCAGGTAGACCAAAACATGTTAAATGCAGCCAGCTGGTAAAAATACAAACGTTTATTTTTCCTTCCAAGAATTGTCTCTTTCCTTGGGCCCGTATAGCTAGATTTTTAGAGGCCTATTTCTGCTTGATTCCAAAAGCTCCCTCTGAAAGTCTCCAAATCCAAAGGTTTTGTCCTTCAGCCTCTGCCTCTGTTTTCTTCAGCCTACAGCCAGCACAAAGATGGAATGAATCTCTTGTCTCCTTCACTTGGGGCTCGGCTAGCTTTCTGGCGAGTCTTTCAGACCAGCTTGACCTCAGTGGGGTGAGTGCAGGAGCCCAGCCACCACAGTGGTGTGAGATGAAGATGAATCTGGTTGTGCCTCTGAGAGAGCCTTCTCAATCTTCCGCTGAACTCTTGACTCGTAGCTTCTTCCTCTCAAAACTCTTCTTCGCCTATCAGCTAGCCAAGTGGAAAATATATTGGAATGAATCACTCTTCACTGGCTTATATATGACTCTTCTGAGAGAATGGGATTATGGGTTTTCTCCCATAGTGCTCTCTGGCCCTAAGAGCTTCAAGGGAGGTGTGAATTCAGATATCTCATACTAAACCCTGAAATTTCCCAAACGTGTGAACTCCAATGAGTAAAGGTGCAAATACAAGCATTGTATCAATTAGTTCTACTTAGTATCTTGTTTCAGGTTCTGGCCCAAAACATCTTCTTGTAAGATCAGATCAATAATCTATCAACTCTAATGAGTTAGCAGTTTGTAAAGATTCTAACACACAGAGACAGAGAGGAACTATGTTGCCTGTGGTTAATTCTAACTGGTTTCTCAATGAGTCAACTTTTAACACTATTCACAGAAGTTGATGTTTGTCTTTTCTTGAAGAAGACCTTAATATCAGGGAGGTGATCCCATGACATGTAAGTGAATTGGATTTAAAAGAGATAGAGCTGTTCAAAGTCATTAGTCTCTCTTTTCTGGAGCTATCTGGGTTCTGTGGCAAGATATAGATCAAAGTAACTAGAGATGATATCTATATAAATGCTAGCTATTTTCTACATATATGGATTTCATCACCATGACTCAGTCTTTTTACTTTGAAACTTTCCTCAGCCGTAGGGCTTCTTCCCTCTTGATCATCACCAGGGCTTGCCAGCTCCTTCTTCCCACTGATGAATTCCATCCAGGGCCTCCATTTCTCGGTGGGTCAAGGACCACAATTCTTCCTAAGGAGCTAAATGGTACAGTGGGAAGAGCACCAGCTCTGAAGACAGGAAGACCCGTGTTCAAATGTGGTCTCAAACATTTAACATTTCCTAGCTGTATGATCCTCAGCAAAAAACAACAACAACAATATAAAATCCTCTGGTTTTTAAATCTTTCATAACTTCAAACCATCTTGCTTTTCTAACCTTCCAAATATATTATTATCCCTCAAATAATCTGTGATTCAATGACCCTGGAGCCCTTTCTATTTTACAAATAAGATACTCCATCTACTAATTCCAGGTGTTTTCATAAACTGTGCTCCATCCATGGAGTTTTTCTTTTTTAATCTGTCTCCTGAATTCTTTTGATTTCTTCAAATTTCAACTAAAATTCAAATTCTACAAGAAGCCAGTCTGAGTTATCTTTAATGTATTTGATGACCTTCCTCTAAGAATATTTTTAAAGTATCTGGTATATATATTTACATATTTGGAGTAGGTTTACTTCCCCATTAATTACTTTCCCATTAGCTTGTTGAGGGAAGAGATTTTTCTTGTCTTTATTTGTAGCTATAGCTCTTACTTAGCATAATGACTAGAACATGATAATCATTTCATAAATTCTTGTCAGTTGCCCTCTTAACTTTTGTGAAGACATTTCCACAGAGTCATAATATCTTAGTTTGGACAGGATCTCCCAGAGAATCTAGTACAATACACCCCCAAAAAGACTTCTGTCTAAGAACAGTAGATCATCTACCTTTTGGTTAAATACCCACAGTAAGTAAGAATTAGATATTTATGGACTGGTCGGTTAGCCTACTTTGAGGTATTTTCTTCCTTACATTAATCCTAGCATTTATTCCTTACAAATTTAACTTTGCTTAAATTATTTTTTTTCTGAGACACCCATTAAATTTAAATTATGTCTTTTCAATAAGAGACTTAAATACTTGAACACAACTGTTATGTTAACTCCTTCTTGAGGTGTTTTTCAAGTTGGTCTTCTTCAAGTTGATAATCCCAATTATTCCAGCCAATTCTCATGTAACATTGATTTTGGGATCTTTCATCATACTTTATTTATCTTTGCATAATCCCATAATCATTATCATAGAGAGGTGATTTTGGGATCTTTCATCATACTTTATTTACCTTTGCATAATCCCATAATCATTATCATAGAGAGGTGATATAGTCTAGTGAAGAAAATGTTATCTTTGGATACAGGAACCTGGGTTTGTATTCTGTTTCTTACACAAATTATCTCTGACAATGATTGCGTTTAACTACTCACCATCTCCAAGCCATTCTCTCAGTTTTGTCCCTTGAGATTATAGATAAATTGTTCATCTACTTTGGTGGGAGAATTGTCTTTTTTATAAGTCATGGATCCAAAACAAAATGGACACTTATCTAAAATATATTGGTTTGCTAAGTTTTTTTTAAATTCATTTTGGTTGATCTTTTCAGGGTAACTGTGAGAGAATAATTATAGGGATAGAACAATTTAGACAAAAAGAGGAAATAGATGAGGATTTTAAGAAATAGATTATAATACTTATAATACTACTAATAATTCTAATAGCTCTTTCAAAGTAGAGATAGGGTACTTCAATTATTCAATATATGATGAAGATTTCACTTCTCTAATCCTCAGCCATTATCTATGCTCATTTTAAAGGTCACAGAAAGTGGCTCATCAGGGACTTCTTCAGTCCTGTAACTTATCACAAGTTAGTTAAGGAAAAACAAGATTAAATATTTTGGGAATACTTGGTTGTTCTTTTTTTTTTTAACTTGGCTTATTTCGAGTTTAATGCCACAGATATAATTCTTATGAGTTTAATGCTTGTTTTGGTGTTTTATCCAAAGTATCTACCACATTTTTTCACATGATATTTGCACACATATTCGTCCTTTAGACTAGCTCATTTACTTAGATTTTTCGTATCTTAACAGGTCTAAGTTTTCAGAGAAGGCTTACTGCTATGATCAGCCATTTAGATTCTCTCAGTGTCTTAGGGGGTAATTCTTTAGAGGGTGATATTCTCTCCCTTTTTGTTCTTCAGCCTCCATCATTTTGCTTCCATTTACACAAAACAGTCAATCATAATGTTGATGCTATCAGATTTTCAGCATAAATATCAACTCAAGATAAAGAAAAAAAAAACAAAAAGAAATCACAGGTACTCACATATTGAATCAAATGCAAAAAAAAAAAAAAAAAAAGAAAGAAAGAAAGAAAGAAAGAAAGAAAGAAAGAAATATATTACACCTTACATAGAAACATGCACTTCACCTTCCCACCAAATACACTCAACATATAAAGAAAAAACCTGGCACAGAAGCCAAAGAGGAAAGAAAAGTAACTTGATCATGGTAAATTACAGCTCTATACCACAAGCCTTTGTGGACTTTTGCCCATTCCAGAATTTTTCTGTAATACACAAAATCTTTTCACTGCTAACTCTTTGTTTCTTACTCTACATCACTGTTCTATGGGGTAAAAACTATTTTATTTTCAAATCAGCATTGCACATTCAAATTTTTAAATTAAAAATGATTAAAGAGAATTAAGATAATGTTATTCTATTGAATTAGGTTACAGTTGCCTTTAATCCAGAGAATTACAAGGTTATCAAATTGGCTATAAGTACTATATTAAATCTAATTAAACCCTTCACTCACGAAGATCATGGAATCTAATAATATTGAGGCAAATAGAGCTCACAGCAAAAAATTTGAGGTTCCTCTGAATAAACAAAACCAAATCTAGTTCAATCCTGACTCACTATGTTTGAGCCTTGTCCAATTGAATTTCAAAATAAATTCTAGTATTAAAAAAAAAAAGACTAGAAAACCATTTTTTTTCCCCATATCAGCTTTCCCTTCACAAACAAAACTGTTAATGGAAGCAAATATGAACACTTACTTTTGAAAGACTTCATCCCTCTTAAGATATGCTAAGTAGAATTTCAGTCCTTAGACAGCCAGGAATCAGCTGCCCAAATTTTCTTATCAGATTAGAGCGTCTTAACCTTACCACAATAATCTCCTTAAAAGTCTCCTAATACCCAATGACTCCTGTTTCAGTTATGAGATGTAACTTCAATCTATTTGCCCTATAACATCAATGGTTTCTATTTTGTCCTTATTATCCCAAATCATTCTGTGATTTTTCTTCCCCCTTCTTTTTTTGAGCTTTACATCTTATGTCTTAAAAGAGTTACATATAAAAGAGAGAAAAAATTATGATGCTCTGAATGTCTCACTAGCAAGAACTACAGTGTTTGTTTTGAAATAATATTTCTTGATAATATTTTTCCTTTTTTAAATTAAAAGAAATCTTCCTCTTTAGACAAATTGTTTACTTACCCATGATTCCAAACTGTCCTCTTCCAACAATACTTCTTGTGCATTGGAATTGTTCCATTTGCTCTTTCAAATCCTTGTCAGTGTAAATTTCTTTTCTTCCATCAGATTGTATTTTGTCCCTTATTTTCAAGACTTCACAGATTTGACTTCCTGAAGTATACATTTCTGGCTTTCATAAAATCTCCACATTGAACATGAAAACAAGCATAAGCCATTATTTAAGCAATACCATTACCATTCCCAACCCTTACTAACCTGCAATATCACCAAAGAAATTCTATGTATTTATTTTTACATTGTTTTTGTTAATTTATTGTTTTTTCTCAATTAGGAAAGAAAATATTTTACTAAATATAAGCCTATCCTCCACCTTTATTCACTCCAAAAAAAAGGCTATAAAATTTATACTATTAGAATATGTCTATTTCTCTATTAGAATGTAAACTTTCTGAGGACAGGGTTTTCTTTTCTTTTGTATAGTTTTCCTTAGTGTTATTAAAGTCTTTTTACACATAATAGTCATTTTATTTTTGCATTCTTTCTTTCATTATTAGCTTTATGAAAGTTTTGAAAATTGAAACTTCCCCATTTAAGATTCATTTAGGAAAATTTCTCTCTAATTTCATATTACATTTCTCCCCCTCACATTTATAACTCTTAAATCTACCACTTATCTCAAAAAATAAGCTTCAGGAATTTTGGTGATTCAGTAATTATTCAAAATAATGCTTTGATTTGGAATAATTGAAAAGGAACAGAATCACACACAGAAACAGAGACACACAGAGAGGCAGGGACAGATATAGACACAGGTTGGGGGAGGAGAGAGAGAGAGAGAGAGAGAGTGAGTTGATTTTAGTTGGACTACACCTCCATGGATGGCTCATTTTCTTGTTGGATTTAAGTTATATGAAGGATTTTGCTTTATATTTTTCAAATTTATATTTTAAAGCATCATCTTTTCTCTCTCATAAATTAATGTTTCCTTTGTTGGAAGGTAAACTTTTGAATGAAGTTATATGTCTCTTAATTTGCAAAATATGATAGTGTAGATTATTTAGAAAAGTAACATTTTAGCGTGAAAAATATTGTTCAAGTATATATTATATATTTATACATGAGTGTGTGTATATACACACACACACATACATATATATGTATGTATGTATATGAAGAGAGACAGAGAGAGAAAGAGACATACAGATACACACATTCATGCCTTCTTGATGCTTGTAAAAGTCATGCCATTTCTATTTTATTCTTGAAACTTGAAATCATGTGTCTATGTAAATGGAATTTTGAGTTTACCCCTGTTGGAAATCTATGAGTCTACCAACTTGCAACCTTTCTTCTTGTTTGCAGCATTTCTGACCCATTTTGTAGTAAGAATTCTTTAACAAGGCTGCTTCAATTCTCTCTTATTTCACAGTAATTAAGAAGCCTGATGGTTTTAAAATTCAGTCTCCTTGCTCCATTCCCCAAATCTATCACTTT
Organism: Antechinus flavipes; assembly: GCF_016432865.1. Classification (NCBI taxonomy): domain Eukaryota; kingdom Metazoa; phylum Chordata; class Mammalia; order Dasyuromorphia; family Dasyuridae; genus Antechinus; species Antechinus flavipes. The sequence continues at coordinate 658,692,270 of NC_067399.1, forward strand.
TATTTGTATTGCTTCTAAATCTTTTTTCTGGTTGAATAATTTTATGGGATTTTTTTTTTATGCTTCTCTTGTTCTTTCCAACATTTTGTCTTCCAGTAAAAAATAATTTTGTGTTTTATCAAATCTGCTGTTTTGTGTATTTTTCTGCAGAGATATTTCTAAACTACTGGTTTCACCATAATTTTATCAGCTTTATTTACTTGAATTAACTTCCTTCTTTATTTTGTCTCATGGTATTTTTGGCAATTAATTTTTCTCCTTTAATTCCTTCAGTTTGTTTATTATATATTTTGTATTGTCCTCAGGAAATTAAAGCTTTATTTTTGGTGCAAACATTGTTGTCATTTCAGCATTATAGTTTTTCCCCTATAATTTTTAGCCTTGACTTCTCTTCTTATATAATATTCTATAATGTTGGAACTCTTCTCCAGTTTTTTTAATTTTTGACATTTAAAATATCAATTGAATCAGTCAATCTCTCTCTCTCTCTCTCTTTTCTCTCTCTCTCTCTCTCTTTCTTTCTTTCTCTCTCTCTCTCTCACTCTCCCTTCCTCCATGATCTATCTATGTTATATTAAAATTTTATTGTACTTTTGTATTTGCTTTTATGTGGAAAATTTGTGTCTTGTTTGAGGAGAAGCTTCAAGAAAAGTGACTTCCTTGGAAGCTCGAATCCCCCCACTTTCTATCTAGTGGTGTTTCTACCTCCACTGAACTAATTAAATGGAGAATGAATAAAAAGAACCTTTCATCCATCATGGACTCTGACAACTTCAAACTTTTTTTATTTAATGTTTTTATTTTTTCTAAGTTACATTTAAAACAATTTTTGTACTTAAAAAAAAAAAAGCTTTGAGTTCCGTATTCTCTTTCTCACCCCATTCCCAACCCTCATTAAGAAAACACACATGAAGTTTTATAAAACCTCTCTATAAAAGATATGTTGTGAAAGAAAACATAGATTTTTCCCCTAAAAACCAACAACACATAAACAAACCCACAAGAAAAGTAACTTCAATAGAAAGAGAATATCATTTAATCTGTATTCAGATATAATCAGTTCTTTCTCTGGTTATGGCTAGGATTTTTCATCTTCAAGTCCTTCAGAGTAGTCGTGGATCAATTGTATTGCTGAGAATAGCAAAGTCATTTATAGCTGATCATCCCAGAACATTTCTATTATTTTATACACAGTACATTTCACTTTGCTTTAGTTCATGGAGGACTTTCCAGGTTTTTCTGAAAGCACCCTGCTCATCATTTTCCATTGAATATAATATACTAATTTAGAAAACTCTTATACACATAAATGCGTCTCAGAATGGCAAGGCCTAGAGATTTTAGTGTCAGTAATATTATTGTTATTATTTAAATAATACAATTTAGTCTAGTCTAATTCAGCCTAATTTCCAAATTATTGTGAAATTATTTACTCCATATATCCCCAAACAACTTGTTAACTCCTGATATCGATCAGTCCAATTCTTACTGGAGGTATTAAGGATTTCTTTTTTTTTTTTTATTGTATATAATTCTTTTTTTTTTCCTGGTAAATTTATTTGTTTATAATATACATTATTTTATGAATCATGTTGGGAGAGAAAAATCAAAGCAAAAGGGAAAAACCATAGGAGAGTTAAAATAAACAGAAAAAAGAAGTGAACATAGCATGTGTTGATTTACACTTTGTATTCTTAATTCTTTTTCTGAATGCAAATGGCATTTTCTGTCCAAAGTCTATTTGGATTGCCTTGGATCATTTAACCACTGAGAAGAACTAAGGCTTTCATAGTTGATCATCACATATTCTTGTTGTTATTGTGTTCAATGTATTCTTGGTTCTGCTTGTTTCGCTTAGCATTAATTCATATAAATCTTTCTAGGCCTTTCCAAAATCAACTTGTTCATCATTTTTTATAGTACAATAGTATTCCTTTATCTTCATACACCACAACTTGTTCAGCCATTCCCCAACTGAAGGATAGCTATTCATTTTCCATTTCTTTGCTACCACAAAAACAGCTGTTACAAACATTTTTATACATGTGGATCTTTTTTCCTCCTTTAAGATTTCCTTGGGATACAGATCTAGTTTTGGCACTGTTGGGTCAAAGTTTATACACAGTTTTACAGCCTTTGGGGCATAATTCCAAATTGCTATCTAGAATAGTTGGATCATTTTACAATTCCACCAACAATGTATTAGTGTCCTAATTTTCCCACATTCCCTTCAATATTTATCATTATCTTTTTCTGTCATATTAGCCAATCTGAGACATAAGATGATACCTCAGAATGATTTTATTTGCAGTTCTCTAATCAATAGTAATTTTTGTCACCTGAAAATTGTTTGTTCATATCCTTTGACCATTTATCAATTGGGGAGTGACTTGGATTATTATAAATATGACAGGGTCTGTATATATTTTAGAAAGAGACCTTTATCAGAAACACTGGCTGTAAAGATTTTTTTCCAGCTTTGTACTACCATTTTAATGTTGATTTTCTTTGTGCAAAGACTTTTTAACTTAATGTAATCAAACACGTCTATTTTGCCTTTCATAAAGTTCTATAATTTTTCTTTGGTCATAAATTTCCCCCCACTGCCCTTCTCCAAAGATCTGATAGGTAAAATTACACCTTGCTCTCCTAATTTGTTTATGGCATCATTTTTTAATGCCCAAATCATTTACCCATTTTGATCTTATTTTGGTAGGGGTATGAGATGTAGCTCTATAGTGACTTTCTGACATATTATTTTCCAGTTTCCCCAGCAATTTTTGTCAAATAGAGAGATTTTATTCCAGAGCCTGGAATTTGGAGATTTATCAACATGAAATTACTATAGGTTAAATTTTTATTAAATGGAATTAATTATTACCAGTTGCATATTTAGAGACAGAATGGGTCTTAAAGGTCACTTTTAAACTTTAATGATTCATAGATTATTGTATAAGCATTAAATTTTAATTTTGTATTTCTTTTCCCAGAAGTTATTATATTCTTAGGGAAACAGAATAATAGTATTCAAAAATATAATTTTTAGATAAGGTTGGAACAACAGTAACAAAATCAGCAGGAAAAACCATAAACAATCAAAACTCTACCTGCCATATTTATACATTTTGGTTTCTGAGATATTTTAGTATGAGCTTAGTAGTAAGATTACCTTTTTTGGAATTAGAGGAACTGGATTCAAAGATTACCTTTTTTAGGTCCCAGTGTACCACACCAGACCTCAATTTCCTCTTTTGTAAAATGAGGGCGTTGGACCTTTGAAGTCTCTTCCACTCTTTAACCTATAATTCTATGAGATAATATTCTACTAGATCATCATAGCCACTTGATCAGGTCTACATGAAGCAGGGAACATATGATCATGTATTACAGATAAATTTGAATTTTAGATAAGGTAAGAATTTCTTGCTGAAAATTTCACAGCTCTTACTAAGATAGACACAATGAATAGAGTGCCAGGTTTGGAGCTAGGAAAACTTGCCTTCAGAGTCTTTCTGTGGTATTTATTAAAAGGTGTTTTCCTGAGAAAGCCACTTAATGTCTTTGAGATTCATTTTTCTCATCTACAAAAAGAGCCTAATACAGATCGTCCTAGTCACATCAGAATCTTTCCATTTAACAACTGATTATTGTTGGATTGAATTGAGTAGAATATGAAATATACTTAATAATACCAATGCTACATAGAGAATTTCAGGGAATTTCAATGATTACATCATATATTAATTATATTGGGGAAAATTTTAAAGGTCAAAGAACCTAACATTCATCTGACAAATGGGAAAATTAAGGCTGATAAATTATTTGTCCCAAATTATTCAGTTACTGGTTCAGAAAGAAACCCAAGTATCCAAACTCTTAATCAAATGTTCTTTCTCTGAAATCTCTATTTGGTGCATCATCTAAAGTGCTTTCCCTATTGTTACAGAGAAAATCAGAAATACAAAAGGAAAAAAAAAATAGTAACATGATGATTAAGTAAATAAATTGAAATTAAGTGCAAATCCATCTAGAGGTAATATTTGGTGCACTGGCTATTCTACTAGCCCTGAAGTCAAGAAGCTTCACCTTTATGAATTTAAATTTGGCCTAAGGCACTTACTAGCTGTGTGAACCTGGTCAAGTCACTTAACCCTGTTGATCTCAGTTTCTTTAGGTATACAATGTTCTGGAGAAGGAAATGGCAAACCACTTTAGTGTCTTTGACAAGAAAATTCCAATTGGGGTCTTGGATCGTTGGGCATGACTGAAAAATGACTAATCATTAATATGGTGTGTTTTCAAGATAGGAACCACAAAATCCCAAATTTCAGAGTAAAACAAAAAATGCACGTCAATAGCCATTGAGGATCACCTATGTTCTCAAAAGAATCTGTCCTACATCATTCCCAATAAGTGGTCAGTCCTTCCTCAAAGGTCTTCAATAAAGGGAAATTCACACGTTTTTACATTCTATGGCAAGAACTACAATCAAACCTGACCCCTATCACTTATTATGTTACCTTGGACAAGTCACTGAAATCTCATAGTTTCTATTACCTCATCTTTATAGATAAGGTAATTGGATGAATGGAAGATGGAAATAATAACACCTAAGATGGGTTATAGATATGATTTGAGAATTCAGTATGTCAGCCTAAGTATTGTGCCTTGCAATCTAAATGTTTTATAGACACAGGAATTACTATTTTATTTTTACCCAAGAATCACCACCTAAATCACTCTACATTTTCATTAATACTTCTAAAGCTGTGTTGTTGATCATTTTCTCCCTCAAGTTTCAGCCTAGCTTTCTAAGTTAAATTATATTTTGGATACATCCAGATATAGATAGCTGCTACATCACTTAATGATTCTATCAATCAACTGATTGGATTTATGACATGCTATTTTAGCACCACTTACACCCACCTCCCTCTTCTCCCATCTTACATTGGGCAGGCGAGTCAGACTCTCAGGACAGAGGATACTTTCTGTTCTCAGGATTCCTGAGGTAATGATAAATCATTCTGGTTTCTAGTACTGTTGCTCATAAGTCTCATTCACTGTAATTGACATTAGTTATTATCAATGGAAAGAGATATTTACTGAGAAGGTATAGCTAGAACAGTAATTTTAAAAAATCTCCCTAAACTGAGAGACATCTTCCTTCCTTTAAAATATGCCCTCCCATCTCTCTGAGATCACTTCATATAAAAACTTAATGTGTATGTGTATGTACCAGAGTATAATGTGTGTTTGTGTGTGTGTGTGTGTGTGTGTGTGTGTGTGTGTGTGTATGTGTGTTATTTCCAGATCATGATAAAGTTAATTATCTGCTCTTGGGTTAATTTTTAGCATTAAACTTATCTTCTGTTAGACCTTTCTATAGTTCTACAATTTATAATTGACTATTTGTGATACTGGAATCCCTCTTCTGTTTGCTAGTTAGATCTGATTTGAATTAAGGGGAGGGATATTCACAGATGTGCCAACAATATCAAGTGAACCTTTCCATATTTTAATTTCATCCACAAACTGAAATAGAGTTAACTCTAAGAGAAATTCAACCTGAAAACAAAACAAAACAACCAAAAAAAAATACTAAAAAAAAAAAAAAAGTCTTATTATGTTGTCAGTGTTAACTAGCTGTGGAATACAGAATGCTTCAATTCAAGGTCAGGAAGGAAGGAGCAGAAGGGAACCAACTATTCCTGTTTTTCATTACCAATCACTACTAATTGATGTCTCTAAAACAATTGTGCAATAGGAAAGATTGAAACTTAATATAGAGCTCAAAGGCAGGTCACAAAATGTCTTGTGATTCCTATCAAGATTAGAAAGCATAATAAATTAGTAGATCACTCAGTAAGCATTTATTAAGCTATTGTATATACCAAATATTACTGTTAGAACTGGGGTTATGACAAAAGAGAGATAATTGCAGTTCCTAGTGGGAAAAAAAATATATTCTTCAAGAAATCCTATCTTGCAAGTGCTGGTTAGCAAATTAAAAAGCAGATTACACTGCTTAGTTGACTATAATAACCACTAACACTATCACTACCGCCATCATCACCACCATCAGTTTACAAAGTATTTTTCTCCCTCAAAACTCAGAGTAGTAATTGTTTTGGAAATTAGCAACTGAGTATTACCTTGGTATTCATATCAATGGATGAAATCTCATGACCTGGAAATTATATTAAGTGAAGTTATTTAGTACTTTAAGAATTATTTCTTTCTCTCTGTATCTCTTGCATCTGATACAAGATAGAAACCTAAAAATGCTTAATTAGCAACTGATTGATAGGAAGTTGCAAAGCATTTTATAGATGTGATCTTATAGGAGATTTACCACAACAATGTAAAATAGGTAATGTAATAAAAGGAGATTTTTTTTCCCCCACATTCCATGGGTTTCCATAGTAATGTCCTTTTTGGGGGTGGGGGAGGTTGTTTGTGGTGTTTTTCTTTTTTATAATATATAATGGTTCTCTGGGAGCAGGTTTCTCGGGGAGGTTTTCTGGAGGCAGCCTTAGTTTCAGTTCAGAGTAATAATCATTTCAAATACAGCCAGCTGATAAAATGCAAACGTTTATTTTCTCCTTCCAAGTCTTGTCTCTTTCCTTGGGCCAGTTAGCTTTCTTAGAGACCTCTCTCCCTCCTTGGTTCCAAGAGCTCTTGAAGCTTCGACTGCAGTCTCTAGCTTGTCAATCTTCTGAACTAACTGAATTCACTGATAGCTCCTTTTTATGCTCTCAAAGGTTGACTCCTCCTCCGAAAGTGGGATTATGGGAGGTATGAATTCACAAAGTTACGAAGCTAACTTTGTGTATCTCCCATATTTGTGAACACTTGTATATCTTCCAAACTTGTGAACTAATGTGTGTGAGCTCATGTGGGAACTCTCAAAGGTGCAAACCCAAGCACACAAGCATTATTTCTATCAATTCCATTGACTTATCACCTTGTTTCAAGTTCTGGCTCATAACATCTCCCTGTAGGATCAGATCAATCATACTGAACCATGCTAAATTAGATAATTATTGTCTCTATTGATTCTAATGACTTAACACTTTGTGAGGATTCCAACACTTGTTTTCTTTGTTTTTTAAGAAAAGTTGAGTTTAAGTGATTTGTCCAAAGTCACACAACTAGTAAGTGTACAAGTGTCCTGAGTCTGGAATTGAACTCAGGTACTCCTGACTTCACTGCCAGTACTCTATCCACTAGCTGCCCATAATGTCCATTTTTTTATGCTAAAAATAGTCATAGATGACATTTATATAGTTATTTAAGTTTGCCAAAAAAAAATTTGATGCATACTCTTCTTGCCGTGCTGCCTCTATTTAGACTCTATCTGTCCCAACACTAATCTCAACTTTTCTACTAGCATTTTCCACTAAAATAGGCCAACTTTTGTCTTATATTGCCAGAAATTAGACCTATTACTTTGTATCATGCTGTAGTTGGTATATACCAACCTTTTGCCTTTTCTCCTATTTTCTAGCCCATTTTTGTATATTATTTTTCTCCATTATAAACTATGTTCCTTAAAAGCAAAAGATTTTCTTGTTTTCTTGTATTTTTATTCCCAATAAATGAGAGACTAATTTCTGATATATATATAAATGCATACTAAATATTCTATCTCTGTTTATGTATCATATTACTGTCCACATAAAGTAGGTAGTAGAGGTATTATGATACTCATTTTATAAATAAGCAAATTGAGGTTCCAATTGGTTAAGTAACTTATCCACATTCAGAAAACTATTGTTAAAGATGAGATTTGAAAATGGGTCTTTTTGATTCAAATCCAGTTTTGTTGTTGTTGTTGTTATTGTTATTGTTTTTGTTGTTTTTGTCCCACTGAAGTATATGGTTTGGCCCCAGAATTATTGCCTATTGTTTTTGGATTCTTGAACATATTTTGGAATCATTTAATTTCAGTGTCTAACAGTGCTTTGTTATGGCAGTGGTCACTCTGAAAAAATGAGAATGTCTGCCCTCAGGAAATGACATTCTATTGGGACAGAATGTGAAAATAAAGAGAGATATATGGAAGGAATATGCTGAGTAAATGAAAAATTAACCTAGAAGGGAAAGCACTCATAGTTAGACTTCACAAAATTGTCTTCCAGAAGATTTTTGCTAAAGCGATGTCTTGAAGGAAACCAAAGATTGTGAGAGCAGAGGTAAGGAGGTAGAATATTCCAGGCAAGGGGGACAAGTGGAGCCAAATGACATAAACAGAAAAAAAGGAGTGTTATATGAGGAATGGCAAATAAATCAATTTAACTGGATTGGAATAAAATGAAAGAATGGAATGATAGGGAGGAACCAAATTGGAAAGAGTTTTATTTTTCCAAACAAGTGAGTACATATTTGATCCTAGAGATACAGGAAGCTACTGGAATTTACTGAATAGGAGGGAAGTGATCAGTCTTTTATGAAAATGACTTTGGCAGCTAAAAGAAAGATATTGTGAGAAAATTGAGACAGGGAGATCATTTGGATTATTAAAATACTCTAGCTGAGAAGTGATCTCCAGGACATGAACAAAGAAAGTGATTTTGTAGGTGCAGAGAAAAGAATGCATCTGAGTAATTGGTTTCCTTTAATTCAAAATTTATTAAGTCTTTTATAATAGTGAAAAATCAACCTTTTCCTCTGATTAAATAGTTCCTTCCAGAATTAGCTTTGTGAGACCAGCTATGTATATATTCCTGTTCAGGCAAGACTCTTCTATCATACTATCTCCTAGTGGATACTCTCTCCCTTTTGTCAATTTTCTTTTATGCATCTCCTCCTACCCTCTATTAGAATGTGAACTCTATGAAAGCAAGAACTATCTGTTGTGTTTGTGTTGCTCATGTTTAGTATAGTCATTGACACATAGCAAGTTTCACAAATGCTTCTTGATTGATTGAAGACAAGATTTAGATTCAAAAGTACTCTCTGACCATTAATGTGTCTTTTGAATGTTTACTTAAAATATGTTTCTCAAGAAATTCTAACAAAGACTCAGTCATACTTGTTATAATTCCTCCCTTGAGGTGCTCTTATTTTAGAAATTTTCCATAGAGATAAGAAAATGGAAATTTCATGGATTCCCAGATTTCTCATGGAGTATTCCATTTATATTTCACTAACACATGATAATCAAGAATTCCAATGTGGCTGGATCAATAGGATTCTAAGATTTTGAGCCAAATTGGATCTTATGGATCCTCTAGTCTAAATCTTGTTTTACAGAAGAGGAAATTGAGACTCAGATACCCAAGGCACTTGAATGAATTTCCCAAGATCACATAGGTAATCAGTGGGAGACTAGGATTTGACCTTGGTTCCTCTGATGTCAAAGCTAGTGACTTTTCCAGGACACCATGCATCTTAGTTGAGACTGAAATGCAGTGTGACTTCAATAAATTTCAAGTATGTTCAGTATCATTTTGATGATGTTGGCTTTATTGTAATCTATTTTAAATAGATTATTGTAAAAATTTTGATGTTGAGTTTTCCTTGTATTTGTTTTCTATTTCCTAGAATTTTCCTTCCCTTAATTAAACTAACCAAAACTTGACCTAGCAGATTAAGTTGTGATTTACCAGAAATTAAAGAGAAGAGGAGTTTCACTGAAGGACAGAAAATGGAGATGACTTCAATATGAAATGCTTGTTAACATCTATCACATAAATACACATTTTATTCAGCTATCTTATTGGGAAAAATGGAGCAAAAAGCCCAAATAAATTCACAGAGGTATAAAGATGAGGGTCAGTTAAATCAATCAAAATCCCATCTAATCTAAAGTCACTGTTTTAATGAGTTATTAATACTTTTATTAGATCAATAATCCAATCAAACCATTAGGCTAGTTTCAAGAAGTCCTTGGGAGCCATTGCATAAATGGGATGATATCTATAGGAAATGTGTTAGTATTGACTGAGTAAATCTGGTCATGACTTTGGATCTCCTATTTTATAGCAAAGCACCTAGTATTCTAGTGTCTACCAGGCAGGAGGTGGAATTGATTTTATGCAGACAATTGAGAGAGAATTATTTAAGTGCTTAGCAAATGAATAAAACCCAATTCATATCCTCAAGTTGCTATTCAAATAAGCACAAGAAAATTTTCTTTTCTCCATACTATGTATTATTCCCTTCACTAATAATGTGCTCCACTTTGCACTATTACTCCATACCCTATGGGTTCTTTAAGACCCAGATCAAAACTCAAATTTCATTAAAAAATTCTTCTACAATTGATCCTTATTATCCTTGCTGTTGTGCTCTTCTAGTACGTAAATAGAAGTCAGAATGAGGGGAAATACAAATGTATTGCTTCTGTTTTTGTCTATCTTGTTTATCATAATTTAACATTTGTAAAATCAATTTCAATGAAAAAAAACTGATATAAAAATTTGCCAGTTGCTGACCAGTATATATTCTAATCAATCAAATAATTATTAATTATGCAGTATGAAATGTAATTTTTTACATAATTCTTAAATATACATACCCCTGTATATACACAAATGTAACTTTTTTCAATAATATATAAATCTGAATAGTTTCTTGCAAATTTTTGCTGTGAATAAAGACTATCTGAATATTTTTAACTGCATTTTGACAGTATATCAGTTTTGTTTTATCTAATTCATAGTTGTAACTTTCATGAATTGGTTGTTTTTGAAAATGAAGCTTTTTATGAATGAAGTTTCGATTTGCTAATTTATGGTATAATTTCATTTCATAATAAATATATAATTTAAAGTTATGATTCATATCATTAATCCTTAACATATAATAATACCCCATTGCATTTATATAATGCCTTTTAAATAACATTATTCTTTCTTCAGTCAGTGGAAACCTATTTTCTTACCAGCTTCTTGTTATTAGACAAAGAATCTTGTCTTTAGTTTTCCTTTTATATTGTCTTAGTTAGTCTGTATTCAAGGCTTTTAATTATTTTTCATTCTCTTTTTATTATTTCATAAAGATCTTCCCCAATTTCTTTGTCTTTTCTCTTAACTTTTGTGATTTACTTGGATGATATCATTCAATTCAATTAATGGTATGTATTTTTTATGTTTGAAGAATTTCTGCTTTCAATATATAAAAGCATAAATTGATAGAAGATAAGATACATTCAAGGTTACTCAGTGAGACTGTCATCTGTGTTCCTGCAGTGGTTCTTATACACAAATCTAGAATTGCAGAGTCATCCTCCCACCATCTCCCACACAATGAGTTTTCTAAATTCCATCTTTTGGAGATGGACAGTGGGCATTTTTAGGAAGAGTACACAATAAATCACATATACACAAACTTTTCCTTGGAACCTGGGATATTCATTTATCAAATAAATAAAACCAAAATAAATCCTCATCATACTGAGGAAATTTTAGCTCCCAGGTAATTTTGCTCGTCCACTTGACAATATCTTTTCAAGGGATGTTTCAGCTGTAGTATTAACTCCCATCCTGTATTTATATACATCAAGAAAGTGTGCAAAAAGCTCATGAAAAGATATTTTCCTTTCTTACAGATTTTGGAGGACAAATAGGGGCATAGAAATAACAAACCTCAAGAAATCCACATGAATGAAGCCTCTTTGGAAGAAAGGCAGTGTGTTCAACAAATTGTCCAGAAGCCTAAAAATTGCTAACATTAGAAAAGTGATGTTCATTTTCTGGCATTATACAATCCCAATTTTCACTATTTGATTGGCTACCATTTTGATTACAATGGTTGTATTGAGAATGCTACCTTTTCTGGAAAGATTTATATAAACTGATGCTGAGAAAAACCAGCAGAATCAGGAATATATTATACATCATAACATCAAGAATGTGCAATGCTCAACTATGAAAGGCTTGGTTCTTCTCAGTGGTTCAGTGATCCAAAGCAATCCCAATAGACTTTGAATAGAAAATGCCATCTGAATCAAAAAAAAAAAAAAAAAAAAGCCTATGGAGAGTGAATGTAAATCAATACATGTTATATTTACTTCTTTTTTCTGTTTTTTTTTTTAATCTCTCCCATGGTTTTTCCCTTTTGCTCTGATTTTTCTCTCTCAACCTCATTTATAAAGCAATGTGTATTAAAAATAAATAAATTTAAAAAAAAGAGAGAGAATGCTATCTTTTAGTCAAATTCTTCTGATTCCAAAAGATAACATTTCTTGGATTCAGAGATCATAATAGCCCACACTATCTTGTGATATTACTATCATTTTCTTTTATAATTAGCTCATTTTAAACCTTGGAACTTATACAATGATTCTAAAATCCATTTGGTTCTCTCCTCTTCAGCTTTAAGAAATGAAAGTTAATTTAATAAAAAGTTAAGAGTTCTGTAACAATTGTTTTGAAGCTCCAATGTAGAAAATAGAGTAGTTGATCAGTGGAATCAGTTAGGTTCACAGGACAAAATAGTCAATAATTATTGCAATCTAATACTTGACAAACCCAAAGACCCCAGCTATTTGACAAAACTTGCTGGGAAAAATAGGAAATTAGTATGAAAGAAATTAGATTTAGACAGAAATTGATCTTTCTGGTTTACTTTTAGTTAATTCCTGACCTGTTTGCTATTAAGAGAGGGAAAAAAATCATTTTTTTTTGCAAAATTTGGGATAATGCTACAGTTGATCATATTATAATGCCTGAAGATAAATGGATACAAAGAGGGAATGTTGGGGAAAGATATGACCTTTTTTTGAGCCTTCCTTAAAATGGGCCTGCTTCTCCACGATGTCTATAGAACTGGTGATTCTTCACAAGATATCCCTTCTCTGTTATAAATATATGAATCACAACTAACTTTGCTTCTTAAGAAGTGCTTCTTAAAGTCACATACTTAAAAATCTGGAATGCGTCTACTTTCTCACTTATTTTATAATTTTTTTAAAGAGTATCCAAAGGCCATGGACATTATTATAATAGATTTCCTGTTCCTATTTCTGGCTTATTTCAGTTGAACTAATGACATTCAAAGATTTTTCCCACTAAGTCAATGATTGGTTGCTTGACTAAATGAAATATTTATTTTATTTTTAAGATTTCTTCTGTTTTTGATTCAATTACATAAAATTGAAAAGTTATTTTTACAAATGAGACATTTATTTTAAGCCCATCTTTACACTGCAATGGCAAAAGAATAAGAGGAGCAAAGAGGAGAAGGGAAAATTAGGCACTCTGTTATTACTCTTTATTTGCCCAATAGTAGAAGGAATAGCTTAACTGACAGCTAGTAGGTGCTAAACTATACTTTTGCTGTCTTCTACTTCATAATGATTTGAATGGTCTAAAAATTCATATTACAATAAAAGCTACCTGAAAGAAGACAATATTTCTTTCTATTTCTTTGCATTCATAAATTGACCATAATTTAACATAGGTTCTGGGATTTGCAAGTGTTCACAATTTAGGTAGTGTGGGGTGAATGGATCTTATTTTCCACTCCTGGTGCAGGAATTATCAGTAGATAGTTCTATCTAGATATTGCTTAGAAATTGCTTAAACATTGCTTAGAAGGCTTATTCAGAGTCTCATATTCAATATGTATCAGAAATATCATCCGTGGTCTGGACTTACACTCTGTGCACTACTCTACACAGTGCCAATCAATAAGAATTCACCCATTTAATTAAAATTTTTTAAAATATATTTATTTTCTTTAGACAATTACCCAGGGCCAAATAACCAGTGCTAAATATCTAATTATGGATTTGAACTCAGGTCCTCCCAACCATCTAGTTGCCCCTTTACCTATTCATTAAGAACCTACTATGTAGCAATCATTGTAGTGGAAATAGAAAGATAAAAATAAAATAATCCCTGCTCTCAAGAAACTTGAATTGAATTGAACTGAGGTAAAGTGAATTCCATTGAAGTGTTAAAGACAAGTCTTCTAGATAAAATCAAATGAGGATTTGACAGGAGTGTTGGCATTAGATGGCCTTTGGCATTTCTTTTAACATTCTAAAATCAGCTATTATTTGATGATCGTCCATAATGTCCTTTAATTTCACCTTGTTATGTTGGAGGTAAAACTGCCTCTAGATCAGAGGATCTTAACTTCAATTATCTGATATCTATATCTATATTTACAGATAGATAGATATACATAAGTATCTATCTTATAGATATTATATTTAGTATATAGTTATAGATATAAATCTATGCAGATCTATATATCTATGTATAGATCTCTTTATAGATACAAATCCATATCTATGTATCTCTAATTCTACCTCTATTCATGTCTGTCTGTCTGTCTGTCTGTCTATTTATCTATCTTTAGTGTTAGAGAATTCAAAGTTCTTTCCTTCTCATATCCTTTGTAGTATCATAAGACACAAGGATAAGTTTCTGTTTTGTTTTGTTTTTGGACTCATATCTTCTAATTAAGACATAATAAGTGTTTATTGAGTATTTAAAAAAATTAATCTGATTTAATTTATGCTTGTCCTCATCAGAGTGGTGGCAATAGAAGGGGGAAGGGCACTATCTTCTTCAGAGCATCAGATCAGTGGATAATCCACAGATGTAAATTCAGTATGACAATTTCCTGATAGCCTCTTCTGTAGTTCGGATAGCTTCAGTGTCCCTTCTGAGGAATGATTAAAAACCCTACCACTATGCATCTACTTACTAACTGTGTAGCAGTATAGACTATATACCCATATGTAAATATATCCTTTCTTTCCCAAAAGAATTTTAAGCAGTCCCTTAATTTCCCTGAGTTCAGTTTCCTCATCTGTTAGAAGAGGAGTTTGAACTAAATGAACTGATCAGTCACTTCAAGCTCTGAATCTGAACAGTTTATGTTTATAGCAGCACTTTCGTGTTTATGAAGTCTTTTTAAAAATATTCTTTACATCCTTTGATTCCTGACAACAAACCTGTGTGGTAGGTAAAGGTACTCTACACAGAGTCAGTCAGAATAATAATAGAGACTTGCAATGATATTATAAATAGGTAGATTTTTAAAAATGACCAAAGGAGGTTCAGTGAATAACAGAGCTGGAAGAGACCTTTATTTAATCAACTCCTGCTTGTAAGCTACTAGAGTTTGGTCCGCCCCCTTGTGGTCAAAATGGGAAATATCACAAATGATTCTAGGAATAATACAAAATGCATAGCAAATGAGCAGTTACAGTTTAAAAAAGAAAGTCTTCCAAATTTACGCTGAAAAGCGATCTATTACAAAATTGCTTCTGTTTCCTGTGCTCAATTTAAATTAAAAAGTACTGTGAAATGAATGAAAAAGAAAAAAGCCTTTCTGGTGGTAATGGATGAGATTGTTTTCTTCAAGAGGTCATTGGAAGTCCCAAATTGCCTTTGCTGGCCCTTCATCTTACTCTTGAGATTTATGGTTTAACATTTGCCTAACATGAAAGCCAGAGACCCCAGGAAAATAGAATCTGTTCCAGAGGAGACATAGAGAGGAAGACATCTCTAGACTGAGACGGGACTGTGTCTTCTGAGAAGTATTTTACAGAAATAAAAAGTAACTGAAAGTATTGCCTGATCAATATGCAGAGACCCTATAAGCATAGTTTAGTGTATTTTATTTTAATATTTAAATTATTTTAATTTTTTTTTATTTTAATATTTAAAAAGAAGCTTAAGCATGAGTGGATGAGGCTTGAAAATCAGCAATTGATAAAACTCAGTTTTCCAAGAGATCATGGGGAGAAAAATATTTAAAGCTTCTAATGATATTTTTTTAAAATAATATTTCCTCCCAAATTACATGGCAAAGACAATTTTCAGCATTTACTTTAAAACATTTTTGAGTTCCAAATTTTTCTGCCTTCCCTCCACTCTTCTGAAATTGGTTGCCAATTTGATATGTTATACTTGGGCTATCATGCAAAACAATTCCATAGTAGCCAGAGTTGTGAAAGAAGAATGCTATCAAAAGGAAAAACAAAAACAAAAAAAATGAAGAAAGTGAAAAAAATGCTTTGATTTGCATTCAGACTCTATCAGTTATTTATCTGCATGTGTATAACATTGTTCTTTATGAGTCCTTTGTCTTGGATCATTGTGATGTTAAGAAAAAAGAAAATAATCAGTCATAGTTGATCATCACCCAATGATGCTCATACTATGAACATTGTTTTCCAGATGCTGTTCATTTCACTTTGCTTCATTTTATATAAGCTTCTCCAGATTTCACTGAAATCTGCCTATTTATAATTTCTTCATATACTACAGCTTTGTATACTACATACATTGTATTCATATACTACAGCTTGTTTAGCCATTCTCCAATATTTTTGCACATTTCCCTTTTCTAATGATATCTTTGGGGTACAGACTACTAGTGGTATTGCTGCATCAAAGGGCATGTGCAGTTTGATGACCCTTTGGACACAGTTCCAAATTGTTTTCCAGGTTGAATCAGCTCATAACTTCACCAAGATTGTCCCAACTTTTTTACATTCTTTTTAACATTTCTCATTTCCTTTTCTGTCGTCTTAGCCAATCTGAGATGTGTGAGGTGGTACCCCAGAATTGTTTTAATTTGCATTTCTCTAATAAAATGTGATTTAGAGCATTTCATCATATGCCTATATATATAGCTTTGATTTCTTCATCTGAAAATATCCTGTTCATATACTTTGACCATTTATCAATTGATACTTGAAATGACTTGTATTCTTATAAATTTAATTCATATATATATGTATGTAAAGGGCTGAAACTCTTGAGTTCATGCACTGAGGTTGGGACAAGCAAGTTCTTAAGGCTAATTACCAATTGGACAATACTTTATTAGCATTTGCTTGGAAAATGGCCTGCCCCACCATTCTGTGCTGGCCCAATTGGTTGGTGTATAGGGAGATTGGGAGAAGGGAAAAAGGATGGAGTAGGAAAAACGAAGTGACTCCCGGCAGTAGAAGAAAGAGGCGATTCCTGTGTCCACACTCTCTCCTCTCCCTTGGATAAAGAATAAAGATCAAGGGCTTTTGCTTATCCTGACTCCAGCTGATTTTAAATATCCAGGATGCTAATGCGGTCATCACATATTCTATTTTGTGTACTATTTTTTTTACAATTTTCCCAGCAGTCTTGTCAAATAATGAAGTCCCATCACAAAGGTTTGGGGGTTTATCAAAAACGAGGTTACTGTAGGGTCATTGAGTACAATATCTTGTTTACCTAATCTTTTCCATTGATCCATCATTCTATTTCTTAGTAGTACCAGATAGTTTAAACAATTAGTGTTTTATGATATAGTTTGAGTGTGATATAGTTTCAGGTCAGCTTCTATTGCATTCCACCTCCATTCCCCTGCTTAATTCTCTTGATATTCTCAATTTTTTGTTCTTCCAGATGATTTTTGTTTTTTTTTTCCTAGCTCTATCAAATAATATTTTTGTATTTTGATTGGTATGACAATGAATAAGTAAAATAGTTACAGCAGAATTGTCGTTTTTATTATATTGTCTTAACCTACCCATGAGCAATTGATTTTTTTCCTAGCTGTTTAGATCTGACTTTATTTGTTTGAAAAGTTATTTGTAATTGTGTTAATATAATTCCTGGGTTTCTCTTGGCAAGTAGACTTCCAAATATTTAATATTGTGAACAGTTATTTTAAATTGAATTTCTCTATTATTAATTTTTTAAAGCTAATTCACTAGAGTTTTCTAAATATATAATCATATCATCTACAAAGAGTGATAGTTTTGTTCCTTCATTGCCTATTCTAATTCCTCCAATTTTTTTTTCTTATTGCTATAACTAACATTTCTAGTATTATCTTGAATAATAGTAATGATAATGGGCATCTCTGTCTCATGTCTATTCTTACTGGAAAGCCTTCTCGCTTATCCCCATTATGGATGGTGTTTACTGATGGGTTTAGAGAGATACTACTTAACATTTTAAACAAGTTTAAGATCATTAAAAAACTCCCTTTATGCCTGTGCTTTTTAATGTTTTCAATAGGCATGGGTGCTATATTTTATTAAAAGCCTTTTCATAATCTATTGGGATAATCATATAATTTCCATCGATTTTGTTATCTTTATGTTGACAATTTCCCTAATACTGAACAAATTCTACATTCCTGCTATAAATACCACTTGGTTATAATGTATAATCCTTGTGACATATTGCCATAATTGTCTTATAAATATTTTATTCAAAAATTTATATAAATATCAATTAGAGAAATTGGTATATAATGTTCTGTCTCTGTCCCTTCCTGATTTAGATATAAGCACCCTATTTCTGTCACAAAAGGAGTTTAGCAAGCTTTTGCTTTTTTCCCAATAATTTATATAGTATTGAAATTATATATGTAGAGAAATAGAAAAATGTGTGGTGGAATTCACTTGTGAACTCAGCTGACCCTAGTAATTTTTTTTAGGAAGTTCATTAATAAATTGTTCAATTTCTTTTTCTAAGATGGCGTTATTCTATTTTCTGATTTGTTAATCTGGGTAATTCATATTTTCATAAATATTCATCAATTTTGTTTAGATGATTGTAAGATTTGTTGGTATGTAATTGGAAAGATATTTCCTAATGATTGCTTTAATTTCTTCATCATTGGTGATGATTTCACTTTTTTCATTTTTGATACTTGACATTTGGTATTCTTTCTTTTTTTAAATCAAATTAATTAATGGCTTATTGACTTTTTAAAAAATAAAGTCAGCTTATAGATTTATTTATTCGTTCAATAGTTTTTTGTTATTGTTTTGGTTTTCAAACCTTCAATGTCATTAATGTCAATTTTGATTTGTAGAAATTTCAAGTTGATACTCAATTGGGAATTTTTAATTTGTTCTTATTCAAGTTTTTTTTTTTTTTTAAGTGATATGTCCAATTCTTTGATCTGTTCTTTTTTTCTTTTTCATGTAAGAATTTAGAGAAATACTTTTCCCTTAAATATTGTTTTGGCTGTATCCCATAAATTTTGGTATGTTGTCTCACTGTTGTCATCCTCTTTATTGAAATTATTGATCATTCCTCTAATTTATTCTTTTGACTCGCTTATTATTTAAGATTAAATGAGTTAGTTTCCCATTGAATTTTAAGCTATCTTTTCACTGCTCCTTGTTGAGAGTAATTTTTACTATATTGCAATACAAAAAGAATACATTTAATATTTCAGTCTTTCTGTAATTGATTTTGAGGTTTTATATTCTGATATATAATAAGTTTTTGTGTAAGTGCCATGTGCTGCTGAGAGAAATAAAGGTATATTCATTTCTGTTCCCATTCATTTTTCTTCAAAGTTCTGTCATATCTAACTTTTCTAATACTTTATTTCCTTCCTTTCCTTGTAAAAGGCAATTTGTATCTCTTCATATGAAAGCGTTTACTCCATTCTACTTCTCCTTTCCTTCTGTATCCAGTGTATTCTTCTTTTTCATTCCCTAATTATTTTTTATAACATTTTCTCAAATTCATCTTATACTTTCTTTGTATATTTCTTCTAACTATATTATTATTGATAAAATTCTTAAGGATTATAAGTATCATTTTCTCAGGTGAGATGTAAACAGTTTAACTTTACTAAATCCCCTATGTTTTCTTTTCCTTTTCTAACCTGTTTATGCTTCTCTTGTGTCTTTATTATTAATTTATTTTTTGTTTATTTGTTTAATTCTGGTCTTCTCCTTATGAAAGTCTGAAATCCTTCTATTTCATTGAATGACTGTTTTCCCTTCTGAACTATTATCCTTAACTTCACCACATAAATAATATAAATGATTGTTGGTTATAGTCCTAGCTCCTTTGCCTTCTGTAATATCATATTCTGTATCCTCTGATGTTGTAATGTTGAAGCTGCTTACTCTTGTGTAATCATAATTGTGACTCCCTGATATTTGGCTTTTCCCCTCTGTCCTCTTGCAGTATTTTTCCTTGACATGCTAGTTTTGAAATTTGGCTATAACGTTCCTTGGGATTTTTTTTTTGGGGGGGGAGGAGGAGAATCTCTTTTCCAAGGTGATCAGATGATTCTTTCAGTCCCTATTTTACCCTCTCATTCCAAGATGTCAGGTCAACTTTCCTTGACAATTTTTTTTTCCCCTGAGGTGATTGGAGTTAAATGACTTGCCCAGGGTCACACAGCTAGGAACTGTTAAGTGTCTGAGACCACATTTGAGCTCCTAACTTCAGGGCTGGTGCTCTATCCACTGTGCCACCTAGTTGCCCTTCCTTTGATAATTTCTTGAGAAAGTGCTGTCTAGTCCCTCCTTTTGATTATGGCTTTCAGATAGTCCAATGACTGACATTGTTTCTCTTAGATCTATTTTCTAAATCAGTTGTTTTTTCTTATGAGGCATGTTGTTTTCTTTTTTTTTTCTTTTTATTCTTTTATATTTGTTTGATTGGTTTATGATGTCTCATATAGTCATTAACTTCTACTTGTCTAATTCTAACTTTTAAGGAAATTCCCCCCCTCAATTAGCTTTTATATTTGATCAATTCTATTTTTAAGCATTTTTTTCTTTTTCCAAACTATTGACTCTTTCTCCTTCTTGCATCATTCTCATTTCTTTTCCAAATTTTTATTCTTACTAGATTTCTTGATTTTTAATCTTCTTTTTTGAGCTTTTCTATGAGTACTTTCTTGTCTTGAAACAAAACTTCTTATTTTTCTTTGGGGTTTTTCTTATAGATGTTTTGACATTATTGCTTCTTCTGAGTTTGTGTCTTGATCTACCCTGTCACAATAATAACATTCTATGGTCAGAGTCTTCTCATTCTCCTCCTCATCCTCTTCCTCCTCGTCCTTCTCATCCTTGTTTTCCTCCTCCTTCTCTTTCTCTCCTCCTCCGCCTCTTTCTTCTCTCCTCCTCATTCTCTTTCTCCTCTCTTCCTACTTCTCATCATCATCATTTTCCTCCTCCTCCTTCTCTTCTTCCTCTTTTCCTCCTCCTTTTCCTTTTCTTCCTTCTCCTTTTCCTCCTTTTCATTCTCCTTCTTCTCATCTTTTTTGTCCTTTTTTTCTTTCTTTTAAATTTCAGATCTGATTCTAGGATGCAAAGGGCATTATGTTAGGTCTCTTGTTCCAGGGGTTGCAGATGCTGGTTGTTTATTTGGGACCTCTGTGTCTGGTGCTGGTACTGATTATGGTGGCTGGCACTCTTGGAAGCTATAGAGATCAGGCAGCTTACCAGATGCTGAACCAGGTTTTGTGCTGGTGTCTGGCTTGTGATGAAGCCTGGTGAGGAATTTTTAGGCATGTGGTGATCTGGTCACTGGAAGCTGCCTGTTTGACTGAGAATATACTAAAGCATGTGACAGTTCTCAGAGTTGGAATTTGCCCATTCCCCTCTCTTTATGGAGGTATGTTGAGGGCCTGGTGTTGGCATTTTACTGCTTCACCACACTAGGACTCAGGATCTCCCTCAGGTTTTCTGAGGTGCAGCTTGCTCCTGGCTAGCTGAAATGTTTCCAATCCTGGACTATGCTTCCCTTTTTTTCTCCAAGTTAGACAGACCTTTATTGCTAATATTTCACATTTCTTCGGCCCAATGTTTGTTTCACCTGGTCTTTTTGCTAGTTTTACTGTTTTTTTTTTTCCTGAGGCATTTGGGGTTAAATGATTTGCCCAAGTTCACACAGCTAAGAAATGTTACGTGTCTGAGTCTCAGATTTGAAATCAGGTCCTCCTGATTTCAGGGCCGGTGTTCTATCTACTTCACTACCTAGCTGCCCTCGTTTCACTGTTTTAGGATTTATTTTGGGGCACTATTGTTTAGCTATTTGGAGGTGAATATGGTAGTGTTATGATAGACAGCTAGGTGGATAGAAAATTGCAATCAGAAAAGTTCATCTTCATGAGTTAAAATCCGGCCTCAGACATTTACTAGCTGGGTAATTCTGGGGAAGTCACTAAACTCTGTTTCCTCATCTGTAAGATGAACTGGGAAAGAAAAATAGTAAGTTATTCTTGGTAGGGTTATTATGATTTACTGCTTATTCCACCATCTTGCTCCTTGAAGTCCCAATGATCTTTTATTTGAGCTAATAGTTGTTTTTTTTTCCCCCTGAATCTTCCATTTAGGCTATTTTCATCCTGCCACCCTTTCCAGGATTCATCAGTGATAATTTAAATATATTTTCTGTTGTTTTTTTTTTTTCTAGGTCATTAAAATAGTTTTTTGGGAGTCTGATTGGTATAGCACTAAATAAATAGATTAGTTTAGGTAGTAATGTCATCTCTATTATATTCGCTTGACCTATCCAAGAGCACTTAATATTTTTCCAATTGGTTAGAGCTGACTTTATTTGTGTGAAAAGTGTTTTGTAGACTTGCTGATTTTCCCTTGGCAGATAGATTCCCAAATATTTTATATTATCAGCAGTTACTTTAAATGGAATTTCTCTTTGTATCTCTAGCATTTGGATTTTGTTAGTGATATATAAGAATGCTGATGACTTATGTGGGTTTATTTTTTATCCTACAACTTTGTTAAAGGTGTGAATTATTTCTAATAGCTTTTTAGTAGAATCTCTGGGGTTCTCTAAGTATACCATCGTATCATCTGCAAAGAGTGATAATTTGGTTTCCTCATTACTTGCTCTAATTCCTTAAATCTCTTTTTCATCTCTTTTAAATATATTTTCTAAGCAAAATGACAACAGTTTTTTCCTCTACTCCCCTGCTCTTTCTCCTTTCCTTTCTCCTCCTTTCCCATTGTCCCTATACTCCTTCCCTACCTCCTCCTCCCCACCTCTTTTCCTTTCTATTCCCTACCCTTCCTCTCTTCTTTCATTTTCACTCCTTTCCTCCCCTCTTTTCTAAACTTTCTCAAGCTAAAAAATAATTTTTCTTTAATTATAATTAGGCATTAAAGTGAGTAAAGCACTGGACTTGGATTCAGAAAGATTTGAGTTCAAATGTCGTCTCAGACAATTACTTTCCGGGTGACTCTAGACAAGAAATTTCAACTCTCTTAGCTTCAATTTCCTCATATGAAAAAAACAAAACAGAACCTCTCAGGGCTGTTGTAAGGACAAAATGAGATTGTGAAACTTAATGCACCCTATAAATGTTAGCTATTTTTATAAAATACTGAAGAAGGGGACTAGAAAGATAAAGGATGAAAAAGGAAAATGGCAGCCCCCAAACTGATTTGATAACTTCCATTTAAAAGTAATGTAAAAGGACTAGTAATTACATATTTAATATTGTTACAGAGCATTTGTGTCTAAGTACATCAGTGTAAAGAGTGAATTTCTGAATCATCCTATGACCTTAACCAGGGACTGTCCTTGTTCATTTATCAGGGATAACACAGTCCAGGTTTCCTTTGATCTGTGCTGCCCATCAGTATGACCTCTGGTTTCTGCATTGGAAGTGATGAGGAAGAAGAGGAAGTAGATGATGATGATGATGATGGCGGCAATATAGCTTTTAATTTTTATAAATTACTTCTTTATGATATCTTTCTGAAGATTGCCATGAGAAAGAGCTAACATCACAATTTTTTTTTGCATTTAGTTCTTTCTTCTCACTTTATGCCAGGGAGGAGCAACAAAGCCCTCTTTTCCAAAATACAACTGGTACCTACACTCAGACACTTATTTGATAGATCTTGGAATGTGGAGTTGAGCTCAGGAACCTCAGGCCATAATCTCAAAGGGTCTTAAACTTGTTCCTGAGAATGAGATTGTCTCCCAAGAATCTACTAAGCTGAGTCTGGAGGTACATAGACCCATATGGTTCGCTTCTAGATAATTAATCATTTTTGGTCTTGGGAATGACCTTGAATCCATTTACTGGGACATGGAGGAATTATAGTGACCATTAATGAAAAACGTTTAGACACTGATTAAATGATAGATATTCTTAAGCAAAGACGGAATCTAGAATTGTGAACTAGAATGGGCCAGAAGGACCTTATGTAGTAAAATAATAGCAAAAATAGTTCTAAATTTAGGTGCAGAGTTTGAGCATTCTCAAAAGAAAAATCAACCCAAGGTAAATATGGTTATTGTGATATGGGCAGCAATAAATGGCAGCTCGAGAGTTGACTTCAGATTCAGAAATAAATGGATTCAATGGCACTTATTACTTAGGTAAACATGTATATGTCATTTAATCCCTTTGACCCTCAGTTTACATATCTGTAAGATGGAGATAATATTTCCAGATTGGCCCCTTTTTTAATTGGTAAAATACCTGTGCTCCTCTTCTCAGAATGTTTTTAAATAGTAAAAGAACAAACAACAACAATGAAGCAAAAAAAAAAAAAAAAA
Organism: Antechinus flavipes; assembly: GCF_016432865.1. Classification (NCBI taxonomy): domain Eukaryota; kingdom Metazoa; phylum Chordata; class Mammalia; order Dasyuromorphia; family Dasyuridae; genus Antechinus; species Antechinus flavipes. The sequence goes on from NC_067399.1 coordinate 658,716,527, forward strand.
AAAAAAAAAAAAAAGAATTATATGGAAAGTTACCAGACTATTAAAAAATTCATATAATTCCTATTAAAAATCCTTGATCTAGCAATAACTCATAATAGATAATTGGCTTTGGAGTCAAGGAGATCTGAATTTTTGTGTCTGTAACATAAAGTTGCTATATGATTGTGAACTGATGACTCAATTTTTAAGTGCTATAGGCAAGTCCCTAACATATTCAGATTTCTGGATCCTTGCCACAACATACTACACAAAAGAAATCCCCAAAGGAGAGACAGAGAGAAGAAGAGGAGGAGAAGGTGGAAGAAGAGGGGAAGGAGAAGGAAAAGGAAGAAGAGGAAGAGGAGGAGGAGGAGGAGGAGGAGGAGGAGGAGGAGGAGGAGAGAGGGAGACAGAGACAGAGACAGAGCAAGACAGAGACAGAGACAGAGAGAGACAGAGGGGTGGGGGGAAACCTCTTTGAAAAGTTGTGTAAGTATCAGCAATCTTCCTTATCCTTATCCTCATTATTAACATAAGCAGGCAGCAGAGAGTAGTGGAATATGTAGTAGATATCAAGTCAACAGAGCTGAATTCTAATCCTTGGTCTAACATTTTTTAACAGTGCAAGCCTGGGAATGTTAATTACTCTCTGAACCTTGGCTATTCAAATTCCATTCAATACCTATCACATCTATATTATAAGCACAGAGCACTTGGGTAAGAGAAAGATTTTTAAACTTTAAAGAATTAAATGAATACTATTTAGAAGCAATGGATTACAAAGAGGAGGAGACTTGGCTATGTTGGGTGGGGTAGATCTGAGATAGTGAGAAGACTTAGTGACTTAAGGATACTCTGATAATTGTTCAGTATTTTATGAAGAACTTATAGGAGAATATACTTAAGATTTAAATAAGATAAAACGATATGGATACTAATAATTTGCTACAGTAGAATGACCAGGTATTTTACTAAGAATGTTTTCAAGCATGAGAATATTTTTAGAGCAAACACCCATTTATACATGCTTTTATGCCCCAAATGCCAACAATTGGTGTGCCACAGTTTTCCTCTTGCATCTCCAAACCCTGATCTTTATTCATACCACAGCCTCCAATGGTGTCATCCCCTTATTTCTTTCCTCAACTATTACCCCCTGAGTTGACTATTTTCTTCTCCATTGCTCATTTTGACCAATGCTATATTGTTTCTCCCCAGTCCCTTATCCTGTTACAAATCATGCCCTGCTAAGGCTCCACCTTGGATTATTTCCACAATAATCTGTTTTTGTTCCCAAATGTGCTTGAAGATATCATAAAACCATGCTGACTGAGAGCATTACAAATTTATGCTACATAATCTCAAATGGGCCCTCATTACAACAAAGCAATCCTTTTATACTTCCCTAATAAACTCACTATCCCATTTTACCCGACTGTTTTTTTAAAACCTTTTCATCCAACATCAAATCCTTTGTAATTTTCTCTTCATACTTTTTTAGCTGAGCACCTTACCTTATTTTTCATTGGAAAAAAAAAAAAAAAACATTTTATTTGATAGCAAGTGCCTCTTCTCCCCTCTTCCTGATTTTATCTGCCACTATCTCCTCTTTCCCAATCTCACATAAAAAGTTGGTCCTTCTCTTTGCCAATTCAAACTATTTTATGTGAACAAGTGATTCCATTTCAACCTGTCTGCTCCAACAGATCACACTCTCTAACATCCTCACTATCTCACTTATCTTCAATTTCCTCTTATTGACTAGCTGCTTCCTCACTGTCTTAAAAACCAAAGTCTCCCACATTCTCAAAAATTCTCCCTTGATGCTTTTATCCCCACAAGGTACCATCTCAAAGTTTTCTTTGGTTATTGTCTAATCTAATTTGTGACTCATTTGTCCCTGAAAGCCATTTAAAATATATACCTCTATTTCCTTTCTCCACATTTTCTTCTTTACTTTCTGCAATTTAACTCTTTTTCTTAATCATTCAACTGAAAATGTTCATTCCAAAGTTACTATTGACATCTTAAATGCCAAATCTAATGGAGTTTTCTCAACCCTCATTCTTCTAGAGCACTCAGTAGCTTTTTGTACCATTATCTTCTTTATACTTTCTCTCCTTTAGTTTTCCATGACTTTATTCAGATTTTCTTTCCTGTATAATATTTTACTTGCATTCTCTGCTTCCACTAATGGAGGATGTCCTCGGGTCTCTGTCCTGAATATTCTTATCTTTTCCCTTTTGAGAATTTTGCCTTATGATTTCATCAGCTCTCATGAATTTAATAACAATCTATAAGAAGATGGTTCTCAGATACATTTGCCCTGCTATAAGTTCTCTCCTACCCTTAAGATCAACATGTCCAATTGCCATATAGAACTGAGTATTTTATGAACATTAAAAAAAAACAAACATGTTCAGCTTATCTTCCTCCTCCCCACCCAAGCTCTTCCCGCATCTAAAATTCTATGTTGCTGTTAAAAATACTACCATTTCTCCAGTCATATAATTCAAGGCTTATTTTCAATGATTCATTCTCCTTCATCTCCTCTTGCTCCCCCCCAATTTATTATCAAGTCTTGACATTTATTTTAGTAAAATCTCTAATATCTTCCTTCTTTCTTCTGATATCAACACTACTCTGGTGCAGAACAGCATCCCCTTTCATCTTTATTGTATTTTTTGTTTCCCTGCTTAATGTCTCTTTCCACTTCAATCTATCCTCCACTTAACTATAAAACTAAGTCTATCATCCTCCCATGAAACAACTCTAACTTCTGAGTTTTAGAATTTACACAGACTGTCCATTATATCTATAATTCTCCCTCTCTTCATTTCTGCCACCTGGCTTTCCTTACTTGGAATGAAAATCCTACTTTTTCCAAAAAAAATTTTAGTGATCCCCATGATGCTTGTGCCTATTTTCCATGGTTATTGCTAATTTAGCTTATTATACATATTTTGCTTGCACAGTCACTTTCTTGTTGTTTCCATCAAAATGAGAGATTCTTGAGAGAAAAAAGCAAAACAAAACAAAACAAATAAATAAATAAAAACAACAAAAACAGCTGGGTTCTTTTGCTTTCCTTTTTTCCTCAGCCCTTAGCACTATGTCTATCTTATAGGTAACTCTGAAAGCATGTTTGTTGAATGAGTAACTGTGACAGGAGCATAAGAATTCCATATTGAGAGTTCCATACCACATTGAAATAAAAATGTTCTACTGTAAGTCGATGGATAGATATCTAAATAGATGATTAGATAGCTATTTTTTGTTACAGATACACACAAGACATTAACTTCATATGTATTTATCTTTTGTAGCATAGAACTTGCCTTTTTCCTTCATAAAGAATGGTTACTACCAACCCTTAAATGATCTCTATTCACTATCCTGACTTGTATTTCTGAAGCTTACTATGACCTGAGGAAATTTTCATTGACCTCAGCTTTCTTCTCAGTAAAATAAAAATATTTTAATGTATGACCTATGAGATTTTTTTCTGGATATAGATGAATAATCCTATATCATCATCATCATCATCATCATGATTTTCCATCTAGAATGGATATTGTCATCTTCTTTAAGTTCCTACAAACATATTCCATTAGGTTTTCATAATATATACATACATACATACATACATATTTGCTCTGTCTTTTCTTTCATTCCCCATGAAAGTTTGATCCTTTTTTCCATATGGACATCTTTAATATATTTCATATGGTCATAGGAGATAGACATATATAACTCTTTCATTATATTAGGAATTTTCTTGGCAAAGATAATGCTTGCCATTTCCTTCTACAGATCATTTTTATAGGTGAGAAACTGAGGCAAACAGGATTTAGTGACTTACTTAGGTTGCATAGTTGGTAAATATCTGATGCAAAATCTGAACTCATGAAGACAAGTCTTCCTGACCTTAGGCTCATCATTCTGTCAACCATGCCTTGAGATACCAAGATCAAATCAAAGAAAACAAAGCAAGAATAGAATATTTCATAGTTTCTCCCATAACACACTTTCTCTGCAGTAGGAAGGAGAAGAGAAATCAGTTATAGAAATTCAGTGATTCCCTTCTGCATCCTTCCTTAGCTGATAACCTTGTGTCATGTTCCACTGAAAAAAAATTGGGGTCATTGAATGAGAATGTTTTTTCATCGCTTCTCTTCATCTCATACCACTCAGATAAGTTTATTCTTACTTCATTCTGTCTTCTTGCCTCCTTGAAAGTCAGGAATGATGTCTGGTTTCCCTTTGTCAATATTTTATTGTTTTCTATAAGCAGAGGGAGAGAAGGGGATATACATTTATATAATATTGATTAGATACCAGTCACCATGTAAGTGCCTTACAAATATTATCTCTTAATCTTCACAACTTCTTTAAGAAGTAAGTGCTTCTAAAAACTCTACTTTGGAATTAAAAAAACTTAGGCCAAAAGAGATTTAATAATTTGCTCAAGTTCACACATCTAGTGTTTGAGCTCTGACTTGAACTCAGATCTTCCTGACCCTATGCCCAGTTCACTATCTTCTCTGACAACTATCTGCCCTATTAAGACCTTCTCCAAGAAACATTGTTTCACACTCTTTACACTATACCTGATCACTATGTTCATTATCAGAATTCTGTATTAAAAAATGTCAATATAGACTTATAGGGTCATAGACAAAGGTAGGAAGGACTTAAGATGTTTTCTCCTCTAGAACCTCCCCTTCTTTTACGAATCAGGAAGTTGAATCCATGAAAGACCCAAATAAACCTAAAGTTAGTAGAGATCATAATTTATCTAGTTCAGTAATTTCATTTTTATACAGGAAAATGGAGATTTTTTAAAAGGGAAGTGATTTGACATTCAACAAGATTTGAAAATGGTTATATCAGAATGGCAGTTCTGGATGCGTCACTCCTTTAAATATAGCACATCAGTTTATATATTTGGGGATTTTCTTATTGATATTTTAAAAAGTTTTTTGATTACTTTCTGAGAATATATGCCTTCTTTCCCCAAGATATTGAAAGTGCTTTTACAGGAAGCACAATCTTTTTTTTTTTTTTTAATGTCCTACTGTTTTTTTGAATAGGGTTGAACTCTCACAAGAGCATTCCTAGGTGCTTATTGAAATGCAACGGGAAATTGTTCTTGTTCGAGAATGAGCATAACTGTGGTTATCATTTTAATATGTCATTCCAATTTCTTTATTTTGCTTCCTTCATGATGTAGTCTGGCACCTTTCAATACTGTAAAAAACCCTACTGTTTTCCATGACATCCTATTGTTACATCTGCAACTTACCTGAACTACTGAAGTGTAAAGCAAATACAGTTTTTTTTTTTTTTAAGTTTTTTTATTTAATAATTACATTATATTGACACTCATTTCTGTTCCGATTTTTTTCCCCTCCCTCCCTCCACCCCCTCCCCTAGATGGCAAGCAGTCCTTTATATGTTGGATATGTTGCAGTATATCCTAGATACAATATATGTTTGCAGAACCGAACAGTTCTCTTGTTGCGTAGGGAGAATTGGATTCAGAAGGTATAAATAATCCGGGAAGAAAAACAAAAATGCAGATAGTTCACATTCGTTTCCCAGTGTTCTTTCTTTGGGTGTAGCTGCTTTTGTCCGTCATTTATCAATTGAAACTCAGGTCTCTTTGTCAAAGAAATCCACTTCCATCAAAATATGTCCTCATACAATATCGTTGTCGAAGTGTATAATGATCTCCTGGTTCTGCTCATTTCACTTAGCATCAGTTCATGAAGGTCTCTCCAAGCCTCTCTGTATTCATCCTGCTGGTCATTTCTTACAGAACAATAATATTCCATAACATTCATATACCACAATTTACCCAGCCATTCTCCAATTGATGGGCATCCATTCATTTTCCAGTTTCTAGCCACTACAAACAGGGCTGCTACAAACATTTTGGCACATACAGGTCCCTTTCCCTTCTTTAGTATTTCTTTGGGATATAAGCCCAATAGAAACACTGCTGGATCAAAGGATATGCACATTTTGATAATTTTTTGGGCATAATTCCAGATTGCTCTCCAGAATGGTTGGATTCGTTCACAACTCCACCAACAATGCATTAGTGTCCCAGTTTTCCCGCATCCCCTCCAACATTCATCATTATTTTTTCCTGTCATCTTAGCCAATCTGACAGGTGTGTAGTGGTATCTCAGAGTTGTCTTAATTTGCATTTCTCTGATCAATAATGATTTGGAACACTCTTTCATATGAGTGGTAATAGTTTCAATCTCATCCTCTGAAAATTGTCTGTTCATATCCTTTGACCATTTATCAATTGGAGAATGGCTTGATTTCTTATAAATTTGAGTCAGTTCTCTATATATTTTGGAAATGAGGCCTTTATCAGAACCTTTAACTGTGAAAATGTTTTCCCAGTTTGTTGCTTCCCTTCTAATCTTGTTTGCATTAGTTTTATTTGTACAAAGGCTTTTTAATTTGATGTAATCGAAATTTTCTATTCTGTGATCAGTAATGGTCTCTAGTTCATCTTTGGTCACAAATTTCTTTCTCCTCCACAAGTCTGAGAGATAAACTATTCTATGTTCCTCTAATTTATTTATAGTCTCGTTCTTTATGCCTAGGTCATAGACCCATTTTGATCTTATCTTGGTATATGGTGTTAAGTGTGGGTCCATGCCTAATTTCTGCCATACTAATTTCCAATTATCCCAGCAGTTTTTATCAAATATTGAATTCTTTTCCCAGAAGTTAGGGGCTTTGGGTTTGTCAAACACTAGATTGCTATAATTGACTATTCTGTCTTGTGAGCCTAGCCTTTTCCACTGATCCACTAATCTATTTCTTAGCCAATACCAAATGGTTTTGGTGACTGCTGCTTTATAATATAATTTTAGATCAGGTACAGCTAGGCCACCTTCATTTGATTTTTTTTTCATTAGTTCCCTTGAGATTCTCGACTTTTTATTGTTCCATATGAATTTTGTTGTTATTTTTTCTAGATCAATAAAATATTTTCTTGGAAGTCTGATTGGTATAGCACTAAATAAATAGATTAGTTTAGGGAGTATTGTCATCTTTATTATGTTCGCTCGGCCAATCCAAGAGCACTTAATATTTTTCCAATTATTTAAGTCTGACTTTATTTGTGTGGAGACTTTTTTATAATTTTGCTCATATAATTCCTGACTTTCCTTTGGTAGATAGATTCCCAAATATTTTATGGTATCAACAGTTATTCTGAATGGAATTTCTCTTTGTATCTCTTGCTGTTGGGTTTTGTTGGTGATGTATAAAAATGCTGAGGATTTATGGGGATTTATTTTGTAGCCAGCTACTTTGCTAAAATTATGAATTATTTCCAATAGCTTTTTAGTAGAATCTCTGGGGTTCTCTAGGTATACCATCATATCATCTGCAAAGAGTGATAGTTTGGTTTCCTCATTGCCTACTCTAATTCCTTTTATATCTTTCTCGACTCTTATTGCCGAGGCTAGTGTTTCTAATACGATATTAAATAATAATGGTGATAGTGGGCAACCTTGCTTCACTCCAGATCTTACTGGGAAAGGTTCCAGTTTTTCCCCATTGCATATGATGCTTACTGATGGTTTTAAATATATGCTCCTGACTATTTTAAGGAAAAGTCCATTTATTCCTATGCTCTCAAGTGTTTTTATTAGGAATGGATGTTGGATTTTATCAAATGCTTTTTCTGCATCTATTGAGATGATCATGTGGTTTTTGTTTGTTTGGTTATTGATATAGTCAATTATGCTAATAGTTTTCCTAATATTGAACCAGCCCTGCATTCCTGGTATAAATCCTACTTGGTCATAGTGTATTATCCTGGTGACAATTTTCTGTAATCTTTTTGCTAATATTTTATTTAAGATTTTAGCATCAATATTCATTAGGGAGATTGGTCTATAATTTTCTTTCTCTGTTTTCAGCCTACCTGGTTTAGGTATCAGTACCATATCTGTGTCATAAAAGGAGTTTGGTAGGACTCCTTCAATCCCTATTTTTTCAAATAGTTTATATAACATTGGAGTTAATTGTTCTTTAAATGTTTGGTAGAATTCACATGTAAATCCATCTGGTCCTGGGGATTTTTTCTTAGGGAGTTGATTGATAGTTTGTTCTATTTCTTTTTCTGAGATGGGACTGTTTAGGATATTTACTTCTTCCTCTGTTAGTTTGGGCAAGCTGTATTTTTGGAGGTATTTTTCTATTTCATTTAAGTTGTCGAATTTATTGGCATAAAGTTGGGCAAAGTAACTCCTAATTATTGCTCTAATTTCCTCTTCGTTAGTGGTGAGTTCTCCCTTTTCATTTTTAAGACTAACAATTTGATTTTCCTCTTTCCTTTTTTTAATCAGATTTACTAAGGGTTTGTCTATTTTGTTGGTTTTTTCATAGAACCAACTCTTAGTTTTATTAATCAATTCAATAGTTTTTTTACTTTCAATTTTATTGATCTCACCTTTTACTTTTAGAATTTCAAGTTTAGTGTTTGACTGGGGGTTTTTAATTTGTTCCTTTTCTAGCATTTTTAATTGCAAACCCAATTCATTGACCTTCTCTTTCTCTATTTTATACAAATAGGCCTCTAGAGATATGAAATTTCCCCTTATTACCGCTTTGGCTGCATCCCATACATTTTGGTATGATGTCTCATTATTATCGTTTTCTTGGGTGAAGTTATTAATTATGTCTATGATTTGCTGTTTTACCCAATCATTCTTTAGTATGAGATTATTTAGTTTCCAATTATTTTTTGGTCTACTTCCCCCTGCTTTTTTGTTGAATGTAATTTTCATTGCATCGTGGTCTGAAAAGGATGCATTTACTATTTCTGCCTTACTACATTTGAGTTTGAGGTTTTTATGTCCTAATATATGGTCAATTTTTGTATAGGTTCCATGAACTGCTGAAAAGAAAGTGTATTCCTTTCTGTCTCCATTACATTTTCTCCAGAGATCTATCATATCTAGCTTTTCTAGTATTCTGTTTACCTCTTTAACTTCTTTCTTATTTATTTTCTGGTTTGATTTATCTAATTCTGAGAGTGCAAGGTTAAGATCTCCCACTATTATAGTTTTACTGTCTATTTCTTCTTGCAGCTCTCTTAGTTTCTCTTTTAAGAATTTAGATGCTACCCCACTTGGTGCATATATGTTTAATATAGATAGTGCTTCATTATCCATGCTACCCTTTAGCAAGATATAGTGTCCTTCCTTATCTCTTTTAATTAGGTCAATTTTTGCTTTAGCTTGATCTGAGATCAGGATGGCTACCCCTGCTTTTTTGACTTCACCTGAAGCATAGTAGATTTTGCTCCAACCTTTTACCTTTAACCTGCATGTATCTCCCCGCTTCAGGTGTGTTTCCTGTAAACAACATATTGTAGGATTCTGGCTTTTAATCCATTCTGCTAACCGCTTCCTCTTTATGGGGGAGTTTACCCCGTTCACATTTATGGTTAGAATGACCAATTCTGTATTACTTGCCATCTTGTTAACCCCGGTTTATGCTTTCCTCCCTTCTTTCCCCTTTCCCCCCCTTCCAAGTATTAAGCTTGTGAGCACCCCTTGTTTCTCACAGCCCTCCCTTTTTAGTGTCCCTCCCCCCGCCTTAGAGTTCCTCCCCCTATCTTACCCCTTTCCCTCCCAGTTCCCGTATTCCCTTCCGCTTAGCTTATTCCTTCCCTTTCCACTTTTCCCTTCTCACTTTTCAATGAGATGGGAGAAGTTTCACCATAGATTGAATATGTCTTAAGATTTTTCACTTAAAGCCAATTCTGAAGGCAGTAAGATACCCACTATATTCATCCCCCTCCATTCTTTCTCTCAGATATAATAGGTTTCCTATGCCTCTTCATGAGATGTACTACCCCCACTTTACCCTTTTTCTGGTACAATGTCCTTTCCACATCAATTTCTAGAACAAGGTATACATGTATTCTTTATGCATCTATATAGTCAAAATATAGTTCCCAAGATTAATCTTTACCTTTTTAGATTTCTCTTGAGTTCTATATTTGTAGATCAAACTTTTTGTTAAGTTCTGGTTTTTTCATCAGAAATAGATGAAATTCGCTTACTTCGTTGAATGTCCATCTTCTTCCCTGGAAAAAGATGCTCATTCTCGCTGGGTAAGTTATTTTTGGTTGCATACCAAGTTCCTTAGCCTTTCGGAATATCATATTCCAGGCCCTTCGATCTTTTAATGTGGATGCTGCCAGATCCTGGGTGATCCTTATTGTGGCTCCTTGATACTTGAATTGGGTTTTTCTAGCCGCTTGCAATATTTTTTCTTTCACCTGAGGGTTCTGGCATTTGGCCACTATATTCCTTGGTGTTTTGATTTTAGGATCCCTTTCAGTGGGTGATCGATGAATCCTTTCAATGTTTATTTTTTCCTCTGTTCCTATGACTTCTGGGCAGTTCTCTTTGATAATTTCCTGGAAGACAGTGTCCAGGCTCTTTTTTTCATCATGTTTTTCTGGGAGTCCAATGATTCTCAGATTGTCTCTCCTGGATCTGTTTTCCAGGTCTGTTGTCTTCCCCAGAAGGTATTTCACATTTTTCTCCATTGTTTGATTTTTTTGGATTTGCTTGACTGATTCTTCTTGTCTCCTCGAGTCATTCAATTCCACTTGTTCAATTCTGATTTTCAGTGAAGTATTCTCTTCACTCACTTTTTTAAAATCTTTCTCTAATTGTCCAATTGAGTTCTTTTGTTCTGTGGAATTTTTTTCCATTTCGCCAATTTTGTTTTCCAGTTCACTAATCCTATTTTTCAAGGATTTTACTTCTTTATCCACTCTCTCTTTAACTGACTTCTCCAGGCTCTTTTGCCAAGCCTCCCTCTCCTTTTCCCAAGCTTCCTTCTCCTTTTGCCAAGCCTCACTCTGCTTTCCCCATTTTTCTTCTAGCTCCCTTGTGAGAGCCTTTTTAATCACTTCTATGAGGTTCATCTGTGCTGAGGAACAGACGATCTCCTCCTTTGGGGAATCACCTGGGGACTGCCTGTTTTTAGTCTCCTCAGGATTTAGAGTCTGCTCTCTATCTGTGTAGAAGCTGTCTAGGGTTAAAGTCCTCTTCAGCTTCTTGCTCATTCTGTCTATTAATCAGAGACAAACTACCAAAGAAAAACAGAAAAAACTGGAGTCTTTCTTTGGGGGGGGCTGGGTGTGTTATCGAGCTTCCTCTACAGACTGCAGGTGGCAGCAGTGAGGCACTAGCAGGACTGTGCTGCGCCTGCGCTCTGAGATCCCAAAGCGTGCTGAGTCACTGAGGGGGGGGAAGGGGGGGGCGGCCAGGTCCTGAGAGACTCCAGCTGTTTGCGGTTGTGTTCTTCAGCCCCGGTGTTTTTAGCTTCTCTGCTGGGCTGTTGACTTGCTGCAGGTTGCAAACCTGTAGCGAAGCTCTCCCGGCAGAGACAGCTGCGATCACTCCCCACCCCCTCTCCAGTCTGCTCCCGTGCTCTCACTGCCGCTGCCCACCGCCTGCGCCCGATCTAAAACCGCCCCAGCCCTCCAGTAAAGACAGACCTTTCTTGGCGGATCTCAAGGATGGCTTCTCTTGGTAACTATTTGTGGGTTTTTTTCAGTCAAGCATTGATTCAGAGGCTTGTAATGAAGTGGATAGTGAGAGAAAGCGCGGAGCTTATGCAACTGTGAGCCTCCTCTCCGCCATCTTACCGGAAGTCCTCCGCAAATACAGTTTAAAAAATATCAATTCTAAAGTCACTGGATGACTTAGACTCTTAAAGTGAGATTTGTAACCATAAGAATGCTTGCCTTGTGATCAGAATATATTGGGTAAATTGGATACTTGACTTATAGAATGAGCTCCATGAGGGCAGGCTCAATGTCTTGTAAATTTATATGCCCCAACACAAGACTCAACTGCTAGTAAGTATTTCTATACATGTCTTCTTGCCAGTGTGATTGCCTTACAAAGATCTGTTTTCCACCCATTTTCACCTTCCGATTGTCTGATTTATGTTCCTCCTATAAATTCTCCACAATAGGTCTGTCCAATGTGCTTGGGATTTTCTCCTAACAGACCATCCAAACTTTCCACTTTATCTTGCCTTTCCAACTCTTTTTGCTTTCACCAAACATCTTTGTTCACTTTGATCCTTTCAGTGCCTTCTTCATAGGACCTTATCATTATCATTGAATCTGTCTTCTTAACACCATGAACTTCCCTCTTTGAGTAACCTATTATTTTAAATATTCAGAGAGTGTGGGATAGTCTGAATTGAAGGTTAATGTTACACCTTTGTTTCACAGAGAAGCCTGTAATTTAGCTTGGTTTTCCCTTCAGCTTATTGCCTGTGTACAGTATCTGTCCAAGGTATTTATACGATAGATCAGTCTGTTGGGAAACTTTATTCTAAGCCTTTCCCTCTTAAAGGAGCTTACTAGAATTTCTTTCCATTGGCATAGTTAATTATGTTCCAGGTTCATCGCTATTTCTTGATGAGTGAGGTATTATAATAGGACTTTGCATGCATACAGTAGATATTTAATAATTTTTAAAAATGATTGAACATAGTAAAACACTATATTACAAACCCCTTTTTCAAAGCAGAATGTACCCTGTACCCAGTGGTATGCTGACATATGTTTAATAACCAGATCTCAAGGCAGAGTGACAATATACCGTACATTTTAAAGTTTAATCTCCCTTATTAAAATTGTCTTTGTCATTTCTTATATCTATAAACTAATAAACTAATGAATTAATTCTGGAATTTTTCATTTGACAATTCATGAGGTCTAATTATGCACAATGAATATAATTAAGTTAATAAAATAACATGAACAAATAGAACTATGTTTTTAAAATAAAACAAGTAAAAGATATTTGAACAAAATACTTTGAATATCCACAGAAGAAAAAAATTCTCATGGGGTAATATTGGCCCCATTGATATTGGTGAGAAAGTTTCACAGAACCAGATTCAAATTGTGCCTTTTAAAATGTACAGGATTTTAAAAGGTGACAATGAGAACAAAAGTGGTATTTTTTTAATTATAGCTTTTTATTGACAAAAAATATAAATGGGTAATTTTTGAATATTGACCCTTGCAAAAACTTCTGTTCCAACTTTTCCCCTCCTTCCTTGAATCTCCTCCCCTAGATGGCAGGTAGTCCCATACATGTTAAACATGTTAAAAAATAATATATGTATACATATTTATACAGTTATCTTGTTGCACACACAAGAAAAATCAGATTTAAGAAGAAGGTAAAAATAATCTGGGAAGAAAAACAAAAATACAAGCAAACAATGACAGAAAGAGTGCAAACACTATGTTGTGGCCCACTCTCATTTCCTGGTATTCTTTCACTGGGTGTAGCTGGTTCTGTTGATCACTGATCATTTGGAACTGATTTGGATCCTCTTATTGTTGAAGAGAGCCACATCCATCAGAATCGATTGTCTTATAGTATTGTTGTTGAAGTGTATGGTTCTCCTGGTTTTGCTCATTTCACTCAGCATCAGTTCATGTAAGTTTCTCCAGGCCTTTCTGAAATCATTCTGCTGGTCATTTCTTAAAGAACAATAATATTCCATAACATTCATATACCACAATTTATTCAGCCATTCTTCAATTGGTGGACATCTATTCAATTTCCAGTTTCTAGCAATTACAAAAAGAGCTGCCACAAACATTTTTGCACATTCCCTTCTTTAATGTCTCTTTGGGGTATAAGCCCAGTAGTAACACTAGTGGATCAAAAGGTATTCACAGTTTGATGACTTTTTGAGTATAGCTCCAAATTGCTCTCCAGAAGGGTTGGACTCGTTCACAACTCCATCAACAATGCATCAATGCCCTAGTTTTCTCATATCTCCTCCAACAGTCATCATTATCTTTTCCTGTCATCTTAGCCAATCTGACAGATATGTAGTGGTATCTCAAAGTTGTCTGATTTGCATTTCTCTGATCAATAATGATTTGGAACACCTTTTCATATGAGTAGAAATAGTTTCAATTTCATCATCTGAAAATTGTCTATACATAGCCTTTGATCATTTATCAACTGGAGAATGGCTTGATTGCTTATGAATTAGAGTCAATTCTCTATATATTTTAGAAATGAGGTCTTTATCAGAACCTTTAACTGTAAAAATGTTTTCCCAGTTTAATTTTGTTTGTACAAAAGCTTTTTAACTTGATATAATAAAAATTTTCTATTTTGTGATCAATAATGATCTCTAGTTCTTCTTTGGTCACAGATTCCTTCCTTCTCCACACGTCTGAGAGGTAAACTATTCTATGTTCTTCTAATTTATTTATAGTCTCATTTTTTTATGTCTAAATCATGAACCCATTTTGATCTCATCTAAAGGTTGTATATTTATAAGGAATCATGTAAGCAAAGGCATTGTCAGCCACAACTAAGACACATTCACAGATTGGATCAAAATAAAAGATACCATGTTAAAACATAGCTATTTATTTTGTGCTCTAAGTGTACAGAGATCTGTGGTCTCAACCTGTAACAATGAATTTTGGAAAAATCATAATTAAGAGAATATAATTAGTTTTCTTAATATTTCTTTTATTTTATGCATTAAAAGAAAACATTCCGAGAAGAGATCCATAGATTTTATAACGTGAATAGAGCAATACATATAAGATATGGACTAAAATGATTAACATCCTTGACTTAACATTACTAGTTCTTCACTCTCCCACTTTGATGTTTTTTTTTTTTAATCTCCTATCACAACTGGTTTGTTAAAATATTGTGAACTTCTTGTCACTCTGCCCAATGATTTTCTAGATCTATTTAATTAACCTCATCATAAAGTGCTGACTCTGGAGTCAGGAGGACTCATCTTTCTGAATTCAAATTTGTTCTCAAACATTTACATGTATGGCTCTCAGCATGTCACTCAGCCCTGTTTGCCTTAATTTCCTCATTTATAAAATGAATTGGAGAAGGAAATGGCAAACGACATCAGTATATTTACCAAGAAAATTCCAAATGAGAACATGAAAAGTTGAACACAACCAAAAATGACTGAATAAGAACAATATCATAGACTCTAAATTCCATGAGAGCTAAGGCTCTTTCATATTTGTCTTTATATTTCCACTTCCAAAAACAATTCCTGAAACATGATTGGCGTTCAATAAATGCTTGCTAAAACTATAGAATAAGATCTACAATGAGTGTATGTTTTCTCCTACTCTTTTATCTTATATGATAGCAAGGAAAACTAGGGCAAGGGATTTTGGTACCATTCTACTCTGCCCTTTACTTAAGGATATGATTAGTGCTATGCTAGGTTTTGACTTGTACAATAAAAAAAGTGTCAAGATACACTGAGGGAGAGTGAAAAGCTAGTTTTAACTGAAACATTTAGAATAGAGCCCATAAAGTATTGTAGAATATGACAGTAAATATTAAAATGTTTCAAGCTTACCAAAAGGAAATCTTTCAAAAGAATGTATTTCTTTTAAATATTTAAATTCATGTTTATTTGGTGCAGTCTGTTGGTCACTGGCTTATTGATTGTTAATGCATTCAAGTGTTTCTAGTGAAGAATAATTATGATTTCTAAGGATTCTCCTCAGACTTTTAAATAGCCTCTTGAGGTTTTCCTATGTAGATAGAAAGAGTTTTCTTTCTGAGAGCATAACACACTAAATCCCTAAGGACTGAAGAGTAAATACTCAGAACTAAATGCTGGTCACATAGATAACAAATATACAGCTTCCACTCCAGTTTTCATATTTAAACTAGATGGGAATAAAGAGAGCAGATTAGAAATAACAACTCAGCTGAACTCTCCCAACATTTCCCTCCAAATGATTTTAAAATTATACTTCAAATAAAATTTTGGAGCAACTGAGACAACAAAATGGCCACATGAGATATTTCATCCAGACAACAATAATTAAAGAAATTTGTAGGAGAGGTATGTGATTTTACAGTTAGAAGTGGTGGTCTGGAGCATGATCGCAGCCCCAGCTACGGCCTTGCAGGTAGCTACAAAAAATAGTACCAGCTACTTTGGGAGCAATCAGGTCAAAAATGGTAAGGAAGTCAGAAGAATGGTCAGAAAGAGATTACGTGATACTCTTTGCAGGCACCAAGTACAGCTGGTGCTGACTGGTAACTCTATTGTGGGCTCATAGTTCTGAGTTGCAGTTCTCAGGTTGAGAGTTCTTATCATTAGTTACAAGGGAACAGGGGCCCTCCTTGGGTTAGGACCAGGAGGCAACCAGGAGAACAATGATCACACCTCTTCCAAGATCCAAGGAGTTTAGATTCTATGATATTTCTTCTTTAGTCATTTTTGGTTGTGTTCAACTTTTCATATTCCCATTTGGGGTTTCTTGGCAAAGATACTGATGTGGTTGCCATTACCTTCTCCAATTCATTTTACAAATGAGGAAATTAAGGCAAACAGGGCTAAGTGACATGCTGAGATCTACCTTGGAATTATTTAAAACTTGCCGACCCCTAGTACTAGATTTGAAAATGTAAGAGCCTGAAGTTTGGGACAGTAATGCCCTACTCCAAGGTGAGCAGAGTCTAACTTTAACATAAAGTTCACAGATAGGGAATAGACTGGAGAAATGAGAAAACAACAACAACAAACTTCACTATTAATAGCGATTATGGTAACAGGAAAGACGAAGACAAAAAATCAGAAGTAGATAATAATATTAAAAAATACCTGTAACTAAAACCTTAAGAAATTGCTAATTGAACCTAAACCCAACAAGTAGTGCTAAAATAATTAAAGAAATAAAGATAAGCATTGTAGGAAAGATTGGGAAAAGAAATGAGAGTGGTATAAGAAAATTTTATAAAGAGAATTTAAAAATTGGTAAATGAAGAACAAAAAAAGTTTAAAAAAAAAAAAAACGTGAAAAACAGAATTAAACTAATGGTAAGAGGCACAAGAAAAGTCCATATAAAAAAGTTGAATTTGTCAACTGGGAAAAAAGGTAAAAAAAACTCACTAAAGAAAATAATTCCTCAAAAATTAGAATTGGGCAAGTGGGAAAGTAAAGGCCCCATGAGACAGGGAGAAATAATAAAGTGTCAAAGTAATTTACGTGTGTATTCATGTACTCATACATATGTATATACATATATGCATACACAAATAATTTTTGAAGGGGAGAAAACACAACTAACTTGGAAAATAGATAATTAAAAAATTATTTCCCTGCTAGAAAATCATGTTTAAAAAAGAACCTAGTCATCATATTTCAAGAAATTGTAAAGAAAAACTGTCCTGATGTCTTAGATCCAGAAAACAAAATAGAAATGGAAAAAAATCCACTAATTGCCTCCTAAAAGAGATATCAAAATAAAAACTTCCAGGAATATTATAGCCAAACTCCAGAGAACTCCAGTCAAGGAAAAAGTATTGTAAGCAATCAACAAAATCATGAAGCAATAGTCAGGATCATGCAAAACTTTGAAGTTTCCATGTTAAAGGAGCTGAGGGCTGGGAATATGATAATACAGAAGGCAAAGGCACTATGATGACATCCAAAAATAACCTATCCAGCAAAACTGGGCATAATCCTTCAAAGAAAGAATGGATATTTAATGAAACAAATGTTATCAAGCATTCTTGATGAAAAGACTAGAACTGAATAGAAAATTGTATGTTCAAGTACAACTCAAGAGAATCATAAAAAGTAAAATATGAACAAGTAATCCTAAAAGACTCAATAAAGTTAAACATTTTATATTTCTACATGGGAAGACAATACACATAACTCCTAAGAATTCCTAAGATAGGAGTCTATTCTAGATAGAGAATATGGGTGTGAATCAATTATATTGAGACGATCTCTAAATACACACACACACACACATACACACACACACACACACACACACATATGGATAAGAAAAAGAAATATTGGGAGAAGGGAGAAAAGAATAGAAGATTGGGGGAAACTGTATCACATAAAAGAGGTGTAAAAGGAAGAGCTTTTGCAGAGGAGGGAGAAATGGTAGCAACAGGCAATGCTTAAACTTTTTTTCATTGGAATTATGTTAAAAAGGTAAGAGTATGCATATACTTTTTGCTGGGTTCAAGATCTAGCTCATCCAATGGAGAAATAGAAGAAGATAAGAAAAGTGGTCTGTGTGTGTGTGTGTGTGTGTGTGCACACGTGTGTGTGTAGAAATGGAGCAATGATCAGAAGCAAAACATACTTTTGAAGAGGGACAGGATAAAAAGAGAGAAAGATAAATATAAGGAAATAGATTGGAGAGAAATACACAATAATCATAACTCTGAATATGGATGCGATGAACTCCCACCCATAATACAAAGTAGATGTCAGAATAGATTAAAAACCAGAATCCAATAAAATCTTGTGTACAAGAAAAATACTTGAAACAGAAAGACACCTGCACAGTTAAAATAAAGGGTAGGAGCAGAATTTAATATGATTCAATTTAAATAAAAAAGACAGGGATAGCAACTATGTGTTTGGACAAAGTAAAAGCAAATGGAGACCTAATTAAAAAAAATATTCAGGGAAGTTGCATTTTGCTAAAAGGTATCATAGACAGTGAGGCAATATTAAAAAATACAGCGTTTCTCTAATTAAAACTTCATTTTATAAATATGACTAGAGAAATGAGTCATATTTATAAAAATAAGAGCCACTACTCAATAGACAAATTGTCAAAGAATATGAGCAGCAATTTCAGAAAAAGAAACCAAAGCTAGTAATAATCATATGGGGAAAAATGCTCTAACTCACCACTGGAGAAACATAATTTCAAATGACTCTGAGGTACTACCTCATACCTATCAGAAATGAAAAAGGGGGAAAGACAGGTACAATAATGAACTGTAGGTGGTGGTGTGAACTGATTCAACTATATTACAGAATAATTTGGATCTATGTCCAAAGGCTATAAAACTGTGCATAGTCTTTGATGCAAAAATACCACACAACTTATAAAATTGAAAGAGATAAAAGGAAAAGGAAAAGAAGCTATATGTGTCACATATTTATACAAATTCTTTTTATAATGACAAAGAAAAGGAAATTGAGGAAACATGTATCAATAGGGAATATACAAACAACTGCATATGATTACTATAGAATAATATTGTAATATAAGAAATGACAAGGAAGCTGGTTTCAGAAGAGAAGAAAAAAACATGGTAAGAGCTCTATAAATTGATGCAAAATAAAGTAAAAAGAACTAGGAAATCTGTAGCAGTAATATTGTTATGATGATTAATGCTCAAAGACTCTGATTAATACAGTGACCCAATACAATTCCAAAGGACTCATGATTTAAAAAACAAATGCTAACTACCTCCAGAAAGAGAACTGATGAACACTTTAAGTACAAAATGAAGTATAATTTTCTTGTTTGTTTATGTTTGCTTTTTTTGCAATATAGCTAATATGTAAATATGTTTTGCATGATTTCACATGTATAATTGATATCATTTTGATTGCCTTCTCAGTAGATGAGGGAATGGGAGAGAGGGAAAGAAATCAGAACTCAAAAATTTAAAAAGAAAAGAATTCTAATCTTAAATAAATAATGTAAAAAATTAGCCAGTCTTCCAAATTCCTCATGGTGCCTGCTGCTTTGTAAATTTTTTTACTGTGAAGAATGAAAAGAATTTTTTCTCTTTTCCCTGCCTCTTTACCAATTGCTTTACTTCTGTCTAGATCTTCTTATGGAATTCTTGGTTACTTTGTTTTTTTTTTTCCTTCTTTACTTATATGAATTTCTTTTTCTATTCTTCCATGATTGTGACTTGTTGAATTTTTTTCTTTTCTTTCTGCTTTTACCTATTATATAATATGGTATTATATATACTATCAGAAAGTTTGGCCATGATCATGGTGAAATTCCTAAAGTCTGAGTCTGTCTAAGTCTGTCATTTCCTAGTTCAATTAGCTCCAGTGGCTCTCTAATGCTTTAAAGGTCAACTATAATCTTCTCTGGCATTTTAAAATTTTTACAACCTGGTCTCCATCTAACTTTACAGGGTTACTACATATTTTGGAGCATCCATATTATGGAAATCTGTTATTATAAACTTTATGAACTCTATAGTATAATCAACTGGAATTCTTACTGCAAATTCCATTGATAGTGCCAATGACAATTTTAATGCTTGTGCAAAGGCTTCCCACCACTGACTTTTAGAATTCTTATCTTGCGTTTCATATCACATTTCCTTTTATGAGACCTTTCTTGATTTCCTAGCTTCCATGCCTTCCCAATCCTGCCAAATTATATATGTATGAATATAAAAATGTATATATGCATGCATCTATATCTACAAAATATTTTCACATCCTTAATCTAGGATAAGAGAAGAATCAGTTTTTCAGTAAGACTAAAAGAATATATTATATTTATATATGAGCCCAGAGTTATATCTGATTCTTTCAGCCAAATATGTGTTTCCCATATAATATCATGCCTTCCCCAATGGCCAAAATCCTATAATCATTTAAATCTGATAAATGATTTCTTCACATATTGTAGTGAATTTATAGGAAAATTCCTTTATTCTTAGTTTAAATTGTTAATTTATTGATTCGCTTGAATTCCTGGATCTTTTTTGACCACAGCAGTGGAACTGAGTAAAGATCTTTTATTCTTACACATATTTTGTTAATACTTATCTTTGTATATTTTATCTCTTTAACTAAGCTACTTGAGGACAGGAATGGTTTTATTTTTGGTTTTGTATCCATAGTGCTTAGAATAGTACTTAGCACTTAGAAGGCACATAGTGAATGCTTGTTGATTACCATGCAAATAAATTTCCACTCTCTAGGTTTTAGTTTCCTGATCTGGAGAAAATAAAAGGTGGGAGAGCTCACAGAATCACAGAATTTTGAGGCTGAAAGGAGCCTTTATGATTGTGTATTTTTTATAATTAAAAATGTCCCTCTCCTCTCCTCTTACTACCACAACATATCAAAAAAAATTATCATTTAGGATCTATTTGAAAACTTTCAGTGAGTCAATTAAGCAGTGAATTCTAACTTTGAACAGCTCTAGTTCTTAGCAAATTATATTGTTTTGTGTTATTCTTTTTTATTCTGAATTTTTCTCATTTGGGTGGAAATGTCTGAAAATTTACTCCAGATTTGCCGCTTGACAAATTCTGTTCATTGATCCTGGTCTTCTTTTCAGCACCCATTCATGTGCGTTAAATGGACTCCAAGTTGCTTCCTTCTTAAATGTGTGATCCTATTAATGCTTTTAATCAGCACAATGTTTGGGGGAGGAAAGAAAAAAACCATGTTATAAAACCCAAATTTTTACTGGTATACAGAAATCAGGAAGCATTATAGAACTTTTCATTTTGCTCAGGGTGCACAGAATATTCCCATTAGCATCTCATGCAGAGGCACACACAAGATCAAGCTCTTTCTATCCTTTCTGTCTTGTATAGCACCTTCCTTATACCTCCCTCCTCGGTCTTGGTGTTTTCAATGGACCCACCAAGAACATTCCCAGCAGAGCCAATTAAGAGACCTCAAAGCATTTGACAAAAGAGGATATTAGAGTTACACTGACAGACTAGTCTTGCCAAAAGTTCCCATTTCACTCTGCCAGCTTGGGCAATTTGCGCTAAAATCATTGAATAATAGAAGATACTGAATGGCACGGTCCGACACCACCAGGGCATTCTCTACCTGCTGTTGGGGAAATGGGGCATCACAGGGAGCTGAAGAATACCCATAATTGTCCTCTCATGGCCTAATCATTCAGCTGTTACAGGCTCAGAGCTGTCACTGAAACTAGTGGGAATGCTATGGCTGCAGTGAATTAATAAGGGCAGAGTTCCAATCCAGAAATGTATTTTTCAGAATTAAATTAAAGAATTGGACTTTGGGGCTTAAGGAAGCAAAAGAAGGAAGAAAAATGCTTCCCTCTGCGTTGTTCAATTGGGAAATGCCCATGAGACTCTATGTTTACTTATCTAGAGTTGGAAGTTATCTCTCCTTTTATTTAGTTCAGGCTCTTCATTTTACAGAGGAAGAAACTGAGGCAGAGAGCGACTAAAGGTCTTCTTGCTCAAGGTTCTATTATTATAGCAGTAGAGGGAAAAAATAAATTCAATATCCCTATTTTCTTACTTTCCTGTAGTGCCTTTATGCAAGATTTTATGCTAGGTTCTGGATGTAGGGGGACAAAACCCAAACAGTCGCTGCTCATGCACTAGTAGATTGCATTCTTCTGCTGAAGAATAATAGTATTCACATAGATGTAATAATATAAAATCTTTTGAGGAGGCAAGAATTGCCGAGAACTCAGGGGATAAAGCTCTTCTTTATCCAGAGGAAATGCCACCTGACTAGAGCTCAGAAGAAAACTAAGGATTCTCCGAACCCAGGATCCTTTGTTGAATTTTAGATTAATTCAAAACTCAAAGGATCATGAATTAAGAGCTAGAAGGACCTGAGAGGACACCATGTCTGAATTGGTAATTTAATACAAGCAGGTCACTGAGTTCAAGAGAAGCTTCTTGACATGTACAAGGTCATATAGATAATAAGGAGCTGACTGGATTTCAGATGCCAAAGTCATGACCCAAGTAGGAGTGCTTTTTCTGTTATATCACATTGCCTCTTATTTCAGTTCTGTCTATTCTTTTGTGATCCCTTTAGGGTTTTCTTAGCAAAGACAGTGAAGTGATTTGCATTCCTTCTTCAGCTCATTTTACAGATGAGAAAACTGAGGCAAAAAGATTTAAGTGATTTACATTTACATAGCTAAGAATAAGTTTCTGAGTCTAGCTTTGAATTCAGATGTGCTTAATTACAGACTTGGAACATTCTATTCATGGCATCCCTTAGCTGCCCACTCATTTGCTGTATCAGAATCCTTTTTCAAGACCCAAGTCACTTTTTTCCTAGTATTGAGTTCATAAGGTATAACAAGTAAATCTGCCCTGTGAAAAGAAAATATTAGATTTTAAAATATATTAATTGTTCTTTATCTCTCAAAATACATTAAAAATAATTTCTAACATGTACCCTTCAAAACCATGTCCAAACTTTTCTTCCTCCCTTTCCCTCCAGACAGCAAGTAATCCAATATAGGTCAAATTTGTGCAATTCTTCTAAACATATTTCCACATTTATCACACTGCACAAGAAAAATCAAATCAAAAGGGAAAGAAGGAGAAAGAAAAAAATAATAGACAAACAAAAACAAAAAAGGTGAAAATGCTAAGTTGTGTTCTACATTCAGTCCTGTGGATCTCTCTCTGGATGCAAATGGCTCTCTCTCCATCAGAAGTCTATCAGTATTGGCCTGAAACCTCACTGTTGAAAAGACCCACGTCCATTACAATTGATATCACATAATCTTGTTGTTGCTGTGTATAATGATATGCTGGTCCTGCTCACTTCACTTATCATTGGTTCCTGTAACTCTCCAGGCCTCTCTGAAATCATCCTGCTGATCATTTCTTATAGAAAAATAATATTCCATAACATTCATATACTATAACTAATGGGTATCCTCTCAGTTTCCAGTTCCTTGCCACTCCAAAAAGGGCTGCTATAAATATTTTTGCACATATGGGACCCTTTTCCTTTTTTAATGATCTCTTTGGACACAGATCCAGTAGAGACACTGCTGAATCAAAGGGTGTGCACATTTTGATAATCCTTTGGGCATAGTTCCAAATTGCTCTCCAGAATGGTTGAATCAATTCAAAACTCCACAAGCAATGTATTAAGGTCCTGGTTTTCCCATATCCCCTTCAATGTTTATCATTAACTTTTCCGGTCATTTTAGCCAATCTGAGAGGTGTGTAGTGGTACTTCAGAGTTGTCTTAATTTGTACTTCTCTGATCAGTAGTGATTTAGAGCATCTTTTCATATGACTAGAAATGACTTTAATTTCTTCATCTGAAAATTGTCTATTCATATCCTTTGACCAGAAAATATGAGGTTCTTAGAAGAATCTAGATAATCCGGATAAATAATCTATTCCTCAGAAGATCTCACCTCTTCAGGATTGTGGAATCAAGCAGCGCCAATATATTAGAGATCCCTTTAAGACTCAGCTTCTAAAAAGCCTCAGCTGTCCCTTCCCACCCATTAATTTCAATAAATGTATAATATATAATAAGGATCAAAAAGACTTGGAGCCAAATGTTTCCTCTGATACATTATGGTTGTGTGACATGGGGAAAATTGAACTTCACTGAGGCATCAGACATTGGGACCTCACTGAGATGCTAAGTTGTAGACTAGCTGCACTTCTGTACCAGTAGAGGGAGTTTCCTCACTGAGACCTCCTTGCATCTATAAAACCCAAAAGTCCTAAACAAATACATGTGTGTGTGTGTGTGTGTGTGTGTGTGTGTACACACACAAATATATATATGAATATATAAGAATATATGAATATATATTTAATATAAAATGCATATATACAATCATATACTCATATATACATGGGTATATGCATATATACAGATGTGTTTATGCACATAGTATATGTACATATTTCTAAAAATGTATAAATATATATATTCCATAGAAGCAGAGACAGAGATAAGAAGAGTGAACAGTGAAATCTATCTTAATTTTGTTTCATTCAGTAGATTATGAAGTCATTAAGGGGAAGGACTATTTGTTCATTTGTTTTGTTCATCTTTGTTTCTCTAGCTTCATATAATAGAAAGTTGACCTTGAAGTAAAGGAATCCTAGGCTCAAAGTGTTCCTCTAATGTAGAATTATATAATCTGGTTTCCGTAAAAATCTTTAAAAATATTTGAAAATTGTATTACAACATAACCATATATTTTATATTTTCTGTAATGCATTTCAGAGTATCCTTCTGGAATGTCATCTATTGCCCTCACCTGATTAGGAAGGAGTCCATCTCTCCCTCCCCCTTTCTCTCTCTCTCTCTCTCTCTCTCTCTCTCTCTCTCTCTCTCTCGCTCTCTCACTCTCTCGCTCTCTCGCTCTCTCTCACTCTCACATACATACAGACACACACACACACACACACACACACACACACACACACAAACAGACAGCTATAAATCCCTCTGATATTTATTGCTACATGACCCTGGCTAAATTCCATACTTTAGGCAATTGTAAAGAACTTTAATGGATAGGAGGATGCTCCTGCACTGGGATATTCCCCACAGTAATGAAATCACAGATTTAGTCCCTATCACCTATATTTTCTTTGCTACTTATCAATGCGAAGCACAGTGTCTGGCTTATCGCAAGAGTTTAATGAATGTTTCTTGATTGATTGATTGACTTAGCATAGTGCTTTTAATTAATCACCAAATATTGCTTAAGCACTCACTTTGTGACAGACCCTGTACTTACTACACCATACAAAACCATATCCAAAGCCAAAAAATGAAGTAACCCATGATTTCACAGAATTTACCTTCTATGGGTAAAAGTGATTTGTATGTGCTTGCACATAGTGGGTCCTTAACAGACACTTTTTGAATTGAGTAGAACAGAATTTAGCTGAAGAAATTGGTTGCAATTTATTTGGCACCTCTATGATTCCTTTTACTTAGTGGATAGAATCCTCCTCTCTTCTGCTATTCAGAAAGAAAGGATAGATAAGACTTTTGCTGCTTCAGATAGTTTACATGTGATCCATTTTGATGAGGGTTTCATAGAAATGAGAGGATCCTGGGGAAGAAATAGTCAGTTTTGAAGACTTACTATGTTGTTCTGTTATTTCAGTCCTGTCCAACTTGTCATGATCTCATTTGGGGTTTCTTTGGTAAAAATACTGGACTAGTTGGAAATTTCCTTCTGTAGCTGATTTTACAGAAGAAACTGAAACAACAGTTAAATGACATACCTAGGATTATACAACTAGTGTCTAAGGCCAGATTTGAACTCAGAGAGTTTTCTTTCCTGACTCTCAAATTTTATCCTTGTTTCTCAAAATTTAAAGCATTCAAAGTCAGTTATTTTATGAAAACACAGAATGAGATTTAAGAGTGTTTGCTTTCAAATTTCCCTCCTTAACATTGGGAGAGGAAAGCTGCCACTTATAGGTTAGATACTACAGAAACTAAATTAAAATCCCATTAAAAATGGAAGGGAGGAACTTTGATTATTAGCATTTTTAAAGTTAAAAATGCTTTTATCCCATTATCCTCATATTTCATAAGGAAGAACAACAATGATCAAAGTGAAATCTGATATTGACTTTTTGAAGAAGAGACCAAATTCCACAACCTGTGATATTCTTTAAGCATATTTCCTTCTAGAAATTTATATTATTGAAATTTCTCTAAAAGTAGATATTTTCTTTCCAGAGAATTTGAAAACTTTATATATGATTAAGAAATTCTAATGAAAAAGCATAAAAATGACCCATCTCACCTCACCCCACTGCTGGTCTTCAAACCAAATGCATCAAGGTCAATAGAGAAATGAACATGATTTATCTCCAGAAAATTTGGTTTAACTAATTAAAATAAATCTATATTTTATCATATTTTTCTTTCTTTTTTTTCCTTTTAAGAATTTATAGATTTTCCAAGGACCATTCATAATTTCACAACTGTGGTCTAAATTGCTTCTAAAGAGTCTCGTTGCTTTTATTGTGTCTCTTAGCATTGAGTTTGTTCTCATCCCATATTATTTTGTAGTGACAATATTATCTCAACAGAAGCATTTATGACTGCGAATGCTAGCAAAAAAAAAAAAACAAACAAACCAAAACAAAACATAAATCAACAATTTCCCAAAAATTATGAGAACAACAAAAACAACAACAACACAAAAAACAACCCTCAACTTCTCACAGAGAATAATTAGCTTGAAAAAGCAAAAAATAAATATATAGTAACCACAAAAAATTCAGGTTTTAAAACTATTCTCTAGATATTCCAAATATTGCTATTTAGAAAAGTAATTTTAGCACTCAATTTATTTTTCTCCATTTTAATCACTCTTTGTTACTAAATTTAATCAGACTGGTGTGATCCAAAATCAGTTTGGAATGCCAAATACACATTTTATTCTTCTTTTTATTATTTCTGAAAAAAAGATTACAAGTTTAAAAATAATAATAATTGTAAATTTCATTATTGGTATCTTCCCTGCTGGAACAAATGTTAGCTTACTTACAACTGGCATGGGGTAAGAAGGCCTGAGAGCAGCTGTCACTATTGCATGGTGGAAGCTGATCTAGAAAGTCAGACTGATGAACTGAAAATGGAAAACATTCACTCAATAATAGTTTACATCTTCTAGACAAATTGACTTTCTTCAAATGAAATAATTTTTAAAAAGACATTTGTAGAACATCTCACTCTCTTTCATGGTATTTGTATGTCAGCTTTAGGATTTTGTATTGTATCCTCGGAATCATTGCAATCATTGTCAGCAGCATTAATATTATTGTTTTAAGTAGAAAAGTTGGGTCTCATTATTGCAGGGTAGGGGCAGCTATTTGGTGCAGTGGATAGAGCACCTGACCCTAAAGTTAGGAGAACCTGAATTTAAATCCATTCTCAGATACTTAATCTTTACTAGGTATGTGACCCTGGACAAGTCACTTAACTCCAATTGTCTCACCCTCCCCACCAAAAATAAAGAATTGAAGGGTAGTAGCTATATGGAAGATAAAGTCTAATGAGGAGAGACTAGAATAAAGGAGATGAATTATAACATCATTTCAGTTGCTCTGGTGAAAGATGACAAAGTCCTGCAGTAAGTATGGGCTGTGTAAATGAGAGAAGTCAACAAATATGAGATGTTATAGAGATTAAAAACCTGAAAAACATGGAATTGTGAAGATGAGTAATTTGTATCTCAAGAAATAAATGGAATTTTTGGATAAGTCATTGGATTATTAAGAGTAAACTTCAAGAAATTCTGGGAAATAAATTTATTATCAAAAATTGTGCTAATGTGCCAGTTTCTCGAAAGGGAAAAAATAGATAGGGGAAGCTACAGATTTGTAAACTTTACATAGTTCCCTGGCAGCATTTAAGAAAAGATTATTAAACAGATGGTTTATATTCACTGAGAAAAAGAAATAATAATTACTAGAAGTCAATATGGGCTTCCTTTTAGTCTCATTCTCTTGATCTCATTTCCTTCTTGAATACGTTTTTAGACTAGTAGATTTGTCCATGCTGGAGGCATGGATTATCTGGATTTGTGGTAACATGTTTCATGCATGTAACTTCCATGTTTATTGATTTAAGCCTTTAAGGTATCATTGACTTACCATATTCAATAGTGACATGAATTAGAATAGCGACAACATAGAAGTATTTCTCTGGAGCCATGCTTTACTCGGGACCTGTCCTGGGATCTCTCTTGTTCAATTACTTTAATTGTTTTGTGAAGGTGATAATGATGATATTGACAATATTGCTGCTGTTGCTGCTACTGAGGATGCTGATAATGAAGACTTAGGACACAGAAAACTAATCTCAAATTTAGGAATACCAGAGTTCATAGGATATATAAACAATGTTCCAGATATGCCGAGGAACACAATGCTGTCTCTCCAAATTAGTGTTTTTAATATCATTTTCCATTTAAATTTCAAGTATTTTTTTTCTTGTTAGTTTATATATGGTTAGTTCTGTCTCCTTTTAAAATATTATTTATTTTAAAATTATTTTCTTTTTAAATTTTCATTTCCAAATTTTCTTCTTTCCTTTCACCTCCCCCACCAAGTAAAAAAGCAAGCAAAATAATACCAATTGTGCATGTGAAATTATGGAAAACATTTTTATATATTAAACATATCCTGAGGAAAAAAGCAAAAAGAAACATTAAGAATTATACTTCATTTTGCTCTGAAAATTAACTAGTTCTCTCTCTGGGGTTAAATATTTTTTCATCATGAATCCTTTAGAAGTGTCTTGGGTCATTGTATTTAATTTTTGAGAAATATTAGGTTCTTTGTTGAATCAAAACAACATTCTTTATTCAGCAAATATTCATTCTCAAAATATATATTTAATTTTTCTGGGTGTAATGGAATGTATTAGAAGCATGCATGAGCATCCAGGGGACACATCTGTGATATGATAATTAATTTGGGAGGTTTTAGGGGAGATAATGTAATTTTAGGCTGTTTCTTGAAAACACCAGGCAGATAATAGACAAACTTCCTTACCCTGCCCATACATCCTTGGCTTGGTTGTAAGTTTCAGATTTTAAAAAGAACTTCAAAGAACTAGATTGTTTTTAAAAGAAGGCAGGAGGGATGGTATAGAAATTTGAAACAAAGGCACAGGAGGAATGGCTGAATAACTTAAGGATATAAACCATCAATCAGAGAAGACATGAGGGGGGCATGGAAGCTGTTTCAAGTAAGTACATGAAAGGCTATCCTTGAAGAAGAATTAGCTGTTTCCTACTTGATTCTGATCAACAAAATCAAGGAGAATGAATAGAAGACAGACACAAAGAAGAAAATTTAGAAGTATTGTGTTGTTTGGGTTAGAATTATTCACTCCATTGGTTAAATAGACTGCCTTTTCCTCTTTATTAGACATCTTTCAGCAAAGTCAAAACATGGGCATATTATAGGTTGGATGGCCTAGAGCATGAATTCTTAACTAGCTATTCATGAACATTTTAAAATTATATTAATTGTAGTTCTTTTATAATCTTACATATTTTGATTTATGAATTTTAAACAATTTTCTGAAAAGGGGTTTATGAGTCTTATTAGAGTCTAAAAAAGGCCCATAACACAAACAAGGTTAGGAGTCTCTAAAATAGAGAGATGGCCATTAAAGCCCCTTTCAAGTCACATCTGTACTTCATTTGTTCAACAAACATTTAAGTGATTTAATAGTCATATACCAGACACTGTCCTATGTATTAGAGTACAGAAAGAGACAAAAGAGAGTCACTGTTCTCAAAGAACTTACAGTCTAATGTTGGAAACAATATTAAAACAAATATATGCAAGATTAATTATGAACAGGAAAAGAGGAAATAATTTTTAAAAAGAAAACACTGGTATTAGGAAGGATTCGGGAATGATTCCTGTAGAAGCTATATTTTAATTGGGACATAAAAAAAGCCAGAAAAATCTTATAAAGAGGATGGGATAGAATTGTGTTAATTCTCTTGGATTTATATTTTAGGCTTGGTTGCTATAACCAAATAGAAATTTGGAATAGTGGGCTTGAAATCAAGCTTCAGATTGCTCACTCATTTATTTACTAGATATAGTATTTTAGGCAAATGGGTCGGCACCTCTGTTTCAGCTAGAGATTGATGAATATACACACAGAGACCATCTGAAATCTATCCAGGAACCTCAAATGCTCATCCTTTGTCCTAAGGCCACTGAGAGGTTAAGTGATCTGTCTAATAATACAGGATGTTTTTGAATCAGAACCAAGACTTGGACTTGGGAACTTCCTGTTCTAAAACCATAGTTCTGATCTTTAGGATCTGCTTCCTTTCAGTAGGTTGTTAAGTGAATCAGATGAGATTATATAAAGAACTTTGCAAAATTTAAATTGCTATATAAATGTCAGCTCTCATCATTTTATAATTTTCTCATAGACCTTGGCTTCTGTGAGATGCAGTAGCAAATGACTTTCAGCAAATGAGTCATGTTTAGGGATACAGATTTTAGAGTTTGAAGAGTTTTAAAATATCATTCTGTGTAACCCACTCAGTATAGAATTAAGGAAACTGAAACCCTGGACAGTGAGATCACAAAACTAGTAAGCATTATTGACATCATTTGAACTTTGGTCTTTTGACTCCAAATCCAATATCCTTTCAACTCACTTAACATCCATTGCTCTTAGCAGTTCTCAGTTTTAGAATTCCCTGCCCTGGTGAGTACAAGCTCTCTGATCCATCCTCTCTAGCCATGCTCACACTATTGTTTAGATCTTTTTTAGCAATAGAAAACAAGGACCTACCCAATATTTTTTTCCATCTACCATGATGCTTCTTTTGCATTCCAAGGACCCACTAATTGCCTTGATAATAGTAATCAAATCAATCCTACCAATAACATTACAAAGGATCTATCAGTCAAGTTGATCCATTATACTTGATTCAACAAGATTCTTTAGACCAAAACTTTCTTCTCTATCTATGACTGTCTTGCACAAGATTTCCTCTTTAATAGAAATTTTGCTCTTCAAACATGGATGAAATTAATTTTGTATTTGGATTATTAGCATTTGGACACAATGCCTGAAGGTACTAAATAAACACATATTCATTTCATTCACTGTAACTAGACATAGTGAAGAGACAGAACCCAATTCCCTTTATTTCTCCTTCTGTTTTTCCAACTTTAAATTATTTAAATCAGTCACATTGCATCTTGCAAATGACCTGGGCTATTGTAATATTGCTTTCCCTTTGCCACATTATTAGTACAGCTGAGATAGGTTGCAGCTCTTTCTATTTCTAGGCAATCTGTGAATAGGGCTTTCAATCCTTGTAGAAGAAATTATGCTAGTGAAAAATAATGCCAGAAACTGTATTTTAAGACAGTTCTTAACAGAACAGCTATCTATCTGCTTTTCCCCCTTAGAAGACTGATGATAACAAAGCAAAATAGGAAGAGGTAAACAAAAATTGTCAAGTATTGATGTCTTTAAATATGTTTTTTTAATGAAACACACAATTTAATTTTAGTCAAATTTGTCAATTTAGTCAATTTTAGTCAAAAAAGCATAATGACATAAATATTAGATTTTTTTAAAGCTAGGACATAAAAATTTAAGAATAAACTATAACAGAGTCCAACATATTCTATAGAAAGAATGAATGAAATATAATTGGAAAGCATAAAGTCAATTTGGTTTTACCTACATTCCCAAAATCATAATATAGAAGAAAATTTGGGTGGAGTTGAAGGCAGCTAGCCTAGCCCAGTATTAAAAGTTCAAGATTCCAGAAGATACAGCATATTTGGAGAAAGGCTTTGTTGAGGGCAGAAAGAATATGAGAAAATAGAAGTTGCTAGTATGCAAAAAAAGGAAGAGACATTAAAATGATGTGCATGCAAAGTATAAAAATATATTTGAGGGCATCATAGCAAATTGCTTATAATTTTGGGGCACTTAATTGTAGTTCATATTTATGTAGAAATTTATAGCTATAAACAGCTTTTCTCACATAGATTCTGAGAAATAGGCAGACTAGGTAGCATTCTCCCCACTTTAAAGATGAGTTAACTGAGTTTTGGAAAGGTAAAGTAACATTCTTATAGTCACAAAAGTAGTTAGTAGCTGTGCTAAGAAGCAAATTTGCCTTTTGTCACTGGCAGATGGTATAGTGAACCAAGAAGTAGGCCTGAAGTCAGCAAGATCTTAGTAAAAATTTGAATCCAGACACCAATTATCTCTGTGACATTAGCAAGTTGCTCAATTTCTGTCTGCTTTGGTTTCTTCATCTGTAAAATGGAGATATTAACAATACCTAACTCCCAGGATTTTTCTGAAGAATAAAATAATACAGTAATTTGAAAGTATATGCCACATAACAGGTCTACATAAGTGTTTGCTATTTGTTTAATTATAATAATAATCATTATTATTATTAGCATCCCAAGTCTGTTTCTTAAAAACAGCAAACTATGTCACAATTCTTCCACTTATCATTGTCTTTATGCTTTGTGAAATCTGTGGTATAGTGATTATATGTTTCTAATTTCCCAAAGTAAGTGCTTAGCTTCTTGAGAGTTGAAGCCAGGTCTTTTCATTGTAATATTAAGATATTTTTGGTCCATTAAACTTTTCTGGAAGATCTATGATGATCTCTATGTATTCTGTCATCAATATCAGTGTGGTTTCTTTGAATAACAGCATATTTTCTTTTAAAGTTTTTGCTTCTTCTCTTATAGATGCTCTTTCTCTTCTAATTGCACCCCAGTCTATTGTTCTTTTGTTTCTTCAATGAGTCTTGCTATTGCAGATACAAGTTCTTCAAGTCTACTCATTATTTTTACTGTGTAGACCATAAATTCAATATTCATATTTCTCATTTCTCTTTTGAACCACTGTGGAGCAATATGTTGTGATTCTGCATTCTCAAATTCCATAGGGCCTTCTATCTCATCAATAGCTGTATCATTTCCCTTTATTTATTATTTATTTATAGTTGTATTTATTCACAGATACCTGAATACATTTACTAGAAGCGGAGGTCATATTTCCTTCTGTTATTACTATTTTTCCCATTGATTTGTTTGCTTATGTTCAAGGTCTTCAAGTTTTCTTCTTCCTAAGATTTTAATTTCAATATTTGTCCACTGCCACCCATTATTTTCTACTCATTTTTGGACTATCTCTCCTGCGATGATTTTCTTGGATACAAGATCATAAAAGTGTTAGCTTCCTCTTCACAATACACAATTCACCAGCTTGGATTTCTGCCCCAACTGACTTTTTAATGGACATGGCCCCTGCTGCATGCTGAATACTTTTCTTCAGCCTTAATAGGATGCAGAACAGCCTTCTCCTCCTCTGTTATACCCTATTTTGCACCCTTTGTACCTCCATTATCTGGGCCAGCTCTAGCAGTTCAGATCTTAACAATGCTGCTACTGTGAGGCTATCTGATAACATACTCGCTATTTTTTTTTTTTTTTTTTTTTTTGCAGCCCCAGCATATAGCAGATCAGCCTTCCCTTGCCTGGAGTTGGTGTTTCCTCAGAACTGGAAATAGAGAAGAGAGATAGAATATAATGTTTTTTTTAAAATTTTTTTTTTAATAAAATCCCTGTGTCTTTGCTTCTGTTAGTGCAGACTTGCTGGGGTAATATAGGAAGTGCTGAGTGAGCTCAGGGTCAATGAACATCAATTCATTGGGTTTTATTTTATTTTAAGATTCTGGGTATCTTTCCCTTTTTGATCTGATTTTTCTTGTGCAGCACTATAATTATATAAATATATAAAAAATAAAAATTATATAAATATATAATTACATAAAAATAAAAATATAAAAATTATATAAATATAAATAAATATGTATACATATATTGGTTTTAACATATTTTAACATGTTTAACATATATTGTATTATTTGCTGTCTCGGGGAGGGCATGGGAGGAAGAGAGGAAAATTTGTAACACAAGGGTTTGCAAAGGTCAATGTTGAAAATTACCCATGCAAATATTTTTTTTTTAAAGATTTAATAAAAAAAAAACTTAAAAAAAGATTTTGGGTACCATGGACCATGAAAACAGCTGAAATTGTTTTATCTTTTGCACATAATTTTTGTTTTTATAAAGTTTGAAGGATCATGAGGAGCTGAGAAAATGTCCTCCAATTTATCCTCACAGTAGTCCTCCAATTTATCACTCACAAGACTCATAAGTTTCACAGACATAGATTCTCATTTATATCTTTTCTAGATCCTGGCATAGAACTTTATATATAATGGTGTTTTATTTTAGTTTTTCAAAAATGTTTGAATGAGTGAATATATAGTTCTAAGCTATAAAACATTATTGAAAACCACATAAATATCCTGATTCAATTACCTCATTCAGAATTCTCCCCAGATCTTACTATCAATACTTTTTTATTTGTATCTTTTTAACTCAAGTGACCAATCTGATATCCAGCAAATGACTTTATTTCCAAATTTACCACTAAGACTAATATTTAGTGTAAGGTCCTCAGGTCCATATCTTCGTACTTAACAATTTCTGATTCTTTGCCACTCTTTTTTTCCCCTCCAGTTTCTTTCCCAGAATGATTGTTGGGCTTGTTTATTAGATACTATTTCATTGTATCTTCCTTTTTCTACCATTGTTCAGATCTGTTGCATTTTGTTCTTCTATTGGTTCCTTCCACTCTATCTGCAAATAAATAAAACTTTACCTCATGTTGAAAAGAAAAATTACCCATCATTCTCTAGCAGTTATCAAGAGACTTTCCTGTCCTCTCCCATTGCTAAAGATCTCTAAGAAATCTGATGTTCCTTCTTCATTCACTTATTCTTAACATATTTTACTTAGATTTTTGCTTCTGCCATGCTAAAAAATGTCTTTCATTGCCTTCCTGATTGGAGACTACTGATCTCTTTTCTGTCTCATACATCTCCACAAGCTTTCTACAACATATGAAATTATTCAAGACAATGAAATTATTCATATTTTGATGAATCTTTTCTCCTATGTCTCTAACTCCCTTCTCTCTCATTTGTTGACTGATTATTCTTTCCATACTCCTAAAATGTAGAAATTGATGACGGTCTTCTGCTTTCTGTATATTTCCACCTTCATCTTTCTATCTAATTAGACAACTTCAGGTATTATCTGTCTCTTTACCAACTACTCCACAATCGGCTCTCCCAGTTCTAGCCTTTTTGCTTACCACTAGTTCCACATTCCCAAATAACTCTTGGGTATCTCAGTTTATACTTAAATGTTTCTTTGATATCATTGATGTAGCTGATCCTGGCAATGATATGGAATGAATCCTCTCCATGTTACCTTGGCATTATTTCAGTGGAAAGCATTCTGGTTCTGGGTTTAAGAGAACCTAATTTCAAATTCTTCCCTTAATACTTACTACCTTTATAACTTTGCATAAGCTATTTAATAGTTTTGGATCTTAGTTTCTCTATCCCTATGAGGATGAGGTAAATTAGTGGCTTTTGAAGTCTTTTATCTTTTGATTTTGATTTTCTAATTCTTGACCACCTTCCTTTATATTCATCAGAGAGATATATTTGACATGAGGAGTGTTGCTAATTTGATTTTGATATTCAATAAGAAGATGGCTTAGTTCTGTGGGAAAAGTTAGGTCTGTTCATCCATGATTCCTTAATTTACTTATTTTTTCTATTATTATCTGAATAATATGTAACTCTAATTCTTCAGATAATAAGTATTTCTGTGACTCAAAAACCCCTACAATACTGCTAGAGAATTGTCATTAAAAATTGGCCCTCATAGGGAAAATGGCTCATTGAAGGAGCTCATTAAATTTTCATAAGTAATTACATCAAATCTTGTCCTCTTTACATTAAATCTGGGTGCATTCATTGAGTCTATACAAAAATCTAATTAAGAAAAATATATAAATGATATATTTATGTATGCTTATATGTTATTCATTTAATTTCATGGTATAATCTGGACAATAGATTCCCTCATCCAATTGGTGTGTGTTTGTGTGTGAATTTGTGTATGTGTTTTATTTTAAATAATGATGGATTTCATCTAGAAGTTTATGTAGTGTTACTAGACTTGATAAAACTAGCACTTTGCAATCTGTAAACAGGCACATGTGGTGCATCTACAATCTATATTAAATCCTTCTTCTTGGTCTCAAAGCTGAATCTTCTCCATCACAGTAGTACACATGACCAGCAACTACTCATGTCCATGTGTCATGTTTTACATGAGATTTATGATCAGAGGGTTGATGAATGAAATTATTACTGGTATATCTTTCAATGAAGCTTGCACAGTTTTGATGTGTGTATGCAAAATTCCTTTTTTAAGAGAATGATGTCAGATTAAAATACATGTTTTAGTATTTCAAAACCAGCAATACAATATAATATTTTATTCTCTCTATCTTTCTTTAAAATGGATGATGATGAAAACATGGTCTACTATTCTAGCCATTCTCCGCCAATACCTTTGTTAAGCTGTCTTTGATGAATGTGCATATTAATCTCAAAAAAATTTATACTGCACAGAAAGTAGGGCTTATCAGGTTAGTACTTTATTTATTTACTTATTATAACATTTTCTCTCAGTTATATTTTAAGAAATCAGTAATGTCAATGCTTTTCCTTCTCCCGGATTTTGTTATGATTTTCTTTTTCATATTCCCATCAAAGTGAAAAATCAATGCCTTCACAATTGTGATGCCTCCAGCACAGTTCCAGTTGATATATGTACAAACTGCTTTCACATTTTCCAATTTCATATTTTTTAACATTTTTCTGATTTTTCCTTGTTCACATTTTTTTTTAATATTGCAGATATGGAGTGTTAGCATGTGCAGTTTTAATTTAGAGGTCTTTAGTTTAGAGGTCATTTACTCTGATCCAATTGCTTTTCTTATCGTTATTTACTTTCATGTCATTTCAGTCTCTGGGACTTCCAGTGATTAGCATGAGGGTAAAACATTAGTTTGTGGTTTGAAAAAAAAATGGAACTATTGCATCTTTCCTTATTATTATTTGCCTCCTAGCTTGATCATTACATGGTCTCAGAATAACTTTACATGACTAGATTTCTCAGAGCTTTCATTTTCTTTCAGTTTTATGATAAGACACTATTCATTATCTCCTATCATTATTCTCTACAAGATTTTATAAATTAATTTTATTCTAAAATGATTTTGTGCTCATGATTGTATCCTTCTGCTTGACATGTGAATCAAGTGTCTATTTCTATGAAACAATTCATTGCTGTTGTTGGTGAGACTTTTCAAGAAAATCACTCATGTTACTAGGAATAATAACAATTTTAAAAAATTACTGTAATTGATATGTAGATAAATTCTAATCTATATCTAAGCTTTTATCATCAGTAACTTGCTTCAATGGGGCAGCTAGGTGGCACAGTAGATAAAGTATCAGACCTGAAGTCAGGAATACTTATCTTCCTGAGTTTAAATCTGGCCTCAGACATTTATTAGCTATGAGACCCTGGGCAAATAACTTGACCCTGTCTGCTTCAGCTCCTCATTTTTAAAATGAGCTGGGGAAAGAAATGGCACACTACTTTAACACCTTTGTCAAGAAAACCCTAAATGAGCATCACAAAAAATTGGACTTGACTGAGATGAGTGTACAACAAAACTTGCTTCAATAAGTCTCAATGAAATTATTTTAATTATATGCCGTTTTTTCTATTTTTTCTAACATAGGCAAATATTTAACTTTGAATTAACAGATATATGGTTTGATTATTCACAGATTTCAGATTCAAGAATTTCATGTTATTTGCAAATTTTACCGGTATAATAAAATATAATCAATATATTTTTAATCCAGTGTTCTGGATATATTGTGACATGAATTTTTATATAAAGAAAAAAAGTTCTTCATATGTGTGTATACATATATATATATATATATATATATATATATATATATATATATATATATATATCTAAATACATATGCATCAGGATTCTTTATCATCTACAAGTCAGGACCCTTTCATACTATATTTCCATATTTATATTCATACCAACATGCTCACATCTTTTCACTGAATACTTAGGCTGTGATAGTTTTTGCTAATATAATTTGGGAAGTCTTATGGAAATCCCTACCTCTTCATCCTCTGAAAGTTGAAGATTAGTACTAAAGAGATCAACCCCTCTCATTAAAGGAAACTGAGGTATAGAAAAATAAAGTGAATTGGTTAGAGTCACATATCTAATAATTATTTGAAGTGGGATTTGATCGCAGGTTTCACTGACTCTCAGTCTAATTGTCACATGCTTTGCTGCCTCTGAAAAATTTAGAGAATATTCCTGCTGTGGAACCCAAAGTGGCTATGAGGAGTGTTATTTTCTTTTTAAGAATTCCTATTGATTGTCATGTTGGTGTAGGTTTATTTTGTCTATTTTCATTCTAATAAATTCAGTAAAACAGGACAATTGACTTTAATGCATACTGGGTAAAGAAAAAATGAGCTGATGAAAGAGAAGAAATAGAAGCAGTTGTGAAGGATATTTAGAGAATTTTAGAATTGTTGAAGACTATAAATTTGGGAGGACTTGAAAAGAAATATAAAGCGAAACTCTTGGGTTAAAGCAATATAGGGGTTAAAGAAAGCTTCAATTTGATGAAGGAAAATAATTTGAAGAGATGACCTGGGGCAGAGGGAAAGATTCCAAAGTAGAAAGAAAAAAAAAAAGAATGATTTGAGAAGGAGCTTGAAGAGAAGGACACAGAGAGCAGAAGAGAATCCTTGGCTGCCATTAATGAATCCAAGTCAACACACTTTCTAACATCAATAACAATATATCTGGAAGTTCTCATATGTGATATTTAAAGTATCATAGGGAGTGGTGACAGTATTATAATACTGGAAAAATAATAATAGCCCTCATTTTTACAAAGCATCAAGGTATGCAAAATATTTTATATATGCCATCTTATTTGATCTTCAAAATAATCTTATGAGGTACATGGTATTATCAAACATTTCACAGATGAGAAATCAAGCAGAACACAGTCATTCTGACTTAGAGGTAAGGCAGAGTCTCAGCAGAATTTGAATCTGCATCTTCCTGACACCAAGTTCAGCAGTGTCTCCACTGTGCCACCTAGCTGCCTCTGAGACTGATGTCTTCATTAAAAAAAAATAACAAAACAGAATATTAACATTGGCCAGAGATCTAGAC
Organism: Antechinus flavipes; assembly: GCF_016432865.1. Taxonomy (NCBI): domain Eukaryota; kingdom Metazoa; phylum Chordata; class Mammalia; order Dasyuromorphia; family Dasyuridae; genus Antechinus; species Antechinus flavipes. The sequence continues at coordinate 658,755,882 of NC_067399.1, forward strand.
TTTTTCCTCTCAAAATTCTAGAGTGGGTTATTAATGTGATGGTTCATGAACTTTTTTTTTTTTTTTTAATTTTTTATTTAATAATTACATTATATTGACACTCATTTCTGTTCCGATTTTTTTTCCCCTCCCTCCCTCCACCCCCTCCCCTAGATGGCAAGCAGTCCTTTATATGTTGGATATGTTGCAGTATATCCTAGATACAATATATGTTTGCAGAACCGAACAGTTCTCTTGTTGCGTAGGGAGAATTGGATTCAGAAGGTATAAATAATCCGGGAAGAAAAACAAAAATGCAGATAGTTCACATTCGTTTCCCAGTGTTCTTTCTTTGGGTGTAGCTGCTTTTGTCCGTCATTTATCAATTGAAACTCAGGTCTCTTTGTCAAAGAAATCCACTTCCATCAAAATATGTCCTCATACAATATCGTTGTCGAAGTGTATAATGATCTCCTGGTTCTGCTCATTTCACTTAGCATCAGTTCATGAAGGTCTCTCCAAGCCTCTCTGTATTCATCCTGCTGGTCATTTCTTACAGAACAATAATATTCCATAACATTCATATACCACAATTTACCCAGCCATTCTCCAATTGATGGACATCCATTCATTTTCCAGTTTCTAGCCACTACAAACAGGGCTGCTACAAACATTTTGGCACATACAGGTCCCTTTCCCTTCTTTAGTATTTCTTTGGGATATAAGCCCAATAGAAACACTGCTGGATCAAAGGATATGCACATTTTGATAATTTTTTGGGCATAATTCCAGATTGCTCTCCAGAATGGTTGGATTCGTTCACAACTCCACCAACAATGCATTAGTGTCCCAGTTTTCCCGCATCCCCTCCAACATTCATCATTATTTTTTCCTGTCATCTTAGCCAATCTGACAGGTGTGTAGTGGTATCTCAGAGTTGTCTTAATTTGCATTTCTCTGATCAATAATGATTTGGAACACTCTTTCATATGAGTGGTAATAGTTTCAATCTCATCCTCTGAAAATTGTCTGTTCATATCCTTTGACCATTTATCAATTGGAGAATGGCTTGATTTCTTATAAATTTGAGTCAGTTCTCTATATATTTTGGAAATGAGGCCTTTATCAGAACCTTTAACTGTGAAAATGTTTTCCCAGTTTGTTGCTTCCCTTCTAATCTTGTTTGTATTAGTTTTATTTGTACAAAGGCTTTTTAATTTGATGTAATCGAAATTTTCTATTCTGTGATCAGTAATGGTCTCTAGTTCATCTTTGGTCACAAATTTCTTTCTCCTCCACAAGTCTGAGAGATAAACTATTCTATGTTCCTCTAATTTATTTATAGTCTCGTTCTTTATGCCTAGGTCATAGACCCATTTTGATCTTATCTTGGTATATGGTGTTAAGTGTGGGTCCATGCCTAATTTCTGCCATACTAATTTCCAATTATCCCAGCAGTTTTTATCAAATATTGAATTCTTTTCCCAGAAGTTAGGGGCTTTGGGTTTGTCAAACACTAGATTGCTATAATTGACTATTCTGTCTTGTGAGCCTAGCCTTTTCCACTGATCCACTAATCTATTTCTTAGCCAATACCAAATGGTTTTGGTGACTGCTGCTTTATAATATAATTTTAGGTCAGGTACAGCTAGGCCACCTTCATTTGATTTTTTTTTCATTAGTTCCCTTGAGATTCTCGACTTTTTATTGTTCCATATGAATTTTGTTGTTATTTTTTCTAGATCAATAAAATATTTTCTTGGAAGTTGATTGGTATAGCACTAAATAAATAGATTAGTTTAGGGAGTATTGTCATCTTTATTATGTTCGCTCGGCCAATCCAAGAGCACTTAATATTTTTCCAATTATTTAAGTCTGACTTTATTTGTGTGGAGACTTTTTTATAATTTTGCTCATATAATTCCTGACTTTCCTTTGGTAGATAGATTCCCAAATATTTTATGGTATCAACAGTTATTCTGAATGGAATTTCTCTTTGTATCTCTTGCTGTTGGGTTTTGTTGGTGATGTATAAAAATGCTGAGGATTTATGGGGATTTATTTTGTAGCCAGCTACTTTGCTAAAATTATGAATTATTTCCAATAGCTTTTTGGTAGAATCTCTGGGGTTCTCTAGGTATACCATCATATCATCTGCAAAGAGTGATAGTTTGGTTTCCTCATTGCCTACTCTAATTCCTTTTATATCTTTCTCGACTCTTATTGCCGAGGCTAGTGTTTCTAATACGATATTAAATAATAATGGTGATAGTGGGCAACCTTGCTTCACTCCAGATCTTACTGGGAAAGGTTCCAGTTTTTCCCCATTGCATATGATGCTTACTGATGGTTTTAAATATATGCTCCTGACTATTTTAAGGAAAAGTCCATTTATTCCTATGCTCTCAAGTGTTTTTATTAGGAATGGATGTTGGATTTTATCAAATGCTTTTTCTGCATCTATTGAGATGATCATGTGGTTTTTGTTTGTTTGGTTATTGATATAGTCAATTATGCTAATAGTTTTCCTAATATTGAACCAGCCCTGCATTCCTGGTATAAATCCTACTTGGTCATAGTGTATTATCCTGGTGACAATTTTCTGTAATCTTTTTGCTAATATTTTATTTAAGATTTTAGCATCAATATTCATTAGGGAGATTGGTCTATAATTTTCTTTCTCTGTTTTCAGCCTACCTGGTTTAGGTATCAGTACCATATCTGTGTCATAAAAGGAGTTTGGTAGGACTCCTTCAATCCCTATTTTTTCAAATAGTTTATATAACATTGGAGTTAATTGTTCTTTAAATGTTTGGTAGAATTCACATGTAAATCCATCTGGTCCTGGGGATTTTTTCTTAGGGAGTTGATTGATAGTTTGTTCTATTTCTTTTTCTGAGATGGGACTGTTTAGGATATTTACTTCTTCCTCTGTTAGTTTGGGCAAGCTGTATTTTTGGAGGTATTTTTCTATTTCATTTAAGTTGTCGAATTTATTGGCATAAAGTTGGGCAAAGTAACTCCTAATTATTGCTCTAATTTCCTCTTCGTTAGTGGTGAGTTCTCCCTTTTCATTTTTAAGACTAACAATTTGATTTTCCTCTTTCCTTTTTTTAATCAGATTTACTAAGGGTTTGTCTATTTTGTTGGTTTTTTCATAGAACCAACTCTTAGTTTTATTAATCAATTCAATAGTTTTTTTACTTTCAATTTTATTGATCTCACCTTTTACTTTTAGAATTTCAAGTTTAGTGTTTGACTGGGGGTTTTTAATTTGTTCCTTTTCTAGCATTTTTAATTGCAAACCCAATTCATTGACCTTCTCTTTCTCTATTTTATACAAATAGGCCTCTAGAGATATGAAATTTCCCCTTATTACCGCTTTGGCTGCATCCCATACATTTTAGTATGATGTCTCATTATTATCGTTTTCTTGGGTGAAGTTATTAATTATGTCTATGATTTGCTGTTTTACCCAATCATTCTTTAGTATGAGATTATTTAGTTTCCAATTATTTTTTGGTCTACTTCCCCCTGCTTTTTTGTTGAATGTAATTTTCATTGCATCGTGGTCTGAAAAGGATGCATTTACTATTTCTGCCTTACTACATTTGAGTTTGAGGTTTTTATGTCCTAATATATGGTCAATTTTTGTATAGGTTCCATGAACTGCTGAAAAGAAAGTGTATTCCTTTCTGTCTCCATTACATTTTCTCCAGAGATCTATCATATCTAGCTTTTCTAGTATTCTGTTTACCTCTTTGACTTCTTTCTTATTTATTTTCTGGTTTGATTTATCTAATTCTGAGAGTGCAAGGTTAAGATCTCCCACTATTATAGTTTTACTGTCTATTTCTTCTTGCAGCTCTCTTAGTTTCTCTTTTAAGAATTTAGATGCTACCCCACTTGGTGCATATATGTTTAATATAGATAGTGCTTCATTATCCATGCTACCCTTTAGCAAGATATAGTGTCCTTCCTTATCTCTTTTAATTAGGTCAATTTTTGCTTTAGCTTGATCTGAGATCAGGATGGCTACCCCTGCTTTTTTGACTTCACCTGAAGCATAGTAGATTTTGCTCCAACCTTTTACCTTTAACCTGCATGTATCTCCCCGCTTCAGGTGTGTTTCCTGTAAACAACATATTGTAGGATTCTGGCTTTTAATCCATTCTGCTAACCGCTTCCTCTTTATGGGGGAGTTTACCCCGTTCACATTTATGGTTAGAATGACCAATTCTGTATTACTTGCCATCTTGTTAACCCCGGTTTATGCTTTCCTCCCTTCTTTCCCCTTTCCCCCCCTTCCAAGTATTAAGCTTGTGAGCACCCCTTGTTTCTCACAGCCCTCCCTTTTTAGTGTCCCTCCCCCCGCCTTAGAGTTCCTCCCCCTATCTTACCCCTTTCCCTCCCAGTTCCCGTATTCCCTTCCGCTTAGCTTATTCCTTCCCTTTCCACTTTTCCCTTCTCACTTTTCAATGAGATGGGAGAAGTTTCACCATAGATTGAATATGTCTTAAGATTTTTCACTTAAAGCCAATTCTGAAGGCAGTAAGATACCCACTATATTCATCCCCCTCCATTCTTTCTCTCAGATATAATAGGTTTCCTATGCCTCTTCATGAGATGTACTACCCCCACTTTACCCTTTTTCTGGTACAATGTCCTTTCCACATCAATTTCTAGAACAAGGTATACATGTATTCTTTATGCATCTATATAGTCAAAATATAGTTCCCAAGATTAATCTTTACCTTTTTAGATTTCTCTTGAGTTCTATATTTGTAGATCAAACTTTTTGTTAAGTTCTGGTTTTTTCATCAGAAATAGATGAAATTCGCTTACTTCGTTGAATGTCCATCTTCTTCCCTGGAAAAAGATGCTCATTCTCGCTGGGTAAGTTATTTTTGGTTGCATACCAAGTTCCTTAGCCTTTCGGAATATCATATTCCAGGCCCTTCGATCTTTTAATGTGGATGCTGCCAGATCCTGGGTGATCCTTATTGTGGCTCCTTGATACTTGAATTGGGTTTTTCTAGCCGCTTGCAATATTTTTTCTTTCATCTGAGGGTTCTGGCATTTGGCCACTATATTCCTTGGTGTTTTGATTTTAGGATCCCTTTCAGTGGGTGATCGATGAATCCTTTCAATGTTTATTTTTTCCTCTGTTCCTATGACTTCTGGGCAGTTCTCTTTGATAATTTCCTGGAAGACAGTGTCCAGGCTCTTTTTTTCATCATGTTTTTCTGGGAGTCCAATGATTCTCAGATTGTCTCTCCTGGATCTGTTTTCCAGGTCTGTTGTCTTCCCCAGAAGGTATTTCACATTTTTCTCCATTGTTTGATTTTTTTGGATTTGCTTGACTGATTCTTCTTGTCTCCTCGAGTCATTCAATTCCACTTGTTCAATTCTGATTTTCAGTGAAGTATTCTCTTCACTCACTTTTTTAAAATCTTTCTCTAATTGTCCAATTGAGTTCTTTTGTTCTGTGGAATTTTTTTCCATTTCGCCAATTTTGTTTTCCAGTTCACTAATCCTATTTTTCAAGGATTTTACTTCTTTATCCACTCTCTCTTTAACTGACTTCTCCAGGCTCTTTTCCCACTTTTCTTCTAGCTCCCTTGTGAGAGCCTTTTTAATCACTTCTATGAGGTTCATCTGTGCTGAGGAACAGACGATCTCCTCCTTTGGGGAATCACCTGGGGACTGCCTGTTTTTAGTCTCCTCAGGATTTAGAGTCTGCTCTCTATCTGTGTAGAAGCTGTCTAGGGTTAAAGTCCTCTTCAGCTTCTTGCTCATTCTGTCTATTAATCAGAGACAAACTACCAAAGAAAAACAGAAAAAACTGGAGTCTTTCTTTGGGGGGGGGGCTGGGTGTGTTATCGAGCTTCCTCTACAGACTGCGGGGGGCAGCAGTGAGGCACTAGCAGGACTGTGCTGCGCCTGCGCTCTGAGATCCCAGAGCGTGCTGAGTCACTGAGGGGGGGGAAGGGGGGGGCGGCCAGGTCCTGAGAGACTCCAGCTGTTTGCGGTTGTGTTCTTCAGCCCCGGTGTTTTTAGCTTCTCTGCTGGGCTGTTGACTTGCTGCAGGTTCCAAACCTGTAGCGAAGCTCTCCCCGCAGAGACAGCTGCGATCACTCCCCACCCCCTCTCCAGTCTGCTCCCGTGCTCTCACTGCCGCTGCCCTCAGCCTGCGCCCGATCTAAAACCGCCCCAGCCCTCCAGTAAAGACAGACCTTTCTTGGTGGATCTCAAGGATGGCTTCTCTTGGTAACTATTTGTGGGTTTTTTTCAGTCAAGCATTGATTCAGAGGCTTGTAATGAAGTGGATAGTGAGAGAAAGCGCGGAGCTTATGCAACTGTGAGCCTCCTCTCCGCCATCTTAACCGGAAGTCGGTTCATGAACTTATAGAAAAGGCAGCCTAATCATAGCAAGCTAGACTGATTTCATCAAGAACATATCAATTCAGTCATTTCTGCCAAAACTTGGTATTTTCTTACTTTATTTTGATATCACATATCACGGGAATAATACAAGAGTTTACAGCAAGTCCCTTGACTAAGGCTTTTGTGTTATTCTTTTGGGAAAGGGTGGACATATGTACTTTAGATCATGGTACAGTATGGTGGGTTTGAGGAAAAGTTGAATTACTTTGCCAAAAAAAAAAAAAGAATATATTAACAATGTCATACAAACTTGAAAGAAGCTACCTAGGAGAATAGAAGAGGGACCTCTCTGGTCCCATACTGCATTATGTTTTATCACTGACTTGGATAAAAGTATATATGGGTTATCTATCAAATTTTTATTTTATAGAGAATTATAAAAGGAAAAACACTGATACAGACTAGAACACTGGATTTTATTTATGATAAAAATATAAGATGAATTGCCTTAGTTGCAAAACCTTCACTAGCTTTCCAAAGTAAGATACGAGAAAAGGCCTGTAGAGACATTTGGCCTATGGGAAATCATGATGGAGGAATTAGTGTCCTGGAAGTTACATGAGACAAGAATGTGATATAGCAGCCTAACTTATATCCATCCATCCATCCATAAACACACACACACACACACACACACACACACACACACACACACACACACAAACACAGTGACTTTAGGCTACTTTGAAAGGCATAACATTGAGCTATAAAGAGAAATTGGTCTTACAATAGGTTATCCTTACTAGGTGGCAACTGGTCGGTTGTATTTAGCTCAATATTCCATCTTATAAAAAAAGACTAGATAGGTTGATAAAGTAAATTGACAGATGACAGATAGACCAACAGATAGAAAGAAAGATAGATGATAGATATAGAAAGAAAAATAGTATAAATAATATATGACAAAAGATTGTGCTAAGTTTATGGGTTATAAATAGAAGCAAATGAGATATTCCCTACACTCAAGATTCTTCCATTTTAATGGGAAAGAAATATCATAAAAGTGAATTGAAGAAGTCATGAGTTGTAACTGGTGGCTAGACAATAAAGTAGAGGTCTGCTTCCAGACAACCTAAGGTAAATCCAAGGTGGTTGGTTCTTGGGACAGAGTTCAAGATTCTGTAGATGAGGACAGTGACTATTGCATGGGTAAAATGATTTGGAAATGGTGAAATTGATTTGGTGGCTAGAGCTCTAGATTTTCAGTCAGAAAGATTAAATCCCATGAGTGACAATAATAGTTCGATCAGCCTAAACAAATCACTTAACTTTTGTATAACCCATTTTCTCCACCTATGATATAGCAATCTCTATTTATTTTTAATACTTTTATTATATATAACACAGACCCATTTTAAGAATCAAAGCAGTTTGTGCATGTAAAGTTTTTGTTAAGTGCTGTATGGACTCAGTTATATTGCTATTTTTGTTAATACTGTGGACATTTTAAGTTTTGTTCAGTGGGGAAATTGTCCAGAGTTTAGCAATAAGGATAGAGTGGAGCTTAAAGTTCCATGTGAAGATAGTTTAAAGGAATTGTTGATATTTAGCCTGAACAAAAGAATACTTAAGGAAAATTTCTGTGTGAATTCAGGTTTTTAAAGGTTTATTATGTAATAAAGGAATTTGATTATCTCTTCTTGAGTTCTGAGGGTGTGGTTGGAAGCTTCTACAAGGCTAAAAAGAACGAAATTATCCAATAATGATAACTTCCCAATAATTAGTGTTATCCAAAAGTGAAATGAAATCTTTTTGAAATAAGAAATTCCCCCTCACTTAAAATAATATTTAAAAATTTAAGAACTATATTATAGATCTACTGTATGTCCAGCAGTATGCTTGTCAGTGGAGTACAAAATAAAAAATAAATAATATTAAATAATCCCTGACTTCAAGAGACATATATTCTAAGAGGGAGAAATATTCAGGTAAAAGTCTTGATGACTTCATTTCAGTAATGTTGCAGAAAGTCATCTTTTGCTGGTATAATTCACTAGTTGGACCTGGAGTGTTATTAATATTAACATTTTATGATATTAGTTCATTTTCATGCTTTCTTTTTCATGCACTTTCATGCATAACTTCTTTTTAAAGCATTTTATACTTAAGTACTAAGAATATATGAAAGCATGGATTATCTTTATATTGGAGTTTCTTAACTCTGTGCATGTGTGTGTGAATATGTGATCCTTTGACAATCTGACAAAGCTTGTGAATACCTTCTTAGACTAAATTTTTCCATAATATAAAATATGTACAATTAAAAGAAAAATCAATTATACTGAAACTCTTTAAAATATTTTTAAAATTATAGTTGAAAAAAATCAATTTTATGCACCCAAGATGAAAAACATCTGCTTTAGATCTAAATCTTAAATTTTGTGCTAATGTTAATAAATTATCATTTATACAGTTAAAAGGGGTTTTTCCTTTTCAGTTAAACACAGTTTCTACCATAGACATAGCATTGAGCTAAGTATTCAGTGAGATTTAACAATATATAATGAAGATTTATCCATCCATTCATTTAAAAATATATTATAGATCAACAATATGCCCAGCAACTTGCTTATCAGTAGAGTACAAAGTAAATATATATAAAATCCCTGACCTTAAGGAACATATATTCTAAGAGGGAGAAATATTGAAATTGTTAGATAAAGAGAAGAATCTCCTAGAAAACATGAGGTAAAATTAAAAGAATATACTATATAAAATGAAACAAAATACCAGGTAAGGGGAGTTGAAGAAGACTGATAATGGGCTTCCTGTAGGAGGTGGCTTCTTGACTGAGCCTTTAAATATTACCCAGTGGCAGAGGTGAGGCCTTCAAGACTCTGGCTAATGTCAGTTTCCCCGGGGATTAGTCTTCTCTGAAGGTAGATTGGATGAATGCTTTTTCTGTAATTGAGTTAATCCACTTTTGAAAGGCGACATCCAGGGCTGTTCTCTAGTAGTTTGAATTGGTGGTCTCAAACAATGGAAACATTTTAAACTGTGTAATTGGACTTTTCAGTCATTTATTTCAGGGCAATACTTTTCGTGCTCCATTGAGTGAGATTGGCAGGTGGTAGGATTTTCTGGTTTCAATGAAATAGCCACTTTTAATTCAATGCTTTTGAAAATAATGTACTGCATAGTTAGTGTCTGGTCCTTTTGTTCCTACCACATCAACCATAGCATTGTACATTATCTCAAACAGAGTATATCATTCAAGACAACTAAGCTAGACAGAGACAGGTGATCTTGTATTTGAAAATCTAATTTGGTATCTTCAAGCAGAGTTCAATTGAATTTCATACACGTAATGTAATAGAATATAAACTTTTTGAAGGTAGGAAGGAGCTACCTAATTTTTTGTCTCTGTATTCCCAGTGCCTGGAATGTAATAGACACTTAATAAATCATCAATTGATTTATTGATTAATATGGCAAGCATTTCTTAAACATATATTAAAAGTCAGTATTGTGCTTGCTGCTGGATATAGAAATGGAAAAACGAGTCTTTATTCCAAATTAGAATATTTTTAAGAGAAATTTGAAATGTTTAAAAATGCATGTCTTATTTTGTTCCCCCAATCCATCACTTCTCTGTGAGAAGATGGGGAGCAGACTTAATCCTATATTCACTGAAATTATGATTGTTTATTGTACTAGTCAATAAATACCACTTATAATAATTTTGTTTTTTTTTTTTACTATATGGTTGTTATTTTGTTTTTATAAATTATTCTTTTGCTTCTGCCTATTTTATGCCACATCATTTTATAAAAGTCATCTGAAGATTCTTTGAAACTCTCCCTTTTATTATTTCTTATGTTACAATAGTATTCTATTATATTTATATAATATATACTTTTCATCCATTCCCAAAATTATGAACACTACCTTAGCTTCCATTTCTTTGTTATCAAAAAATGATGCCATATTCTCTTTTGTCTTTTTTTAAACATATAAACATTTTTATTCTTTGTTTTAACTATTTGAAGCAGAAATCTAATATTGGTAGAAGTGAGTCAAAGGGTACAGTTTAGTAACTTTTCAAGCAGAGTTCCAATTTGCTTTCTAAAATGGCTGGACCATTCTCAGAATGTATCATTCACATAACTGAGGAGAAATCTATCAACTTAAGGACAGTTAAAATCTAGCTGTTCTATATAACTAGGAAAATGATGATGGTGAATATATATGCATATATGACATATATGCAAATGTATCTTTATTTAAATACATATATACATGTTTTTAGATAGCACTTTTGAATTTTAAAATTGCTTTCTAAATATTAATTTTTATCCTTCCCCAATTTGCTAGATATGTAATAATGCAAATGGCACAGCAAGTAGTTGGACACACTGTAACTCAACTCAACATAGTAATGTCATTTTGGTCCTCTTTGATTTTGAAGGACAACAACCAATTTTTAAATTTAGTTTTTACAAATTTGCATTATTTGAGTTATAATTAAAAGTGTATAATCTTAAATTTGGTTCAATTTTTTTTTACATTTTATTATTGCTTTTCCAAGAATCTTCTCAAACATTGAATGATGGCTGTTTGTGGATATTTTGGTATAATTATAATTTTAGTAATCTATTTTCTAAGTTGTTTTTTCTTTCGTATACTTTTAAATGTCAGCATCCTACTCAGAAATAGTTCCTTTGTTCTTGAAGAGGACCAAAATGTCTTCACTATGTTAGAGTCAACTTACGGTATGGCCAGCTATGGCTGATCAGACAAATATGAACTAGGAATGCTCTAACACATGTCAGACACAACTAATCCCTATGAACATTTGGGGTAAATTCTCTAACTTTATGCATCTCATTTTTTTTTCTGAGCTAATTCAATTCTGCTTTGCTCATAAAACACACCACCTTCTCTAATAAAGACTCGCATTGCTGGGTGATCCTGTGCCAGTGTCTCCCATGTTGCAATTCCAAAGTTGTTAAAAGGAACTTAAAAGAGTGCCCTTATATTGCTTTTTCTGACCACTATGTGAGTGCTTGCCCTGTGTGAGTTCTACATAATGAAGTCTTTTTGGCAAACGTACATAGGAATAGAAAATGGAGGCTCCCTTAAATTCATGAGAAATAACAACCCCCAAAATGTCAGTAAGCTTTTTTTAATGAATAACACACTTCTCACCTTGTAAATCTCAACTGGAATAGAATCAGCACCTGGTGCTTTGCACATGAAAGAAGCCTGATGGATTTCAAAACCTTTTCTTCAGTTGGAACTTCAGCTAGGAAGAGATTGACATCAACTGAGATGATTGGTCAGTGATTTTAACATTGATTGGTGATGGTTTCTTGCAAACAATATGGAAATGTTCAGCCCATCTCCTGGAATCATGTTCTTATCACTAATCAATGTGCCTTCATCAGCAGTGAATAATTGAGCTACAAAAGTTGAGGTCTTTGGCACATAAATAATCTTCAAGGTTCTGTAAAAAAAAAGCTTCAGGTTGTTACTATCTGCAGAAAACTGATTTTTATCTGATTTCTTACTGAGTGAAGAACCGTGCATCTCTCTAAACTTCGCTTGTACTTTACTTTTGATGGTTCTTAGAGATGGATGAACTATCCTGCTCTAAGCCCTCCACAACTCCTTCTGGAACAGCCTTCATGGTCATTGGAACAAATTGTTCTCCTTTGTCCATTCTGTTAGAGAATGTCTTTGCATGGTTGGGTTAGACACTGCTCCCTCCCACAACTCACCACAGAGTTTGAGATCCCACAGTTACTGTCATCCCAGGTTAACATATCTGCAAAAACATCCTGGGGTGTGGCTGCTGTGAATGATATAGCTTTTTGGAGTCACCTGTGAGAGTCAGATGGGTCACATGGATACCAAAAGTGGAAAGCAGACTTAAAAAGGGTTTGGCAGCTGAAGTACTAGTCTTCCCTGAACACACAGTACACTTCTACTTAGAAATACACTTGTTCTGAATAAAGTATTATTTTAATTATTTACTTATTTCTCATAATAATGGCCACCATCCCAATATAATAAAAGGCCATTTTACTGTTTTGCTAAAGGCAATTCCAATTGTTTTATGTTTTTCTTTCCATTTTGTGCAATTTATCAAATTATACATATATTTTTAGTTAAGATTATTATTTTTCTTTCTTCTAACACAATGAACCAAAGTAGAAAGCAACTTTGGATTAATGAGCATTTTTATTTTAAAAAAGATGTAAAAATAAAACAGAAAAGTGAGGTTATTTGAAGTCATTTATGATCCAATCCTGCTTTTTATTCTAAGAAAGTATAAAATAGAAGGGTCAGACTGCTAGAGTGACTCAGAGGCCCTTAAGTTGACCTATTTAGTTTGTTCAAACAATATTTTTCAGGCAATTTTCCCAAAGGCACTGATCATCACATCATCATCACTTGTTTGTTTTTACAGTTTCTTCTTTTCTTTTGCTTCTCCTTTCCTTTAACTATAAGTTGTAAAATATCAAACAATCTAGGGGATAAATATAGAAGTAAAAGGGGCCTTATGGAGTTCATCAATCCAACCACCCCATTTTACAGATGATCATTTGAGGTTCAGTGAGGTTAAGTGACTTGTTCAAGAGCATAAAAAAGTATCAAAAGTAGCATCAACTAGGGATCCCTAAACTATAGATCCAACATATTCTCTTATACTAGGGGCTCAGATGTTTTTCTAATAGTGTAGTAAAAGTCAGTGATTATTATCTTTAAAATGTTCTTCTGCAAGACAAATCAATGAACAGGGTTATTATTGATATTTACCTGAGAAAAGGGAAATGCTGAGCTCCCTCTGGCAGTGTGGTGTGTATCAGCCTTGTCATCTATGGGAACAGCCCTGGAGAGTGTTCTGCCAAGTTAAGTGAACGTAATCCACAGTATTCCAAATCTCTCCATCTACTATGTAGCTGATGATTCTAAATATGGATGGTGCAATGCTGGCTAGTAGAGAACTGCTGATTTCTTGGTGTTAATTGGAGAACCTCCATTTTCTTGGTGTTAATTGGAGAACCTCCATTTTCTTGGTGTTAATTGCAGAACCTGTTTTCTGGATGTTAATTGCAGCACCTCTATTTTCTTGGTGTTAACTGTCAGACTGAAAAGGGCATAAAAATCAGATAACTGACCCATACTCTTACATGTCAATCTCAGAGACTGCAATGAGTGCACAATTATTTGCAAACAGAAATTAATACACCAATTTAACTTCCACTTTAATCTTGGCTTGTAGCTTTTTCAAATTAAATAATTTATTATCAGTGCCAAAGCCAACCTTGATGCCATTTTTGAACTTGTTGAAGGTGTCTGACACCATTACTGAACACGTGATGCGAAAAATCATTAGAACAAGCACACAGCCTACTTCAATCTACTGATGATTGGGAAGAGGTGAGATCATCTTCTGTTAGTTAGTCAGAAATCACACAAGCACGCCCCATATGAGGCCAGTAGCTATTTGCATAAATTCTACTTGCTTGATTTATCTTGCATCAGAGCTGTTCTTTCCATTTACATGGCTACCAACTTAGCTCACTTCCTTATTGTGTTTTCTACAGGAATTTGTAAGCTCCTAATGAGTGTCCTTGACTCCCATCTTTTCTTTTTCCAGTCCATTCTTTCTTTACAGTCACATTAATATCCTTAAAGCATAAATCCAATATTTTTTAAATATTTATTATTTTTATTTCCCATAGCCTGGGAGTATATTGGCCACTTTCTAGCTCTAGCCTGATTTCTATGGAGGTATTGTCTGCTTCTCTTTTTCTAATCCAGAGTTATTTAGTCCTTCTTATGCAGACTGATGACCTTTCCCTCTTCTAGATTAAACATTTAAATTCTGGACTTTGTACATCAGATTATTTTTAGCTGCACTGTGACTCAGAATGTCCCAATCCAATTCATGCCGCATGCTAATGCTAGAAATTAAAGGTGTTAACTATCACATTGGGCCCCATCTATCACTACAGGGTGATTATATATTAGTCTTTTTTCATAAATTATATATTGTAACTTTTTTTTTGAAAATTTGTCTATTGGAAATTGTTTATTGGGTATTCTCTGTACAGAAAGTTTCAACTCCCACATCTCTGGAGTTCACACATTATCTTTCATGCCTGAAATATTCTCCTTTCTCATTATGCTTCTTGGGAACTCTAGTTTTCTTTAATGGTCAGCTTAAATGCCAACTTCAGTCTGAGGTTTTGCCAAATCCTGCCAGTTATTAAGTACTATGCTCCCCTTAGGGCAGAACTAGTTTTGCTTTTGTCATTTTTTATGTCCAGTGCTTTCTAAACATCTAGGAAGTGCTTAATAAATACTTGTTGAAATTGAATTATTAATAGCAGAGTTAGGACTCAAGCTTAGAATTTATCAACTCTATGGACCCTCTTCAAGATAGCAGTGCTTGCAGCTTTAAAGTATCAAAACAAGTAAAGTTGAGGCAAAATTTTGAAAGATTGAGAAAGCAATAAGCTTAAGTTTTGATGGGAGATAAAAAAATCAAACAGACAAGATAAATTTAGAAACAACACAATCAGAAGCCAGGTAGACCAGAAATTCAGATACATTTGCAGAAGCACAAAGTAAATCAGATGGCCAGAAGTCCGGGGAAGTCATCAGCTTTCAGGAAATAGGAGACATAAAGAGGAAAAATTCTAGCAAGAGAACAAATCCAATCACAAAGCCAACTTGCTAATTGAGGCAACTACAACCATTTTTCCCCATGAGTTTTTAAATGCTTCTAGCTAAGTTGGTGCCCAGTACTCAAAGGAGAGGATCTAACTAGAGAGAAAAGTAAGCAGATAGAAATTCAGCTCCAGGTAAACACAAGATTCCCATTCCTTAACTTTTATAATAAGAGAGAATAAGAAAAAAAAAAAAAAGCTGTACAAAAGCCTTAAGGTGGTGGAACCAATGGCAATAAGAATGAACACACCTCATTTTTAGATGAAAACCAGAATAAAAGGGAAGGAACACAACGTTTTCCGTCAAAAAGACAGGTTTTTGTTTTTGTTTTTGTTTGTTTGTTTTTTTATCATTTTAATATTTTGATACTATTGGAAAGAAAGAAAAAAAAAGCAACAGAAATAGCAGAAACCCTTATTTATTTTCAGCAAAGCATTTAAGGAAGTCTGGGTAAAGTGGAGAAATAGAAGATAGACGACAGTGTGTTCTCACCTTTACTGAGTACATATCATGTGATATGTATATAGTAATTTACATATTGTCTTTCTCCTTAAATGTGGTCTTCATTAAGACAGGAACATGTTTTTGCCTTTGTTTCTTTGTAGGCTATATCCTTTGCACAGTACATATTGTTAAATGGTTTTTGGTTGATGGCATTGATTGAATGTGGGAATAAGAAGAATTACCATTAATAGATAGATATTAATTTGTAAAGTCATCTATAGTGAATCTGGTGTCTCTCACTTCTGGCTTTGATCTTGTCCTATTCAATAAGTCACAAGATTAAATATCATAGTTACCCAGAAAAAAGTGTTGGAGACAGGGTTTAAGCCCTCCAAACTCCCTTCTTGCCTTTAAACTCCAACTCTCTATCCCCAAAGCCATTTAACCTCTTCTGGGCATAATAAAATTTAATAATATTTGTTAATTAATTTAAATAATATTTGCCAGATGGAAATGGCATTGATATACATCAATATTTCATATACATGAAGCAAACCAGATTTTAAAACTTTCTAAAGTCCTTTAGAAGTCTGTGTTATAAATTAGTTCATTTTTAAGATTTTGAGTTCCACTTTTTCTCCCTCCTTCTTGCTCCTCCTTCAGCCATTGAGAAGGCAAGCAATATGCAGTTAATTATACATGTGAAGTCATTAAATTTGGCTGTGTAGAGGAGAATAATGGGTGGGTTATATTCTAGTCCTTGAATGAATAACATCTCAATGAACTGGTAGAAATAAATACTACTTATTCTCTATGTATGCTAATCAGAATGATAGTTTGAAAAATCAGGGATATCTAGGGAGATTTATTCTTTGAAAAACCATTTGTGTCTACTACTAGACATGAGATAATAGAGAATTAAGACAAATATGAAATCATTCCTATCTTCAAAGAGCTTAAATTCTTTCTAGGAGGGACTGATTGACAATAGTTGAATCAGCTAAGTTAAATTATGTACAGTAAATCAGAAATAATTTTAGAGACATTTAGGAGAGGGGATTATACTTGGAAATTCTCTCTCTATATATTTTATTTAACCAAAATTCATTAAAACATATTTAACAGAACATTTCCAGGCTAGGAATTTGTTTTATGAATTTTGTTCATGGGTCAAACCAATATCCCAGGATATTTGTAAAATAGCATCGCTACTTAATGGTAAGTAATTTTGCCTGAACGAAGATCATTACATGTATTGAGCAATGTGAATTGGAGCCTCTCTTTGCTGCTAATTTTTGCATTTTATGAAATTCAGCCAATTCATCACTGCTTTAAAGGGGTCCACCAATCAAGTTTTTCTTTCATCCTGTTGACCTGCAGGTTATGCTTGATTCAGTATACTTTCCATTCATCATTTCATCAGGGAACATGTCAAAAAAGTTATGTTCAATTTATTTAACAAGAAAAGTGTTATGGAATCTTTCCTGTCCATTAAATAATTGAAATTTCAATAACTGAATTGAGGTTATTCCAGGGCTTTTTGATAAGGCATAAGCAACAAAACTTGAGGGTATGGCCTTGCCCTTCCAAAAGAGTTACTTTAAGTTATAATTTATTTGCTTCTATATTATAGATTTTATCATATTGAAAGAGCTTAGCTTTTCAGTATTTAGAAAAGGAAACTTAACCTTTCCTTAGAGGGTACTGCACAATTTTAAAGTTTTATGAATCAATTTCTTTACTGAAAAAGAGAAAAAGTATTTTTCCTCATGATGACACCATAGAATTTTTAATGCTATCTCTTTCTCAATCTAACAACCAAAGAAGGTTTCATTAAGAGACTATTCCATATCATGTACTCAGGTTCCCAGTGGGGAATAGAGAAACAAAAAGAAATCAACTATACTCAAGGATCTTACCCTTTTCTTTGGTGGGAGGGGATGTTTAGAAGGAAGATAATAAGAAATAGATATGACTATATGATCAAAACAGTATAGATACATATCCAAAGGGGGCAATTGAGGCTTTTTTAATCCAAACCATTCATCTTATAGATAACATGTTCTTATGAAGTCAAGGGATTCAGCTCTAACAACTGAAGAAATAAGGAAATGCTACCTTTAAGAAGTGACCCATGGGTTTAGTCCTGAAGAAAGGACCCAGAATAATGTATACATACATATATACATACATACAAATCTATACATATGTGCATATTTAATATATTTTTCCTCAATAATTTCAGTTACGTTTGACTTTTTGTGACCCCATTTGGGGTTTTCTTGAAGATACTGAAGTGGATTGCCATTTCCTTCTCCAGTTTATTTTACAGATGAGGAAACTGAGGCAAACATGTTAAATATCAGGGTTACATGGCAAGGAAATATCTGAAGTCAGATCTGAACTCAGGAAGATGCGTCTTCCTGGCTTCAGTCTCAGTACTATATCCACTATGCTGCCTTATTATCTGCCCATTATTTATATATATATATAACTAATCTATCATTTGTCTATACATCTATCATTTCTCTATCAATGACTTTAAATGCCAAAAGAAAAATACACAAACACACACACAAAAACTATATACAGACTAAATATAAAATAATTAATAGAGTGAGTGTACTAGAATTCACAAAGGTCAAGAAAGATTTTCAGTGAAACATGGGGTTTTAGTTGGGACTTAAAGCCAGGAATATCAATAGGCAGGGTAAAGTTTTTTTTTTTTTTTCCTCCAATGTATCCAATTAAATTTCTACTTGGGGAAACAACACATACACATCTAAACACAACTGATTTCAAGGGAGGTGTTTGAGGCTAAGGGGCCAGAAAAAGTCTGGAGTATAAGACATATGCTTAGATTGAAGAGAGTTCAGAATTCTAAGATGATAAGGGAACATTTTCTAGTCCTGGGCAGTAGCCCAGGAAAAGATAGAGATCAGCCAGTTAAGTTTAAAAAAAAAAAAACTCATTAAGTGCCTATTATGTAGCAAGCAGTCTAAGCAATGGGCCACAGTTACAATGTCATATGATAGGAGAAATAAGAAGAAAGCCACTTTGGGCTGGGGAAGGGAATGCAGAGAGTATGATGGTCCGTGAGGCAGCATCAAGCTCAAAAGAGTGATAAAGGCTTTATATGCAAAAACAGAGGAAGTTTATGTTTGATCTTAAATAGTTATCTTAATAGAGAACTTAAATACACAGTTGGTCCCCTTAAAGATCTATAATAATTCTGAGGTATAACTTTGTAGTCAATACTTTGTTAAAATTTAGAAAGACTGAGTGCAATTTGGAAAATATTCACAAACATCATCATATTTGGCCCATAGTGCCTCGATTCTGATGAATGAATAAATGTGGATTTTTTTTTCATTCACTAGTATTTTATTTATTATTTATTCACCATTATATTATTCACTAATATTCACCAATCACTGTGACAGCCTCAGAACATTTGTTTAGGAAAAAAAGATGTTAAGGAGATCTCATTCTAATAGGGAGAGGCAACATATTTAGAAAGTTTCAGCTGTGAGTCAAAATGAAAAAGTCTCAAAGTTCTGAGGGCACAGCTGCCAAGATGATAATACTGCACCTTTAAATTTTTTTTTTCCCATTGATAGGATCATATCATTTTTTGATCCTGAACTCTTTGATAGTGGTAGTGCCTATGATGAAACTTGATCTTTAGTAGGTATGGAGGCAGAAAAGACTGGGCCTATACCTGCAGAAGTGGTTTCCAGATTCCAGTCTTGATCAGGGTTGATTTTCTCCTTCCAGGGCAATCTCTGATCAGAGGCAATGCTAGGGAGAAAGAGATGCTTCTGTTCCCAGGGCTCTCTGTATTACCTGTTACACATGGCAATTGGTATACTTATATTGTTATACTTAAAAACCATATCCACTAAATCACAAGTTAGAATCCCCGTGGTTCATGTATTAACTTAGATTTAAAACATAAAATATGATTGTATTTTAATTTGTTTTATTTTATTTTAATTATTTTTATTTATTTTAATATTTAAATATGATTGTATATATGATTATATTTTAATTTATTTTGATAAATATTTCTCAGTTACTTTTTAATCTGTTTTGACAACATGTGTGAGTATTTCTGCCTGCATATAGCCAGTGGCCCATGTTGCATTCATGTTTCACATATACCTCTGGTATAGACAAGGGAAGGGATTCTGTAGTGCGTTTCCCCAGGTTTTGTTTCTGTGAACGTTTGAAGTTGTGGTTGAACTGAAAACATAGTTGATAGTCTGTTGATACTGTAGCATGTGGGTGAAGGTAGGGATTTCTTTTTCTAGGGTTAATTTTCCCATTCATTGAAGTTGGTTTACATTTCATTTTTGTGGTAGATTTGTCATGCACAGGGGTCCATTAAGGCTAGGTGTTGCTCCTCTTGTAATGTCTGTAATGATCTGGGTTGTTATCCAAATCACTGGTTTTTCCAGAATAATAAAGTAGCTGGGGAAGAGAATCCAAATTCCTTGGAGGGTTTCCTTTTATTTTGGAAAGGCAAGGATAAAGACGGCTAAGGATAAAATGGTATTAATGAGGTAAAGGACTTCCCTGGTGGGGGAGAACACAACTTGCTAAAGAGGTCACAGTTCAATCAAAGTCTTGGACAGTAATAGTTGTTGTTCACATTGCTCTTTCCAATTAGCAAATCACTTTCTATATACTACATCATTTAAGAGATTAGGCTTGCCTGGATATGTAGTCAGAGGACATGGGTCAAAAATCCTACCATCGTTCTAATGTTTGCCATGGAAGCATCATCAGCCTCAGTTTCCTTACTTGCGCATCCTCTGGATGCCCCTGTGAGACAGTGATAGTAAATAATATTGTCTTCAATATATGGGTGAAAAACTGAGATTCAAATAATTTATGAAGAATTTTTTGGTCTAACTTTCTTCCACTAACCTATATTATATGTCAAAGGATTTGATATTGAAATATGGCCATAGGTACTTCTTATTTCAGATATGCTCATAAGTATCCTACTAAATATCCCCTAGCACTAATAGTTATTTGGAGGATTGGGCTCAGTGCTGAAAGGTAGTTTCAAAACATGAATGGGGTGGAATCTATCAATCTAAAGATGCTTATTACTTTTGATGTCTCATAATATATCTTCAAGATTGGCAGAAAGCATCCATATTTGCAGATTAAAGAGAATGTTGGCGACTTAAAATGGGGAAAAGACAGAGAAAGTAAAATCAGAAGAGGTGTTCAGATCAAATTGTGCATCTTGCTTCTTAAAGTATCATGGGAACTAAAAAGAAGTGACAGATATTGTCTGTTGTCCTGTACTGCTTCCATGATGTGGAACTTCAGAAATTATCTCACAGGACTCAGATGAATGAAATAGCTTAAATCTTCCCTGGCAAAAACTATGGGACAATCAATGGCAAGCTTGTCTAAAACATAAAAATCCTATTTTCACCTACCGTAGAAATAATGATATCAACTGAAATTTCATTTCAATCATTGGAAGCTACTAGCTTATGTGCACGTATGCACACAAACACACATGTGTATGGAGTCTTTTTTCACAGAAATAATTTCTAAGTGAGGCTACCTGACTGAATATTAAATTGCCAATCTCCCTCAAATGTTACAGAGACCCAAATGGTGATGGAAACATAATCGTTTATTTTAAAAAATAGAAGTATTTCATAACATATGACCAACAATGGCTTGAGCACTGTTTGCAGTCATGAAGAGGCAGTGTAATCCATGGTTTAGATTGGTAGACTTCGAGTCCAAAAATCTTGGGCTCAGATTCTGCCTCTCTTATTAGCTGAATGACACTGACTCAACCCTCTCACTTCTTTTAATTTCTCTTGTCATCTACAAAATGGGAATAAAAATAGTGAACCTCAAAGGGGTGGTAGTTGGCTGAAATTCATGTGTAAATTATTTTACACATGCTAAAGTCCTCTGTAAAGGTTTGTTATTATTATCATAGAATATTATCAAAGATGCTACTGGTATTAATGATCATAAAATAGATGAGTTGATAATACAAGATTAGATATAACATATAGGCAGAATGAAGTTTGATCTGTATTCATGAAAAATGCAAAGATAGCAAGGATTGGAAGGAGTAGATTATTGGATCATATGATCAATCAATTAATTAGTTAATCAACAAGCATTTCCTAATCGTTCACTGTATAGTAGGCACCATGCTAGGGTAATAAGGATACAGAGGCAAAAATGTAATAATTCCTATTGTCTAGCATCTTACATTCTGTAGAAGTCAATACATGTATATAAGAACATATACAAATATATAAGCATATATGCATATGAGAGAGGCAGAGATAGTATGGGATAGATTAAGATAAAATTGTAAAGTGTCAGAAATATTAGAGCAGTTTTTCTTTGACCCTAGGGATCATAGGGATTATCTGAACTTTACTAAGCAGGAGAGTGAAATGGTCAAAATTCTATTTTAGAAAAATAAGTGTTTATGCTTTTAGGATTATAGACCTATAGTTAAAACTACCTTAGATATTTTCTACTACTTTAACTTCATTTTACACTTATGAAAAGAGGCTCATAAGGACTAAATTAAATGTCCAGTATTACAATGGCTGTAAGGAGATGAACCAATAATGGACCTGAGATTTTCTGACTCCAAATGAAGGTTTCTTTCTTCTCTACCCAGGATTTATACAGAGACATAAATGAGAATCACATAGGCAAGAAGCACATAATTTCATCGTAATTTATTTTGACTGAATGAAAACATCTGCCAAAGAGATCACTTATTCATAGAAGTATCACCAAGTTAGGGACTTAATCCTAGACTTTCAGAAGGAAATTCTACATGGTCAGAGAATATGGAACAGAGTATATACACACAATTTCCTGGAACCAAGCAACTGCTTTCCTGGCTTCTCACTGCATTTGGCAGATAAGTTCAGCCTTGGTTAGTAAACCTTATTTAGGACTCTGATGGAAACTCTGATGTTACTCATTTGGGTATTGGCAAATGATCTGAGTCAGCCAATGTCACAATATGAGTTGTCTGAAAGCAAACTCAAAAAAGGAGTCAGGTCTCCAGACCTGTCACTTGCAACACCTGAGTTTTTGATGATTTTAGTAAACAAATTAGTTTGCAGGTAGGGAGTCACATCTTCCATATTTTTCTCCCTGTAAATAAAATTTAAAATAAGTTCTACAGTAGTTTCCAGAAAATAGAAAAATGTGAAGTAGGGATTATAGAAGTTAGGTATTATAAGTACCTAACAGTCAACAGTCAATAATTATTTATTAAATAACTACTTTGTTTCAAGCACTGCGAAGTCCTGAGGAATACAAACATGGGAAATGAAAGAATCCCTGCCCACAAGGAGCTTATAATCTAATGGGGAAAACAATACACACAAAAAGAAATCTAAAAAGCATGGATGTGTGGAGGAGATAAGAGCATGCAGGAGAATGGTGGAGAAATTAGTTCCAGTATGGAACAGCCAGATAAAAAATTAATTATCTCTGTTGAGCCTTCTTTTTAAGTGAAATCTTTGAAGTTTGTGGCACTGACTTCCATTCAGAGGGGTAGTAATGAGAAGTAGGTGTCAAAGCTGATTGCATTTTGGAGGATGATGCGAATCCTAACTCTGATGCTCAGTTTACTGAGGGATGTAAAGAAATCAGAGAAGTATCAAAGTAGAACAACCAAGTGGGAAATGAACAAGATAGCGAAGTCATTCTATTGTAAAAATTGTGGAAGTGAAAATAATCTTTGGGATCTTTGTCACTGGGGAGGCAGCTTGTGAGAGATGAGGCACTGAAAATTGAAATTAGGAGTAGGAGGTCCAAGACCTATTTATGATCTGTTGTATGGGACTCCCGGCAAATATTATATTCTTTCTGGATCAGTTTATTCATCTATAAATTTAGGGGGTTGGCCTTTAAGACCGCTTTAAACCTTAGATATTGTGGACATTTTCATTTTATACATGGGGAAAACTGAAGATCTAAAAAGTGAAGTGACATATAAAATGTCACACAACTGGTAAATAATTGAGATAGAGGTCTATAGAAAATCTGACTTGCAAACCACTTTATCCCCTAATCCATAGGGATATGCTGCTTCTATGAAATTTTATTTTGGAAATATTTTCAATTAAAAATTAGGAAGCTTACTAAAAAAATCAAGCTTCATGTTTCAACACTGCCATATCATAACTCAGTATCTCTCTCAGTAAGTACCTCAGTGTTTTGCGCACAGTAGGAACTTGAGAAGTGTGCTAAAATTATATGAGCCAGATAAGGAAATGTTTTGCTTGACCATGACTATTTCTTAAATTGTTTTGCTTTACTTTTAAATAGAAGAGACATGTGAGGGAGAAAAATAAATGCTCATTAACAGGAAAAAAAACAAAAAACAGAACAGAATAGCAAAAAACAAAAAAATCTTTGCTATTCATTTGGTAGTTGCACTTTGTTATTTAAATTTGAGGAAACTTTTTTAAAAGAAACATTTAGGTACTAGAGGGAAATAAAGATTTTTCTTTTTTTTTTCTTTTTGCATAGCATGAAGTGATATATATTTTTCAAAGTTTTTTTTTTAAAAAACAGAAATAATCCTATTCACAAATACATTGGAGGACATTAATGAACTTTAATTTAAGAAAAAAAACATTTAAATGAAACAACATTAAACAATAGAAGCTGATATTTGATTATTTGCTTTAATATCCAATCTTGCTTTTGGAGAACTAATGATGAAGCCCCCTCTTCACACACACACACACATACACACACACACACCCTGACATCCCCTATTCATCAGATAAGAGGTAGAAAACCATGGCTATAGAATATCAGTTGCAGCTGCTATTTCTATTTGTTTTACTCAAATTTCTTTCTCTATTATAAATAAAGTCTTGTACATAGAAAAAAAAAACTAGAAGATAGGCGTTCTAAGAAATGACATAAAATGAAAAATAGTTATTATAGCATAAATTATACTTAATCAGGCAAAATAAGTCAAATATTGATAATCTTTTGTTTCTTAATTCTATTTCATTATATTTCATTTGATATATCACTAAATGCTTATTTTTCCTATTTTTTTTTCTGCATATGAAGTTTCCATAACATATTTTCTACCTATAAGAACATAAAAGCAATCATCAAATGTAGGTGAAAAAACTATCAAATGCCTTTTTTATATAAAATAATTTGGAGCCAGTTACTTATGAATCAATTAGCAAAAATTTATAAAGTGTTTTTTAATACAGGAAGTATGCTAATCACTTGTATTAGTACATTGTATACTAATATAATGTAAACAATATATTTTGTTTCTTTTTATACATCATAGTGTAATAGAATCATAGGGTTAATTTTTCTGGAGGAAGAGGTTTTTTTATTTTGTTTTAGGAGAACATATTAAGGGAGATCAACATATTTCTCTGCTTAAAAATAAGGAAACTGAATTAAAAAAGAAAAATATTTTGTCCTAGGCCCAGCAGATCACTAATAGGACTAGAATATAAGATTCTGACTCAAATTCAAATTACCTCCTAGGACATGCTCACTGCATTTTAATCTTTTTTGCTAAGTAAGTTTGCTTTCAATCATTATAAAGTGACCTCTAGCAATTCTCTGTTTAAATTTTTTAAAATTTCATAGAAGTATCACAATTTGGACTCTAGACATGTATTTGGACTTTGTACCAACCATAGTCAATACCCTGTTGGAGATTGCGTGAACATCAACTTCTACGATTCCTTCCCTCTTTGTAGTTTCTCTTCTTCCCTAGGTTGATATAGTGTCAATTAGTCAATAAAAATATATAAAGGACTACTAGTTTTCAGGCAGGATGCTAAGTTTTGGGAATACAAAAGAAGGTAAAAGATAGAACCTATTCTCCTGAAGATCATGATTTACCTGGAGAGACAACATACAAATATGAACAAATAAGCTATGTATAGGATGAATTAGAAATAACAATGAACTAGAATTTAAATGGACTGAGATTCTCTGAAGAATATCAATTCAAACATATTGACAAAGGAGAACTGTTCCTTCTCTGCTGTGCTCAAATTAATGGACCCCAGAATTGTGAAATTTGTTTTAATTGTTTTACTATAAAATGCAGGCAGATTGAGGCAGTGTGGCTCAGTAGAAGAATCTTTTTTTATTGACAAAGGCTGCCAGGTCTCACTCTGGCTCTGTCATGGAATTAGTAAATGTCTCAGGACTTCACAGTGAATGCATGATTGAAATATATCCCATGCCTGAGGCTGCCAAGCTTTCTTTATTGGAAGTCACTAAAGGGAATTGAAATGAAAGCTGGAAATAACTAAAGGGAATAAAATCTTAAAGTGATAAATTGGATGTAACTAAGAATGCATCTTGTCCGATCTCTTTATTTTACAGATGAGAAAAGGAAGGTTAATAAATGCTAAATGACATGGCCAAGGATTCTCTCCCCTCAACTGACCCTCTAAAGACAAGTCACAGCTAGGAACTAGGAGAGCTACCTTCCAATACAGTGTTCCTTTAATGTTATCAAATAGTCATTTCTTTTTTTTAATAATATCTTTTTATTTTCAAAATATATGCAAAGGTATTGTCAACATTCATTCTTGCAAAACCTTGGGATCCAATTTTTTTCTCCTTCCCTTCCTCCCACTCTTCCCCTAGACAGCAAGTAATCCAATATATGTTAAATATATACAGTTCTTCTATACATATTTCTGTATTTATCATGCTAGATGAGAAAAATGAGAAAGAAAAAAGCAAACAACAATAAAAAAGATGAAAATTCTATGTTGTGATCCACACTCAGTCCCCATAGTAAAAAATCTTTTTGGATGCAAACACTCTCTCCACAATTCTATTGGAATTGACCTGAATCAACTCATTGTTGAAAAAAATCCACATCCATCAGAGTTGACCATCACATAATCTTGAAGTTGCTGGGAACAGTGTTCTCTTGGTTCTACTGGCTTCACTTAGCATAAATTCACAGCATTCACTTCTCTACTGCCTATTATGTACAGGGCAGTTTACTCAGTAGTAGGGAGGGCGTGAATACAAAACTAAAACATCCCTTGTTCTCAAGGAGTTAAAGGATGATAGAAGTTATGTACCTCTAGGTAAAAAGAGAAATAAATGATTTAAATAAATAAAATGATTTGGGAGAGGAATTGAGCCTTAAACTATAATATATATATATACATATATATTATATATGTACATATAATATATATATATAATATCGTAAATTCATTTCTCTTTTAAGACTCACAATTCTGTGAGATATGTTGAGAAACATATTTCGTTGACTCTGTGTTTTAGGAATAAATCTGTCAGCAACATTTTTATTCATATAATATTAATCTATTATCCAAGCATTTTTAGTTAAGAGAGAAAAAAACTAAACTGACATATCCTTATATTTCTTCAGCTACATCTCTGTCCAGTCATTTCATTCATTTCTGCGTCTCCATGACCTAATTTGGACTTTTCTTGGCAAAGCTACTGAATTGGTTCATCATTCCCTAATGTAATGTAATATAATGAGCTCCAGCTCATTTTATAGATTTTACTGAGGAAAATAGGGTTAAAAGTCCTCTCCAGGGTCATAGAACTAGTGTCTGTGGCTAGATTTGAGCTCAGGCTTCCTGACTTCAGGTCTACTTCTCTATCCACTGTACCACCATTATGCCCATCAGCTATGACTCTATCGCAAGGCAATTTGAAGTGATATTTATTTATTTATTTTTGCTGAGGCAATTGGGGTTAAGTGATTTGCCCAGAGTTGTATAACTAGCATGTGTTAAGTGTCTGAGGCTAGAACTGAACTCAGGTCCTCCTGACTTTAGAGTTGGTGCTCTATCCACTGATCCACCTAGCTGCCCTGAAGTGATATTTATAAAAATCTTGAAGAAAACTGAAATAGTTTTGTGTTAATCAATACAATACAAAACAAACAAAAAACAATCAAAATTATTTTTATAACCAAGTCCCACAGGGATTAAAAAAGTCTTTGCCTTGCCTTTTTCCTCAGTGATCAATAACTTGAAGTTTTCTGAATGGAGAGGGTAAGTATGAATACCATCACTTCAGGAGATTGGGAAGGCAAGAGATAGTTCTCCTATCCAAGCCGTTATTCTTCATCTTTTACACATTTTTCCAAAGGAAAAAGTATGGGAAAAGAATTTTAGACTAGAGTAACAGCACTTTCTTAACATCTTTAGTGGAATTAAAAACTAGGTTCCACTAGTATTAGTCAGTTAAATTCACTTCAAAAATCAATGCTTTTTTAGTTTAATTAATTTGAATTGAACAGCCCTATGTGGTAGAAACATTAATATTAGCAACACTAATTCCTTTTTTTTTTTTTTTTGATATAAGGGAATTGAGTTTTAGAGAGATTGAGTATTTTGCTAAGGTTTAATTTGGATCACAAACAGTATTTGAATCCAAGTCTTCGCAAAGCAAAGTCTAGCATTCTATCCTTTAGGGCCAGTTACCTCAGTTATTGTTGTTTGACTTCAACTTCATGACCCCATTTTGGAGTTTTCTTGGCAAAGATACTCGGAGTAGTTTGCCATTTCCTTCTCCAGCTTATTTTATAAATTTATAAATATGGAAACTGGGGTAAACAGAGTTCAGTGACTTGTCTAGGGTAAAATATTTAATAAGTATCTGAGGCCAGACAGACTCAGGAAGATAAGTCTTCCTTATTCCAGGCCCAGAGCTCTATCTACTATACCATCTGACTGCCCTGTTATTTGGGAGTAGCTTTAATTATCTGGATTTTGGATTCCTCACTTTAGAAAAGCAGTAATCTTATCTGTTTTTACTCCTTGTCTAGCTCAAGGTTTAATTGTGAACACCCTATGAAATTACAAATAACCAACCATTTTGGAAACAGGAAAGTATTTTGTAAATATAATAAATGGAAGATTCAGATTTAGGGAAGTTTTTTTATTTCTCTTTTTCTGCTGTTCTATCTTCATCACACCAGCTATTGTTTGTACAATATTAATCTGCATTCTAAATACACAGTAACTCTTAGGAGAATAGGAAATACTTTAATGGAATTCAAATTTGGAACAGATAATCCATTAGACAGCACAATTGAGGCATTTGTTCTAGTTCTCCATATTCATTCTATCACAGAGAGATAGAACACTGGATAGAGCTTCAGGAAACCTGCATTCAAATATATGTTTATATACTTACTACATGTGTTAAGAGGGGAAAATAATTTAATCTTGGTCTACCACACTTTGCTTATCTGTAAATTAGGACTAATAGCTCTTCCTGCCTTCCTTGATGTCAGAGATGTTGTAAGGATTAAAAGAGATACTCTTTGCCAAAGAGTTAATAAACCTTAAAGTTCTTATGAATGCGTATCACCACAGTTACTTTACCTACTTAAAAAAGAGAAAAAGGGCAATTTAAGTTCCTGTAAATTCTATGGATGTTCTAGATTAAATTTTATCACTTAGATAATAGCAGCGATACCTCTAATTCTTAAATGTTTAGGATTTGTCATTATGACTTGGATTTCATCTCTATTGACAGCCTGCTCTTTCTTCTGATATTTATCATGGGAAGTTGCTAATTTCTGTGATCACTCTCAGTCTCTGATTAATCTTAAATTCTTCGCCTCCCACATTAGATTTCACTTTCACAGAAAAAAATGTCATGTTGTCTCTGGGTTTCTCTTTTTTTCCTACTGCTCTTACCTCCTGGATTCCGACATCTAAGTTGCATTTCTCAATATAAAACCAAGAGCAGGTGTGGAAAGGTGGGGGTGGACAAGGAGGTATTTAAGCATCTGCAAAGTAACACTAGGCATTCTCCAACCCACTAGGCTAATTCATGGAAATGGCAGCTTGATAGAGCCATTTTACTTTACTTTTGACATTTATTGTAGAGTAGACACAGGGATATGGATATTTTCACTGAATATTCCATTTCTCTTTTTTTGGTAGGCTTAATATTTATTTATTGAACTAAATCGAATGAATGAAATAATTTGTAAAAATACATATATAGAAATTATTTTTGCCTTTTTGTAAATTTCAGTTGGCCTATGCAAATATTTGAGATATCTATTCACATATAAGGAAACACATCATTATTATAATCATTATTTTTGATGAAAATAATAAATGATTTCCTATTTTCTCTTTTTTTCTCAATAGTTAAATATTCAATTTCCAAAATAATTAGTAAAAGGGCACAACAAATAGTAGTCTCAAGATTTACTATGGAATTTATTTGACCCCAGAATATATGTCATATAATCTGTCATATGACAGATCCTTTTAGAAAATATCAATTTGTGTAAATCAGGGTTCTTAAACAAATATATAAAATCTAATTAATCTATATTTCCAAGAGATCATAGTTTTTTAAGTTATTGTTTTCAAATCTGCAGAATTATAATTTAATAAATCAAATATCTTTTATTTCTGCATAATTGCTGAACCTTCCTTATACTTTCTTTAATAATTCTACAACATGAAGATTGGTGCTTACTTTCTAGGAATATCCATAGCTTGATTGTATAGAATATTACCAAACCATCACTCCTTTGTTAGATAAAATAGTTTATTTAAAGACCCAGAGGAAAGACTCTAATGTGTTGGTATATCACAGTAATTTGGAAAATAAAACAATTATAAAAGTTTACTTTTATGCTCGACTTTACATGTAATTATTGTAATAATATAATAATTCTTATTTAATCTCCTCAGTTTCCCTTTGGTAGGTCTTATCTATATCTATACACACATATGCACACACACACACACACACAAACACACACACACATACATATCAATTGGGATTCTAGAAGTAAAGTGAATTTTCAATGTCCCATCAATAATAAGAGCGGGGATTTCAATCTCAGCTTATTGACCTTAAATTCATAGCTCTTTCTATTATACCATCATCATTACCAATAACAAAGTTCTACATGGAGTAGATTTTTAACATCAATGATATAATAGATGTCCTGAAAGAAATTCTAAAATGGCCAGCTTAAAAACAAAAATATCAATAATTAATGGATGCATGATATAATCTTATAAATATGGTATTGCATCCATTGATACACATGATCTACTTCTATTTTTGATGGCCATGAAAGATCCACGTCAGTATAATGCTATAATTCATACCTGTTTTTCTGTTTTGATACATATCTGCTCATATGCCCTGTGTTCAAAGCAAACTGGCATTCATTCAAAGATTTCCTTGCTTTCATGCCTAGAGTCACTTCTTTTTAAGCCCTACCAATTAAGTATTCCCCTATGAAATTACTTTATTAATAAAGTAATTGATTAGTAATTTGAATTGGCTTCTTATTGATGGTAGAATCTAGTGTTTTTTTTTCCTCTTTGTATTTGTAGGCAATAGGTAGATAGTGCTCCCTGATGGATATAAACAGTCTGAAACATATAAAAAATGAAAAATTGCCTGTTATTAGCCTAAAATATGTCTTGAGAGAACTATATGATTGTTTAAAAGATAAAATAATTTTGATCCAGCAGTGTTTCTATTGGGCTTATACCCCAAAGAGATACTAAAGAAGGGAAAGGGACCTGTATGTGCCAAAATGTTTGTAACAGCCCTGTTTGTAGTGGCTAGAAACTGGAAAATGAATGGATGCCCATCAATTGGAGAATGGCTGGGTAAATTGTGGTATATGAATGTTATGGAATATTATTGCTCTGTAAGGAATGACCAGCAGGATGAATACAGAGAGGCTTGGAAAGACCTACATGGACTGATGGTAAGTAAGATGAGCAGAACCAGGAGATCATTATACACTTCAACAACCATACTGTATGAGGATGTATTCTGATGGAAGTTGATTTCTATGACAAAGAAACCTAACTGAGTTTCAATGGATAAATGATGGACAGAAACAGCTACACCCAAAGAAGGAACACTGGGAAATGAATGTGAACTATTTGCATTTTTGATTTTCTTCCCAAGTTATTTTTACCTTCTGAATCCAATTCTCCCTGTGCAACAGGAGAACTGTTCGGTTCTGCAAATATGTATTGTATCTAGGATACACTGCAACATATTTAACATATATAGGACTGCTTGCCATATTGGGGAGGGGGTGGAGGGAGGGAGGGGAAAAATCGAAACATAAGCGAGTGCAAGGGATAATTTTGTAAAAAATTACCCTGGCATGGATTCTGTCAATACAAAGTTATTATTAAATAAAATTAAATTTAAAAAAAAGATAAAATAATTAATTACTAAAACCTGATATGAAATTGTGGGAAACATATATTCCAGTAGTATCCATTCAATATCAAGAATTATAGAAAAAGACTTCTAGGACACTGGACAGAGCTCAGGTGGCACAGTGCATAGAACAGAGGATTTGGTATAGGAAGATAGAAGTATGAATCTTTTCTGCAACATTTAGTATCTATGTGACTCTGGGCAAGGCAGTCAACCTCTATTTGCCTCTGTTATATCATCATATGTAGAATGTGAATATCAATGGAGTTAACATGTCAAATATTTCATAAACTCTATATAAACTATTTATAAAGTATTTAAATTGTATAAGCTATATAAATCTTAAATATCATCTTTATTTTTTAATTTTGATTAAATTGTTTAACAGAGCACAAGGACAAAAGTTCTATTGCATAATTTAGCATGAGCAAATAGATTACAATCTATATCACACTGGACGAATTTGCCCACTTTGATAGTATCACAGATAAATTGAGGTATTAATATATTTTTATTATGTTTCCAGGAATATAGTATTAGTGGTTTTTTCCACTGTCATGGTAGATTCTCAAAAACAAGTTCTTTCATCTAAGCATATCTCTACTTAAAAGGGCTAGAAAGAATAATTCATTTTATCCCTTGTCCTGGAGTCATTGCAATTGTGTTAGCTGAATCGAATTATGTAAATCTTTACTGGCTTAACCAAACACATTGGTTTGTAAAAAAGAAAGAAAGAAATTTCACCATATGGGAATTTTATGTTTCAAGCAATACTCAACACTTTGGGAACCTGCTCTGAGTAAATAAAACTGGGAGTGTTTCTCTACACAAAGATGACTCAAAAAGCAGGAAAGAGTCATTCATATTTCTGTCAGGGATTCTCAATGAAGCATGACGGATATACCTGATTCTCTCTGTAGTTTCAATTTAATGCATCCACTCTTTTTGATGGAGCTTTTGGAGGAGTTTCATATTTCTATTGGTATGTTCTATTTGTATTTTGTTAATCAAATTCTTTTCCTTCTCCTATCTTATTATCTGAAACCTAGTTGAATTTTTGCTTTGGTACACATAGAACAGACTTTTAAAAACAACATCAATAAACAACAAAATACCTATAACATGAGTATGCATGTGTATATGTGTGTGTGTGTGTGTGTGTGTGTGTGTGTGTGTGTGTGTGTGAGAGAGAGAGAGAGAGAGAGAGAGAGAGAGAGAGAGAGAGAGAGAGGAAGAAGAAGGGAGGGAGGGAGGATAGAGAAAGAGGAAGAGGGAAAGAGAAGAGAGGGAAAGGGAGAGGGAGGAAAGGAGGGAGAAGAAGAAGGAGAGGGAGAGGGAAAGAGAGAGAAGAAGAAGGAGAGGGAGATTTGGAAATCCCTGCTGGTAATCTTCCACTCATTCTTAAGTTCTGTGAAATAGTCCCTTTTTTGTGGCACAGTCCAATTGCTTCATCAAGGATTGCTGAGTTAGTTCTTTGTTAAATCAATAATGAACATGAGCTGGTTCCTTTTCTAACTATATTAATTCATTTTAAGTGGAAGCTGGATGCAACACATATTAAACCTTTGATCAGAGTAGGATAATTGCTGGAAAGGACCTCAGAGTTCATCTAGGCTATCCTTCTTCATTTGGCAGTAGAAGAATATGAGATTCAGAAAACCGAAGTGATTTGTGCAAAATCCCCCAGATAATAATTGTTAGAGCCAAGATTCAAATTTGTTGCCTCATCATAGAGACATAGATAGAAAGCTAGTATAGACTAAGGAAGTTATCTGGATCCTAGCTTCTTAAACTGTGGGTCACAACTCCACATGAGGTCTCAAAACTGAATGGACATGTCACAAAATTATGATTTATTATAAGTAAATGTTTTATCTGTATTCCTATCTAATATACCTATATGTTCCATGTTGTATAATATATAAAAGTTTCTTGTATGAAAAGGAGTAAAAAAGTGGGAAAAGCTTAAGATGATTTGATCTAGATAATGTAATTTTTAGAGTTCTTGACTCAGAGTTGAGAATCTTAGGTTCAAATTTCATCTACCTATACTTGTCTTTTTATTGTTCTCTATACATAATGCTTCATCTCCTTACCATTGTACAATTTGTCCCCATTGCCTGGAATGCTCTACTCCAAAATTCAGCTCAAATCTTGTTTTCTGCATGAGGCCTTTCTTAGGATACTTTTTCTTTTGATGAAAATGATAGAAAAATATTAAATAATATGCAAAGATTATTACTATTGTTACTATTATTATTTCAAAACTTTATTTTATGGAAACTGAGGACCAGGAGAGTGAAGTAAATTGCAGAAAATAGTACACCGAGTAGAGCTCAGTGTTTGGATTTTAACCCAAATTCTTTCACTGCAAAGTTGGACCCTTCACCTCACCACATTTTTCATTTTCTTCAATGATCATTCACTGGCACATATTTCCAAAGATTTTAAAAGCTAAAACCTATTGCCCATAAGAGAAAGAAGAATACCTATTTTTTATGACTTTCCTAAATCTTTCTAAAATATTTCAACATGATGAGAAATCAGAAGCTATTTCCTAATAACATAAATAAGATGAAAAACTTTTAACATAATATAATTAAGATCACAGGTGTGTTTTGATCCTATAAATAATACCAGGAAAATTCCAATCTTGTTTCTTTTTCTGGACTATCCTTGCATTTAAAAAAAAATATGAACATTCTGGCCTCTCCCCATTATTAATTTTTTAAAAAAAATTATCATTCTTTCTCCTCCTTCTCTCCAATAAAATGAATTTGCTTTACTACAGGTTAAGGTAAATCTACTCTTATTACATTTTGAATTTACTGTTTCTATTTCAATTTTGCCTGTTGATTATGGGATTTTTTTCACTTTGGATGAAATGACAAAGCATAAAACAAAGAAAAAATACAGATGTTTTTGTCCTCACGTCTGTTAGATTTTAGTTTTAACAACACATCAGAAAGACATCTTAGCTGGTAAATGGAAGCCTTAACCTCATCACCCAATTCCACAAAGTTTTATGAACATTTCCTGATCCTGTTCCTCAGGAAATAAAGAAAAGGCTGGATAAAATGTCTGATCAAAACATCCTGTGTTCCTCATGAGCTTCTTTTCCCCCATGGCTGAAAGAAGCTAAGACAATTACATCATCTTTTGTGTTCTGAGATGATGTGCTGACAGGTTATTTCCTGAGCAGTCACTGAAATGTGTGACCTGTAGTCCTGGTCAGGAGAACGACTCTTTCTTGGTCTATTATCAGTCATCACTGAGTGAAGGACTTGACGTGTGTGACCCGGTAGCCTTTTGGTCTGTACCAGGTAATGGTTCTAACTAAAACTGTCTTGCCCTGATATAACCTGCTTCTTTCATATAGCAGCAGGTGATGTTAACACAACATTGCCTCAAGGGATTTTGAAGACATGCCCTTCCCTCGCTGTACAGCATAGCCAATATCCTAACCTCTTCATGATATTTCACGGACTGTGTGCAGAAGTGCTCCATGTGACTCAATATGAAGACAGACACTCTATCTTGCTGAAAGTGAGCTCTAAGTCAAAGATTGTTCAGCTTTTGACCAATTCCCTTGATGGACGAATGAGAGAGTTTTCAGAGAATAAATGCACCCTCAGTTATATATATGTTCATTCATGATTACAGTGATTGAGGTAAAACACTTTGAACTGAGAGACAAAATATGGTGAGGGTGGAGTATTTTACCATTAGCAAATGCACTTCCTATTCCTGTATCTTTCACAGATTTATTTAAATTCTCATGCCTCACTTTAACTCATCTGGAAAATGTTTTTTTTTTTTTAAACAAATCTAGATTTCCAAAGATCACAGATTTGTCAAATTTTAGAGTTAGAAAGAATCTCACAGACACCAAATGAAACTTATATATATATGAGGAATTCCAATAGTAATGTGTCCCAGAAACAGACCTGTTATTTTGGTATCACAATGGGTAGAGAGCTGGGTCATGAAAAATTGAGTTCAAATTCAGTCTCAGGACTAAGTTGCTGTTTGACTCTGGGCAAGTCAGTTTATCTCAATTTCCTAGTTGTGAAATGGGTATAATGAA
Source organism: Antechinus flavipes (assembly GCF_016432865.1). Taxonomy (NCBI): domain Eukaryota; kingdom Metazoa; phylum Chordata; class Mammalia; order Dasyuromorphia; family Dasyuridae; genus Antechinus; species Antechinus flavipes. The sequence goes on from NC_067399.1 coordinate 658,791,787, forward strand.
TATTATATTATACCTATTAAAAATATCTGACTATTCTTGTGGGGGTTAAATAAGTAATATTAAAAATGCCTGCTCAGTTTTTTACACACAATAGGTGCTATATAAATGCTATTTATTAATGTTATTAACCAGTTTCTACTTAAAGACTTCAATGAAGGGGAAGCCATCTTGCTATTATTCTTGCCCATTTGGAGATAGCTGAATCCTTCTTTGGGTTATAGCCCACCACAGCAACTTGCCTCATGGTATTGTTCCCCTCTCCCCTCCTTCATGCCATGTGGTATCTCTATTCCCCCTATGTCTCATGGTGTCTCTCTTCTCAACCCCCTTCCTTTTCTTTCTTAGCTAATTTTTTAGGGTGCTAAATCTCTTTTACTATTATTCTGCAAGCTAAGAGCATACTCCACCCTCATGGGATGTTCCCTTTCTCTTGGTAAATTTTGAGTTCTACCAGGGAACGTGTATTTTTCATCATTAATCATTAAATCCTCTTTCCTTGCTCACTACATGCTCTCCCAATTCTATTTCATATGTATCACTCTGGGTGCCTGTTGTATCTCTTCCTTTTGTCTATAGCCTCTTCTAAATAAATCTACCTTTTGCCAAAGAGAATAGTCATTATACATTCTTCACGTGATCGAACCACAACAGTTAGTTCCTACAATAATCTCATCATTTGGTGACCAGAAATTATTCTCCCATATCACATCCTTTGGTCTCCTAAACTCCTAAATCATCACATCATTCCTCTCCTCTTTCTCCTCCTCCTCTTCCTCTTCTTCCTCCTCTTCTTCCTCCTTTTCCTCCTCTTTCTCTTTGTCCTCTTCCTGTTCCTCCTCTTCTTCCTTCTTTTTCTTCTTCCTCCTCTTTGCTATATATTTTCTGATAAAAAAGCTCTAACTCATACCTTTCCTTCCTTATGTAAATTAAACCTTCCTGAGGAATTAAAAAAAAAAGATGAATTAGCATTTGTTTTATTCCATTTTCTGAGCAGATGCACTGATGATGGTTGGAAAAGTTTTGGAGTGGAATTGTTGAAATGACACACAAGAGACTGCTATTTTTTTTTTACCTTAAATGAGAGTTTTATAATATTTTTGCTGACCCAGGGAAATGAATGTTGTAAGAGGGATTTTAAAGGTTTTATCCTAATTAATCCTCTTAACTCTGAAGCTTTGTCCATGTCTAATATGGAATTGAAGTATAGCCTTCACTGGGTCAGTGCCAAATAGTGAGACTGGGGCTTGTTAATGGAACAGGAGTGAAATGGGCCATTCAGGAGGAAACTGACTTAGGTGGGAAGTTTGGAATACAATCAAAGCCCAAGGTTCATGCTATTTAAATGAGAGTTTCTTGGATATTAGAAAAGACTAATGTCCAGAAGTTCATTTTAATGAGAAATCAATCAATCCTTTGACTATTTATTAAGTGTCTCCTATATTTTAGGCATAAATTCTAAGCCCTAGAGCAGAGCTTTATTAAGGGTTTTTGTTTGTTTGTTTGCCACGGATCCATTTGGATAGTCTGGTGAAACCTATGGAATTCAGAATGATATTTTCAAATGATAAATAAATAAAACACAAAGAAATTAAGACAACAAATTATGTTGAAATGCAGTAGCCAAACTTTTTTTTTTTAACACCATGAACCCTTGTACCAGAGAAACAAAATCTAACTCATACCTCAAACTTAGATTCCATAAAATTAGATAATGTGCACATAGAAAAGTATATACTAAATAAGTACAATATTTACTCATGGGGAAGGAGGTAAGAAAATCAAGAAAAAGCACAACATTTACTAAAGTGCATATTATAGTACTTACAGAAAATGTTGGCCTTAACATAGGAATACGTGTCTTTTATACTAATGGTACTCTAAAGAATATTACTCAAGTTTCCTGGTCTTCAGAATCCTGATATGAATGGGTAATATAATGGTGATGGTCCCCACTCCAGTACTGCTTAATACATAGTGGGTGCTTACCATGTGTTTACCAATTAATTACTTCATAGAGTTGTTATTTGGCTTAAATGAGCTAATTTATATAAGACTTTTTGAGAATTTATTAAAAAACGGGGGGGGGGGACTTCACTGAGAGGAAGCCAAACTCTGAATAATTAAAATGACCAATTATGATCTTAGAGAAACAATCATGAGCTATATTTCCCTCCTCTTGGCAGAGAAGTGAGAACCCATGAGTACCAAATGTTTTATACATTTTCCAATATAATTCCTGATACTGGATAATTTTGTTTATCTTTTTTTCTGTATCATAAGCAGAATTTTAATTATGTGGGGCAGAGGACCATATTCAGAAAGATTTGTAAGTTAGCATGTAAATAACTCATTTTATCCTCAAAACAATTCTATTAGGAAGGCACTATTATTGCTCATATTTTATACATGAGGAAAATGAGACAACCAGGATTGACTTGCTTAGGACCACACATCTAGTATATGACTGAAACTAGATTTGAACTTGGGTGTTCCTGACTCTAGCTTTAGTATTGCAACAATGATATCACTTAGCTACCTAAAATAAGTTAACACAGTGTAATAATAACACAGTATAATATCATATACATAAAATATATAATTTTAAAGATACAGGCAAAAATAAAAGTTTACATCTTGGCTCTGTATCATATACTATGAAAAGATTTTGTGATTTGGGGTCAGAAGATTTTGTCATTTTTAAGTCATGTCTAATCCTTGTGACACCATTTGAGGTTTTCTTGATGGAGATATTGGAGTGGGTTGTCATCATTCAGTCATGTCTTATTCTTCATGAATCCCATTTGAAGTTTTCCTAACAAAGACATGGAGGTACTTGACATATCCTTTTCTGCTAATTTTACAGATGAGAAAATTGAGGCAAATAAAATTGAATGACTTTCCCACATTCCCACGGCTAGTAAGTGTCTGAACTCTGGAAGATAAGTCTTCTTAAACTCTAAGCCCAGAACTCTATACATCCACTGAAATACCTAGGTATCCATGCGTTAATATTTAATATTTGTATAATCCTGAGAATTATGACAACTTCTTGACCTCTGCTTTTAAAATAAAGGGATTGGATGGAGTAACCTGTAAAGTAGTTACATTTTGACATAAAATCTAGATCCAAAATCACAACTACCAACAGTTATTAATTGGATATTTACCCATTTCTCTTTGGAGACAAATATCACTAGTGAAATTAAATTTTGCCTTAGACCCCAACATTATAAAGTTGTACTTGGATTTCTAGACCTTGAATGTATTTAGATGCATATAATGTATTTATCCCCAGATGCCTCTATTATCATTGATAGGTCATTCAACCTATAGGTTATTCATATAGTTGATTAGATTTGTTAGAGAGGCCCCACTCACATCATAAACTACTAGGACATCACTTTGAGCTAAGGGCCCTCAAGTGAAACAGAGCCCTTTGTCCTCAATGGATCATCTCCTGCATTAGCTTATTTATTACAATATTTACTGAGATGATTCCCTCCTCTTTTTTTTTTCTCCTGAAACTTTCTCTGCAAATGAGGTCAGGAAGGGTGGAAGAAAGAGTGTTTTTGTCTGTCTCATCCCTCAGTGATCTTTGTTAGGTTTGGATGGGCCTGTCCCTATTATTAATGGATAGTGACCCATAATTACATAAAACAGTAAGAAACTTAATTAGAATCTAGACCTCTTAACATATCTCTCTTCCTTTAACCCTTTTTTTTTAAATAAGAGAGCAAATTGTATGTATATAGAAAAGCCAATACAAAATACAGACTAAGTAAATAAATAGAATTTTTTGGGGGGAGCAGAGGAATTAACAACTGGGGGAAATTGAATGGCTTAATGAAGGAAATTATACTTGAAATGTCTCTAGGAATCCTAGTTGTAAGCAAGAGGACATCTTTTAGAAAGGGAGGATAATCTGGGCTAAGGTGCAGAGGTAGAGGATAGAAGATTGTGAGAGGGGAACAGCCTCATGAGTCTGGTGCCCTGTGTGAAAGGTCAGTGGTTTGCACAGGATTTAGTACTCCTTAGAAAATAGTCAAATATGCCCAGTACACATTATGATAGATGTCATAATATATACATATTATGATAAAAGATAAGAGAAGGCCAGGACCCATCCATATGGAAACTTGTACTTAGTTAATCCATTGAGGCGTGGGATAGTATATGATTGTACACCAGACTATAAACATTGTAGGAATTCAGCAAGAAGAAGAAACTTTGGAGACAGAAATCCCCAAAGAAAGTCTTATAAAAAAGAAAAAAACAAAAAACAAAAAACTTGAGCAAGGAATGGACATGTCACCTAAGAGACAAATAATGTAAGTAAGGATCTCACTTATACCAAACGTTTTGTAGCAGGAAAAAAAAAATAATAATTTCAAATAAATTCAATAATTCAAATTCAAAACTTTTCAAATAAATTTACATAATGTAATTCATTGTAATTCATTCACTGAACCACAACTTATCACTGTAATTAATCTAAATTCCATTGTTGTTTGGTATTACTTAATTGTATATTATTGAGGCACTCTGAATATTATCTTGTTTTTGCTTTTTTTGTTGTTCTGTAATAGCTCATAGAACTCTTTTTATATTTCTCTAAAATATTCATATTTATCATTACTTAAAATGCTATGATATTTCATTACCTTTTTATTTTACATTCTTTGAGAAATGACTGACTGAAATGATTGAAATGTAGAATTTAAAGGTAATGGAATTTCCTTTCTTGGCAAAATCCAGGCTTTAAATTCAAACTTATACCCAAATCAATGTAGTCCTTTTGGATGCTGTTCTCACTTCATGGGAATTTGGATTCTCTGGTTGAACAACTCTATACATGCATCTCAAGAGATATAAGAGGAAGAGGCTAAAAGATGTTAGATTAGAGGGAGAAAATAGAAGGCAACACGTTTTTTTCTTTTCTCTATTACTATCATTCAGGTTACAACATTCTCCTTTTAAAATATATAGTTTACTTTCAGAACTTATGTAGCTATCAAAAATAATTGAAAATTTTCTCATTCAAACTTGAATGTTGCTATCATACTATAACAACATTCTGAAGTCCACATTAATTGCATTTTATCATCAACGGTAGACAATGAAATTCTAAATCTTGTGTCATTGGAACTTTGATTCATTTTGAGTGTCTTCAAATAAATTTCACCTGTCACTTTTGCAATGCTTACATATTACTCCCATTGAAATGAATTATCCCAATATGATTTGAATAAGGAAGAAAGTAAATTTATGGAGTTCAGTCAATAGCCACAGTTGATTAAATCAATATATAAATTTGACATAACTGTTGAGGATGAGAATAGTTTGCCTTCTAAAAGTTAATTTTTCACTTTATTTTGGAAATACTTTTGATATTTACAAGGCAATATTTGGGGTCAGAATTTCAACTTCTACATTAAATTAGTAGGATCTATATATTTGCTTATTTCCTGGATTGTAAATTTTTTGAAAGAAAAGATTATTTCATAATGATATTAACAACATTGTTATATTTTCTAATACATTAAGGTTTGAATAATGCTTTGCATATAATTATTTCATTTGATTTATTTTGTTTTATTTTTATCCCCAGTACCTAGCACATTAGAGATACTTAAAATATTTTTGCTAATTGATAATTTAATCATCCATTTTGAAAATACATTAATCTCATTGTTGGAGGCACTTATAGAAAGCTATCTTTCCAGTGTGAATCAAAACATCCTCTCAATTAGAAAAGTCCAAAAAAAAAAAAAAAAAAAAAAAAGGAGCTGCTTTCTCCTATTAAGCCTTCTGGTATAGTCTGGATTTACCTTCAATGAGCATGTTGGAGAAGAGGAAACACTAGTACCTTGGGGTGAAGGTTGCTAAGCCTTTTACATGGCTGCTTTCCACTTATAGTGTCCACCTGATTCATCTAACTCTCATCGGTGGCTCCAAGAAGCTATAGCATGCATAGTGGCCACATCCCGTTAACCCATTTAGGCAGATGGGCTAAACCAGGTTGAGAATAACCAAGTAGTTTCAAACTCTACTGAGTGAGTTAGGGAAGTGTCTACCACAAGTAAATAAATACTTCCCCTGGTGGAATGAGTACTTGAGAACAATTTGTTCCAATAGCCATGAAGGTAGGTGAAACAGGTATTGAGGAGAGCTTAAAGCTTGGTTGGACATTGAAGACATCAAGGCCATCTACTACATTGTAAGTCATTACTAGTCATCTTGACTCTGTTCTGCCATTGAACAATGATGGCTTTAGAAGAGAAAGCAAGGCTGACCTCTTCATGAAATTCTGCCTTACTTAAATCCGATTTACTCATGTACCAAAAAAAAAAAAAAAAAAAATCAAAAAAAAAGAGATAGGCCCATCTGTTAAGATTTCAACTAGACTGAATTATCTTCAATGTGATTTCTAAACCTGAGTTTTTATCTGGGACTTTTGATTCCATGAAATTCAAAGTGTAAATATGGAATGAATAGACACTTATAAACTCATTTTATTTATTCATGAATTTGCTTGAATATTTATTTATTTAGGTTATGTATGTACATTCATTTTTTTTTTAACATATTTCCACATAAATCATCTTTGGAGAAAAAATCAGAACAGAGGAAAACCAGGAGAAAAAAAAAAGCATGAAAATAGTATATATGTTTACTGACATTCAGTTTCCATAGTTCTCTTTCTGGAAGCAAATGGCTTTTTCATTCCACAATCTATTGATATTTCTTTGAGTCGCTGAATTGCTGAGAAGAACTAAGTCTATCACGGTTGATCTTCACACGATTTTGTTGCTGTGGACACTGATAAATTTTAGGAGATTGAGAATGGAATGTTTTCCTTGAGTAAGTTATTTATGATCAAGGTTTTTCTTTTTCTGTTTTTTCTATTCATTTTCTTTCCTTTTTGGGGGTGATATTTTTTCTGTTTTTACTTTTAAGGTCAAACTGTACTCCTGGGTTATAGAGGATGCTTTCCCAGGCTTTCTGTGCAGCTCTAAGTCTTGGTTTTGAGCACAGGGATCCCTTGTGTTTGCAGAGGGTAGCTTTTCCTGTTTTTTTCAGGAAACAGCCTGATTTTCCAGAGTTTGCCTTCTGGAGCTGCCCCCTGATTTGCACCTCTACTGAGTCAGGACATAGTTGCTGATTTGCTGTGATGAACTCTCTCTCACCAGCTTTCCCACAATCTACCCGAGGTTGGGCTGAACACTCTTTCACCCCAGTGAGAATGACCTTTCTTGAAATTTTTCCAGTCTATCTTAAGCTGGAGAATGGTTTCCTTCTATCAGATCTTGACCCAAATCACATTTCTGCTTCTTACTAGCCATGAGAATTTGGACCAGTTGTGCCTCAGTTTTTCAACTATAAAATAAGAATTTGTAATAGATGATGTCCATGGTCTATTCTCACTTGAAATCTCATCTCTGGTCCTATGATTCTTTGATGTGGGAAAATTGGAAATCCTGAGAAGTTTGATGAAGTTCCATAATTTTCCTATAGAAATACAGCTAATAATCTTCAGAGGCAGCTTTGAACTCCTATCCCCATGACACCAAATCCATAACTCTACCCATGGTGTGATGGCATCTCAGATTTGACCAGCTGAAAAAAAATGAAAGCAATTGTAATTTTACGATATTTTTCTGCAAGGACAACAACTTATTTTAAAAATATATATGGTATTATAATCAATTTTCAGAGAATATGTAAAGATAGATTATACAAACACACATTTTAAATATGTATGTGTTTATACAAATGTGTGTGCATGAATACATATGTATATATGTATACATGCTTTCTTCCTTCCTTCAAAAGATTGTTAAGTGTTTGGAAGCAGAGATTATTGAGTTCTAGTTTTTAATCTTTGAATTCTCAGTACTTAACAAGCTATTTTACAAATATTCCAGGAATCTATAATTTCACTATCTTCAGTAATTTTCACACTGACCATGTCACTTAGAGAATAAAAATAATCATTGAAACTATGATTTAATTGACACAGAGAATTCACAGGTGAGAAAATTCCCTTTCCCAATGCAGGTTAGCATCTTTTCTAAAACTTTTGATCTTAGAGTGTTATTTGGGAGCCAATAAATGTCAGAATTGTGATTTTTAACACAATTCTTCCTGACTTCTAGCTATTTCTTCTGCTATTTCACTGTCTCTCTAGATGATGATGATGGCAATTATGACAATGATGGTGATGATAGAAATAATTAACATATGTGACGCTATCTCTCTATATCTATATTTTCCTAGAGATACATAGAAAGATGAAACATTTTATAGATAGAACATATCTATTTACAAATCTATTTGTCTATCTATCTATCTATTCATCTATATACAGAGAAAAAGAGAGACACAGAGAGAAAAATATCATTTGATCTTCACAACAAATATGAATGATATATGATTTTATTCTTACTGTACAGATATGGAAGCAAGACTAGCAAGTTTCCAAGAAAGGATGAGAATGGGAGATCTTCTTAAGCCTGAGTTTGATACTCTATCCATGATTCCAAGGTATCACTCATTATTAGCTGGCTCAGAGAATTTCTATGTCCTTGTGATTTATCACCTTGCAGCCAAGGGATAAAACTCTTAGAATTTTTCTGTTTGTCATGGGACAACCAACATGTCATCCATCCCTGGTTCCTAGACTTGGTAGAACCTACCAGAACTACTATTATTAAAATCTGCTGGCATTGCCTTGCAAAACCCAGGATTACCCCCTCTCTGAGATTAATTATCAGGATAGTATTTTAGGAGTCTTATACTATATAATCACATAGCACATGTCCAATCAGATTGTTGAACATGAAAGGGAAATCTCTGCATATACAATATGGCTCAAATATATGTGCTTAGCAAATTTCATTCAATCCTCATTAAATTATCACTGTATACCTGGAAGAATACTGAGAAATGATGATTTATCTGTATGTTAGCATAATTTCTTAGCACCAAGTTCCTCAGCTATAATAAGCATTTTTAGAAATAAAAGAATAATTAGCAATATTTTGACCCTTGTTTTATTTATTATAGAACAGACCAAAGAAACAGAATGAAAAATAACAAAATTCAGGGACGTCATTTTATTTCTGATCATTGCTCTTAATGAATCACAATTTTCTACTGGCCCTCAAGCCAAATATATCATCTAAGCTGTTGAATACGTGAAATGAAGTTTTAAGTTATTAAGAAAAGCATTGGGGATGTATAAATTATACTCTTGAAATGGCTCAGAGCCTCAAAAAAATTTTTTTTAACAATTAGTCAACAAACATTCAAGCAATTACCATGTGCCAGGTAGATATTATATATGCTGAAGGTTTACAAAAAGACAAAAACCTGATCCTTGGTCTTTGGTAGTTTATGTTCTAATGGAATAATAATCAAAAGCCACTGCCTATTTGAAGAAAAGTAAAATGAACACCTCAAAGGCAACCCATGAACTCCCATTTCAGTAACACTTTAAGGATGGCCAAGGTTGGCTGTTCTTCCAACAGTCCCTTTGTGGCAGGTAGTAAAAATGCTTTTTCATCTTCATTTTTTAAATGAAGAAAGTTCCAGAGAGTTTAAACCAGTGGGGATTCTTAGTATAGGGAAAGAATACTTGAAAGAGATTTGGTAGCTATCTTCAATATTAGAAAAATAGTTACATTGAACTAAAATTTAGAGATTGAGGATAGAGCCAAGATGGGGGAATGAGAGCTAATGGGTTAGTCTTAGCTCCTTCAAATGCTGTCCCACAAATGAATTCTGATTGGGGAAAACCAAGAAAAAAATAGGGTAACTCATTTTTTTTCCAACTAAGGGGAACTTAGGAAGACAAAGACCTCTAGAGATGCTGAAATAGAACTAGGTGGGAACTCAGCATTGCCAAAGCAATTGATGAAAGCAGTAGAGAGCTCTCTTAGTATAGTAGCAGCAAGGAGCAGCCCAGCACTCAAGGATTGTAAGGACTGAACACCTTCGTGGAAAGAGATCCCAAGGGACCCTTATACCGGCATTGGGAGCTGGGATATGTGTTACCTGAGTTAGGTCACCCATTGCTCAGTTTTAGGTCACATTCCACAGGGAGGTAAGTGATCATGGTAGTGAATAAGTAGAGACCCTACCTGTGTAAGAAAAAAGAAAGAAGTCCAAAATTGGTAGCTGTATAAATCTGAACAAAATGGGAATTCTGTTCTAACCTTTAATCCAATATGGAAGCTTAAAGTGGAATAAACCAGGGAGGGAAACCAAAAGCAAGGGAGAACCAGCAATAACTTAATTCAAGATCTGTGGAATCTACCACAGGTTAACAATGAAGAAATCCAAAGGCATTCTCCAGAAACTCAATCACACATCAGCTAATATATCCAAATCTGGCAGAATGAAAAGAGGAATGCATTGGGAGAGAGGGAGAGATGAATATGAAACACTATCTCTCATATCTGGGGTATGCAAAGAAGATTTTGGAGGGATTGATGGGTGGAGTGGGTTCCTTTCTTCTCATCTGAATTCATTCAAGGAAGGCTAATTTACATAAAATAGTTGAGTACATAAATTAATTTCATCCCCAAAGGAAATAGGAGGTCAAGGGATTGTGAGGAAAGAATAGGGGGATAAGATTGCAGTAAGATCTTAATCTTAAAGGCAGTGGTCAGAAGCAACAACAACAACAAAAAAGGCACTTGAGGAGGTGATAGGATAAAAAGGAGAAAAATAAAGATAAGAAAATTGGATGGAGAGAAAAATGTAGTTAACCATCATAATTGTGAATGTGAATGGAATAAATGCACTCATAAAATGGAAGAAGAGAAAATAGAAAAAAGAGAATCTAACAAATATGTCATTTACAAGAAAAAAATTTGATACAGAAAGATACAGCACAGAGTTGATATAAGGGGCTGAGAGCAAAATCTATAGTGTCAAAATAAAGAAAATAAAAAGGAAAAGATAGCCATAGTAATCTCAGACAAAGCAAAACCAAAAACAAAATAGACCTAATTAAAAGACCCAATAGAGAAAACTACAATTTCCTGAAAGGTATCATAGACAATTAATACTGAATATATTCACTAAATGCCAGAGCTTATAAATTAAGGAAGTTAATTAGTTGAATATGTTATAGGGGGAAATAGTAAAACTTTAATAGGAGGGGACCTCAGTTTATCTTCTCTCACATTTAGATGAATCTAAACATAAATAGAAGAATGAAATTAATGTGATGAATATAATTTTAGAAGTTAAGTACAATTAACTTCTAGAGAATATTGAATGGAAATAGAGATGTGTATACCTATATTTTAGCTGTGTTTTTCACCTTCCCCCAAATTAACTTTATCTTAGAGCACAAAACTTCACAAATAAATGCAGAAAGAAGTATTAAGTACATATTATTTCTGACCACAATGCAATAAAATTTCACTTAACAAAAGCCCATTGAAACACAGATTAAAATTTAATTCATTTTGAAGACTAAAGAAATCTTGGAGATCATCTTGTCTAAGTTTCACATTGTACTGAAATGTGCTAGAGGAAGATCGAGTAATTTGCCCAGGATTAAAGAGCTATTCAGTGGCATTCTGTTCATTCTGCAATGTGCTTCTCTGGAAGAGTGATTAGACTTTATTTGGCCTGACAAGGTAGAATCAAGCACATTTCTTTCTTTTTTTTTTTTTTGCCTTTTTCTTTCTTTTTATTTAAAGTAATGTAAGCAGCTAATATTTGGGTGAATTTTTAAACAAAATGTTGCATATTTACTTATATGTAATGTTTATAAATATTATATAATAAATAATTATTTATGTATCTGTACAGAAAATAAAATGTAGGTGACATTAGCACACATACATGTCAAACACATTTCTAAAAAAGGTATTTGGCTTTCATAATAAGAAAAAAATAGATCAAAATCTTTAATAATTAGGACCATCCCTAAATTGAATGGCAGTAACCTAAATGCTCTAAGAGATAGTGAATTTTCTTTCACTTGAGGTTTTCAGGCAAAGACGAGATAACTACTAATTGGATATGATGAAGTTGGAGATTTCTTGTTGGATTTGAATTAGCTAGATGTAGGCTGAAGTCACTGCCTAACACTAAGATTCTCTGATTATATTACTAGTCTATAGATGTATAATTTTTATGACAAAATCATATTTATAACAGGTCTCCTAACTCCAAGTAGAATATTTCTGTTATACATATTGTCTTCTGCACAACTCGTCTTTCCATAATTAAATGACTTTTCCCCTACACAAACATTAAATATCCATCTGAACAACTAAAGCCATCATTTAACAATTTTTATTTACAAATTAATTTTAATTGTAAATAAAAAGCTATAATAAAAAACAAATTAATTTTAATAAATAAAATATTATTGGAACTTATTTTAGTTCCCCTTTCCCCTAACAAGGATTTTTTGCCATTCCTTCAAACACATTTTCCCTTCAGTTTGATTTTAGTTCATGTGAATTCCATTATTCTGGTTAAGCTGTTGCTTTAAAATAATGTCTTATTTCAAAAACTTATTTCCAGAATTTTTTACATTATTCACCCATCTAGATCTTAATGTATTATAATAATCCATAAGATTAATATAACATAGTTTATTTAAATATTTTCTTTTTATCAGACATTTGATTGTTCCCAGTTTCATTCTTTTCTTTTTCAAATTATTTCAAATTATGTTATGATTGAACCTAATGTCTTGACACCTCCATGACAGTTCCCTTTAAGGAATGGCTTTTAAAATCTATCTATGAAAAGTCTTGGTATATGATTGAGGCCATCATGGCAGTCTCCCATTAAAGGATGCTATAAGTTTGTAGAACATTATAGAAAAACACCAACACTAATTCCTTCCCCCCCACAAAGTTAGCAGTTTTTCTTCCATCATCTTATTTTTTCCTGATAACAATCCCCCCCCCCCCCCAAATAACTTGCCCCAACCCTTATTTGCAAATTGATCAGCTCTAGGGAGGCCGCTTGCACTGAGTCTAAGAAGTCCATTCTCAGAAGGGCACTTTGAAGCATCTCCTTGTCTATAGTAGGAATACATCTTCCTGCTGAATGGATCCATGGCTTGTGTTCCCCAATGCAGAGTTGCTGTGCTTGAGTTATACTTCATATTAGCAACTGTGCCTCACGTGTATATTCAGGTTCTCTCTCTGCTCTCTTCCCTTCACCATCTTCCCCAATACTTTCAATAATGTTTTGCTTGAACTGACTTCCATTGCCTTCTATGTTATTCTTAGCACCTGAACACATTAAGGAGTTGTTTTTTCTGACATCTCTGGCTGGCCCACAGGCTTTTCCTGAGAAATAAACTGGGCACCCAGATGCAAATTTTACCTGTTTACAGCTACACCCCCACCAGGGAATTATGCACTGTGAATCCAGTTGTGGAAAACAAAGATCAATAGAGAGATTTTGCATCTATCCATAAGGAACTCCCTTATGCTAGAAGACTGTCACAAAATATATACTCATAATGTTATGCAGATTGTTGAACAGTTCTTTTTCTGTCAGTCTCTGACTCTCTGAATGTGTCTCTGTGTGTCTCTCTCTGTCTCTTTTTCTCTTTCTCCCTTTTTACCTCCTTACTTGGCAGTGAGGCTAACAGTCCAAATCTGACACTCACTCATAGTGTGATCATAGGTAAGTACTTACTTCTATGGACCTCAGTGTCTTCACCTCTACAAAGGGAGTTCCATAATGCCACTAATAGGATCCTAGAATCACATCTGGAAGACACTCAATAGAATACCTTACATGTCAGGAAATGGTCTAGGAAATCTTGAATGACTTGCTGAAAGTCACTTATGCTTGGCAGTGCTGGATCTCAAATTCAGGATCTTGGATGAACATTTCTAGGGTCTTTTTACTGCGCTCCACTGCTTGCAGGCTGTAAATTTAAACATTGTAAAGTGTTTTTTAAACCTTCACTTTACCTACAAATGTTAGGTATTAGCTTTATTGTGAATCTCAAAGTAGGCCCCTTTGACATCCCTGAATCAATACATGGAGTGTTAGACTTGGAGTCATGAAGACTTGAGCTCATAGCTTGGATAAGGCACAGAATCACAAAATAAAAGATTAATTTGTTGCAAAGGACTTTTGAAACAGGGGAACTCTTTAATTCTTAAGGCAACATATTCCAATTTGGACGGCTCAAAATATTAGGAAACTTCCCCACTTCCCAATAAAACTTTAAATTGATCTCTTTTTAGCTTCCATTCTTATCTCCTCCAACACTTTCCACATACTATTTTACAACTTGAAGATAGATTCCTTTTGAGTCTTTATTTTTCCTGAGTAAAACTGTCTAGCTCCTTCTCTTTCTCATTTGGCAGAGACTTCAGACCCTTCACTTGTTGCCTCTCTGGACATTTTAAGGTTATCAGTGTCTTTATTTAACCATGGCATTCAGAATTGCAAATCATCCTGCAGAAAGATCTATTGAGGGCACAATTGAATGAGAGGAACAAATCCTTTTCCTGGAAGCTCTGTTCATTCTAAGGCAGTCCAAGCACACATTATGTTTTGTGAATGTCATATCACATTACTGGTTCACTCATATTAAGCTTAAAGGCCATAAAAGCATCCCCCTCATTTTCAGAACAACTACCATCTTTCTTTACCTCTTGTATCTAATCTTTGTGAGGTTGACCTGAGTGGATGATTTTACATTTCCTCTTATTGAATTCCATCTTATTCAAATCAGTCCATGCTCTAATATGTCAAGATTCTTTTGGATTTTGACTGTAATTCAAGATGTTCCAACTTTGTGCCATCTGCAAATTTCATGAACATATTATCTATGCCTTTTTAAATCACAGGTTAAAAAATCAGTTAAGTTCAACAAATTCCCATGATACTCCACTGAAGACTTCCTGTCAAATTGAACTTGAACTATTATGACTCACTGACTCCATCCATGCATTTGAATGTATTATCATCTAATGCATATCTCTCTATTCTTTCTCAAAATACATTTATCAAAAGATCTAGGAAAATCTTGGTAAATTATGTGCCCAATATTATTTTACTCTTTACTTTGTTTACTTTATTTGAAATAAAATGGTATTGCTCTGTTTTTGGTAAAGGCATGCTTATTCTTTGATGCTGTCAATCCCATTTCCACATGTTTATCTACCATCTTTTTCCCCCCTGAGGCAATTGGAGTTAAATGACTTGCCTAGGGTCATACAGTTAGGAAGTTAAGTTTCTGAGATCACATTTGAACTCAGGTCCTTCTGACTTCAAGGCTGGTGCTCTATCCACTGTGCCACTTAGGTGGCCCTCCACCATCTCTTTAACTCTATTTTCTAGAATTCTCCTGTAAATTTAAAACAAAATTTCTGTCCTAGAATTTCAATGCTCTGATTACTTTCCTATTTTTTTAAAGGAGACATTTGCTCTTCCTTAATCTTATGTTATATTTTCTGCTTGCCATGAATTTTCAAATATCCTTGACAATTTCAATAGTCTTGGAATGGAAAATGCCAGAGAGAGAACTAAAGAGACTAATAATGGATCGAAAAATGTATTTTCACCTTTTTGTTTCTACAGTTTTTTTTTTCCTTGTGTTTTTTTTTTTTCTTTTTTACTTTTGGTCTCATTGTACAACATAAAGAATATGAAAATATGTTTTTAAAAATTGCACACTTAACTTAAATCAATGGGTCTGCTCTCTTAGGGAAGGGCAAGAAAGAGAGAAAATTTAGAACACAACATTTTACAAAAATTTGGGTTGAAAACATATATTTGAAAAAAATAAAACACTATTGAAACAAACAAAAAAGATATCCCTGAAAGTAGCCCAGCATCACATCTGTTATTGCATCTTATAAAACCCAAGGATTAAATTCATATGGATATCATGCATCAACTTCATTAGGAGAATTTAGGTATTCTCATTATTTCCTTACTTTTCTGGGATATGTCCTTTTCGTGATTTTCATTCTGTTATTGTCAATGTAAAGAAAATTTTGCTTTTGCAAAGAAAAATAGACTGAGCAAGTCCTTTAACCCCTGCAAGCCTCAGGTCCCTTATCTGTAAAATGTGAATAATAATGGTACCCAGTCAAAAAAGTTGTTGAAAATGGACCTAGTTAATACATGTGTATCCTTGGTAAACTTTATTATGTTGTTGCTGTTATTATTATTTGCAAATCATGCATTTTATGTCCCGCTATTGAAGGGTTCTTAACATTTTTGTGATAGTCTGATAAAACTTATGGTCTTCTCAGAATAATGTTTTCCAATAATTGAAGTTAATGTGAGATTTTATTTAGAGTTTGGTGAAAATAAAGATTCAGTTATTTCCTATCCAAGCTTATTATCTTCCTGAAATCGATGTACTGACACCTTATGGTCCATAAGAACCCCTGATCTATATCCTATTGATTCTAATGGATTTGTTTAAGACCCTGGAGGATCATTCCCATTAAATGGACTTCTGTCATCTATTGAATGGTGCATTCTCTTGAGCTAAGTAAAATCTGATAAAAGTAGTGATTTCTTCTCAATGAACAATCACCAGCTAATAAATGTCCCTCATTCTGTCTTTACATGAGACTATAAAAGAGAAGGAAACAGAAATGCCCCCAGCCCCTCTGATCCTGGGAATTCAGGGAAGTCTACCCAGATTTGCTGCTGAGGTTAATGAAATGCCAAATGTGTTTCATACCAGCTAAGAATAGCCCATTTAGACTGGGAAAATGGAGTAAGTTGCCATTTCCATCTGCACTCCAGAAATTAAGCTTTGGCATCTAAAGAGCTCTATTTTAATTGGAGTTAATATTAGTTTATTATTGAAAGGAACCTCAGAGGAATTAAAACGAGGGCAAGCAGCAGTCGTGGGGAGGTAGAGTTGTATCTAGTTTAAGAAACTGTAATTTATTGTCATATCCTTGTGTATGACAGTAATAACCAGCCCTTTCGATAATTAGGGGTTTCTCCCAAACATGCCAAAGGATGCGGATAGCAAGCAGTTTGCTTACTATTATAGACCCGAATGTCAAAAACATTTTAAGGAAAGAAAACATTGACTGGAAGAGATGTTTGCTGAATTTTGCTGACATTTTGGGATGACTTCAATACCAATTGGCTCATCAGATTGTAGCGTCCTAGATTTAGAGCTTGAAAGAAACTCAGAGGCCATCTGTTTCAAAAAAGAATGTTAAGGAAGGTTTGGGGGTGAGTGGAGGGTCTTTATGGTACATTTAAAGATCATTTTTAATGTGGTGGGATGACATTTGATCTGTAGTCCCCAATTCTGCTTACTTAGAACATCATTAAGATTCTGACATTTTGTGTATTAGTTTGGACAAATCAGTTCTCATTTCTGTATCTCAGTTTCCATCCTCATTTAAATACTCACATGTGTATTGAAATTATGCAGGAGGTATACTGTAGTGGTTAGAAAGCCAGCTGCAGCATTAGAAAGGCCAGGGGTTCAAACCTTTTTCCTTATACATGCCACCTGGTTTTTCTTTCAGCTTATTAGATGTAGAGTTGTTGCTAATCTGTATTATTAGAGGATGTTCCTTCTGCCCCCAGAGCACTTAGTTTAATTTCTAGTACATAGTAGGCACTTAATAATTGTTTATTGTTTAGAAGGAACACTCTGCAGTAATAAAGTCATAGATCTTGATCCTATCACATCAAGACCCAACCACGCAGATGTTGATCTCATTTTTAGGAAGTCATCCATCTGCCAGGACTTGTCCTTTGTCCTTTAGGTAAGGGTCAGGGCAATGTTGGAATGAAGGAAATTTTTTTTCAGCTCAGACTAGGAAAAGGAAAGAAATCATATTTCTATCTGAAATGAAACAATCAAGTACCATGCCATTTACCTTATAACCAAATTGTACTTAAAAAAAATAAAAAGAACATTGTACATGAAGGTTTTGCTTGCAGGAGGTGACGTGAACTTTGTTCTCAGGCAATCCAGCTTGTGCCACTGAAAGAGGTTTCCACAAGAGAATTATCTATACCATTGAAATCACTGTGCTATTCTTCCAAAAAATCAATTTAAAATTAAAATCATATATAAACACCCATCTATAAAATTTTTTCAGCTGTGTTTATCATTTGAGTCTTTAGAATTTTCCAGATTTCCCCTTCATAAATTCTACCTTCTGGGGCAACTACATGGCACAATGAATAGGGCACAAACCCTGGAATCATGAGGACTGAGTTCAAGTACAACTTCAGACACTTAATTTGAAGCAAAAAATAAATAAATAGAAATGAAAATAAACCAATAAAAAATGAATGAATTCTACATTCTATGCAAACTCTGCTATATGCTATCTGTACTCTGGTGTTCATTTCTCTTGTCTCCATTCTTGAAGTCAAATCATTCTACAATATTCATCCTCATCTGTTAATATCACTCTCTAAGCCATTTTATTTCTGCTGCCATCTCACTGAATAAGCTGCCTTTCCCAGTATAAACTCATAATTTCTAACCCCATCAGCAGATGTTTTTCAGCTCTGTATGATAATCTGTGAGTCTATTTTATGTTTTCTTGGATACTGAACTGGTTTACCATTTTCTTTCCCACCTCATGTTACAAATGAGTAAACTGAGACAAATGGGATTAAGTGAAGTACCTAGGATCACAAAAAGAATAAATGTCTGACACTGAAATGGAACTCAGGAAGATGAATCTGACTCAAGAGCAATCACTGAACCTACTATGTTACCTAGCTACCTCTAATGTCATCACTTTGATTATAACTTGTTTTGATTGACATTATTTCTCTCATTCCTCTCTGCCGTCTTTTTGCAGTGTTGGGAAATGGTGGTGGAGTACCCAACTTTTCTCCACCCCTTGCCTTTTAGAGAGCAAAAGCTAGGCTTTGTTCACTCTTCATTGCATAGGCTACCCTATTTGACTTCAACCACACACAAAACAAGATATCTCTGTGTTCATATGTCTAGAACCCCTGGTATCTCCCACCCCTTTCCTGCCTCCCTGCCTACCCCGTTATTTAGGAAACTCCTTGAGGCTTTCTTTGTATTAATTCTATCCCTGCCATTGGTACCATGTCTGGCATATAATAGGTGCTTAATAAATGTTTATTGGATTAGATTAGAGTCCTTCAAGGTCCAACCTACCAGCTCCTCAAATTTCCCTGTATCTTCAACACAATGTCTCAGTGAAAATCAAAGTGTTTTTCTTCTGACAGAACTTCACCTATGTCTATAGTAATGGGATTTAAAATGAGAAGATATACACACATTTTACAACATATTTTACAGGTGAGGAAACGTAATTCCAGAAAATTGAGAAACATTCATGAACAACTCATATTATCTGAGGCCATATATGAATTCAGTTCCTGATAACATTAACATAACATAACATAAGCTGAGTAGCACTTATGCTCTACTCAGTGTCATCTAGCTGCCCCAGAATGTAGAATATATGAAAGGGAAATTTGACAAATTCCAAAGACTCAAATGGTAAACACAGTTGAACAAATTTTCTGGATGTGTGTGTGAATATTATTTATATTTATATATATATATATATATATATTATATATATATATATATATATTTAGGGGGAGGGCACACAGTTGAGATTTGTGATTTTAATGGTATAAGTAATCCTCTTGTGGAAACCTCTTTCAGAAACCTCTTGAAAAACCAGTTCAAGATCCCATATTTAGTGACAAAGCCAGATCACAAACCCTTCATTCCAAATGCAGCATTCTTTCCTCATTAGCTTAAAGGTCTGCCTTGCCAAATGTTCTTGCTGCACTATTATAATGGCGAAAATTTACAGATCAATTTATAAACAAACCAAACTCTAATTTTATCCTCACAATAGTCCTAGTAGGTCATGTGCTATTAGTTTCAATATTTTAAAGATGGGGAAACTGAGGCTCAAGGAGATTAAGAGACTTGGCAAACATCAGACAGATAGTTAAGTTTTTGAGGAAGAATTTGAACTCAATTAAACTCTAAGTCCAATACTATCCACTTGGCAACTCAGCTGTCTCTAGGCTTGCACTTCTGTTTTCCCATCTCATGTTTCATTCATTTCAGATCACATCCAAAATAAAAAATCTCCTTATTGTCTTAATGACAATTAGAATTTAACAATATCTCTAGACCTCACATATACCAAAATTGTTTAAGAAAATGAACTTCAAATTTCTTTGGATATGGGTCTGATTCTGAGATCTTAGGATAATGGACTGAATATCTTTATATAAGATCTATATCATTAATTTATAGATTATTAAAATGTAAATTATGCATGTATAAGATTTTGTGTGTGGATGCATATGTACATATGACTGAACAGATGAACACATATAGCATTTATTAAGCACTTATTACATGAACAGTACTGTGATAAACATAAGGGATACAAAGAGAAAATCAGTCTCTATTCTCAAAAAGCCCACATTCTAAAGCCTCCACCATAAATTAGAAAAAGTCCCACAGTCTTTAGAGAGTAGCATCAAAGTGGTTGGGGACATCTCTTTAATTTTCTAATAGTCCTTAGAGTACAACATGAAAGCATACGGGAATTCTTCTTTTTTAATGATATTTCTGCCACTATCAATTGCTGATGTAGAACTATTTGATGGTGCCCAAGGACCTTGGTGACAATAATTTTCCAAACTCAGTCTTTGGTAGTTATAGTTTGAATACCTGCAGAAGCCATTTCCAGGCTCCTTCTGTACATGGCTGAAGGCTGAAGGCCATGAGCCATGTTTCTCTTAAGTATCTTAAAGCCATGCTCCTGGGATAGACCACAGTCAGGATTTCAGGGAAAATATTGGCTATGGTAGCCAGGATGAGGCTCATACATGCTGCCTCATATTTTCTCTTATAAATGCCCTGCTACTTAAGGCAGTATGATCTATGTAGGACAGTTGATTAGTAATTGGAAGAAATGGTTCTTCCATTTCCTTGTTGTTCCTGGTTATCAACTATTGAGCTACAAACAAGATTGGTTTAAGTAAGGGTATTCCAAGGATCCCATACTTATCTGCCTTGTTGGTGGCAGTTTATCAGTAGTCATTTCCGGGGGTAGATAATCCCTTCTCTGCAGTAATTTCCCCATTCAGTAATGACATTAAAGGCTGGATTGGAAACAGATCTAATGATGTTTGGGAGACTGTTTTTCCCAAGATATTTAGCCTCAGAGTCATATGATGGGAGATGGTGATCAATCAATGTGGTGATGGATGATTTGCTTGTTTTTATGTCTGTATATTTGTTTGTAGGGATACATAGAGATAACAATATAGTATATAGAAAATGTTATGTATATATAATTCAAATATATCCATACATTATATGTTTTTCTATCATCCCTCCATATTTGTATATTATTTAGATTTTGCTCAACGTGAATAAAATATATGTTAATCATCCACATATACATATATAACAGAATATTTTAATATATAAAATTCTTATATATGTGTTGTATATATAAGTACACAGACATCTGTATATTAATTTATAAAGGCACTAAAAAAGACTATGATAAATAATATGAGCCACATATATATGTTTACCCTCTATATACAATATAGGTAGATGTATATACACATATATGCATTTGTGTAAACATACATATACAAAATATGCAATACATGAATGTGTGTATGCAGGCATATACATACAGGTATATGTATGAATAGGTATATTGTATATGTATATACATATACAGAACTATATACACACATGTACATACACTAATATAGGTATATATACACGCATTGCATTGCATACCCACGTGTATGCACACACATACATTTATATATGTACATATTTGTGCATGTGTTTTATATATATAATGAATGCATATATTGTACAATTACCTTTGTGTGTATATACATATGTGTGCATATATATATATATATACACACTTATATGTATATATTTATATTTACACACACACACACATATACACACAGGCGCACATATAATATATGGATATGTGTATTTCACATGCATCCATATAATTAAGTGTCCATTATTTATGTGTATGAATTAATGACAATGAATTTAGGTAATAAGTTAGTAGTTCACTGAAATATGATCAGGCATTAATATTAATATTAATACTAACAATTTATATTTAAAAATAACTCTATAACTACAAATCCTTTTAAATACATTATTTAATTTCATCCCTATAATAACCCTATGAGACAAGCTATACAAGGCCCAAGTAATTACAAAGTTGAAGCTTTTGACTTTGAAACCAGTTGTCCAGACTCATATATAATCTTTTCCAAGTGGAACAATGTAGCCATTTGGATAGGGAAAAAAAAAATGTGTGCAAGACTAAGGATTTTTTTCACTGAAGTAAAACATAATGTCAATAATATAGACTTTTCTAGACTGTAATTCTATTGTAAAGAGCTTGAAAATAACCAATTAAAATGTACTTCCTATGAAGATTTTGAGTGGGAACCTTAAAAAAATTCTTTACCTTTTCAGGATTTTCCTTGGCCGCAATTGCTTACACTTCAAAAATTCAAATACTTTATTTGTGAAAACTTTTGCTAAGGATTTGTTTGGCCCTATGCCATCCATATCTCTTAATTATAAGACTTTTGTTGATATTAGTGGTAAGCGGGTGTGGGGGGAATGAATTAAAATAGAGGGAAAACATACGTATGTCTGTTCAATACTATATTTTAAATATCTTATGTTCTTTACATTTCAGATTAAATGATAATCTTGTTTAATCTTCACCACAACTCTCCAAGATAACAACTACAGTTATTAGTATTGCCATTTTACTCATGAGAAAACAAATCTTAAAACAATTCAATGACTTACCCAAGATCATATAGCTGAGTTTCCAAAGAAGTGGTTAAACCCAGTTCCCCTCTACCTTAAAGTTCTCGATATTCTTTCTATATTCCCATTCTTCCCTGTCTTTCTCCACTGACCCCATATTTGTTGTTAGTTTTTTTTTTCCTTTTCCTAAGCAGAGCAACCCATGAAAGACATTTTTCCTACTTAAATTTAGAAATCAGGGATCATTGATTTGGGATCCCCCATCTCCTCTCAATAACATATATCACAAATAAGCTTCAGACAGAATCTTGGGAAATAGCTTGAATATCAGATAATGTGTGGCTTACCAGGGGTAGTCTAGCAAGTAAACTTCAAAGAAGTAATTAAGTGAACCTAGGGTATTTGATTTCAAAGCTAATACTGTTCCTACCAAACCAAAGTGCTTCAAACAAATAGATTATGATAAAGATGATGATGATAACATTTATAGTTTTTATAAAGATTCATCAATGTTTTATGTTTCTCTATTATCTTTACAACAACTTTGTAAGGTAGATGGTGTCATTGTCATGACCATTTTAGAGATTAAAAAAAAGCTGAGCCTGAGAGACATTGTTCTCTCATGTTCTGAGATTACATAGGCAATGAATGCCTAAGGAAGGGTTTTTACTTAGATCTTAACTCAAAGTCTAATTATCTACCTATGCTTCTACCTAGCTATGAACCAGTTCATGTATGAGTTTAAACATTTTATTTCTTTGTATTCTCCTTAAGGCTTAGCTCACTGTGGAACAATGATAGAGATTAGTGATCATCTCTTCAGTATGTGGTGAAGGGATGTATAGTCCAGAGGGGTGACACAGAGATGTAGGGATGATAAATAGACATTGTGCTGAATTCTATGGGCAAATGGCTCTTTCTGCCAAATCTCTCTTTTACTTAACTCTTGTCTTGACCAAATGAGATTTCAGATGAAAATATTTCATTTCTTTGTAGCCTTTCAATATTTCCATGATCTTTGACATTGGCAGTCTCTAACTTAACAGAGATTAAGTGGCTTTTCAGGATTACCTAGCCCAGACATGTAAATTTTAATCTAGTTCTCCTCAACTTCATGTTCAACATTCTATTTGTTCAATTTTACTGTCTCTTCTAAATTTTAAACATACATATACACACTAATGCACAAAAATATATGAAATATCTATATACATATATACATTGTTGTTGTTGTTCAATCATTTTTCAATCATGTCTGATTTTTCATGTCCCTATTTGAGTTTTCCTTGGCAAAAATACTGGACTAATTTGCATATTTTTTAATCTAGGTCATTTTACAGATAGAGAAACTGAGACAAAAAGGGTTAAATAACTTGTTCAGGTTCATATAGTTTGTCAGTTTCAGATCAAATTGAATTGAGGAAGATGAGTCTTCCTGATTCCAAGTCTGTCACTCTATGCACTGCACCACCTAGCTCTGAGTATGTACATATGGAATATATACACATACACAGATGATAGACAGTAAGACACATATATGCATATATGTGTGTATATATGTATATATATATATATAAATTTATAGCTATAGATATCTGTTTTATATCTCTCTATATGATATATACAGAGAGATCTGTACAATATATGCATATCTTATAGATCTCTCTTTTTATATCTATCTGATATATACATATATGTATATTATGGACATATACACATATCTATGATATTCATTTATATATAAAAATATCTATGAAATATATATATCTATAATTTATATATCTATAGATAGGTATACACATACAGCATATATAGATAGATAGTAGAAATATATAAAGTATATTAATATAGTTATGCACACCATATATAACTATATATGGGTATATACACTATAATTATACATATATAACTATAATCATATACAAAATATTTATGTATATGGTCATATGTTTTTCAATTAAGTTCAAGTTTTATATATTTTAGTATTATTTAGTGAAGATTATAGGATAATTTCAAAGATTTTCTTCTTGCCATCAAGCCAAAGGGATTAATCATTTCTCTCTTTTGTGTTTATTTCTACAGCAATCCCAGAGTTCATCACCCAAGTCAACATTGCCTTGGAAGCCCTCAACACGAATGCCATGCATCAGTTTGATGATAGCCAGTTTGTGGATGCCTCCAAAAAGGTCTATGACTCAATCCACGATATCCGCTGTGCTGTCATGATGATCAGGGTGAGCAGACTTTAATTGTTATTGAAATATTTTTATCAGTCAATACCTGGCATTCAGCGATATCACTAAAGAAAATTGATTGACAAATTCTCCTTTATACTAGAATATGAACTGATACAATGGCATGTGACAGAAGAGGAGTAAATTCAGATTTTGTCCTTCACTGGTACCATAGACAATGGATTGTACAGGATTTGAGGAGGGAGTCAATGAATCTCGACTCCAAGTATTTTCCCTTTTTTGTTCTTTTAAATGGAAGCCTCATCCTGGACCAGTAATATAAGTGGTACATAGCTGTTTTACTATTATCCCTACTATTACTATGTGGGCTTTTGACTTTCTTCCTATTCCTGATGCTTAGTATTGTTCCAAGGATATACTAAGGATACAATAAATCCAAATTGCTTCATTCATTCATTGGATAGTGTCAGCCTACTATGGAAATAGAACTCAGGAAAAAGGTTAGATTTCCTGATACTTTGGCAATCTCATGAATTTTCCTTTTTGGAGAATGAGGGCCCATTCAGTTCTGGAGCTCTCCATATATCCCAGAGAAAAACGGATGACCAGCTAAAGGAAGAATCTCTGTCTTAAATGGTTATGGTGCTGTTCTTGAGCCCTTTGTATTTTTAAGTAAGTTTGGCCTCAGTGCTTACAGAGTATCTAAAATCATCTTTCCTGATACCCAAACATGAGTCAGATATAGAATTTTCCAGATAATATCCAGCAGGAGAATACAGACCCAAAAAAAAATGTTTTTGGTTGTTTTTGAGAAGACCCATGAATGAGTCTGGTTTGCATAAACTTTGTATTGTGAACCACATAGGTAATGATTCCTGCATATTTATTTTTATAAATAGGGAACCTGAGGCCCTAGAAAACTTGAGTGCTATGTCCAATTGCAGGAAGGGCAAGAGACAGAGCCAGAAATCAAATCCTTGCCCTTGTTTCGTAATTGGTATCATTTCTACTACATAACATTATGCATTTTCTTCATTCTATGCTTGTAAGCCATGATTGAGGTCTCCTTTTCATTCTGGTCCTTATTGTTAATCCTGAAAACTAGCCATTTCTCCTCCTAATCTGTGATGCCCAACTAGCTATATATGCTAGATGTAGTCCAGTTACAGTATTATAGCTATATTGCTATCTCTATATAGCAGTGGATTATGATCATCTTTGTTTGAAACACAAAACTTTTTTTAAAATTTATTTTATTAAAAAAAAAACAGATTAAAAAAGCAAAACAGAAAACAAACACAAAATAAAATAAAACAAAACCAAAGAACATTGTCATGTGCTCAGCAGAGCATCAGGGAGGATTCAAAATATATAACAACAAATTAGCAGATCAAGAATATATATATGTAGTAGAAATTATATTCATGTGTCCATCTTTTCACTTCTTTTAATAAAGTAAGAGATCACATCACTTTTTGTTTGACTGTCTCAAGTACTATTAACTTAGATTGAGCATACACTTCACTAAAACCTTTTCAAATAAATTGCTTTCTAGACATTTCTCCCTCATCATGGGGACTTTTAGATTCATATGTTTTTAAATGTTCTGATAATTATATTTAATATAATTAGGTTACCTTAAATCGTATGTTTTATTTTGTGTGTTAAAACACTATTCTGAGAAGTGGTCCATAGAGTTTGCCAGACTGACAAAGATTTAAAAAGGATTAAAAATGATTTTAAAATATACCAGAACCTCTATTCTAGGACTAAAAGTTACAGAGGATTGCTAAAGAAAATTCCTTCCTGGGGGTTTTCTATACTTTTGAAATCATAGGTCTGATGGAAAGTAGAATATACTTTCCTGAATCTAAACTGATCCTTCATGGCCACATATTTTTCTACGAAGTACAGTCCAGTGTGTGATAGTTTGAAAATTCATCCAATTTTATAAACACAGGTTCACATCTCTCTTTAATGTTTCTTTTGATCATCAAAGCAAATATCAGCAATTCTGTTTACACAAACACCCTCTGAAATATGCTTTAATAATACTGATATCTCAGCTGGAATCTGTCTGAACTCAGAAACAATGGTGCTTCTGAAGCATCTTCATCATTGTTCCAGAAGAGTTTTACTTGTTGAATATTTAGAGATGTACTCTGCCATTAATGTCTCATAAATGTTAGGGTTTACCATAATGAGAGTTAACTGCATGCTGAAGAATAGAATTCATGAAAAAATGGCATGCAGTTATAGGAGACCTGAAGTAAGGCTAAACAGAATGGGTTGTTGCATAAATAGGAAAAGGGATCTGAAATCAAAAAGAAAAACACAAGTTCCTCTGTTGGACCATTGCTTACTTAGGAGAATAGCTGTGGAAATAAATGGGATGATATATTTATAAC
This sequence comes from Antechinus flavipes, assembly GCF_016432865.1. Taxonomy (NCBI): domain Eukaryota; kingdom Metazoa; phylum Chordata; class Mammalia; order Dasyuromorphia; family Dasyuridae; genus Antechinus; species Antechinus flavipes. The sequence continues at coordinate 658,819,200 of NC_067399.1, forward strand.
TAGAAAGAACTTTAGAGGCCATTGAGGCCGGCTTTCTAATTTTGCAGTTGAGAAAACCAAGTGTCAGGCAGGTTAAATGATTTACTCATGATCACACTTTCTATATTGCACCATGATGAGTCCATTCAATTTGATTCTGAGTAAACAAGACCCAGATTGTACTGGCCAAATTTGATCTTTCTGCATTTCCTTGTGAAATATACCATATCCTCCTTGAAATAAGGGACTGTTTTATATTGTATTTGTTTGTTTCATACCTTGGACAATACCTGGCAAATAGTCACTTAATAATTCATTACCGATAGATCAATTAATTGATTTTTTTTGAATGCCACATAACACTTGTTTCCAAAGCTTGTGCTGAAGAATAGGGTACCTATGCCAACAAACTTAGCTGATGTCTTGTGCCACTACTGTGTCATCAATTTGGATTTTGACACAAAAATCAAGTTTGAAAAGGGAAGAGTAGAAGGGATTGAGATGTTTGAAAACATTCCAGTTTCATGGAAATTTCACTGCATTGGAAGATAGAACACCTGCATTTAAATTCTAGTTTTGACATAGTTTATATGTATGATATTATGTAAGGCACTCTTCTCTGAACCTCAGTTTCCTCCTCTGTAAAATCAGAGGATTATCCCAGATGTTCACATACTTCATGCAAGTCTAAAGCCTGTACACTGCTTTACAAAAGATAGTGATGGTTGGTGATTCCTTTGCAAAAAGTAAAAAGATGGCCACTTTTACAATTTATATAGACAGTAGAAACTTGCTGTATAATTTTGAATCCAAACACATCGAAAAGTTAGACCAATTTTATTATTAAGTTATTAAAAACCATGCTATGGAAGGATAAAGGATTAAACTGGGGATATTTCGTTTGACAAAAAAAAAAAAAGATTTTGAGTATATGGAAGCTGTCATTAAGTATTTGAATATCACATGGAAGAACAATTAAATTTGTTTTGATTGACTCAAGGGCATAGAATATGAGTGAACAATAGAGTGAAAGACTGGATGTATGGGGAGCAATAACACTACTTCCTAATACTTGAAGCTATCCCCAAGTTGCATGGACTGCCTTCGGAGAATGTGACTTCTCTGTCCTTGGAAAATAATCAAACTGAGATTGGACAAGTAGTTTTTAAGACTGTAGTAGGGGGGGAGTCTTGTTCAGGTACCTGTTAGACTGGATGGCCTCTAAGGCCTCTTTCATGTCTGTAATTGCGTTATCCCATGATGTCTTTTGAGCCCTCATGTACCAATAAAACAAAACAAAACAAAACAAAATAAAATCAAAGTGTGAAGGTGAAGTTAGGCCTCTGAGCCTCGCAGGTGTGATCAGATGAATTTTGGATTTTTATGACTCCTGGCCAGAACTCTCGCCCTCAGGGGTCAGTTATAAAAAGAGGCTAAGAGGGCTAGGGAGCTCATAACCTGTTTAAGAGGAAAAGCTAGCTAAGAAATTATTTGTTTGCTGTGAATGCCAGGAGCTGTGGGTGAAATGACTTGTTCTTTAAGTTTTGCAGAGAATTTTAGCAAGAAGCAGCAAGGATAAGTCTTCAATCTTCCTAGCAAAAGTCATTGGGTTGAACATTGAGTTCTTGTTTGTTTGTTTGTTTGTTTTATATAGCATTTTATTTTTCCATATATGTGCAAAGAAAATTTTTAGCATTCACCTTTGCAAAACTTGTGTTTCAGTTTTTTTTTTCTCTCTTTTTCCCCCTCTTACTCCTCCCCAAAGAGCAGGCAATCCTATGTAACTTAAACACGTGCACTTGCACATGAGTTCAATTTTCATCTTTCTTAAACTGAGTACGAAATTTTTATATCCAACTTCACACCTTTCCTGATTCCTGTTCCTCTTTTTGACTGGAAATCCCATAGTCATGTCAAATTAAACTTGTCCAAAATGGAACTTGTTATCCCTCTCCGTAGACCTTCCCACCCTTCATGATGCAGTGAAGGACATCAAAATTGTTCTTGTCATTCAAGTTCACAACCTTGGAGTGCTCAGCTTTTTCCACCCTTTTGCTTCCCCATATCTAACAAGTTGCTGACACCCTTACTTCTCTTCAATCCCTTATTTCTCTTCACAGCACAAGCATCCTAATTACTCCCCCTCAATCTCACAACTAAACTATTGTGAGAATTTCTTAACTGGTCTTCCTTTATAGAATTTCTTCTCCCTCTAATCCATTCGAGTAAGAAATAGCATATTAATATTCATCATGCATGGATGTGACAATATAATTCCCATGTTCAAATGTCTTCAGTGACTTTATCTTATTTTCAGTATAAAATGCAAGATTCTCTGTTTGACATTTAAATTTCTTCACAGTTTTGCTCCAAACCAATTTTTCCCGGACTGATCACACATTACCAATATTCTCTACCATCACAATACATCTTCCAAAATTACCTGCTTGCTTGCATGATATTGATGGGTCAGAGTCCAGGGAATACTCAAAGCTGCATATCTGGTTAAGGAATACAGAACAACAAAACATCTCATCTGTTACTTCTTATTTTTGTCCTGTAAAAGCCCCATCCTAACTTCTTAACCGTTTCCTTCCTTGATGGACAATACTTTGCTGAAGTTCATCCTGGCTCCTTCCTTATCTGTACCTTGCTCTCACAGATAGGCTGCCTGCTGAATGAAGCCCCGAATTTAAGTATACAAAACTCTTCCAAACTTTTTCTAATTGTCAGATTCTCTCAGAGCATGATCCATTTTACTTCTGTGTTAATAAAGTCTTTTGTGACTACAAGATGATCCCTTTGAATTCTTTGAAACCAACTATATAGATCATGATTCTCGGATCATTCATTTTCACATTTTCCACCTAGATTCCTTTGTTCTGATTGGTTCCTATGACAGGGATGCTCTTCTTCTTCACCTTTTTTTTTTTTTCTTGATAACTCTAAATCCTTTAAAGGCACAGCTCAGTCCTAAAAAGGTACCTTTATTATTCCTCCTAGTTGTCAGTGCTTCCTAAAATTTCTTTGAAGTTATTGTGAATATATCTTGTAATAGCAGCAACACAGAGTAGTGACTAAAGTTCAAGCTTTTCCTACAACACATACTAATGGGTGCCCTGGGCAAATCATTAAACTCTCCAAGATCTGTAGGTAACTCTCTAATTCTAAATTACAAAGAAGGTAGTGAAGATCAAAAGAATTTCCTTCCAGAGAGAGACTATTCTCCATAGGAATAAAATCCAAGTCTTATCCTTTCTATCCTTTGCATAATCTTAGAGATGTGTTCTCAGAAAGTGTCTAGCACACAATTTCAGGCTTATTTCTCTCCTCAATACACTTTACATTCTACATTCCATCCAAATTAATCTATTCCTTGTTCTTGTACTAATCATTCTCCCTGAATTTGCATGGGCTATCCCTCAGACCTAGAATGCACTTTCTCCTCCCCTTTTCCTCTCACTATTTCATGCTGCCTTTTATGATCAGGTTAAATGCCACCTCTTACAGAAGATATTTTGGGATATTGAGATTCCTCCATTTATTAGGGATCAAAAGTTATTTTTTATTTTTATTATTATTTTTTTTTACTTATCTTGTGTAACTATATTTTAATTACTCATATCTATCTAAGTTTCCCCTGATAAAGTACAAATGCTCCTCGATGTTAGGAAGCATGTTTATTGTTTTTTCTTTTGGTTTCCCTAGTTACTATCACAGGTGATATTCAACAAATGCCTATAGGATTTAATTGAGATAAATTCATTGTATGTTGAGACTTATGGAAGTTTAGTGTACTTTGACAACAAGTTAGCCCTAAACTCCAAGGACTATGCATAAGACTTGAGAGACATGCTTAAGATCCAGGAACCACAATTGATGAATAGTGATAGACTATTAGACTTATTGAAACTACATAGAGATATAGGAGTGAGAATATTCATAACTTAGTGAAAGGAGGAAAGCTAACTAATATTTATGAGCATTCATCATTATGACTGTCTCAGTATCATCTTTAAATATTTCCACTTGTTCTATTTTGGAAGAGCAATTTCCTTTCTCTAGATATCATTTTCCTACTCAATTCAAGCTATCTACTCCAATAGAAAGAGTAGTTATCCATAAAGATGAAATCATAGATCCTTGAAGTATGGTCAAAAGCATCCTGATCATACCACATAATAATAGCTCTCTAGATAAAAATAAATAAAACTCAAAAGGTACATTTTTTTTCCAATATGAAGGTAACCTTTGTTTTGTTTCATAAATATTCATTGATCTATATTTGAAACAATACCAACAGTCTCTTTCTTTATCCCAAGGAATAAAGGATATGACTAGATTTGAAGAGATGGCAGCACATTAATTCCTTTTGTAAAAAGTTAGAATAGGGAGCAGAAAATAAACTGGACATGGTTTAGTACAGTAGCAAAATTGGCTTGATCTTGGGTTTTCCATGGATTTAACAGCACTGGGCTCACTGCTAAATCTTAGCCTTTGTGGTCACTGATTGGTGTTATGATTCTTATAAGGTGCTAAGTCACTGGAATTGATAGGACTCCAGGAGATTCACAAGTCAGAATTCAGTGTGAGATTCACAAGCCAGAGAGGAGTAGAGAAAATTCACAAGTCAGAAGCCCACCGTCCCACTCTCAGTGGAGGAGTCAACCTTTGAGTCACACCTCTAAAGGAGCATATAAAAGGACAAGCTCACCAGAAGCTCTTGGAGCCTCAGCCAGGAGTCAGTTGGGGAGATTGAGAAGCCAGGAGTCAGAGAAAGCTAGAGGCTGAACTGGCGGAGACAAAAGACTAGCAGCAAGAGCTCTTGGAACCAAGGAGAGAGATAGGCCTCTAAGAAAGCTAACCGGGCTATTTTGAAGGAGACAATAAAGGATCTGAACTTTTAACTCCTGGATGCATTTGAGGTGATTATTGCTCTGAACTGAAAGGAAGGCTGCCTCCAGAAGCTCCCAAGAAACCTGCTCACAGAGAATGATTATATTTTAGAAAAGAAGAACATTACAGATTGGATCTTAGATGAAAAACATATATTTATATTAAGACTACGAATCTAGAAGCCCCTCTAAGAGATTGCTCCACGGCATTGGCTTTGTTTGTGCCATTCTGAGGAATGCTAAGTGTTGGTAAGAACTCTGTATTCTTTGAAGATGAAAGCAAGTAGAGTATAATTTTGTGACTCCCAGGTCTTCAGCCAAGCTGCATTGGTTCTTGTGTTGTGGGTTAGAACAGAAAGCATTTCACGGTGAAGTCAATGGAAATTCCCAAAATGTATTTGGGGCATATTATACTCCATTATCAGTCCCTTGATGTTATAAACACTGAAACTCATGGAATTATCCCCAAATTTAATGACAAAAATGTCTTATATTGTGTCTTCTATTGCAGGGTTAGGAGAAAGAATCAGATTTAATTAAAGCCATAAAATATGGAAATATACCATAATGAAAATTATTTCTATTCTTTAAAAATGGCAGTAAAATACATTTTAACCAGTCTATGGTGGTCTCATTTTTTCCCTCCAAAGGAATTCACATAAAATTAGGGAATTTCAGATAACTTTTATTGTCTATAAAGTCAGTAATTTGGGGATGAAACTTCAATGACTCTAATAGAGAAGAAAAAGTGCTAGATATGAGAAAGAGGTTTTAAGGTCTAATCTCAGCTTTTCTGATCATTTCCTATCTCACTTTGAATAACTAATTTCAGTTTCCAGGGTCATTTTCCTTATCTGGGAAGAACAAGATGGCTTTTGAGGTTGTTTGTAACACTAAATATATTACTCTATTATTATATGAGCTGTAAGTTCCATTCATTACCTAAATCTATAATGCTACAAAGTAAAGTTACCTGATTTTGAATAAGGAAGATGATGGGATGGTGGGATCAGTAGACCACCAGGAGATAATGGAAAATGTTTCTTGGGAAGTGAAAGACAGGCTACATCTTTTGGTGTGATGAAATCATTCACTTTATTTGGATATGTAAATCAGTTTTAAATTGAATGATTTCTTTAGATCAATTTATTATTTCTTGTGTCTTTAAAAATATGATTCTTAAAGATGAAATTATAGAAAATTAATATATTATTTCAGTAAATTTTCTATTATCTAAAATGATTGGGGGTGGTATTCTGGTTAAATGAGAGTTTTCCATGAACCTATCTTTCTGAAAACCTTTCTTTTGAAAATCTTTCTGAAATAAATGTATGAGCAAGATAGATTTGTTCTGATTATAGACAGTACTTTCTCCTTTCCTTATCACACCTTATAATTGTTTTTCTCAGTATCCTGGCACCTGGTAATATTGACTGCTATATTCCATTGGCATAAAGTTGGCACTAAATTTCTTCAAAAATAATGCTCCCAATAAATAGATTATTTCCACTCAAGATTATAGCTGCTAAATGAGACAATATGGCACCTACAGTATTACCTTTATTCATTGCCCTTAATAAGCAATGATTAAGCAGTCATTACCCTGGGATTCTGAACTCTTGACTACTCGGTATTCACCATATCTAGCACAAATTCAAATTGGGTACTACTCTCCAGCCATGTTTCTTGCTGATATCTGAGTACCCTTCCCCTGCCTCCTTTCACCTTTGTTTACTATATCTTTCTCTAAGAAGTCATTGAATTGGCACTATCATTCCCAGACATGATGATGATGATAATGATGGTGGTGGTGGTGCTGGTGATGGGGTGACAGCTGGAATTTGCAAAGTGCTTAATGTCTGTTAATTCATCCTTTTATTAACAATAGCCATGGGAGATAGAGGATGGGTCTCTACCTCTTTTAGAAATAAGGGAACTATGGCTGAGACATTAAATGACTTGTTTAGGGTCACACAAGTTGTAAATGTTGGAGGCAAGCTTTGAGGTCAGATCTTCTTCACTCTATGTCTAGTATTCCATCCATTGCATAACAAAACTGCCTCTCGATTTACTGTATAATCATTCTTGTGACTTTCTGGATAAAAATTCCCTTCATTGGCTACCACTATCTTATATGTGTTGACTTCTTCATAACCAAGAAAACTCCCTTAGGGCAGAGAATGTCTCACTTTCTTTTCTTTGTATTTCCAGAAAGTAGCATTGCTTGATACATAAAGTGCTTAATATATTCATTAATTCATTCAATCACTTCTATATTATATATCAGTCACTAGATTTACAAATGAAACACACACATAGTCCCTTTTACATTCTTCCATAGATAATATCTAATTCATATCACTCATCTCAAGCTCATTTCAATCTCTGACTCCTTAGGTTATAAATTTTCTAGTTGAGTACCTTTTACCTTCACCAACTTTTCATTTCTCTTTTGTATATTGTCTTTCTATATAAAAACATAAATGTTGGGGTAGCTAGGTGGTACAGTGGATAGAGCACTAGCCCTGAAGTCAGGAGGACCTGAGTTCAAATCTGGCCTCAGACACTTAATACTTCCTAGCTGTGTGACCATGGGCAAGTCACTTAGCCCCAATTGCCTCAGCAAATATATATATACACACACATACACACACCTATAGATGCATGCATATATATATGTATGTATATATCTCTTACTTTTTGCATATATTTGCATACCCAATATTTAGCACAGTTCCTGGCACAAAAAAAAAAAAAAAAAAAAACTACTTAATAGATGCTTTATCTGTTTGATATCTTAAGTATTTGCCTGATTTTTGTTTTCTGGTTTCTCAACTCCTATTTCAAGACAGTGAAGAACTACAGTGGTCAGAGCATAAGGGTAAAAGTTGTGAAGTACTTAATTAAAAACTGACCTCAGAAACTTATTAACCAAATTACCTTGAACAAGGCATTTCATCTCTGCCTGCCAGTTTTCTCACTGTAAAAGGGGATTAATAATTCTAGGGTCATTGTGAGATTAACTCATATCACATAATATCATAAAATAAAACATATTAGAATATAATATGATTTGGTATATGATTTGGCCTCATATAATAAATATAATATAATGTACTGTACTATAATGTATTTAATCCACATAAATGATTCATAACTTACTAATACACATTTTCCTAACTGATTCTACAATCGGGCTTGTTTTGAGGTGAATGGAGCTTTAAAAAGACTGCAATGAGCCAGATCTGGATCATTTTTCCTAAAACCCAACACTCTTTGTCAATTACAATTTTACTAATGCTTTCAATTCTACTTCAAATTTGATCTCCTCTAGGAGATCCTTAGGCAGAATTCTTAGGCAGATAATTTTTTTTCTAAATTTCCAAATATCATTATTTCTTTCTGTTATCTTTCATCATTTGATATTCTTTTGCTCTTCAAGTTGCTTCATCTTTATTTATCTTCATATTGTCTCATTTAAACAAGGTGTCTTTCTTAGGGTAAGAATTACTTCAAATTTATTTGATTGTTTTCTTCCTATCATCAGGGCTTATCTCTATGTCTTTCATTTGATGTGTGCTGAAGTAAATTACATTCTATTTTCAGCACTAATATTAGTGTACATGTCATATTCAGAAGTGAATCACAGTTTTTGTTTGGTTAGTTTTGAAATATGGGTACTCTGTTTCTATTATTGGCTCCAGTGCTATTTAGATCACTCAGGAGCATGTAGCCATTTAAATCACTTATTTTACATTCAATTTTCTTTATTTTAATTAACAAACTTCTGTTGTCTTTTCTTTTCAACTTCTACCTGAACCATGCATGTGTGTACATAATTCCAAACCTGAGTCTATTACTTCTTTGTTAAAATGTGGGTAATATTTTTATCGTTGATCTTCAGGGTTTTTTGAAACCATTCTTCTAATGATTCTTATGGAATGAAGCTATTCTGTTGTATTCTATGTCACAATTTTCCAGTCATTACCAAAATGAATGCTTTCCCCTACCCAGTTTCCAATTTTTTGCCCTTTCAAGAAGGAATGGTACAAATATATATTATATTAAAGTATATGTGGACTATCATTTGAGAAATGATATTAGTGAAATCAAAGAATGTGTGCAGTATAATAAATTTTCCTTCCTGAATGGCTAGATAATTTCACAAAACTGCATTAATGTGATTGTTTTTCCACATCCCCTCCAACAACGGCCATTTTCCAATTTTTCCTGCTTCACCAATTTGATACACACAAGGCTGAACTTCAAATTTACTTTCATTTGTATTTCTCTAATTATTAGAGATTTAGAGAATTTTATTTTTTCATATGACTACTGTAGGGAATTTCTTCCCTACAAATTTATTCATGCTTCTTGAGTATTAGGGATATTTTTTTTTAATGGGACAGATCTTTAGAAATCTTGGAAATTAGATTCTCATTATGTGAAAGATAAGGAAAGTGATAATTTGAGAAGTCAAAATCTCTACCTCTGGTCACAGGATCAGTAAAGAGCAGGAATAGAATGTGAACTGATGCATTTGGACTCCAAATCTAGTACTTTCTTCCCCACAACACAGACTCCAAATCTAGTACTTTCTTCCCCACAACATACACTCTGTATTCATCTCTGCATTATTTGCAGTGCCTTCATGTATTCTCCGTTTTTAGTAAATATTTGGTGAGTAAATATTTAGTAAATAAAGCTCCAATAATGGCCTCATCTAAGATAAAAATTTCAAAGCCCATTTGTGTTTTTTCTGTTTTTCCTAGTTTATCTCTCTTATTCCATAGAGTTTCATACAGCAAAAGGATTGATGTCTAACTCAGAGGTTTCAAAAACAAGTGTTGCATGAGGCTTGTAACACTCCTAATGAGGCTGAAATGTCATTGGAAAATATTTAACAAAATTAGTAAAAATATAATTAAAATAAAGAATGCTATTATGTGGTTTTCTAAGTACATATGAAACCCTCTAGCATCCATATGTAAAATTTAGTGAATTCATTTGTATCTGAGTTTGATTCTACTGCTCTAAGGAAATTATTATAACTCTCAAAAATATTCAGTGAGCATGATATTATTAGTAGTATCTGAAGTATTGTCCTTGAAGTCTTTTTTTAAAGTCATTTGTGTGTGACAGTAGTCATCTCCAGAGTGGGGGAAGGGAGAATAAAACAAAGGAAAAAGATGTTATATGTTTAATATATATTTCAAAGGAACAGCAAGTTGTACATAATAGATTTGCAGTTTTATTTGTGCAGTCATTTTTTTCTATTCTGGTATGTTATGGAAATGCTTGTTTTATCTCTTAAATTCAGAATTAAATAAATAAATGAATGAATAAACAAATGAATACATGAATGAATAAGTAAAAAGTAGTAGTGTATATTCCAGTCTCAATGGGTATGATAGATAAAGCATATAAATTAAATATATTTAGTGATAAATTTCCAGCCTGATGTGATAGCTAGGCCAGTGGAGTTGCAGTCAGGAAATAGTATGTTCAAATCCTGAAATTATGTACTTATTACTTATGGGACCCTGGCCAAATGACTTATCCTATGTGTGCCTATTTCCTCATTTATTAACTGAAGGTGGTGTAACATGGTCTTCAAGATCACTTTCGGTTCTAAATCTATAAACTTGTAATTCTACGTATTTGAATAGTGATAGTTGGCTCTTGTGTCATCACCAAGCAAATAACTAAACAAAGCAAAACACGGGAACCCTTTTATTAACAACAGACTATATTTTTACCATCTCTAAGAAGGCTTAGTTTCATTCTTCTCTTTTTATGTTTTTTTTCTTTCTCCTTTTCTGAAACTACTATTTTCCTTTAAGGATCTATTCCAATTACCTTTCACATCATGGAAGTAAACTTAAATTCTTTAAGGATTTACCTGAGAGAACAAGTTTTGATGTGTCCTGGAAGGACAAAAACAACAATAACAACTTAACAATTCTATTTATGAGCTGTATATCTAAGGGTTTTTAGGGATGCACCAAGGATGGATTTATTATTCCTCCGTAAAAACTTCATACTCCAAATAACCCTATATTTCAGTGATGGGTAGCAAAGTCCAGGTGTCTTGTTGAACCTCTCCATGCTATTATGTCTTTATCAAAAATGTATTTGCTCTTAAACTATGTGATTAAATATGCCTATTCCTGAGAACAATATGATTAATTCTCTTCTTTTGAAAAGTCAATGTCTTAATTCTAAAACAAAGGAACTCTAAATTTGGAAACATCCAAAGGCTAATCTCCAAAGATGATGTTTCTCAAGAATTTTTCCTCCTTGTAGAAACTATGGTGATTAAGCTTTCACACAGAAACAAGCTGAGTCTGGGAGAAAATGATTCTCAGTGTTTCAGATATTCAAATCTTGTTTTCTTCTTAGACATTTCCTCCCTCAATATAGCACCAAAATTCCCTGTAATTAAAGCCAAGGGACACTTTGGTCCAGGCTCAATGGATCCTTAGTGCTCTCCAGACAAAATTTCATCTCTTCTTAACTTTGCCATTGGGTCACCATGTTTAAGCATCAGATTGATATGCTAACTCTTTTGATAGGCAGATACAAATGCATTTGGGAACCAATTGGCTGGACCTTATTATCACTGCAAAAAAGTATATCTGACTAAATATTCCATTTTGTTACATTACTTCTTGAATTACGTAGATTTTTTTAAAGTTCCTCTTGTAAATATTTGGTGGCTATAGGATGGTTAATGCCCAAGCATGACAATTTTTGAGGTGGTGTATAGCTCAGAACATAAAATTGTAAACACTGACTTGAACTGAATTCTCTGTCATGTTCTCTCTTTGTTTTCTTGGGAAAACTATGAAATTAATGCATACTAGCACATATTTAAGGCTAGAAGGTCTTTAAAAGATCATATTTCCCAACCTGCTTTGTTTACAGGTGGGTTCAGAAAACAGAAGTGATATATCCAAGACAACAAAGTTAACATTATAGTTTTAAAAAACAACAGCAATGAAGATTTGAATAAAAGTTCTCTGTTTTCCAATTTCATATTCTTAATGCTTTGTCACATTGATACTTACCTTAGGTCAATTCTAAGAGAGTTTGTGGCTTGTCAGAACCACTGAGAGGTTGGATATTTCCATCAAACCTCACAGAATTTAGGATAATCTCCAAGTTATAGTGAATCATTGGAGAAAAACTTTAGAAGAAGAAGTCTATAATGTCACAAAACAAAGTAAAAACTTAATGGATAAGAAAAAAAATCAGTTGACTTTAAAATGAAATATCTATGTTTTTGTTTTCTGGGTTTTTTGGTCTTAGATAAGAATGACAAGGCATTTGGCTTTACCATTCATATTTATATGATCATCGAATGTTGAGTTAAGAGCTTGAAGGGAATTGAGAAGCCATTTAATCCAACTCAGTCAGTTTAAACAAATGAGGGAATTCAAGGCATTTGGAGGATGGTTGTAATTTACCCTTTTCTCACACATCTAGTGTGATGGAAATAGCATTGCTTTTTCAGAAGTCTTTCAGAGAATGTTGAGCTTTTGGAAAGTGTCTGAAAAACAGGGGAAAATCAAGCATATTTGGAAGATTGTATAAGAGCTAATGAGAAAAGAAGGACTTATGAATACCAAAGGGTTGTCTTGATGTCAAGATCACATTTATTTCTGCTCTGAAGTTGGTTTGGCCTACTTAAATAGTATTATTGTTGCTTGTCTAGGGGTGGGTGGATGAGTGGAGGAGTTTAGGTTACATCTTTGTTGACCACTCTCTCTTTTGCATCTTGTACATCATGTATGGGGAGAAAGAGTGGTTTATTACCCCCATATGTTACCACCTCTCATGTTTGCTAACAAGCAAGGGACCTTTTAAAAAAATTCACATTAAAGGCAACTTAGACATGGATGATAGCCAGGCATTATTTTGGAATTTTCCCTGAGGTAAAGTTTGGGGAGATGCCATAGCAAAGCACAGAGAAGTTAGTGGGATTCAGATTAACCACTGAGATAAGATATAATACCTGATAGGCCAAAGATTTTGATGACCTGTCAACCACAGGTTAAAGTTGTTGACAACTTCATCTTTGTAGATCTTTTTTTTTTTCATTTTAAAATGATTTCATTGCACAATACAGGCCCTTTCAAAGGTTGCTTTCCTCTACTTTCCCTATAACCATTCAGTGTCTAGAATTCTAACTTTTAGCTTGGAATCTCACCAAGTTTCCTTTAAATTGGATCTGAGTTCTTGAAACCTATGTTAGACTTTTTCTAGTCCTCTCAGTTTTAATTATTTGTGGACTGTACACATATATACACATTTGTATGCATACACACATATGTATATATATATATACAAATGCACATATGTACATGTACATACTCACATATATACATGTTTAAAGTATAGGTAATATATATTGCATAATATGTATATACTTTAAAGGAAAGCCAATATAATGTATATGTATATTAAATTATAAAATTAAATACAAGCATACATATATATATGCTTGGTAGTGTGTACACCTATACAAATATGCATATGTTGTATAGGTATGTACACCTATACAAATATACATGTTGTGTAATAGTTGTAAGATATAGCACATATGAAATAAATTCCATATATAAATCCATATATGCATGTACACATGTATACCTTTAAAATACATATATGTGTATTTGAAAATATACATGCACATATCTATAAATATTAAGCTTTCATAAAATGTAGAGACAGAAGCTATTTCAATTTTGCCTTTTATTCCCAGGGCACAGTAGGTTATGAGCACTTAAAAGTTTCTTTTGTTAAATTGAATTGAATCTTGAAAATGTATAGAGACTATTAAGTGACATATTCAGTGAAAGTAACCTATCTGCCATGGAAGTCACAAGAACTGATTCCTATCCTAACCTCTTCCACTCACCAGCTGGGTGATCTTTTGTGAATTCCTTAATATCTCTGGATCTTTATTTCTTCATCCACATGATAAGGCTAATGACACATCTCTTTCCTCCTAATACAGCTTTCAAAATGGTTGAATTGAAAGGATCAATTGAGATGTTGTATGTGATACACTTAGCTCAAATATCAAGTTTTTTGTTGTCACTGATGTGACATTGATGCAAGTTATGAGGAATACCTAGTCTCTTATACTATGAAACATTTTGCATATCTACCCCAAATTTGGCCCAATGTGCCCTTCCAGACCTGTTCAGGTCTTTCATCATGCCCTACCCAAGATTTTTCTTCATGACACCATATTTTGGGTGATTCCCTCTCTTTTGGAAGTTTCTTCAGATATCTTTTACATTCTTTTATAGATTTCCTTGTATTTAATTAGTAGAGGTAATTTCTCTGAGGGCTGGAAATATTTTATATTTACAATACCTATTACAGCACTTGTTTTCAGTTACAAATTAATACATGTTAGATTGGAATGACTTGAATTGGAGAATGTAGTTGTCATTACACTAGAAATCAAATGGTTTTGTATCAAGATTCTTGGTTCAAGTTCCTTAGAAAGAATACCTAAATTGCTAACCTAGAAAATTTTTTCAGCTATTAGGAAGCATTTCTTAAAGCACAAGGCTACATTTTTTGCTCATCTACAGAAAGAAAATAAGAGTCAAACAACTATTTAGAATCAAGTTTGATTGAAGGTAGCAACTATGCTAGCAACATTACCATAGTAATCATAACTTTAGTTGTTGTTTCTGCTGTTGCTATTGTCATATAAATTGAAAGTGCCTTTTTTTCATGTGTACCTCATATATCTTCTTCCATTTCACCTTCAGTCTAGTTCACATTAGAACTAGGAATCCTGTAAGAAGAAAAAAAGGGTAGAAGCCATGTCCAGAATAAGACAAGTCATCTTTGTACCATCATTCTATCTTCTCCACAGTGCTCTGTATAGCTTTTTTTTTTTTTTTACAGTGACACCAATAAAGGAGTAAGGAATGAGATATGTTTCCATTGACTTATTCTTTTGAGGGTCCATAGCACATCCATAATCTTAGCTAATTGATTATTAATTTTCAAATAAACTATGCTTTGATTTCTCTAAAAATTTCTAGGATGTATCATTAAAGAGAAGTTTTTTTCCTCCCCTACAGTTTAGGGATTCAAATGGTACTCATTGAGGCAGAATGAGTTTATATAAATTAAACTCCTAATATCAATAAAAAAGTATCACTTAGGTACCTACTATACTGCAGGTATTATGATGGGTGATGGGAATGCAAAGACAAAAAAATGAAATGCTCTCTGCCAACAACAACTAAAGTCTATTGCGAAGAAATATGTACTCCTATAAATACATATGAAGAATGGATATATACAATCAATACAAAATAATTTGTGAGGGAAACTGTGTTCAAATGAATGTGATTTTCTTTTTAATAATATTATTAGGCTGGTTAATCAAATGAATGCTGTTTATTTGATTAGAATCACAAATAGGTAAGAGAGCTGAATTTTAGTAATTTGATCAAGGCTCATATCAAATAAAATGAAAATGTGTGGGCTACAGAAACCCACAAAATCCAGCTGTTTCCTCATACACAGTTGGATTCAGAAATTAGAGGCCTCATTTCATTGTCCATTTATCTTTTTATTTTTTAACTATGACTTGGATAAAGATATAAATGACATCCCTGTATTCTTGCAGATATATATATATATATAAAACATCTTCTGATCATCATTTTATAATCTTCTCTGGGAAACGAGCTCAGAAGTACCCAGTCTAACTCTCATTTTACTAAAGAGAAAACTATAGCTTAGGGATATTACTTGTTTTTTTTTTTCTAAAGTCATAAAAGCAGCTACATCCATAGAACAAAAATATCTTGACAAATGAAAATGGTGGCCTAAATTTCATAAGATGAAGAAGGTGCTTCATACTTTAAAAGGGTACTAGACCTAGTATCCTTGCTATTTATTAGTAAATCAGTGAAGGTCTAATTATTAATATGTATATACTATGTGACAGACACTAGTAATCATTGGAGAGAGAAATCAACAGGTAAATGATAATATTGCTCAATATATGAATAGATAAATAATAAAAAAAATTTCTTAAATGTTTACTCCACACCAGGTCCTGAGCTAACTTTCTGGGGACCCAAGTATAAACAAATAAGATTCTATTAGCCCTCTAGTAACTTGTATTTTAATCAAGGAAACAACATATAAATGAGAGCTGGGGGATGAGGAGAAGAAGTAAGAGGAGTTTAGAGACAAATTTGAATCACCCTTTGGCTTTCATGAGCCTACAATAGAGCTGGGGGAGACAATATATACCTATATAGATAAATGAAAAATAAATGTAAGATAATTTGAGGGAAAATACTAACGAAACTCCTCTATATGGAAGGTGCCTTTTGATCTGATGAAGAAAAGTAGGGATTCTAAGAATTCAAGATGAAGATCAAATGTATTCCATGTATGAGAAATAATCTTTCTAAATCCTCATTGAACTAAGTGATATCTGGAATTCTTTCCACACCTGAGAATCAGTGTTTCTATGAAATATTTGGCACATGGTCAGAATGTTGGTGGAATAGTGAATGTGCCATTGGAAGGGTTAACAGAAAACTATAACCGACCAATGAAAAATGTATTCCATTGACTAGGCAAAAGATTTTGATTGAGCCTCCATCAACTACAGAGTCTTTATTAGCACATATGGACAACCTACTGTTAAATAGCTGCCCTGACTTGAAAACAATGGGGAGAATTACAAAACAAGCAAACTGGCCAGGATGCCATCAATCCCAACTCTTGGCAGGATCACTCTGTTTCTCAGCATCTGTTTGGCCTTTGTACAGATTATTAATATGCATCCCACTTGGCAGTTAGGATGGCAACATTCACATAGCTTGATGAAAATATTTCATTCCAACTTACTGTAGGGAGAGGAATTATTCTCATCAATGTGACCAGGGAATTGGTACAGCAGATAGTAGAGAATATGATGTAAATAGAAGCCAAATTTGTAATAAAGCCCACATGAAAATAGTTTATAGTAACTCGATGCAGAATAGCAGTCAGTGTGATCTACTGGAGAGATGACACTGGATAATGGATGGGCCGGTGGTTTTAGAATTGGGAATATCTAGGTTTAAATCCTGCTTCAGACTAGTTTTATGACTGGACTCATTCAGTTTCAGTTTTTATATCCACAAAATGGGGATAATAATAGTACATATCTCATGAGATTCCTATAAGGATAGCACCAATTGACTCTTGAACATCTCCATCTAGATGTCTCTTAGGCAAATGATCATTTGTACCTATTTAAATTTTCTGGAGAATGTAATCTCTTTGAGTTCCAGCTTTCTTAGCAATCAAAATGAGGAATTTAATACAAGCTTCTTGTATTAAATAAGTTTTGAGGTCCCTTTCATTTCTCTGTCTATGACCTTACAATGATCTTCAAGATCCCTTCCAACTCAACATTCATTCAATCAGAAGGCAATTTTAGGCATTGTACTAGATGCTGAGGATATAAATATGAAGAATGGACTAATCTCTGCTCTTAACAAGCTTATATTCTCTAATAATTATCTTTTTCTTATCATCTTAAAATTCTTGCTGGGTCCCTAGAACCAGTGTTCAGATGATTAGTTAGTCATCATTGACAAAGGCAGTCAATAGTTTGCTATCCAAGTCATTGAAACTGCTGAGAGCTTGACTTTATGTTTCTAAAGACCATGTTGAATTTGTTGCAAGGTTTTCCTGAGATAGGTTAATGTGTGATAACTTTGTAAATGCAGACTAAGAGAGAGCTGAACAACATTGCCATTGATAACTTAGTTATGTATCATATATCATTGAATCTTAGGATCTTTGTCTTGAAAACCAAGATGCTAAACCATATAGTAACCACCTCCCAGAATTAGAGTTCATTTGAGATGAGATCATCTTTTCAATTTGTATTGGAAATTTATCTTTTAAGTTTTAGAATTACCTACTGAGAATCCAAAGAGTTTAAGTGACTTTATAAGGAGGAAAGACTTTTACTCAGGTCTTTCTGCCTCTGACTTTCTATTCATTACAATATAAGATCTATTCTCCCATCCCCACCACTATTACCATCCTCACCATCAGCTTTACTTTCTTTCTTTTTCTTTTTATCCTTTTCTTCCTACCCATTATCTTATTTTTCTTCCTCTTCCTTTTCCTTCTTTTTATTGTTTCTTGTTTCTCTTCCTATTTTCTCTTACCTTTTCTGTATTATTTCTATATTTCTGATTTCTCATTCAAGTGGTCTACTTTTTTTTTTAAACTTTTTATTGACAGAACCCATACCAGGGTAATTTTTTACAGCATTATCCCCTTGCACTCACTTCTGTTCTGATTTTTCCCCTTCCTCCCTTACCCCCTCCCCCAGATGGCAAGCAGTCCTTTACATGTTAAATAGGTTACAGTATATCCTAGATACAATCTATGTGTGCAGAACCAAACAGTTCTCTTGTTGCATAGGGAGAATTGGATTCAGAAGGTAGAAATAATCTGAGAAGAAAAACAGAAATGCAAGCAGTTTATATTCATTTCCCAGTGTTCTTTCTTTGAGTGTAGCTGCTTCTGTCCATCCTTGATCAATTGAAACTGAATTAGCTCTCTTTATCGAAGAGATCCACTTCCATCAGAATACAAGTCTACTTCTTTTTATGCATTTTTGGTGAAGCTAATTAGGATAGTCATCCAATGTTAAGATTGCTTTGTAGTCCCCAAGTATTATCTCAGAACTTCTTGATTAGACTTAAATTTTACTAAGTTTAATATTCTTCTTTTGTACAAATACTAATGATATATGGTATACTGCATCTGGGACATGTAGGTATGAATTCTGGTTGTTGTTAAACTGAAATAAAACAAATATCTATTTCTCTACTCCCTTTCTTTATGTTATTAATGGAAATTATTAAACAAGATATATGAATGGAAGGAGTTTAAATCATTGAAGTCTGTAGTTCCAAATATGGTCCTGTGATGAATAACTGTATCACAATTGCCCTGATGACACTATTATTATTATTTATCATCATCATCATCATCATTATCAGCAGTATCACATTGTTTCAAATGGTGCTGTTAATACTTGTGGTGTTTTTTTCTTATGTTAATGCAAGCTTAAAGACTTTTAAGGACATCCTAGAACACTGGATGTGGAATAAGACTTCACATCTCTCTGACCGTGGCCATCTACTTAACTACTCTGAACATCAGTTTCCTCATCGGAAAAAAAAAATGAATTTTTCCACATGAACTCTAATGCTAACATTCTTTTTGTTCTAATATTTGCTATTGTCCATTTGTAAGGCAAGTTTCCAACTAAACATTGATCTCTGCCTGGCTACTGAAAATCCTTTTGCATGCTTTATATTTTAATTCAGTGTGATTTTATCAGCCTAAATGAAACATATTTGCAAACATTTTTCATTATGCTAAAATATGGTTTTTTTTCTGGGCTCTTGAAAAGCAATGTGATTCAGACATTTTGCAAATTTATTTTGGAGAGTTGACAGAATGTTGGTTACCTCTTTTATTTGTCCTAACAAAGACAACCTGCCACGTAGTATAAGGACTTGTTCCAGACTTAAACTCTACTACTCACTTTTTCTCCTCGTTGCTAATGAAGGACATTCTTTCATTTCTAGTCCCATGAATTTTTGTAACCCTTTCAATTATCCCTTCTGATCAGCCCTTCGGCTTTTTGAATTTGTTTCCAATCTCTATTTTTAAAGCTTTGTTTATTTTAGGTTAGGAAATAAGGTTAGTAAAGATAGCATCTGTTCTTTTCAATTGGAACCACAACAATACATCTGCTAACCCAGTAGGTTACTGTGATTCCTTCAAGGACCTGTAGGCATTATAAAGAATATTGTTTGTCTTGCCTGACTGGCATGTATTCAAAAGCCCAAAGTGGGAAACATGTGACAATGGGGGATACGATGTTTAAGACTA
Organism: Antechinus flavipes; assembly: GCF_016432865.1. Classification (NCBI taxonomy): domain Eukaryota; kingdom Metazoa; phylum Chordata; class Mammalia; order Dasyuromorphia; family Dasyuridae; genus Antechinus; species Antechinus flavipes. The sequence goes on from NC_067399.1 coordinate 658,839,044, forward strand.
TATGAGCTTGATTTTAGACACTGAAATGGCAGCTCCAAATGGGCCATTTGCAGGGATTCTGTGCTTTGCCTTTTGTGATTTGAGTTCATGATTTGGAATGCTAATGGTGCATTTCTGGAGGCCCTTTCTTTTCTATTGGGAGGTAGAATTTTAGGAGAGAAAAGGGGGCCAAATGATCTTTGCTAACACTCTTTAAGTGTCTGAAAATGGAACTGCAAAATGGAGCAGGTTTTGGCTTTTGTATTTTTGTTTTTGCTTTCAAACAAAACTTGTGCTTACTTTGGTATAAGGAACTTCTTTTGAAAAAAATGTCCTCTATCAATGAAGATGAACAAGTACTTTGCAACATCAATTTTTAGAGTTGTTTTGATTACTGAGAAGTTAGTGAATCTTCCCAGGAACCCAAGGCTGCTGTGAGTCAAACAGAGGACCTGAACCTGGGTTTTGCAACTGAGAAGCCAGTTCTCTGTATCCTAAGAGGCCCTCAATACAATACATGAGCAATGATTCAAAATTTTTAATTTGTTTTTTAGCTACAATGGATAGCCCGATGATAGAATGCCAGACTTGGAGTCAGGAAGATTAATTTGTCTGATTTCAAAACTGACTTCAGATATTTTATTAATTAATTATGCAATCCTGGACAAATCACTCAAACCTGCTTGCCTCAGTTTTATCATTTTTAAAATGAGCTGGAGAAGGAAATAGCAAAATATTCTAGTATCTTTGATAAGAAAATCCCAAGTGGGGTCATGAGAAATTGAAAATGATTGAAATAACTGAACAACACTAGACTAATTTGTTTTTTTTTCTATGATTCTTTTTTTCCCTGAGGCAATTGGGGTTAAGTGACTCGCCCAGGGTCACACAGCTAGAATGTGTTAAGTGCAGGAGGCCAGATTTTAACTCAGGTCCTCCTGACATCAGGGCTAGTGCTCTATCTACTGCACTACTTAGCTGACCCTTTCCTTTGATTCTTGATTTTAATCATAACAGTGGTCAAAGGTTTTATAGTGCTTTAGGTTTGCAAATTATATTCAATCTACATCTGATTTGATATTCACAAGAAACCTGAGAGTGAGGTACTGTTATTTTCATCACTGTATAGATGAAAAATTTGAAATTAAGAAATATTAAGTTACTTACCCTGCTTCACAGTTCGAAAATTTCTTGGAAAGAATTCTTCAATGATTAAAACTTCTTCGAATCTAATATTCAATATGCTATTACAGGAAGCTGATGCTAAGTTAATAGTAACATCTCTAAATGCAAAATTGGAACCCAACTTAGTGGTAGAATGAACACTTCACCTGGGCAATACTCTGGATTCTATATCCTTAATTTTCATGTCTTTGAGACACTGTTATATAGAGAAAGGAATATAGGATTTGAAAGCACAGAACTCAAGTTTAAAACTCAACCATTGTATTACCTGTGCTGTCTTGGGAAAATATTATATTAGGGCCCCACTTTCCTCATAAAATTGAGAGAATTAGGCTACATAATTTCTTTTTTTCTCTGAAATAAATACACACCTTGGCATCAGGAAAAAATCACAAGATTTAATAGCGATGGGCATTTATTATTTAGAGATGTCTGGATCAGTGCCAATGACCCAAGTTGTGTACATGTCCTTAAGTGTAGGGGTGGAGGTAGGGGTGGAATATCAACCTTTTGATCAGTCTTTTGCAATAGTTCAAGTTTGAGATGATAAGGTCCTAAATCTGGGTGGGTAATAGTTTCAGAGAAATAAAGATGTATATGAAAGATATCGGGAAAATAATATTAGTGGACATTGGTAATAGAATGGCTAGAGAAAGAATGGGAAGTCAAGAATGAAATATAGGTCTTAAGTTTTGTTGATTGGTTTGATAGGGATCCATTCAAAAGTATTCATGAATTTTGGAAGAAAGAAATATTTGGAAAAAATTGATGAGTTCAGTTTTGAACATATGTTTAAATTCTCTAAGAAACATCTAGTTCCGGATATCCCACAAACAGTTGAAATGCAAGTAAAGTGGCTAGGATATAGATTTAGAGATAGATAAATATTTGAAAATCAAAAGCATAGTAGTGGCAATTGTATCCATTGGAGTTTATGAGACTACTAAGCAAAATACTGTAGAGAAAAAAAGAAGAAGCCTACCCTTTATCAGATAAGATTTAGATGAAGATTCAGCAAATTACATGAAGCGGTAACAATCAGACTGGTAGAATTGAGAGAGAATAATGTTGCTAGGGAAATCTAGACAGAAGAGATCAAGAAGAAGGTTATTTAAAGAGTGACAAGGTAAAGAGATCAAAAAAAGACTGAAAATAGTATATTATATTTAGCAAAAAAAATTGATAATTTTGGAAAGAGTAGTTTTAGTTGTTTAAATCTCTAATTATATATAATTATATTAAATTAAATTAAAATATAATAATTATGTTAAAGCTGTCTAGGTTCTCTCTCACTCTTCATCTCTGTCTTTGTCTCTTTCTTTATGCCTCTGTTTCTATCTCTCTCTGTGTCTGTCTCTGTCTCTGTCATACTTTCTCTTGCTGCGTGTCTGTCTCTGTCTTTCTCAATTTTACAAAAACAGTAATATTGTATAATTTAAACTTTGACTACTCCCTGTTCCTAGGATAATGCTATAAAGATATATTAAGTAGAACAAAAATAAATGGTTGTATTTTTAAGTTGAATAGAATTGAATTAGTGTATATATTTAATTCAGAAATTGTTTAGAACAGAATAACCACTTAGGAAATTACTGATGACAGACTAAGTTGAATTGAGTTGAACTGAATTGAATTGATTAATGCCCTTTTTTCCATTTACATTGGTTGAATTCTTTGGGTCCTTCTTTGGATTTGTAAGTAGGGCATTAAATCAAAAAACATAAGCATGAAAGACATGATAATATATGAAACTTAAGTTTACACTGGTTTTAATAGATTCTTTCAGGGAATTTCACTATATATTGCTGTGGAACATATCATTCCCAAAAATCTGAGAAAAGTGTATTTTCTTGCTCTAGATGCTAGCACTGTGCAAAGATGAATATGAACAAAGAAGAAATAGGGTGATTCCATTTAGCCAAAAAAAAAATTTGAATGAAGCTACTTCTGGGATTTCTTTTCATGAATAAAATGCAATAAGTTTTTTTTTTATATTTGTAATTTAATTTTTAGTTGCAAATTCCTCTTCTCCTTCAATCCTAACTACCCAATAAGAAGACAATATACCCAACTGTTGGGTATCCTCTCAATTTTCCCTGCCCTGACACCACAAAAATTGTTAGTGTTAATGTTTTTGCACATATGGATGCTTTTTCTTTTAATTTTATTTTCTTTGAATATATAACTAAAAGTAGCTTTGTTGATTCAAAGCTAGTCATTCTCCAAAAAGGTTGGAGAATTCCACTAACAGTATATCAGTGTACTAATTTTTCCATATAACAAACAAAATTTGTCATTTTCTTCTTCTGTCATCTTATACAATCTGATGAATATGAGGTGGTACCTCAGAGTTGTTCTAATCTGAATTTCTCACAATTATTAGTGATTTGGAGCACTTTTCATAATACTTTTGATAGTATAATTACTTCCTCTAACTGCCTATGGATATCCTTTGACAATTTATCAATTGGAGAATAAATCCAATTTAAAAAAAAAATCTCAGGTCTCTAAGTATTTGAGAAACAAATGATAACTTTACCAAAGAAATTTGCTCCCTTTCCCCCCAGTTTCCCACTTTTCTAATTTGGCCTGCATTGGCTTTGTTTGTGCAAAACATTTTTTAATTTTATGTGTTACCTCCCATAAATTCTCTGTTACTTCTTTGGTCATGAGCACTTCATTTAATGAGAGGTGATTTTTGTCATCGTACCCTACTTTTTTATATAATATCATTATCTTAAAATCATTTCAGACTTTTCTTGGTAAATAATGTGAAATGTTCTATGTCAAATTTGTGCCAAATTACTTTGCAACTTTCTGTATAGTTTTTGCCAAATATTGAGTTTTTGTTCCAGGATGATATTTAGTTTTATCAAACATTAGACTAAGGTTTATATATATTGAATACAAAATCTATTCCATAGATTAATTATTTTATTTTTTATTTGGAATCAAATTGATTTAGTGATTACAACTTTGTAGTATAATTTGAAATGTATTACTACTTCTTCTGTTGCATTTTTTTTTCAGTTGATTCATTTGTTAGGCTTGAACTTCTGATCTTCCAGTTGATTTTTTAAAACTCTTTTTTCTAGTTCTATAAAGCAGTTTGATTGTTTGATTGCCTGAATTAGTAAATTAATGCATGTAGTATTGTTATTTGTATTTTATAACCCAGGCTACTGAAGAACAATAATCATTTCTCTAATTATTTAGATATATCTTTATTGGTGAGAAAAGTGCTTATATAGTATTCATGTAGTAACTGTATATATGTGTGTTTTGGTAAGTAGACAAATATTTTATTTCATATTGTCTGTAGTTATTTTAAATGGAACTTCCTTTTTCTACCTTTATTTGCTCACTTTTAAATGATACACACGTATATATACATAAAAACATTAAAAACATAATAAAAACATTTAAAATATATATAAATATTTGTATGGATTTAATAAATTAACTAAAGTAGTTTATTGTTTTGATTAGTTTTTCCCCTTTGTTTTACTTCATTCTTTATGATTTGTAAGTATATCATCATATTATCTGAAAAAATGATACTTTTGTTTCCTTTTCCCCTATTTTTATTCATTAAATTTCTTCTCTTATTGCTATAGGAATAATTTTCAGGACAATGTTAAATAATAGTGGGGTTAATGGACAACTTTGCTTTACCCATACTCTTATTGGAAAGACTTCTTACAATAGATAGTACTTACTTTTAATTTTCGATATATACTACTTATCATTTTAAGAAAGACTCCATTTTTTCCCTGTGCTTTCCAATTATTATTGTTTTTTTTTAAAATAGGAATAGGTGTTGCATTTTGTCAAAAGCTTTTTCTGAATCTATTGATATAATAATATGATTTTTGTTTTTGTAATCAATATGATCCATTATGCTTATAGTTTTGGTGCATTCTTGATATAAAACTAGTATCACAGAGGAAATTTAACCAATAAACAATATGAGGACATTTCTCTAAGCACAATATAATTTATTAATAAGTGCACGTGACCTATTAACAAAGGACAAATCAATGTCATACCTCCATTTGCCACAAAGATCTCGAGTGAGAGTTGGCAGAATCTTTTATATCTAGATATGTCTCCCTTCTCATTTTCCTGACAATATGTCTTTGGGACATTTCCTAGATTTGCTAGATTGGTAAGCATTTCAATGAGAAAGTTGGCTAAGTCCTCAACTTCTTCCTTTTTTGGGGGGATGGGGAAAGTCACTGACCTGGGCTTCAGATGTGGCTAATCACACCACTTTCTGACTCTTAAGGAATGAGAGTTTTTAGCAATTTTAACCAGAAAAACATGCGACATCTCAGATTTTCACTGGTTTATTTTCTCCTTTGTATACCACAAACTTTATTTGGGGGGACGGGGGAACGAAGGGAGTTGAGAGTGGAGAAAAAAAGAACAAACCTCCTACTTTCTGGGTGAATGTCTAATTCAAACTTGGTCTTTTTTATAAAAGATTCCTATTTTGGTGGGGCCCAATCCTTTTTAAGACTGAGGTCTTGGCAAGAAGAGGAGGAAAAAGGAGGTTTCATAAATAGTTAGTAATACAATAGCATAATATTAATTTTCCTCACTGGTCTGGTCATAGTATGTGATCTTTGCATAACACTGCTGCAATCTATTTTCTCTTATTTGCTTTTTTTGTATCAATATTTGTTAGAGAAATTGATCTTTAGCTTTTTTTTTTTTTTCACAAGTTTAGATCTGAAAACCATCTTTGTGTCAGAGAAGGAATTTTATAGGACTCCTTTTTTCCCCCAAACTGTTTATATTATATTGGAATTAATTGTTCTTTAAATGTTTGGTAAAATTCAGTCGTAAATCTATTTGATTTTTGATTTCCCCCCTAGAGATCTTATTATGACTAGTTCAATTTCTTTTTTTTAAAGAATGTTGTTTAAGTATTCTTTTTTCCTTTTGTTAATTTAGACAATTTATGTTCTTGTAAATATTTATCTTTCATTTAGACTGTAAGTTTAAATGTTACATAATTAGACAAAATAACTCCTAATAATTTATTTTATTTCATTCCTATTGATTATACATGTTTGATACTGGTAATATGGGTTTCTTCTTTATTTTAATCAAATTAGATAATAGTTTATTTATTTTATTGTTTTCTCCCCATTAAAAAACAGCTTTTAGTTTTATTAATTAGTAATTGCTTAATTAATTTAATTAATTGATTAAAAATTTTAAAAAATAATTAAAAAATTAATTTTCTTTCAATTTTATTATTTTTTTCCTTTCATTTTCAGGATTTCAATTTTTTAAAATTTGTGATTTTAAATTTGTCCTTTTAAAAAGTATTTTAAAGATATAAACCCATTTCTTTAATTTGATTTTTCTCTTTTTTATTGATGTAATTTCCCCCTAAGTACAACTTTGACTACATCCAAAAAACTTTGTTATATCATTTCGTTTCTGTCATTATCGCTAATGAAATTATTGATTGTTTCTATGATTTGTTCTTTTGCTTACTCATTCTTTAGCATTAGATTATTTGGTTTTCGATTGATTTTTATCTATGCTTCAAAGGCACTTTATTAGATGTAATTTTTATTGCATCATGGCCTGAAAGAAGTCCCTTGAATATTTCTACTTTTCTGCATTTGTGAGAGTTTTATGCCTTCAGATGGACAGCTACATGGCACAGAGTACCTATCCTGGCATCAGGAAGACATCTTCCTGAGTTCAAATCTTACCTTAGTCAGCAGGTGTGTGATCCTAGGCAAGTCATTTAACTCTGTTTATTTCAGTTACTCATCTATAAAATGAAATAGAGAAAAAAATAGCAAATCACTTCAGTGTAATTGTCAAGAAAACCCCAAATTGAGTCATGAAGAGTCTAGACACAACTGAAAAATGACTGAATAACAAGAACAACAAAAAAGTCATAAAACATAGTCAATTTTTGTGAAGATGTTACATGCAAGTGCTAAAAAAAAATCTATAAAGTTATTCCTTCCACATTGAACTATCCTTATTGTAGTTTCAATATATTGTGGATCAACATTAGAAATGAAATAGGAATTTTGGAGGAGTTTTGTGGAAGCCACAGATGACATGTGAAAACCAGAAGACAATGCAGAAAAAGTTTAGAAACTCAGAAATGCATTATTTGTAGATAGATAGATAGATAGATAGATAGATAGATAGATAGATAGATAGAGATAGTATTATACATCATCAACATTTTATCTTTTAATACCATAAATATTCCATAAAAGAAAAAGAAAACTTTGGACTTCTCTGGCACAAAGGAAGACCCAAAAAAGTTTTACATGGAGGTATTGCACTATTGGGGTAGTCCTGATGTTGTGGAAAGAATAAATATATTCTTCTTATTCTGTTCAACATTCTTTAAAAATTTATCATATCTAAATTTCTAAGCTTCTCTTTATCTCCTTAATTACCTTATGGTTTATTTTATAGTAAAATGTATCTGGGCTCAAGGGAGCAAATTGAAATCATTATTATAGTTTTGTTGTCTATATTCTCCTATATTTCATTTAAATTTTCCTTCAAGAATTTAAATGCTATGGCTTTATATACTTATGTCTTCAGTAAATAAATTAATTTATTATCTATGACCCAGGTTCTTGAACTATAGTTTGTGACTCTATATGGGGTCTCATAACTGAATGTGGGATTCATAAAATTATGTTTTATTATCAATATATCTTTGATTTATAGATCTATTGCATATTGTAAGTGGATCTTTTTAAATCTGGCCTAGGGTATCTTTTTAGTAAATTGTAGCTACCCTGATTACCTCTTTTAATTAAAGTTTATTTTTGTTATTCCTTTTTCTGTGTTCATACCCCCTATTTTTAAAAACATAGTTGAAGCATAATTTATTCTGCACACATTTTTCTTTATCTTCTTAAGTTGTCCTTAGCTGAAAAATGGTTCAAAATGTATTTTGGTAGGTTTTCCTACTCAGAATTTGGTTTCACATGCTTTTACATTATTATAGAGGGATGTGTTGGGAAAACTTATCAAAAATGTTGACTTCAGTGTTCCAACTTGGCTCCACCCGCAATACCTACTTATTTTTTAGAAAAGGAAAAAAAAATCAGGTCCTTAATTTTCTATAGTATTAAATACTCACTTCAAAAATTAACATATAAGAAGCCTTTCACATTTCTTTTCTTTTGCTACATATTTTCCATTACAGATTTCATTTAATATCATCAATTACTTTCTGTACATGTCTAACTGGGTGAATCACAGGCATCTTAAATTTAATATGTTCAAGTTTCTGTATTTTTCCAAACCCTATCCTATTCTAAAGTTCCCCCATCTATACCGATGCTCCATCATTTTCCCAGTAAACACAAGTTTGAACTTTTAATATACATATGATTCATCTCTTATTTTATAGTCAGCTATGAAGTCTTATCAACTCTGATGATACAACATTTCTCTCAAAAGTGTTTTTGCTTACCTTTCTCACAATAAATTCCCCAGTTTAATTCAGGCTCTCCTATTTCAACAACTGTTAACAATAGCTATAATAATGTATCTATTCATGCCATTTTTCATACACTTATGACACTGATTCTTAAAAAAAAACAAATCTAACTCATGTTGCAATATGGGGAACTTCTAAGGTTTTGGACAAATCTCTGCCTGTCCAAAAAGCTATCGAATAGATAATCATGCCTCATGTTTTTGCCTCACCGATACTCCCTGACACCTTTAAATATAACATTTTTTTTTGTCTCAGAATTTAAATACAGAATCCTATATTTTTCTAGCTGTTTTGTATCTATATACCTACAAACTCATGTTCTGGAAACCTATGCTCAAATGAAACACTTAAGGGGCTTTGATCATTGAGAACCTTTGCCTCCTAAAACTGAGCCAATGACATGACTCCAAAGTTGCCTGGGCTGCTTTGAAACATTAAGCTAGAGCCTCAGACCATTTCAGATTCCTTATTTCTGCCATGGTCTTTATATTGTCATATCTTCCTTGTTCCAAAAATATACTACTTTGCAGATGCTAGTCCCTGATTCATTTTGTGGAAGATCAGTGCATTGTCTAGTATTCTTGTCTTTGACATAATTATAATGATTAAGTTTGGTTCCAAGGATGAAAAAAAAAATGTACCTTTCTTTTTAAAAATAGTACTTTATTTTTCCAAATATATTCAAAGATTCTTTTCCACATTCATCTTTGCAAAATCTTGTGTTCCATTTTTTTTCTCCCTCTATCCCTCCCCTCCATCTCCTCAACACAGCAAGCAATCCACTATAGGTTAAACATGTGCAATTCTTATAAATATTTCCATATTCATCACACTCTATAAAAAAATCGTATCAAAAGAAAAAATTAAAAACATGAGAAAGAAAAAACAAACAAACAAGCAAACAAACAACAGAATGAAAATACTCTGCTTTGATCCATATTCAGTTTTTTGGATGCAGATGGCTCTTTCCTTCGCAAGTCCATGGGAATTGCTTTGAATCAATTTATTGTTGAAAAAAGCTAAGACTATCACTCACACTTGATCATCACATAATCTTGCTGATACAGTGCACAATGTTCTCTTGGTTCTGCTCACTTCAAACAGCATCAGTTCATATAAGTCTTTCCAGGCTTTTCGGAAATCAGCCTGCTCATCATTTCTTATAGAACAATACTATTCCATTACATTCATACACTGTAACTTATTCAGCCATTACTCAACTTATGAGCATCCATTCAATTTCCATGTCCTTGCCACTACAGAGTTAATACAAACATTTTTGCAGTGTGGGTCCTTTCCCCTTTTTTATGATCTCTTTTATGATCTGGGATATAAACCAATTGAGACACTGATGGATCAATGGGTGCGCACAGTTTGATAGTCTGTTGGGCAAAATATACCTTTCTTATATTGTTGGAAAGGTGGAAAAGCATAGATGTGGAATATTGGATAGCCTGGCAAATATGGTTCATCTATCAATTGTTTTTGCTCAATTGTCACAAAAAAATCACAAGGAAGAATAGCAAAGAGAAGAGGTAAACTTATTTAAAAATGATATCGTAAATCTAGACTTTTAAGGCTGACTCTGTGTCCTAAATATGCTCTTCTTCATCATCATCACCATCATCATTGTAGCATCATATATAGAATTGTAGATCATAAGATAATAATAGTTCTATAACTGGACAGGACTTTTGACATGATTTTGTCCAATCTGTTTATAGAAAAGGACATTGAGGATCCCCAAAATAGAAACAGCTTCCCTAAGGTCACACAACATATAAAGTGCCAACTTTAATATTGGAACCTTTGATTCTGACTTCTTTGTACTTTCTACTATATATCATGTGTTGTAAAAACAAAAATCATCAGGAAATCTGAGGTAGATGGCTGGACCAGATAAGGAAAAAAGAAAAAAGAAAAATAAATAAAAAAAGCAAATTTTGACTGCATGCTTCAGATCTGCACAAGCATTTCCATCCACTATCAGTATTTAGAACAATGGCCCGAGAAGGTTCAAGTAACAGAGTATCCTTAACACAGCTCATATCTCCAGGCTCGATACTTACAGGTTTATTTGGGATTCATCAGACCACAAAACTTTCCATGAAATTTCAAGCAGCCATCCTGACTTTTGCTGCCCTGAAATTATATGGGAATTGTACAATCAAAAGCCTGGGTGCATCTTTGAGACTATCCCCCCTTGGCTGAAAGCAAAATGAGTTTTCTTTTCATCTGTTCAAAATCAACTTTCCTGCCTTTTGTTATTACTGTGGGAGTGGATGGAGAAATGGCATTTGAGCATCTTGTCAGCTGGAGGTGAATTGTGTGCGCCAAAATGAACATTCAGAAATCAACAGCCAAACAAATCCAAAAGAAATAGAAAGAGTTCAAGAAGATGAACCTGGATAAATATTGCACTTTCGTATTAATGGTGTGCTGTTCTCTGGGAGCCAGATGAGCTATTCTGGAGGAAAAATGGCAATCAGAAAGAGGTCTCGCACTGGGATTTTAACATTTCCATCAAAAATCAGCAGTTTTCATCCTCAAGTTTCTTCCGTTCTCTCTCCACAAGTTGCAATTTGCATATACACACATATGCATATGTATGTATGTCTATACACATATGCACAGATGTTTATATGTATATATATATATATATATATATATATATATATACAAATATTTGTATATATATATATGTACACACACACACACACACACACAGAGCTATGTGAAATAATGGATAGAGAGTTGACTCAGGCCAGACTCCAGCCCCCAGTGCTCTATCCACTGAATCACTAGCTGCTGCCATCCATTGATATATCAATAATGCTATCTCTCTTTCTACCTCACTATCTGTCTTTTCTGATTGGCTCTCTCCATATATATTTATACATACTGGTATATATTTTATGGTATATTTGCATATGAGAGAAACATACACATATATCTCTCTGCACAAATGTATGCTTAAGTGCATGTTGACACAATTTATCATTGTGGAAACTGAGGCACAGGTAATTTAAGTGACTTGCCTTAGGGGGAAAATTATAGAGTGAAGACTTTATCTCTTTTCTCCTGACTGTATCCATCCATCTTTCAACTGTACTATACTGTTTGGTTTGTACTAGATACTTAGCAAATAATCTGAGAACATTTGTCATGTCCCAGTTTCGCCGTGATTTTTTGCTTACCCAAACGTATTCTCCCCTGTGAGTCCAGAAACAGCTGAAGGGCAGATACTTGCCTGGTTTCTCTCTTTTTGTCATCTGTGCCATGTCTACTGTAGTGCTGTTCACAGTGGTGATGAGCCTCAATATCCAGTGAGAGACGGTTAGTTTTTTCAGACTCAATAAATGGTTTTTTGCTGGTTTCTGAAAATTCCACTGGCCTTCAAGATTCCGTTGTCACTGTCAGTTCCTTCTTAGCAGCTTCTTCATCACAATCCAGGCATTTCATAAGTGCCCACTTTTCTCCCACCTAATTGGGAGCATATATAGTTTTTTGTTTTTGTTTTAGTTTTTCCTGAAGCAATTGGAGTTAAGTGACTTGCCCAGGGTCACACAGCTAGGGCATATTAAGTATCTGAGGCCACATTTGAGCTCAAATCCTCCTGACTTCAGGGCTGGTGATCTATCCACTGTGCTACCTAGCTGCCCCCATATGTAAGTTTTTAAAAATAATAATGGATTTTTATTTTTCAAAATATATATAAAGATATTTTTCAACATCCATCTTTGCAAACCTTGTGCTCCAAAATTTTCTCCTTCTCTTCCTCCTTTCCCTCTCTCCTAAATAGCAAGTAATCCAGTAGAGGTTACACATGTGCAATTCTTCTAAATGGATTTCCACATATATCATGCTGTGCATGAAAAATGAGATCAAAAGGAAGGAACAATGAGAAAGAAAAAAAACAAGCAAAAAAAAAAACAATTATAACAACAACAAAGGTGAAAATACTCTGTTGTGATCCACATTCTATCTCTATAGTCCTCTCTCTGGATGTGGGTAACTATCTCCATCACAAATCTATTGGAGGAGTATATTTATAAAGAATGGAATATTGAGACTTGGAATTTGGACATTTATTTAAATTGTGCCTCTGACACTTTATCTGGGCAAGTTACTTAACCTTTCTGAAACTAAGATAATTCCCCTAAAATTATCTACTAGAGGACCCTTTTAGGAAATCATAACTCTTCTTTTATTCTCTTATCTAAGTATGTATATGCATATATGTGGATATATCACATACCCATATACAAGTGCTGTATTCTTTATAGAACAAGATATTGACTTGTACTTAGACATATGCAGGGATGTGCTCTATTTTATTATCTTCTCACAGAAGCTATTTTAAACCATTGCTTCCCTTCTTAAGCCTTTTTTCACTTTGGTTCAACTGAGGACTTTCTTTTTACTTTAATGGGAAAGTTGAGGTCCTTTGGTATGAGCTCCCTGCTCTTTTCACCCAGAAATGCTTTTCTTTTCCTTTCCATTTCTCCATCAGTTGAGTTTGCCCTTCTTCTAATGCCAACCTTAATCAATGTAGTAATGTTCCCTACCTCTTCTAATTTTTTTTCCAGCAGATTGCCTCCTCAATCATGTATTCTACCATCTCTAATCAATAATCTCTCCCTATTCAGGTGTTCCTTCCCAATGACCTTGGAGCAGTAACTGGTATATAGGAAGAGCTCTGTCATTGCTTGTTACCTACCATCTACTTAAAAACAAATCCAAAATCTCCACTGGATTCAGCAATCCCATAAAATTACTAGGTCGTATATTTTCTACTTTTCTCAGCTAAACTCTAGAATAGGGGAAGGACTTTGCTACTCTCCTTGCCAGTGATTTTTTTTTCTCCTCATTCACTTCTCGGCACTCTATAAGCAAGCTTATCATTCAATTAAAGCTGACCTTATCACTCAATTGAAACTGCTCTCTCACAAGTTTCTAATGATCTCTTAATTGACAAATCATTTTTCTTCATTCCTCAGCTTTTTTTGACCTCTCTGCTGTATTTAAAACAGTTGACCATCAGGTCTTCATGATTACTTCTATAGCTTTTCAGGATACTCTTTTTTTCCCCCTTCACCTGTCTAAAAACTTTTCCTCATTCTCCTTACATGACTCATCATATACCAATTACATCACAGATCTTAACTACAAGGGTACTTTAATACACTGTCCTGTGTCCTTTCAATTACAGTCTCTCTCACAGGGATATGATTAACTTCCAAAGATTTAGTTGCCATTTCTAAGCGGATGGCTCCCTGTTCCAGTTTCAGGATCTCCCCAAAGCTTTAGTTCTTCATCATCTACTCTTTAATGGAAACTGGCTGAACTGGAGACACTTTAAAACTAATACATGTCAACTAGTACTAATTGTCTTTCCTTCCAAAACCGCCCCTTTTCCAAATTTCCTTATTTCTGTTAAAAGTACCCCTTTGCTCCCCTTCCAGCCTGACTTCCCAGTTTGTAAACTTATCATTATCCTTGACTTGACTCTCTCTCTCCTTACTTTTTAAATCTTAGTATTTCTTCCTCTCACAAAGCAGCCACATTGGTTTGGGCCCTTCTAACCTCTCACGTTCATCACTGGAATTGTTCTCCCTGCCTCATGTCTCCTACCTTCATCCATCCTAAAAGCGTAGCAGCCAAAGTGATTTCCCTGAAACATGGATCTGGCCATGTGTCTCCTCTGAGACACTCCAGTGAGTTTTTGTTACTTTTGTTTCCTATAAAAACTCTTTTAATTCTTTGCCACCTGCCCCCAACCTGTGTTTCCAGATTATTTTGACATTACTGTCTGTCCTTAACTCCATGATTTTTTCAAACAATCATTCTATTTCTCTCACATATATTTAATATCATTTTTACACTGCTGTACCTATTGTCAACAACATATTCTTTGTTGTTGTTTAGTCATTTTTCAATTGTGTCTGACTGTTTGTAGTCCCATTTGAGGTTTTCTTGGCAAAGATACTGAAATGGTTTGCCATTTCCTTCTCCAGCTCATTTTACAGATGAGGAAATGGAGTTGTTCCTTGAACAGGGTCATATAGCCAGTAAGTGTCTCAGACTGGAATTAAATTCAGGAAAATGCATCTTCCTGTCACCACACCTGATACTCTATCCACTGTGTCACCTGGCTATATTCTGTTCTCCCTTTTAATTTATAGATTCTGTTTCTTGTGTTGAAAGCTGAACAAAGTTTAGCTATGCTCACAATAATGAAGTATCATCATCTAGTGCAATTACCCTAATTAAAGACCTAGCACATAGGGGAGAACAAAGTTAAATCCTAGACCTAAAGCCTACAAATCATGATGTGGTGGTAACCATCTTATGATAAATTACAGCTGATCTCTCTGGTGCTTCCTGTTATTGGTATGGGAAAGTTAATTTGTTTCCTACATATCCTCATGTTTCTAAAAACACATTTTGCTTGCATTCATGGAAGCCAATTTGCTACTTTTGGGGAATGGTGTTTGGGGTGAATAGAGGGAAGAAAAGTAAGCTTTCTTTTCTAGGTAATTACAAAAGCACCTCCTTTCTGAAGGAAGATAGTCATCCAAATGGAATTAAATCAAATACACACTTTTGGATAATTGGATGATAATTGCTAGTATATTTGCTTCAGTTTTGCACTGAAGATCAAGTACAGGGAGGAGGAAAAAACATAATGAGTTTATTAATTGAAAATATACACCCATCCTCACATAGTGCACTTTTTCTTGGCTTTTATTCAGTAAAATTTATGTGCCAGCTGAAACCACTAATTATACCATATGAATAGTGAGGGAGATACTGAGGAAAAACATAGTGTTCATATCAGGAGCCAAGAAGTCAAGCTCCACTGAGCCACCATCTCTATCTTTGTGGTTTCTTACTGTGATGAGAGCACTTTATATTTTTCATGGTTGTTGTTAGGGTGTCATTGTGTTTCTGTGTTCTTTTAAAGATGTTGCTGAATGATAGATAACTATCAAGGAGGTTTTCATGATCTGAGAATAAAAGACACCAAGGATCCAAGAACTCCTAGGAAGGATCCATTGTTATTCTACTTAGAAGTTGGAGATAATTATAAAAATCAATTTTAGATGGCAAATCAATAGAGTTTATAGAAAAGGTTCAAGATTTTGGTTTTTTATTTAAGTACTCTCTGGTAAACCTTCTGAAAACATTTCTTTCGCTCTTTGATGTTCACCCCTCACAGTTTTTGTATGTGTCAATCCAGATATTTTCAAAATAGTGAAGTGCAAAATATGGATTTAGAATTGGAGGATCTGGGTTCAAATTTTCCTCTTATAATTGCTACCTCTTTATGCCTTCGTTTTGTCATCTATAAAATGAAAGATTTGGGCCAGGTGATCTTTCAGGTCCCTTCCTGTCCCAAAGTTTTAAAGAATAAAATACTCATTTAGAATTTTTCCAAAAAATTCTTGAACTTTTAAAAATATAAATTACTTTATAGCTGAATAAGTTTTCTATAAATTAGAAGTAATATTGACCACCTCAGCAACCATCAAGTCCTATCTTCTCATTGAACTGGTGATTTCCATGTGATGGAAATGAATGATCCCTCAATATAGAGTCAGCACATGCTTTGTTGTCTAGACATTACAATGTAGTAGCTATTTGACTTGGAGCACATCACATTATGTTTCCTCCTTGGGCTTCAGTTTCTTCTGGTGTAGAATGACTTGGCTGAATTAGTTGATTTCTGACTCATTCCCATGCTAAATCTCATGATTGCATCATTCTTTGGGCATGGCATATCAACATGATTGAATGGGTATGAATGATATCACTGTCTGATGTTTACTCTATTAATTTTCCAAAAACAAGGCCATTCTACCCTTTGTGTTTCTGATTAGAGAGAATAGAATTTCAGATTTAAATAGGTGCTTAGAGACCAAGACACTTCATTTTTCAAGTCTGGATATTTTCATTGACTAAAATTCTCTCCTTCCAATCTATACCTCCTGGCATTTTTCAAATCCTAGATAAAAATTCTTCCTACTACAGGAAGTCTTTCCTTATCCCCCTTAGTTTAACTTCTGTCTCTTTGTTGATTATTTCCAATTTAGTCATGTGCTTATGTTATGTACCTTAGAGTTGTTTTCATTTGCATTTCTCTAATCTATAATGATTTAGATGGGATTCTTTTTATTTCTATAAATTAATTACAAAGGACATATGAAGGAAGACATTACCTGCATCCAGATAAATAAAAGTATATATAGAATGATTATATATCTATATAAATATATATGTCAATATACACACATATATATCCATACACACATAGGTAGATAGATAGATAGAAGAGGATATGTGTGGAGAAATGTATATTATATATATACACACACACACACACACACACACACACACATACACACACACATAATATATACATAAAATTCCATACATATACATCTATGTATATTTGTGTCTAATGATAGCCCTCTCTATAATGGGGGGAGGGGGGAGAGAAGGGGAAAAACAGGGGAAATTACTTGATAATTTTAAAAGGAATAACAAATTGTGCATAATAGATTTGTAGTTTGAAATGCAATAATTTTATCTCATATTGTGTTATAAAAATTCTTGTTTTATCTCATAAATTAAAAGTAAAATAAATAAAAACACTAAATATCAGCTAAATACCTCAGTTTTATCAAAGGGATTCATACAGCCTGAACTTCAGAATGTCATTCAAGCTGCCCTCCTCTGAATGTTCTCCAGCTTATTAAGGTATCCATGAATGAGGGAGTGAAGTACAGTGGGAAAGGTCCTTGGTTTGGAATCAGAAAGTCTGGTTTGAATCCTGATTCTACAGTTTCCCACCTGTAGGAACTCAAGCAAGTCACACAACTTAGAAAGGCTCAGTTTCCTCTTCTACTAAACAAGTAAGCATGAGTAAATGGCCCCTATGATCCCTATCACCTTTAAATCTTTTAGGATTCTTACAAAGTGATAAGTCAGTTGTCTAATTTTGCATCGTGCCTAGCAGTTCTCTACTTCAGAGAACTTTTCACACACCTTTCACATCTTTAAGAGTTCACACATTAGTTCACACATTAGCATTCGAGATTCACAAGTCAGGAACTCACAATCCCATTCTCTCAGAGTTAATCTTTGAATTCATACCTCTAAAAGAGCATATAAAAGGACAAGCACTAGAGACTTAGAGAGATGGAGAACGCAGGAATCAGGTGAGGAAAATGAGATGCCAGAGACTGCAGTGAGGCAGTACTGAGGATTCGGAAGAAGAGAGGCTAAAGCTGAAAGAGGTAAATGACTAGTAACAGTAAGCTTTTGGAACCAAGGAAAGAGATGGCCTCTAAGAAAACTAACTGGGCTATTTTGGAAGAGACAATAAAAGAACTGGACTTTAACTTCTGGCTGCATTTGAAGCGATTATTACTCTGAAATGAAATGAAGGCTGCTTCCAGAAACACCCCCAAGAGACCAGCAGGATGAATACAGAGACTGGCGAGACTTACATGAACTGATGCTGAGTGAAATGAGCAGAACCAGGAGATCATTATATACCTCAACAACGATACTGTTTGAGGATGTATTCTGATGGAAGTGGATCTCTTTGTTAAAGAGAGTTAATTCAGTTTCAATTGATCAAGGATGGACAGAAGCAACTACACCCAAAGAAAGACCACGGGGAAATGAATATAAACTGCTTGCATTTTTGTTTTTCTTCCCGGGTTATTTCTACCTTCTGAATCCAATTCTCCCTGTGCAACAAGAAAACTGTTTGGTTCTACACACATATATTGTATCCAGGATATACTGTAACCTATTCAACATGTAAAGGACTGCTTGCCATCTGGGGAAGGGGGTGGAGGGAGGGAGGGGAAAAACTGGAACAGAAGTGCAAGGGATAATGCTATAAAAAATTAATAAAAAATTACCCTGGCATTGGTTCTATCAATAAAAAGTTATTTAAAAAAATAAAAAAAAGAAACCTGCTCTCAGAGAACCATTATATTTTAGAGAAGAAAACACCAAAAAAATCTATGATTTAATGACCTCATCTTTTTCATCTGTGAAGTGAGCAGTTTGATCTGAATCACACATTCTTCTAGCTCCAAATGTATCATCCTCAACTAAGTCATAGTTTCCTCCTCTACAAAATGAGGGAGTTTGACTAGATAATCCATCCAAAAAAGGTGTCCATTATCATATGAAAACCCTGTCAGATATGATGCTTCTTTCTTGGATACATGCTTCTTTTCCAATAGAATATAAGCTCTGTGAGAGAAGATAGTTTTATTTTTTATTTGATTTTGTTTTTGTATCCCTAGCACTTGGCAAAGAGGCTGGAACACGAGTACTTAATAAATGCTTGTTGATTGAGAGATTAATTCCATATGTATATTCCTCCAGTCTCATATATTTTAGCTAATTCCTTAGTTCATCTTATCAGATTGTACATGGCACCTTATAGGCTCTCTAATGTTTCCTTGAAAACACAACTGTTAAATTGATTAAAGTTAAATATTAAAAATGTGGCAGCTAAGTAGCACAGTGAATAGAATGCTAGGTAAGGAGACAGGGAGACTCCTCTTTCTAAGTTCAAATTTGGCTTAGACATTTATTAACTCGATGACTCTAGATAAATTATTTAATCCTGTTTGCCTCAGTTTCAACATTTTTAGAAAAAAATGAGCTGAAGAAGGAAATGGTAAACCATTCCACTATCCTTGCCAAGAAAATCCCAAATGGGTTCATGAAGAATCAGAAATGATTGTAAATGATTGTACAACATTAATATGCAGTCCAATCACATTGGAAGGCATTTTAACTCATTGACAAGCATGGAAATCACTATTCATCAAAAGCAGAAAATTTTTGATGAAATTAATTACTTCACATGTAGGATTTGGCCTGACCAACTTATGACTATGACTCCAACATGCCATACCAGTCTTTGCTCAAGATGATTTGATGGCAGGTTCATGGAAAGAAGGGGACATATGAAGATAGACAACCAGATAGATACACACATACACACACACATGGAGAGAGAAAGAGAGTGAGAGAGAGAGAGAGAGAGAGAGAGAGAGAGAGAGAGAGAGAGAGAGAAACAGAGAGTAACAGAGAGAGAAACAGAGAGTAACAGAGAGAGAGACAGACACACACTGAGAAACAGACAGCGACAGAGAAAGATGATACTGTAGACAGCATGAAGATTGAAGTTCCGAAGTACGTGCATCTGGGAATTAGGACAGAGCAATTAAAGCAGCTTTTTGAGCTGGAGTTTGACTAAGATTCTGTGTAGCCAGAAAAAAGCAAGAAAGATTGTGAGCCACTCAACCCTTAAAAAGAAGGGGAAGGACAATCTTTTGATCTCTTCAAGAAGAAATAATGGAAAACAGGTGTAAACTAAATTTCATCCTTCGTTCCTCACTCACTCTTAACTTTCCACATTCAATTTGTTGCCCAGTCATGTTGATTTAATCTTTGCAATATCTCCTTCACATGTTCATTCTCTCCTCTGATACTGACTACATCCTGGTGTAGACTCCTCACATCTGGACTATTCCAACAGCCTTGCTGCTTGATCTGACTACCACAAGTCTGTCCCCATTCCAGCCTACCCTCTACACCTTATTAAAGTGATATTTTAAAAGTACTGATCCGGACCCTTTATCTCTTCCTCCGTCTCTGTCTCTCTGTCTCTCTCTCTCTCTGTCTATGTCTCTGTCTCTCTGTCTGTCTCTCTGTCTCTCTATCCATGTGTCTCTTTATCTGTCTCTTTCTCTGTGTGTCTCTTTCTCTGTCTCTCTGTCTCCGTTTCTGTTTCTCTCTGTCTGCCTGCTTATCTGTCTCTCTCTCTCTCTCTCTCTCTCTCTCTCTCTCTCTCTCTCTCTCTCTCTCTCTCTCTCTCTCACACACACACACACATACACACACACACACTCAAAAACTCTAATGAATTCCTATCACATCCAAGATCATATAAAATCACAGATCCCACCACATTTTCTCTGTGATCCTGTAACACCCATCTATTTGCTGTTCCTCAAACAAGAGGCTTCATCAGCCAAGTCTCAATAATTCACTTATTGTCCCAAATGACCTGAAATGCTCTCCTCCCACATTTCTGCCTCCTGGCTTCCTTCAAGTCCAAGATAAACATCCTCCATACTACAGGGAGGCTTTCCTCATCCCTCTTAGTTTAAATACTTTCTTTCTCTTGATTATTTTCAATTCAATCAATATATAAAGTTTAGTTGTAAATACAGGCTGTCTGCTGCCTTACTAATTAGCTTTGAGAGGAAGGACTGTCATTTACCATTTTTTATATCCCCAGGGCTATGCTTGGAACATAGTAGGTATTTAACTGATTAACCCTTTCTAAAATAAGTATTAGTAGGAAACTCATGCTAAAACAAAACCACCCCAAGAAAACAGAAACCTCCCCTTATCTGTTTCCTGAATAGATATAAATACAGATAATACAGCTAGAGATGATAGGATGTGACTAGAGCTATGGCTATAAGTAGCCAGAACTAGTTTTATAAGGATATGGTGGGAAAGAGTGAGGATAGGTCTCAGTATGGGATTTTGGGCAGAAATATCCCACTCCCTAGCCTAAGGCACTGAGGGATTAGCAGATGAAAAAAAAAAATTATCTCTCTGATGCTCTGAAATGCAACAAACTTGACTCAGTGTCAGTGGTTAATTAGGAATGAATCCAAAATGACCATGTGCATTTTGTATATTATTAAATCTCTGTTCTAAACAGCTCATATTCACTTGCTTGTTCCATAGAGCTATACTTGATATACTTCTCTATATGCTAAATGATGTTTATATCTACGCCAGCTTATAATAAGTATATGTAATAAAGCCTTTTAATCACACACACACAACATATTATATATATATATATATAAACAGTGAGGTTTGGTGATAATATAATCGTGATATTATGACCCCCCAAAAGAAAATTCACTTTTATTACATTCATACCTCAGTGATGTTTGCACGTGTAATATAGATAGATAAGAGAGCAAAAGTAAAAGAGAAAGGGAAGGAATCATCGGGTAGTTATACATGCAACCTGACTTCATAGCCTCTTCCAGCATCATTTTCTGCCCAGGAGTCAGAGAGGGGAAGCCATAACAGAGGTGACCAAATAAAGAAATTAGCCATATGGAGATATTAAAAAGTCCTGGAGCAGGGAAGGATTATGAGTGTGTGGGAGAAGGGATGGGCATGTATCCTCAAAATAATTATGATTATGTGAAGATTGTGAAGGTTGAGAAGGGAAATTAGAATTTCACTGATAAATGGAGTGATTAGTGAAGGAAAAAATGACCAGGGTAAGATGATGGAGGGAGGTAACAGAGATATTTTTGTTTTGTTTTGTTTTTTTGTTTTTTTGGGGGGAAGGGGAAGCAGTAAATGAGAAAAAAAACTTAGAAAAATAGTTAGAAAAAAGTGCTTCAGAATCTTCCTGCTGTGAATCATAATTGTTTTGAAGTTTATTATTAATATCAGGGATTAGTCTGCAAATAAATTAGTATACCAAATACAGCTGATCTTTTCCTGTGCTGATGCCAATCACCTGAGTGATTTCAGGTATTAATTTCACATATTGGGGGTTAGATCTGAGACAAGAAAGATTCAATTAGGATGTATATATAAAGTGCTTTGCAAATCTTATTGTGTAAATTCATATGAGCTGTTTTTGTAATTCTTGAAAAAATATTGAAGTTCATATTCCCCACAAAGGAACAGATTAATTTGACTTATTCAAGATTGGATGGGGCAGGAGATCATTTCCTTCAACAGTTCATTTCATAACTGGGACACTAATGCATTGTTAGTGGAGTTGTGAAATGATTAAATCATTCTGGAGGGCAATCTGGAACTATGCCCAAAGGGCTATAACACTGTGCATTCTCTTTGACCCAGCAATTCCATTTCTGGGTTTGGATCCCAAGGAAATCATAAAGGAGAGAAAAAGACCACACATGCAAAAATGTTTGTCGCAGTTCTCTTTGTGATAGCAAAGAACTGGAAAAGGAGTGGCTGCCAATCACTCGGGGAATGGCTAAACAAGTTGTGGTGCATGAAGGTAATAAAATATTATTGTTCTTTAAAAAATAATGAACAAGATGATGTTAGAAAGGCCTGGAAAGATTTACATGAACTGATGCTGAGTGAAGCAAGCAGAACCAGGACTACATTGTATACAATAACAGTAAGAATGTGTGATGATCAACTATGAAAGGGGTGGTTCTTCTCAGTGGTTCAGTGCTCCGAAGTAATCCCTTGGGACAGAAAATTCCATCTGCATCTAGAAAAAGATCTAAGGAGACTGAATGTAAATCAACACATGCTATGTTCACTTCTTTTTTTCTGTTTTTTTTTTTTTTTAATCTCCCCCGTGGTTTTTCCTTTGCTCTGATTTTTCTCTCCCAACATGATTCATAAATCAATGTGTTTTAAAAATAAATAAACTTTGAAAAAATAATTCATTACATTTCACTTAAATTTAACATATATGAAATAACTACACAAATGAACCTGTATGGTCCAGTGCATAGAGAATGTTGTTCAGTCAATTTCAGGTGTGTCCCCTTTGGGGATTTTCTTGGCAAAATGACTAGAGTCATTTGCCAATTCTTTCTCCAGCTCTTTTTACAGATGAGAAAACAGGGGAAACAGAGTTAAGCGACTGTCTCAAAATCACCCAGCTAGAAAGTGTCTGAGAATCGATTTGAAACTGGGTCTTAACTCTAGGCTAAGCAATTTAATCCACTCTGCCATCTTGTGAAAGCTCTTGTGATTATCATTGAGAATAAAAAGAGTAAAGCTGAAGGTCCCTGCTCATAAGGAGTCCACTTCTGATGCAGAATATACCATGTTCACACATAAATATATTCAAGAGGGAGATAACCATAACAGCTAAAATGTTATCATTTTATCATTTATCAAGGCAGGCCCTTTCGGTTACCTCATAGCATCACTCACTTTAAGAGGTGAGCAGTTTTTGGAGAAACAGGGGCTGAGGGTTATACTGGGAGAGAGATTCTCCATTGTGTAACTTTTGATTGGTGGGTGCTTTGTAAGAAAGCCCAGATGAGAATAGGACAAGAAAGGAAAAGACTTCCAAAGGACTTATTGTTATCAAGAAAGGCATGAGGATGGGGACCACGTGTCCATGATCCAGAAGACAGACTTATATAAGAAACGTGTATATGTAACAGAACAATGATGGAATGTGACAAACAGATTTTCCAGTATCATAAAGAAGGTCACAGTTAAATCCAGTTAATTCAAATCACTTTGCAAGTTTGCTTTTTATTCAGCCATTTCAGAAATTGCTCTGAGCCCTCCGATAGTATTTGTTTCCCAAGGACTTAACCCCACGTGTTTACTGAGCTGTAATTATTTTGTCTGAAGCACCTAAGCTCCATTTAGCAAAATGTGACTGCAGTCCCCAGATTCCATCAGGGACTCTTTCTTGATTCTTCTTAGCAAGCACATGAGGCTTGTGTCTTTGTGCAGGCAGCCAGGGATATGTGGCACTGTCTGAGCCTCCACTGGCTGGCAATATTCCAGCAGCTCAGGCAATGAAAACTACTTACATCTTTTTCTTATCGCATTAGCCCAAGAAGGCTGCTTAATACAATACATGGAAAACACATTCTTTCAAAAGCACATGGCCTCTATTGTTTCTTGGAGTGTAGGTTTGTTATCCAAAAACAATTGACATGTACTGAGAACCCAATGTTGTATTATTTCCAAATGGAAATAGCTATTTCTTCAGTTTTGCCTGAGATTCCACCATTCAAGAACCTTGAGATTCTACCTCCCAAACATTTTTTTGTCACCTTATTTCCATTTCCATTGCTATCACCAAACATAAACCATAGTCACTTTTACTCTAGGTTATTGCCCTCTCTGGCATAAGTCAAGTCTTTGCACTTCAATCTATGTTCCATGCAACTGCCAAAATAATCTCTCCCTAAATTCAGGTTATGAAACACTGGACTTAGAATCAGGTTAACAGGGATTCTTATCTTGTCTCATATATCTTATAATATGACTCTGGACAAGTAACTTAACCTTTTTCACCCATGAATTCTTCATCTATAAACTGGAGATAATAATAATATTGATCCTCAAAACAATACTGTAAGATAGGATATTTATCCTCCCTTACAAAGGAAGATTGCAATCACTTTTTAAGGTTTAATAGTTTAAATTTGCATTTAAATATCTGGGACACCCTATATAATTGGTAACCATGACCTTTACCATCATCAACATCATTATCATCATTGTAAAAAACTTTCAGTGGCTCCCTAGTGCCTCTAGCACTGATATTTGGTGTTTTGTTCTCTACTTTTCCCTACTTCATATTCATTTTCTTCAGGCAAACTGGCCTACTAACTCTTCTGTGATTTCTTACATGTTCATAGAATGTATACTTTGCTGATTATGATTTGCCTGTCTTTCTTCAAGATATTGAAGAAATTGAAATAAAAGCTTAAATAAAACTTTAATTATAAAATAATTTTAGATATAACTTCCCTCTCAATCCCAAATGCCTTTTTTCTTCTAACATGGAAAATAAATTCTACTGTTACATTTTTTAGATACTCCTATATTTTGATGATATTGTGCTGATAGAAGCAAATTCCAGAATGGCACAGGATCTCCTCAATAAGATTCATATAAGTCAAGAGCTTGTCCTAACCATTTACAAAGAAAAAGGAAAATTGGATGAGAATGTGCTTTTGTTTTTGTTTTTTGTTTTTTGGTTTGATGTGAATGTGATAGGGATTCCATCAAGGGACACACTTTGATCAGACGCTACAAATCAAGGCTAAATTTGCCTCTTTCCCCCAGTAGACATACATAAACTGCAGAATATTATCAAGGATAACTTACATACCAAACTTGTCATGAAAAACAACATTAATATGTAGAAGAAAAAGGGTGGTGTTTCCTGTAGCAAGAAGCAGAAACAACAAATGCACAGGACACCAATGTCCAGGCAATAGTAAATTACTATTATTTAGTTAATTACTAAAAATAGCAAATTAGTAAAGAGAGTTTCAAACACTGTAATCAGACTCATGATGTAAACTTTATAGCAGACCATGGATATGAATCCCTCAGGAAGAAAAAGCATGGATCAATCATATACCTAATTGGTAGAGCTGCAATCAGAAAGGCCCTTAGAAACTGTAGTTGGACCCCCTTATTGGACAGATAAGAACATTGAGACACAGGTTATGTGAGCACAGAGACTAATGAGCAGAGTCGGAATTTATACTCAAACTCTATTATCCCTTTCCAAATTTAATATTTTTTTCCTATATCATGGTTCTTTCCATGAATTATAAGTGTTCAGAAATCGACAGAGGATTTACATTCTTCCTTCATTTGAATTCTAAACCTTTTTATGATTGTTGGTAACTGATGATTTCCTTATACCTATCTGTTCTAACATTAGGGATGGCTACCAGGGGGCCTTCTTGTACTTGATGATTCTATTCTTTCAGCTCTTCCATGAAGTTTATTTGCTCATTATACCTTTTGTTATTTTTTTTTCTGTACTTGACCATGCATTCATTTCAGGTGCCATGGTTGAGATTCAGAGTTTTATTTTCCTCCCCACTTTTATACTTGGTTCTTTAGCTTCCCTATTCCATAAGTAGTCTCCCATTCTTGTCTTTTAATCACACTGGTGTTTCTGAGAATACTATTTCTTTGTGTTAAGATCATGGGGTTAGGCATATTTTTTGCATGCTGTTCAGGCTTACTCTCTAGCCAAGTTCGTAAAATATATTTTGCGGTATTTATAATCAGGGAATCAGACATCATGGGCGAACAACAGGAGAAAGTCACCCTTGGCCATCACTTCTTTCCTACCTTTTTTTTCCTTTCATTTTCTGAGTTGAGACAGTCTAAGAATATTTTGAAACATTTCAGGATGAGCCATATGGAGATACATGTTTGATACTGCTGTGATTTTCTTTCTCAACCAAGATAACTGTATGCTGAGGTCCTTGGAGGGAAAGCTTATTTGCTATTCTCAGCCCTTCTTCCTCTCCACCCAGTCTAGGCAGAATTTCGTTTGTAGCTGTGGAATAAATTGCATTTGACCTGGATGTCATGAGAGGACATAGCAAATGTAGGGCAAAATGTCTAACTGGAGAGATTCATTATATTATGATAATTTATAATATGACTTCAGGGTAAATAAACAAAAGTTCATATAGAAATGAGATCACAGAATGCATGCACACATATGTGCACACACATCTATATACACAAATTTATTCTAGTGACTAATGCCAAGTTCAGTATATAACAAATCTTTGGGGACTGAGTATCAAATAAGAGAACATGTAGAGGGATATATCAAAGAGTCGTGAATAGCATGGAATAATGGGGCTTTGTTTCCTGGATCCTGTAATATTATTATGAAATACTTAGTATGTGCCAGATATTGCATTATTGTGTTCAGTTTTGAAGATAGGAATATGGAACTTAACTGAAGTTGACATATATATTACATAACATATATACACAAACCACATGTATTTTTATATATGTATGCACACACATATACATATATGCATACATGTGCATTATGGACAAACATACTTTTTTTATATGCTGGCAAGGGAGAAGTTTGAGTCCTTTAGGCTTGGGAAATAAATCATAGGAATGGTGAATGGAATTACAATACAATAAGTTGATATACTCTTTCTTTTAATTTGCTTTACAATTAACAAACATTTATTTCTTCCTTCTCCCACTGGTTCCCCAGGGATAGGGCAGGAAAACCTTATAACAATATGCAAAGTTGAATCAAGCCAGTTTTTACATTGGCCATGTCCAAAAACGTATGTCTTATTCCACATGAGTTCATCATTTGTCTCTCAGGAGTGGATAATATTCTTTATCACTGGTCTTTTAGAATACTGATTGCTCATTGTATTTACAATCGATGCTGCTTCTTTTAAATCAGTTACTATTTAAAAATGCTGTTGTGTATCCATTTTGTCCTGGTTGTGCTCACTTTCTACCCCAATGATTCCTATAAATCTTCCCAGTTGTTTTTTTTTTTTCTTTTGCCATGGTAGTGATTATATGGATATTTCAATATAACCTTTGTAGGAAAGGAACTGTTTATTTGGTCATTTTTACCAGATAAAGGGGGAGAAATGAGATGAGGGCAGAGGAAAGAGTAGACACGCAGCAGCATGGAAGTGTGAATCACAATCAGACCCGAGGCAAGTTAAAAATGGTTCCAGCCTCACTCCCATTACATATGTAAATAAAAATTTTGCAGTGTGTTTCCCATAGGTTATCTTACTTGATTCTCACAATAACCCTGGAAGTGAGGAGTTAATATCCCATTTTACAAAGGAAGAAATGGATGTTCAGAAGGATAAATTGACTTGTACAGAGTTACAAAGAAGATGAGTATCTGAATGGAGCTTTTATTGTTTATTTTGCCCATCTCAGTGGGGACCAGTGTGATTTCCATAGGAAGTCACATGTTCTTCTCACAATAAATATTTGAGTTTTCTCTTGAGTCATGATAAGAGTAATATGGTGGAAATTCTGTTGATCTTAGACTTAGAGAATTCCCATTTGATTGTGACTCTGGGGTGAGTAACTTCATATCTTTGATCCTCAGTTTCTTTATCTGTACCATAGAGATAATGATATTTGCTTTATTTCTCTCTTGATTTATTATAGCAAAAGTGCTTTTCAAGCCTTTTCCTTTTGTAGAAAATTAAGCCATTATAATTATGAGAATTATCCCTATAATTATAACAGTGAAAAATAACTAGGTCAGATTGGTTTAGCACTTAAAGGTTTGCAAAGGACTTTTCAAATTTTTCTTGTTGTTAAGTCATTTATGACTCTTTATTATCCCATTTGGATTGGGGCAGATATGCTGGAATGTTTTGCCATTTCCTTTCCCAGCTCATTTTACAAATGAGAAAACTGAGAAAATAGGGTTAAGTGATTTAGTCCGGGTTACACAGCTAGTAAGAATCTGAGTGAGAATTGAACTTAGATCTTCCTAATTTTAGACCACATGCTCTATCCATTGCAGTATCTAGCTTCCTGACTTACGAATATTACCTTCATACATCCTCACAACAAGACTGGAAGGTGAGTGCTATTATTATCCCTAATTTACACATGAGGTAACTGAAGAAGAATGAATTTAAGTGACTCCAGGGTCACAGATCTAAAAATTATTTGACACCATATTTGAATTCAAGTCTTTCTGATTCCAGGTTAAGTTTTCTATTTTGCAACCTCACTGTCTCGAACAATTGCTAAGCAGAGAATTCATCAGATTGGATGTTTGTTTGCGTGTGTGTGTGTGTGAGAGAGAGAGAGAGAGAGAGAGAGAGAAACAGAGAGAGAGAGAGAAGGAGAGACGGAGAGACAGAGAGAGACAGAAAGAGACAGAGAGAGAGAAAAAGAGAGACAGAGAGAGAGAGAGAAACAGAGAGAGAGGAGAGAGAGAGAGAGACAGAGAGAGACAGAGAGAGAGGAGAGAGAGAGAGAGAGAAGAGAGAGAGAGAGAGAGACAGAGAGAGGAGAGAGAGAGAGAGAGAGAGAGAAGGAGAGACAGAGAGAGGAGAGAGAGAGAGAGAGAGAGAGAGAGAGAGAGAGAGAGAGAGAGAGAAGGAGAGACAGAGAGAGGAGAGAGAGAGAGAAAGAGAGAGAGAGAGAAGGAGAGACAGAGAGAGGAGAGAGAGAGAGAGAGAGAGAGAGAAGGAGAGACAGAGAGAGGAGAGAGAGAGAGAGAGAGAAGGAGAGACAAAGAGAGAGGAGAGAAAGAGAGAGAGAGAGGAGAGATGGAGAGACAGAGAGAGAGAAAAAGAAAAAGAGAGAGACAGAGAGACAGAGAGAGAAGGGGGAGAGAGAGAGAGAGAGAGAGAGAGAGAGAGAGAGAGAGAGAGAGAGAGAGAGAGAGAGAGAGAGAGAGAGAGAGAGAAGGAGAGACAGAGAGACCGAGAGAGAAGAGAGAGAGAGAAATGCAGAGAAAGAGAGCAGAGAGACAGAGCCAGAGCCAGACAGAGGGATAGAGAGAACAACAAGAAGAAGAATAAAAAGGAGAACAAGAACAAGAAAGAGAGACTGTGTGTGTGTGTGTGTGTGTGTGTGTGTGTGTGTGTGTGTGTGTGTGACTGTGTGGTATATATCTCTATTTTGTTGACTAACTTGTAAATACAGATGGGTTGATCCCTCTCTAGATGCCCAATGACATCCACACTCTGGTCCAGTAGAAGCTTTATCATTATTTTCTCCTGTCATTTCACCAGAAAACTTGTTCTAAGACTTACTGATAAATGCCTGATCTTGGCTGTGTAATAGCATTTCTGGGTTACTCATCTCTCCTGCTGATCAATTTTTTATGAATAGTCCAAAGGAAAGCCATCGACATGTTTTAAGTCTGCTCCATTTTCCTTGTCCATGTTTGAAAAGCTACTTTATTACTGAAGTCTCTATCATATCCCTTTTCATTCATCTCCTTCTCTCTTCTATGCTAGAGATGAGAAGTTCAGATCATTAGCAGTTTTTCACCTTGGCCTTGGCCTATCCTCCAAATAGAAATCTTGAAATCATCAGTAGGTTGAGAAAATTGGGGCCTGATAAAAAACATTCTCAATATTCCTTTCCCCTATCTTTTCATTACTTGTTTCAGAAAAGTTCATTGATGCTGCCAGAAAGGTAGATTGTGCCTGGAAATATCATTTTCACAGCAAGTACAAATTAGACCATCCAAAACTGATATGTGTGTTTTAGTTACTAAGAAGGATAACAAATATGTGCATAGATGTTTAAACATATGTATCCCATGATGATCTATACATGTATAATGCACAGAATATGATATATAATATTACTGTACCTTTTCTGACATATAATTTAATGTATGAAAAGGACAAAAAATATTGTTTCTTCAATCACACTGCAAGGAAAGAAAGGAAAATATAAGCTTTTCAAGGTCAAGTATATCTCTGTATATGTATATATGTATACATATACATACATACATGCACACATATATTCTTTATTTCTAGTATTTAGCATAGTACCTTGCACGTAATTTATTATTATTGTCATTGTTTAGTTGATCCATATAGTTCGACTTTTCATAGCCCTATGGACACCATAGCACACCAATATTGCCCATGAGTTTTTCTTGGCAAAATATCAAAGCAGTTTCCCCATCCTTCTTTAGTACATTAAGGCAAACAGAGTTCAGAGTCACACAGCTTGCAAGTACCTAAGGCCAGATTTTAACTCAGGTTTTCTTGATTCTAGGCCCTGCACTCTGTTCATTAAGCTATCCAGCTTACTCCAAATATTTAGTATTTAATAAATATTCATTGATTGATTGATTGATTAAAAAAAAAAAGAACTTGGTCAGATATAATATCACTTGAGCCACTAGTGAAAGAGGTAATTACAGAATAATTTGGATGCTTTTTGGATCATTTCTGATGTCATTAAAAAGAAGAGAGAACAAAAGGAAGTACCCACAAATAACCATAAGTCATTCATAAGTTAAATTGTTACTAGGTAATATCTAAAATAGCTCCATAAAATGGAATTATTTGTAAATGACTTTTCTAATTACTATGAAACCTACAATTTCTTAATGTTTCAGGGAAAACCAAAGCTAATATTTGTCAAAGAATATTGAACAACAAAACATGTTTTTTTGACAATGTGATTCTACAGGGACTTCTTTCTATTGTGTTCTCTTTCCTTCTAATCTTTCAGTTTGTTGGTCAATTTAATTTTCCTGAAAGTTCTTTGTGGATAACTCTCTATTTAGGATGAACTCTCAGTCTATCACAGGTCTTCCTAAAAATTTCAATGAATTAGATTCAATATAGCTTTTTCTGAAATTTGCCATGGATCCCATGATATTTGAACATTTTAGCCTCTTTCTTGTTTGATTAACTTAAGTTGGTTCTCCAGATCTCTAATTGAAAAACATTTTACTTTTTCTAGACACTCTCACTGTCTGTAGGGCCGTGCTGATTCAGAGATCACAAGAACGGAGCTTTTGTTTAGTAGTGCTTCCTGAAAAATCATAACAGTTTCTGGATATGGGGAGGCTTACCATTCATTACATACTTGAAATATGATGACTATGATACAAGAGATAGGAGAAGAGGTGGCTTTAGTAGTTGTCCCGGGATCAGCCTACTATCTAAGGTATGAAACTGTCACTAGATGCTGGTGTTTAGCCCTGCAGAAATTGAAAGTGGTCCAAAGAATTTAGTTCTTCTCTTTACTTTCCTCATTGTACACTTAGCAAGGTACAATCCTCCTCCCCCCACGAGGCAATTGGGGTTAAGTGACTTGTCTAGGGTCACACAGCTAGGAAATATTAAGTATCTGAGGTCAGATTTGAACTCGGGTCCTCCTGACTTCAGGGTTGGTGCTCTATCCACTGCACCCCTAGCTGCCCCAAGGCACAATTTTTAATTTGAAGACAGTAAGTCTATAGGTTAAGAGTTACATCCAAACAACTGACCAATAACTCATTTTCATAAGTCAAGTGTATTTCTGCCAGTTTTAGAAGTAACCACAGGATAGGTACAGAACTTGTGATTTTATTAATATGGGGAACCTTACTTGGAAAAACTCTGCCTAATAATGCATGATACCAACTTATATGCCACTGATATTCAGATAATGAGCTATTGAATGCCTAGTATATGTCACACACTGTATCAAATAAGGATTAAAAACTTGCTCTCAAGGAGTTCACAGTATAGGTATAATTTTAGAGTTGTTCAGAACTCTGAAAGATTAAGTGAATTGAATTACCTAGGGTCAAAGTCAATACGTATCACATATGGGATTTAAACCCTGAGCTTCTAGGCCATTGCTTTTTATGTCATCGTTTACATGCTACACCTTTCTAGTTGAATAGAATCAGAGTCTCTTAGAATTTTAAAGGAACATAAATGTCATATACACCAGAAGCGTCAAACATGCATGTGAGAGCAGTGATGTGGCCAATACTCCGGAGTGCAGATTAAAAATTAGAAAATATTTCATATATATGTGTGTGTGTGTGTGTGTGTGTGTGTGTGTGTGTGTGTGTACCTATGCTCTATTGGGTGTGTATATATATATACACATATGTGTGTATATATATGTGTGTGTGTATATATATGTGTGTGTGTGTGTGTGTGTGTGTGTGTGTGTGTGTACCTATGCTCTATTGGGTGTGTATATATATATATACACACACAAATATGTGTGTGTATATATATATATATATGTGTATATATATGTGTGTGTGTGTGTATATATATATATATACACATACACACGCAATAGAGCATAGATAGTGTTGATAAATTATTTTCTTTCTAAATTAATATAGATCTTATAAGGATCCTCATGTTAGCTGAAGAGGAGCTATTTCTATTTGAATGTGATACCACTTAACTAAACCAACCTTCTATTCAGTGTAGTAATGCCCTCAAAATTTTTCACACTAACTTTAAATGAATACCTCTGTGGATGGGGAAAGCACCGCCTCATAAAAAAAATCCATTCCTTTATTGGATCACTCTTCACATTAAAAACTTCATCCCAGTGATGTCTGAAGCCCAGTAACTTCTATTATTAACTTGTCCTACTTCTATATAATGGACCTAGAGAAGTCTACACTCTTTCCTTAATGATATCCCTTCAAATGTTTAAGAACACTCACCCTCATTCATCATCTTCTCTAAGCTAAACACACATATTCTTTCACATATTCTCCATATGACATACTTTGAACTGTTCTCTCTATTTTGGAAGCTGATTTTTAAGTCTTCTATTTCTTTCTTTCTTTCTTTCTTTCTTTCTTTCTTTCTTTCTTTCTTTCTTTCTTTCTTTCTTTCTTTCTTTCTTTCTTTCTTTTTTTTGTTTTCCCTTTTAAATGTGCTACAGCAAAACTGAATACAATTTTTCAGCATGATCTAATGGCATATATCAGAGAGAAATGACTATCTCCATGAGTCTGTTGACTATATTTTTATCGTCCATTCTCAGAATCACATTAACATATGACATAGTCCATTCTGTTAGTCTAAAATACCATATTTGCTATGCTAGAATCACAATTCTTAGTCCTGTGTTTGTATCTCTCCTTCACCTTTCCTTTCTGCCTCAAAATTGTCTTGCCTTTTCAAAAACATTTTAGATGATTATGACAGAGATCAAAATTAAATTCACTAGTTCCTGGCATGTCTTTCCCCCCACTATGCTCAGGAATGTATGTTAATGTAAGTCCAACTGTTCTAATTTGTAACGAGAGGAGACTTCTATAAGTAGAGCCAAGATGGGAGTGTAGATGAAGCATTCAGCTGAGTTTTCCCAACATTCCTCTCCAAACAACTTTAAAATAATGCCTTAAATTGAACTCCAATGTGTCAAAGTCAATAAAAGATTGGACTGAGAAAACCTTAGAGGGAGGAAGCAGAGACAAAATGGTGGGGAAAAGGCAGAAACTAACCTAGATTTCTCCCCAAACTCTTCAGAATACCTTTAAGTAATGACTCTAAACAAATTTTTGAGCAGCACAACTCATAAAAAGATGGAATGAAACAATTGTCCTGCCACAAATACTATCTGTATACAAAGGATGTATATGGAATTGATTGCCTTCTCAG
This sequence comes from Antechinus flavipes, assembly GCF_016432865.1. Taxonomy (NCBI): domain Eukaryota; kingdom Metazoa; phylum Chordata; class Mammalia; order Dasyuromorphia; family Dasyuridae; genus Antechinus; species Antechinus flavipes. Next base: position 658,873,445 of record NC_067399.1, read on the forward strand.
TAAAGGGTGTTAGGAATAGAGGAAAGGAGAAAATCTGGAACTCAAAGTTTTAGAAATAAATGCTCAAAATTATTTTATATGTATTTGGGGAAAATAAAATACTAAATTAAAAAAATAAAAAAGAAAGAAACATCAACAGAAAAATAGCTGAGTCAAACAGAATTGACAAGTTCAGGCAAAATGGATTCTATTGCCAGAATAGATAATTCTCTGTGACTAGATTGCAAAAGGGACTAATTAAGGCCAAAGCAGGAGGGAGAGATGTATCTGGATTTTAACACCACATTTTTCCTATAATTCAACAGTTTAATTCTTCAGGTCAAGAAAGTAGAAGATACTCTCCTTTTGATATAGAAATTCTCAAAAATCTGAAAAAGGCTTGCATTCTTTATGGGGCTACATCAGCTTATGTTAAGATGTTATTACAGAATCTGGCTTTTGAAATCTTGGCCCCTAATGACTGGAAATCTATAGCAAGGATATGCCTAGAACCTGGACAAAACTACTTGTGGCTTTCTGAATATAGTGAGCTCTGTAGGATACAAGCCCAACAAAACAGTCAAAGTGGAGTTCATGCTGCAATCACCTGTGACTTACTAACAGATGTAGGTCCTTATGCAGACATCGCAGTACAGAGTAATTATTCCATAGCAGCATATGAGCAAATTGCTGCTAATGCTATCAAAGCGTGGGCTTCTCTCCACAATAAAGACGACAAGGGTGGGGCCTTCACAAAAATAACACAAGGGCCAAATGAACCCTTTGCTGACTTTGTGGGACGCTTGCAGACAGCTATCACAAGAACTAATGGGGAAAATGCAGTAATAGACATTTTGATAAGGCAACTTGCTAAGGAAAATGCTAATGAGGTTTGCAGAAGAATTATACTAGGACTGCCCAAGGATGCTCTTTTAGAGGAGCTCATAAGACGCTGTGCCACAGTGGGCACAAATGCCTTTTATAGCCAGGCTATGATGCAGACTTCCCAAAATCCAAACATGGGAAGACAGAGTCCCTCCTGGCAAGGGACTTCCAGAGAGACTTGTAGATGCTTTCAGGGTGGTAAAGTAGGGTATCTGAAAGATCAATGTTGGTATAGAGACAGAATGGGAAAACAGGGTGGGAGAACAAGACCCAATACCTCATGTCCAAAATGCAGCAGAGGCTTCCATTGGGCCTCAGAATGTAGAAAGATTCAGGGAAACGGGATGAGGGGCCCAAGGCAAAAAACACTTGGGGCATGATGACAATCAATGGTGCACCCAGAGAGTGCCTAGAAGTCCAGTACCCAGACATGACCAATCAGCCAGAAAGCCATATGATGGGAGAAGGGGATTACACAGTCAACCAGCCAGGAAGCAACCTGATGGCAGAAGGAAATTACAATTGGGGAGAATAGAGCTGTATGCAGCTGGGACAACTGAGATACCCCCTGGAGAGGTGAAATCTGTTTCTCTCCAGCCTATGGATCCCTTGCCTCCAGGCACAGTAGGCTTGACCATTTCATCTCCTTTTTATATGTAGAAAACAGTGTCCATCCACACACTGATGTGGGAAACTGGGGAATGTGTAGATAATATCCCAGTCACTAATACAGGTAGACAATGTGTGACTTATCACCCAGGAGAAGTAGTAGCATCAGGTTTACTCACACAGAATCGTAATAAGCAACCTGATGATAGTCACCCAGAGTCTGACTCCAGACCACAAAATCCAGGAATATACTGGGTAGCTGCTGTGTGACCACTGACCGACCTATGCTCATGATCTATATAAATGGCCTACCATTGGAAGGATTGGTAGACACAGGTGAAGATCATACAGTCATTAGAGGTGCCAATTTGCCCAGTCACTGGCCAAAGATTAAAGCAGACACCTACATGTCTGGCGTAGGAGGATCAATAGCAGCTGAAGTTAGTCCTACCACTATGAGATGGACTTTTGAAGGCAAAACAGGAGCTTTTACTCCTTTTATAATTGAAAAATGTACCATCTATATATTACCAACAAAGTTCAACAGCAAGAAGTAGAATGAGAAATTCCATTTAAAATAACTGTGGACCACATAAAATACCTATCAAGAAAAACCCAAACTTTTCACACATATAAATAAATATCCAAAAAATTAGAGAAACAGTAATTGCTCATGGGTAGGCCAAGCCAATATAATAAAAATGACAGTTATACCTAAGTAGCACCATATTAACCAAACTATCAAAGAATAATTTATGGAGGTAGAAAAATCAATAACAGAATTCGTTTGGAAGATGTAATGGTCAAGAATGCAAAGGGAACTAATGTAAAATAAATATGAAGAAAGGAGGCCTAGTAGTTACAGATTTCAAACTATATTAAAAATGTACTAATCATCAAGACAATACAGTACTAGCCAAGAAATACAGTGGTAGGTCATTGGAATGGATAAGGTACACAATACACAGTAGTAAATGACAATAGTATTCTAATATTTGATAAATCCAAAGATCCAAGCTTTGGGGTTAAGAACTTAAAATATGACAAAAAAACTCCTGGGAAAACTTGAAAACTGTTTGGAAGAAGCTAGTCATAGTTCAATATCTCATACTATATATTAAGATAGGTCAAAATGAAAAAATATATATTGGTATAAAAGGTGATAACATAAATAAATTAGAGAAGCTTGAGAAAATATGCCTATCAGATCTATGGACAAAAGAGGAGTTTAAGACCAAATATGAGACAGAAGGGATATGCAAAGTAAAACTGATAATTTTGATTATATGGAAGTAAAAAGGTTTTGAAAAAATATTTTATGGAATAAATTAAAGAACATATAAATAATAATAAAAGTTTATCTAGCGATGGTGTCCCATTCACCTTTATATGTAGGTTTAATGTGATTTAATGGGAATATATGTGCATATGTGTGTGTGTATACACACACACACATATACATGCACATATATATACATGCACAAACATACATATATGCATATACACACATACATACATGCATATATATATAATTTTTGTAGCACTCATACCACCATCCAAGACTTTCATTGAATTACAGTTAAAAGGGACATTAAAAATTCTGTCACATAAACACAGAATTGGAGAGTTGTTAATAATCTCAGTAATAATCTGGTTCAACCCATATGTACCAAAGAATCTCTGGTATAAAAAGTCTAACAAGTTGTAGTTTCTTAAGCACTTTTTGTTTTCAAGTCCTCAATTTTATAGACATGGAAGGTCATAGAAAGCAAATATGCCAAAGGCATATATGTCATAAATTTTATAGATGGGATTTGAACCGACACCTTTTCTTACTGAGCCTTAGTGGTGTCCACTGTAACACTTGGACTCTTAAATGTGGTGAAAGGGTATTAAAAACACATAAGACCTAAGAGAAAAAAATAATTGGGGTGATCTTTTAAACTATGATAACATTAATCTAGATTCAGAATTCACATTCAACAGGCATAGTCTTAAAGAGGATGGGTACAAGGTTATTACTGCTCAGAATATTTATTTAAATAAGACAAGGAAAGAGGAAGCTCATAGCACAAAAGTAATAAACAATTAACAAGCACACTACAACAAACAAACAAACAACATACAGCATACATCATCAGCACTCCAAGAAAACACCAATATCTGAATTCCTTGACTGGGAGGATAGTCAGAGCTATTCAGAATCTTGATTGGGAATCACTGGTAGGCATGTTTGTACAAGACTTCCTAGTCTAAATCCTCAAAGTCCTTTTCCACTAAGGGTTTTTTATAGACCAAGAACAAAGAAGACACTTCTCTAAATATTCTCGTTTGATACATGACTTTTGAGATGTAGCATTTTCTCAGCTACAGAGTACTTCATCACAAAAGGCACACCAATATGAATATTATGGAATATTATTGTTCTGTAAGAAATGACCAGTAGGATGATTTCAGAAAGGCCTGGAGAGACTTATATAAACTGATGCTGAGTGAAATGAGCAGGACCAGAAGATCATCATACACTTCAACAACAATACTATATGATGATCAATTCTGATGAACGTGGCCATCTTCAACAAGGAGATGAACCAAATCAGTTCCAATAGAGCAATAATGAATTGAACCAGCTATGCCTAGGGAAAGAACTCTGGGAGATGACTATGAACCACTACATAGAATTCCCAATTCCTCTATTTTTGTCCACCTGAATTTTTGATTTCCTTCACAGGCTAATGGTATACCCTTTCAAAGTCTGACTCTGTTTATACAGCAAAATAACTGTTTAGACATGTATACATATATTGTATTTAACTTATACCTTAACATATTTAACATGTATTGGTCAACCTGCCATCTGGGGGAAAGGGTGGGGGGAAGGAGGGAAAAAGTTGGAACAAAAGAATTTGCAATTGTCGATGCTAAAAAATTACCTATGCATATATTTTGTAAATAAAAAGCTTAAAAAAAAGAGGCCCACCAAGGAGAGTATTTGTTTATTCCTTTAGGAGTTTTTTAGGGTAAACATCGGCCTGTAATAAAGAATATTTAGTAATAATTAATGCACCAGAAGAGGAACTTTTCTGCTTTACTAGGATTCCTTACAACTATTGGTGCTCTTTTAAATGTTTTTACTTGTCAGTATTTTTTAATCCAGTAAAGAACATTTGAATATTTTCATTTAAATCCTATATTTCCTTGGTTATTGCTTTCTGACTTGGTGACAATTATTTAGTGTCTTTGAATCCTCCATAAGAGAAAGAAAATAGCAGCTATCAAGTTTTGAAAGTCAGGTTTGAATAGGAGTTCTGACAGCAGCAAGGGACCTCATAGAAACTGCCCTTCAGCAACATGGAAGGAAAAATCTTCCATTGTGAAAGATAAAAACAAAAGTTTTATCTTTAAAGAGCTGGTTACTTGAAATGCTTCTTAGAGCAGTTAAAAAAAAAACTTGTCTCCATTGTCTTAATTTAGTTTCATGTCCATTAAAATAAAAATACCATTTTTTAGACTTTCAGAAACAGAAAAAATACTATCATCTACAGCGAAACTTGTTTATGCCTTGTAATATTACAAGAGTACCACATAGAGTATTGCCTAATATGGCAATCCCCAATACAGTTGAGGGAGAATTAAGATAATTATATGGTGCTTTGGAATACACATAAATTGCCAAGGGAAACATGGCTTTGCATTTCGGGACCTGGACAAGTTTCATGCAGTGACTAATTAACGTAAAAGCATTCTTGCTCTACTATCAGTCTGGCACCAACAAAAGAAGAAAAATGGAACACTGACTTCCTCAAGAAGAGGGGAAAATACATCAAAAGGAGATAGCACTATTTGCTAATTGTTTTGTCTAGAAAAGAGGATCTTAAGAGTCTAGCCAGAAAAGGGTTAGAAACAATATGCAGTTTGGATTTTCATTGAAGTATAGTGAGTTAAGGCAATCACAAACACATACACACACCAACACAGTAATGATTTAAGAGAGTTGGGAACATTAAGGTAGAAGGGGCTGGGCATTGACACTCTAATAATGTGTAATTTCATTGATATGGTCAGTTCTTCTGATTATCTGTATGTTATATCATCCATACTTACCTATCCTGTGCAATTCAGGATGTCCACACAAGATGCTGGGGATATTTTCTGATTTCTTTTGACATAATAAATATGTCAATGAATTGTACAAGAAAACCAGTAGCAGGAATAGAGAATGATTCATTGATTCCAAATGATGGGAGGAAGAGATTTAAGAGAGTCAGATATTAAAAGAGTGACATATTAATAACTATTTTTTGCTGTTTTAAAATTTTGAAGAGAAGGTATATATTTTTTATTCTTATTCAATAATCTCCAGAAATTTATATTATCTAAATTTTCTAACATTCTATTAATCTCCTTAACTTTATCTTTTGTAATTTTATGGTTAGATTTATCTGAAACTCAGAAGGATCTAGATAAAATTAATATGATAACAATTTCTATTTATTTCTGTAACATTTAATTTTACCTTCAAGAATATGAATCCTATTTGGCACACATATATTCTGTATTGATGTTATTCCATTGACTACGATACCTTTTAGAAGAATGTAATTTCCCTGAATATCTCTTTTAATTGGGTTAATTTTTGCTTTTCTTTGTATAAGAACATGATTTCTAACTTTTTTTTTCCCATTTCATCAGTACCACAATAGATTTCACTCTAATATTTAATTTTAACTCTGTATGCCTTTGTCTTTCAAATGTATCTCTTATAAACAATATATTGTTGCATTCTGGTTTCTAATCCATTCTTTTATTCTCTTCCATTTTATAAGTGAGTTCTTCCCATTTATATTCAGAATGAGCTCTATAATTTTGTATTTCCCTTTACCCTATTCTCTTTTATTTATTCTTTTCCTAATTTACACAGTCCTGCCTTTAAAATTTAAAATCTAAGATTTGATCACTCATCCCTTAGTATACCTTTTTTTCTTATTCCCCCACATCTTTCTTGTAACAACTTTTCCTCCTGCTGCTTCCCTGTTGAGTAAGATTAAATTCTATACCTAACTTTGGGGGGGGGGATGGGTGTATGTGTGTGTGTGTGTGTGTGTGTGTGTGTGTGTGTGTGACTGTATTCTTTTTGAATCACTTCAGATGGGAGGGAGGTTTAAGCATTTGTCACTTTTCCCCCTTGTCCCCTCCATTGTAAAAATTCTTTTTGGCATCCCTTTTTTACAAAAAATAATTTGCCCCATTTTTCTTTTCCATTTTCCCTTGTTCTGGCCCAACTCTTTTCCTCTTATTTCCATTCTTAAAAAAAAAATCACCCCAATACTGCCTATGTAGACTCCTTCTAGCTGCCCTAATAATGATAGATATTAGGAACTATGTATATCATCTTCTCATATTAGAAAGTTAAAAAGTTTAACCTTATTAAGTTCCTTATGGTTTATCTTTCATGTTTACCTTTTATGCTTCTTTTGAGTTTTGTTTTTGAATGTCAAATTATCTAGTCAACTCTAGTCTTTTTATTAGGAAAGCTTGAAAGTCCTCTAATTCATTAAATATTTAGTTTCCCCTGAAGAATTATATTTAGTTTTGCTCATTACTCCTAATTCCTTTGACATCCAAATACATACTTCAAACTCTATGCTTCTTAAAGTGGGAGATTCTAAATTTTATGTGATCCCTAACTATAGCTCCAAAGTTTTAAAGTTCACAAAATTTTCTCTTTGGTCTGTGAGTATTGGAATTTGGCCATAATATTTGTGGAAATTTCATTTTGCTATCTTTTTCTGGGAGTTATCACTGGATTATTTTAATCTCTGCCCTTTGGTTTTAAGATATCAGGTCAGTTTTCCTTTATGATGTCTTGCAATATGATGTATTTGCTCTCTTTGATTATAGCTTTCAAGTGATTCAGTAATTCTAAAATTCTTTCTCCTTGACATTTTTTTTCAGAGCAGTTGTTTTTCAAATGAGATATTTTTAATTTATTCTATTTTTGTTCTTTTGACTTTTTATTATTTTTTGGTATCTCATGGAATTATCTTCTATTTTAACAGTTCTAATTTTAAAAATTGATTTTTTTGAGTGCGGTTGTATACCAAGATTATAAAGTTGTAATACTTTCTTTTGTAATTTAATTGCATTATTCTCATTTCTTTTTTTCACATTTTCTTCCACTTATCTTACTATGAATTCTTGTTGGGTTTATAATCTACATTTTTTCAAGGCTTTGTTCATATTTTTAAGTCATTTTTTTTTAGTTTTTTTCATCTTTCCTGTTACCATAGAAGCTTTTTATAGTCACACCTTGTTGTTGTTTGCTCATTTTCCAATATTACTTCTTGACTTTGACTTTTATGTTGGAATTGAGATTTATTTACATCTGATGGGGGTGGTTATACTGAGTTTCTGGAAATAAATCTTAGTGTCTATAGGTTTTTAACACAGATCTAGTCATTTTCTTCCTGCTCTATGTTCTGGTTCAAACCCAAGTAAGGCTCTTCTACCTCATAGCCTTGTACCTTTTTGTTTAGAAAGGGACTTGTGGAATGGTCCAATCCTAGACAATTTCCTTGATCTGAAAGTGGAGTCTACTGGCATTGGCCCCATACTCAGGATATGTGAAATTCAGAGATATCATCAGCCACACATAAGAGTGAGAAATAATATAAAGTAAAAGATACGTACCAAAAAGGAGCAGTTTCTATCCATGAAAGCAGCAGAGTGAAAAAGATTTGGTCAGCTTTAGTCTGTCACTATTGATCATTGGATCATCTCACAAATAACTGCTCTAAGTTCTTTCTGTTATGATTTTTTTTTCTTGGAGTGACCTCAGAAAATTACTCTCCATGATTGCATCTTTATGCTTGGAAAATGTCCAAAGAATTCTGAAATCCCTGTGTCATTCTCTGTGGAGGCTTTTAGGTATTTCAGATTGTTTATTCATAAACGTCTTATGACTGAAGTTTTTAAGGACTCCATAAAAGAAAGCTTCACTAGCATTCCTGGGCCTTGCCAGACAGCAGACCATTATTGCTAATTCCATTATGTTCCAAAGAACTAGACTATAGTGGTGATGAGAAGCAAGGAAAAATGGAAATAATTGCATTTCTAAGAAATCAATGTTATTGATATTCCTGACTATTGAGATAGAGACTGGATTCAAATGGAAAATCCATTTCTGTGACCAAATATATTGACATTCCTGACCCTATCTTTGATCACTTTGACTCTGCCTCAATTTTGTTTGCTTAGAATTTCTAATCTTTATATGATAATCAATCAGTGCCCCACAGTCTTTTGTAATCCTCTCTGATTTTTTGTGACCCCATTTGGAATTTTCTGAGCAACGATACTGGAGTGGTATGCCATTTCCTTTTCCAGATCATTTTACAGATGTGGAACTAAGGAAATTAGCCTTACCAAGAATCACACAAATAGAATCTGAGGCTGGATCTGAGGCTCATATTTTCCTTATTATTATTATTATTATTATTAAAGCCTTTTATTTTCAAAATATATGCATAGATAATTTTCAACATTTACCCTTGCAAAATCTTGAGTTCCAATTTTTACCTCCCTTCCTCAAACTCCCCTCGATGGCAAGTAATAGAATTGTTAAAGATGTGCAATTCTTCCATATATATTTCCACAGTTATCATGCTGCAGAAAAAAAATTAGATCATAAAAGAAAAAATAAGAAAAAATGCAAGTAAACAACAATAAAAAAATAAAAATACTATGTTGTCAGTCCCTACCATTCTCTCTCTGGGTGTAGATGTCTCTTCTCATCACAAGAACATTGGAATGGGCCTGAATCACCTCAGTGTTGAAAAGAGCCATGTCCATCAGAATTAGTCATTGTATAATCTTCTTATTGCCCTGTATAATGATCTCTTGGTTCTGCTCATTTCACTCAGCATCAGTTCATGTCAGTCTCTCTAGACCTCTCTGAAATCATTCTGCTGGTTGTTTCTTACAGAACAATAATATTCCATAACATTCATATGCCACAATTTATTCAGCCATTCTCCAACTGATGGGCATCAACTCAGTTTCCAGTTCCTTGCCATTACATAAAGGGCTGCTACAAACATTTTTGCATATGTGGGTCCCTTTCTCTTATTTAAGATCTCTTTGGGATATAGATCCAGTAGAGACACTGCTGGGTAAAAGGGTATAAACCATTTAATAGCTTTTTGAACATAGTTCCAAATTGCTCTCCAGAATGATTGCATCAGTTCACAACTTCACTATCATTAGTGTCCCAATTTTCCCACATCTTTTCCAACATTTATCATTATCTGTTACCGCCATCTTAGCCAATCTGAGAAGTATATAGTAGTAGCTCAGACTTGTCTTAATTTACATTTCTCTGATCAATAATGATTTAGAGCATTTTTTCATATGACTAAAATGCTTTTAATTTCTTCATTGATAATTGTTCATATTCTTTGACCATTTATCAATTGGAGAATTGCTTAAATTCTTATAAATTTGAGTCAATTCTCTATGTATTTTACAAATGACACCTTTATCACAATTTTTGGATGTAAAAAAGTTTCCCAGTTTATTGCTTCCCTTCTAATCTTGTCTGCATTAATTATTTTGTACAAAAACTTTTTAATTTAATATAATCAAAATTACTCGTTCTGCATTCCATAATGATATCTAGTTCTTCTTTGGCCACAAATTCCTTCCTTCTCCATGGATCTGAGAGGTAAACTGTCCTTTGTTCTTCTAATTTGCTTATATGATCATTCTTTATGTTTAAATCACGAACCCTTTTCGACCTTATCTTGGTATATGGTGTTTCTAATTTCTGCTAATTCTCAATTTTCCCAGCAATTTTTGTCAAATAGTGGAACTCAGATCTTCCTGACTCCAGTGTCGATGTTGTTCCTACTGTGCTGCTTAGCTGTTCTCTCCCTCAATCAATAAGAAAATATGTAAAAGCCAATCATGTGTGAAACTATATTAGGGTTTAGGATCATAAATAAAAAGAATTTTACAATCACTACAAACTTGCATTTTGGGGAGAAGACCACAAGTACTTTAATGATTATACAAAATGAAAACAATATAACATAAGATGTTAAATCCAAGGTAGGTAGGATTTCACTTTGGAAATCAAATAATTTTCAACATTTACCCTTGCAAAATCTTGAGTTCCAATTTTTCCCTCCCTTCCCCAAACTCCCCTAGATGGCAAGTAATAGAATTGTTAAAAATGTGCAATTCTTCCATATATATTTCCACAGTTTGGAAATCAATATTACTATTACTGCAGCTGTTACTACTACTACTGTAACTACCACTAATTAAAATAACTTTTATATAACAATTTAAAGTTCACAAAATGTTTGCATATATTATCTCATTTGTTCCTCACAATAATTCTTGTAGATCATTGCTGCTATTATGTGATTTTGCAAAACTGAGGTAGAGGAAGATTGTTGCTTGCTCAGAATTCACAGAGCTAGTCAGTTGGGGCAGTATTAGAACCCAAATAATCCCATTTCAGAATCTAATACTTTATTTATGGACTCATTACTTAATAAATAATAAAATAGTAAGCTAAACAGATGGCAACATGTCCCTCTTCTCCTCCTGTTAGAGTAAGAATTCAAACCTGGTAATTTCCTTAGCTTCAACATTGTATTCACCAAACCATTGTAATCCGACCAACTGAGAGTTATAGATAAAGAGGAATCAAATTTTCCTACCTTTGGGAAACTGGCTAATCTTGACCTCTTTCTAGGGAAATTACAGGCTCATCTGATTTGCTTTCATTGCCTCACTTGTCATGTTGTGAGTGTTAAATGTGCATCAATGTTGCTAAGACCACATATCTTCCTGAATCTAAAAAGTCCCTGACTGTCTGATGACTAATAAGTTAAAATGAAAATTCATAGTAACATTTTAGGCCTTGTATAATTGTCAAAAGAGACCCCTGTGCAGTCATTTCTCACAGCTCTGTGACATGTCCTTACTTTTTCGGCCTATCTAATTGTTCTGCAAATACATTGCATATTTGCCCATCTCTGATCTTTAGTACTCTGCAAGTAGTATTCTTTGGCCTGGAATAGTTAGTTGTGTTAGTACCATCTCTCCTGTGGAAACTTTCCTTTACCCAAACCTGTTCAGTAAAAGAAGAAAGACTCATCTCTCCTCCTGTCATACTATTTGATATAATTTCCTCTCTTCTGTGCTTACATTAACCAGGAATATGAGTTTAAATCCAATCTCTGATGACTTTGTTGTGACTTTCAATTAAAAAATCATGAGCTTGAACTAAAAGCCTCAGAGGCCTTTTCTAGGTCCAATATTGTATAACCAAGGTGCACTTGGAATTATCATATTCAGTCATAGAATCTTAGAGCAGGTAGTTGTTTTAGACACTATCTAATCTAACCCATCACTTTCAAAATGAGCCAATTGAGGCTCTTAGAATATGAGAATATTATTTCTTGAATTCCTGAGCCCCTTTCAAAGCTCAATTCAAGTGCCACTGACAATAAGATTCTTTCGTCCATTCTGAAATTCTGCTCTTTTTCTCCAAACCTCGTTGACTTTATTTTATATGCATATTTATATTTATTTGTATTGTATATTTATTTATATTGCATAAATCTCACCACCACCATACAACTGAGTAGTAGAATACAAACTTCTCCAAAAAATAGACTATTTCATTTTCATCTCTCTCTCCCCAAAACTTAGAAGAATGCTTGGCATATAATTGGAATTTGATAACATTTTCAACGTCACAAGTAAAATTTGTAAGAATCAAATTACAAACACATTTGCTTTTTATCTTAATGGTGTTCCTGATCCTCAAGAAGCAAATAATTCTAATGCTACTGGTTTGGGAGGGGTAAAGGGATGTCTCATAGTAAGCACTGGCTGAAGTTTCTACTTGATCTGCAATCAGATGGTCTTGGCTAATTCAAAGCAATTTGACCCTGTGCAACTCACAGCCCCTCTCTCAGTTTTAGTTTCTTCATATATTAAAATTAGAAGTAGATGTATGACTTCTGAAGCCCTGGAGATCAAACAAATGTTCTATGGTACTTTAACAATGTCTTAATTTGCATTGGATCAACAAATATGGATTCACATAAGAGAGAGGGTAGAATAATTCATCATCCATCATGTGTTTGGCTCTAATTCTGAGGTACTTTTTAATTTTACCTCCCAAATAGAACAGAAATTCTCCACATTGAGTACATGGAATTATTAGAGATACGTAGATAAATGTTAGTGAGGTGTCTATGAACTTAGATAAAAAAACCCCAAAATTTCTTTATGTAAATGTAACTTATTTTCCTTTATATTCTTATGTACAATTTTTAGACATTTGAAAACTTCATTCAGAGAAAACATGGACTTTATAAACTTCAGATTGTTATTGGGGATGTGTATGTACACATATACACACACAGAGTTGTTCAGTTATTCATTCATGTCCAACTCTTCATAACCCTATGGGCCATAGCATGACAGACCCTTTTGTCCTCCACTATCTCCTAAAGTGTGTACAGATTACAGGTCATTGCTTCCACGACACTATCTATTCATCTTATCTTCAGTTTCAACCATATCTTCATGGTTTATAGGCATTCTATTTCTCAAAAAAAAAAAGTACCTAAGCTATGCTGAACATGGTCTAAAATATTGCAAAGATAAAACATAAAATAAAACAGGTTTTGCTTCCTAGGATATGTAACATCAAAAGAAATACTGTGTAAGTATTAATTATATAAAATATATACAAAATCAGCATAAGGAGGGAGGCAAATGTAGATGTACTAAGATGAGATGTACTAAGAATGGTCACACAAAGATGAAGCTGAAACTGAGATTTGCAGGAAACTGAAGATTTGAAGGAGAGGAGCAGAGAAGGAAGTGCATTTTAAATATCAGGCATAGCCTATGCAAAAATATGGATAGGTGAGATGGAATATATTGTAGGTAAGAAACAGCAAGTAGTCTATTTGGAGAAAGCTTAGAATTGGTAAGGGGAGTAATGAATACCCTGGAAAGATAGGGTAGAAATAGATTTTGGGGAGTCATTATATAATAATCACAAGAATTTATACCGGAAGCTGGCCCATTGTTGGTGCTTAATAAATGTCTGTTGACTGACATATGGGAATCTCTATATAATAAGCAGCCGTAAGAACTTCTTGAGCAGGGAATTAAATTGGATGGTTAAACATGCTTTTGAGGAATAACACTTAAACACCGGAACAGGAAAGCTAGAGCATCCCCAAGACTTCAGAAATATGGACATTTTCTAAAGGAATGGCATATGATATTAAGTAGTTTGCAGGAATTGAGGGACTGTTAACCCAAGGAATGATTTTATTAGTATGAAACATGGAAACATTTGAAGAATAATTCAAGGAAGGCCATAATCAATGCATTACAGTCTAATGAAGTTGTCTGAGTACATTTGATAAGTTTAACTTGACAGACTCAGCTTGCCATTCGTCAATAATCTTTTTCTTACTATTATTTCCTTTAGTTCTCTTAAGATTTTCTCCTCTCAGCTACATTTTTATGTACCTGCTTTCTGCTCAAATGGATGAGTCCCATCACTGCAAGAGTGCATGAAAACAAATGGAAAATAAAGACATCATTGATTCCATTTCATAAATAAAAAGTATATTTTTATATCCTCAAAATAAAAAAAAAATTCCTTTGATTTTCTAGCATAATATTCATGGTTTAGTGATGTTCTCTAAATTGAGAGTGAGTATAAAAGAGCCCATGGCTGATTTGGCAAAAAAGTAATTGAGCTCTCCCCTAATGCTTTGAGATGAAATTGTTGACTATCTCACAAAAGAAAATCAGGGAATAATTGAGAAACATAGTAATTATTTTATATAAGATGGGGGTATATTAAGTATAAATTTGTCCAATTTCCTCATTTTACGGAAGGGGAAACTAGACTTCAAAGAAATTAAATATTTTCCAAAAGTGACACAAGGATTAAGTAGAAATGGTGGGATTTGATTACAAATTTAGTACTCTTTCCCTTACAACAGTGAAAGGCAATTTAGCTTTGGAAATTACACAGAATATTAACATATTTATACATAGGACTATAGAAGTTTCTTTTTTATTAAAGCTTTTTATTTTCAAAACATGTGTAGATAATTTTTCAACATTAGCCCTTGAAAAACCCTATATTCCAATTTTTCCCCCTTTCCCCACACCCTCCCCTAGATGGCAAGTAGTCTAATATATGTTAAACATGGTAGAAATATATGTTAAATCCAATATATGTATATATACATACATATACATATATGTACATACACACACAATTATTGTGCCACACAAGAAAAAAAAAGAGAAGCAAAATAAAATGTAAGCGAATAACAACAAAAAGAGTGAAAATGTTATGTTGTAAACCACACTCATTCCCCATAGTTCTCTCTCTGGATGTAGCTGATTCTCTTCATCACTGAACAATTGGAACTGGTTTAAATCTTCTCATTGTTGAAGAGCGCAACGTCCTTCATGCTGGATCATCATATAGTTTTGTTGTTGCCATTTATAATGATCTGGTTCTGTCATTTCACTTAACATCAGTTCATGTAAGTCTCCCCTAGCCTCTTTTAAATTATCCTGCTGGTCATTTCTCATAGAAAAATAATGTTCCATAACATTCAAATACCATAACTTATTCAGCCATTCTCCAGTTGATGGGCATCCACTCAGTTTCCAGTTCCTTGATGCTACAAAAAAGGCTGCCACAAACATTTTTGCACATGTGGGTCCCTTTCCCTCCTTTAAGATCTCTTTGGGATATAAGACCAATAGTAACACTGCTGGATCAAAAACTGGTATGCACATTTTGATAAATTTTTGAGCATAGTTCCAAACTGCTCTCCAGTGGTTGGATCTATTCACAACTCCACCAACAGTATATCCCTGGCCTGATTGTTGAGAGTTATCTTTCAGGTGAAAATGATGATATCTCTCAATCCTACAATTCCAGGTGTGAAATTGCTCCCCAATATGTATAGGAAGCACAGGAACCTGACCACTAGCTCTTCATTCATTGCTATCATTCAAAGCTTCTCATGTATATATGAGGGCTCATCATTGTGTCAAGGCCCATTCAATTCAGATCCTGGAAATGGAAAATAAAAATTACAGTTATCTGATGTCTCAGACCTGCAGTCAAGAAATTTTACAGCTCCAAAATCAGGTTCCCTACCCTGTTGAGTTCTGAATTGCTAGCACAAACTATGTTTTACTGCCAAGAGACCCAATACTCTCTGTTAAATGCAGAAGGAGAATATGTTTTATTTGATCTGTTTAAGTAACATTCTCAATTGGGGAAAATAATTCATGCAGTAACATAATGTTCCTCCCCCAATTCCTTCCTGTAAATCAGTTATGATTTTTGCCCCAAATTTTTTCATTTACTTTTCCTTCTTTACTAGTGCTTTGTGTGTGTTCTTTTTCTACTTCTTACACATAGAGAACAAAGAATCACAGATCAAGAACTAGAGTTCTGGGCAAAGAAAAGCATAACTATTAAAAGAAATGTTTGAGGGCTTCACGCCCTCTGAGACCATGTTGTCCAACCTCCTTATCTTACAATTGAGGAAATTGAAGACTAGGAAGGTTAAGATGTCTTGCCCTGGGCCACATAGGTAGTAAATAGCAGAGCTGGGACACCAACCTAAGCCTTCTAATTTTAGAGCCAATGTTCTTTTACCTGTACTCCCTTGCTTCATAAATCAGTATTGGACACAGTAAAAGAAAAAAACAAACAAAGAAACAAAAAAGAAACACAACACAGTGTTTTACAGTAAGTTCTTATTGACTTGTAGTCTTTAGCCTCATTATTGTATACTTCCAAAAATCGGTGATGAACCATTCATATTGCCTTACTGATCGAGGATCCTCAGAGAGATTTCAATCAACTAGATCTCTGGACCATAGTTATCAGGAAAGATCTTGTTTAGGCGATAAACTTGGGAAAGTCTGAGAAACAAAAGATTGGTAGCTGGAATAGATCTTTGAGAAGATTTAATTCTACACTGTGATTTTACTGGACAATCTTACATCTCCAGGTGTTGGTTAATTGACTTGTGTATCATTACAAAGAGAAAATGCAGAAGAGACAGATTCACTGTTGTAGTGAGCAGAAATAGAAGGGATTTGATGAGGTCTTTAAAATGGAACTATTTTGTTCAAGCTAATTTATAATCTCCTGACTGACTATCTAGTGAAGTTTTTGTTGGTCTTTTACCTTCCACTCTACAAAAGGCCAGTGTTTTCCAAATTTATAAATTTGGTAAATAAGCAATGTCACTTGATGGATAAAAAGTAAGCTTAAAAAATCAGAAAACCGAAGTTCCTGTCCCACATCTCACATATACTGGTTGTGTGACTCCAGGGAAGTAATTAAACCTCTCAAGGCTCCAGGCAACTCTAATAGTTGCAGAAGTGTTGCCAATCAACATTGGCAGAGCAAATTTCATTATCTAGGCTCTCTCTCTACACTAATGTAATTGTCATTCTGTACCAAATATATTTTTGAGCCATAGATTTGGTTTGTTTACTTTAAAGAAATAATCTTCAATGTATCTGGGCTCTCACTGACTTGGGTTCACCTCCCAAATAGCTTCCAACACAGTCTTTCTAACTTTTATAATTCCTTGATATTATTATTCATGTCTTTCCACAAATTAAATAAAAGGTTTATCACTAAGACACTAGAGGCTTTATTTTGATTTCTTTAATATTTCATGTATATCACAGAAGCACTTTGGCAAGATTTCGTTCATTCTTTTCTCTGATGGCATGGCTTGATCTCATATTTTATGTATATACTTTCTTGGTGATGCCTTTGTTATGTCACTCCTATGTATGTAGGCCAACATTAATGACTTGTTTTAACTTCTCACATCCACTATTGCTCTTTCCATTGCTTTCTCTGTCACCTTTAATTTTATAATTTTTCATTATTCTAAGTGATAGAGCATTGCTAGGTGAATATTGGAATAAAAATAGCTTTTCACTAAGAAGAAAAATTGAGATCAACAAAAGAGCTATAAAACTTCTCAAGAATTATTCGTTAATTTTTGTATTCAGTTTTGTAATCAGTTACTTGTTCATCTGTAAAACCCATTCTAGATACCTATTATAATAATAGACACACTTAATGGGATGTTCATTTAAGTCCATAGAATAATCTAAACAGCAGGTTTTCCTTATCCACCTAGTTTTTATTTTGTGGATCACTGAGCTTGTACCCTTTACAGTGGTAATGTTTCTGCATGAGTAGATCTTGTCATCTTTCCAGACATGACACAATCACCAAAACTGTGATTCAATCTTTATTCAATTTATTATTTTAGGAATATTTTGTAGACCATTAAATATTCATATGGTTAAGTGAATATATTTTATGGATTGTGCCTTTCTTTTTGCAAAGCATTGAGTTAAGTACTATGGGAACAAATAAAAAGAAGAAAAGATCTTCCAATTCTTAAGAATTTTATATTCTAATGAGTGAGGATTAGCAGGTTAAATATACAAGATGTAGAAAAAATAGTTGGAAGACAGCCTACAGAAACAGGTACTGCTTAGATTAGAAAAGGTTTCCTGCAGAAAGTGATGTTTAAGCTGAATCTTGAAGAACACCAGGGATTCTAAGAGTCAGTGAAGAGCAAGAACATTCAATGCATGGGGGATAGCTAGTTCAATGAAAAAGAGACCATAAATGGATTATTGAATACGAGGAATAGAAAGGAGGCCAGTCTATCTGATCCATAGAATATGTGGGAATGCTTTTTTAAGAAGACTGGAAAAATCATTGTAATTAATGTCATCATCATTAAATTTATGTGGCCTTTAAGGTTTTAAGTTGTTTTTCATATGCTATTTTATGTAAATCTCATGGGTTCTATCATTATCTTCCTTTTACAGATGAGGTAAGTATTATTAAATGAGTTGATCAGGATCACATAGCTAACACAGCTAATAAATGTCTTAGTTGGGATTTGAAGTCAGGTCTTCTGGTTTCCAAATTCAGCATCCCATCTACATCATCATCTGAATTAAGACTAATTTTCTACTATTTTATGAGAGCATATTGCTCATAATTAGGATTCATATTTTTTCCAAAAATGTTCTTTTAATGATACTATCATTGAACGATAGTGTTTGCTTTGGCTGCCAAATTTCCTTGCTTTAAAATGACTAAGGAAGTTTTGGGGAACTTGCAGCCTTCTTTTCATGTTGATTGGTGTATATTTTATATTAGTTAAATTTAAGTAAGAATTTTTAACTTCAGATAAATTTTGGAAGAATTTTGATGACCTTCACTCTTATGATAATACAAAAAATATGATTCCCAATACTTTTGTGATAATAAAAAGACACAAATTGTCTCCATTTCCCAACTTTTGCTCCTGTATTAAAAAAAAATCTACACACATATTGACTTTCCCTCAAACTTGCTAACTACTCAATTCCTCATCCTCTCTACTTCTCATGACTTATTCTTTGACCTCACCTAAGACACAGACAAAAATGATCATACTTTTGATCTTGTCATCCCACAGATCAAGATTTATGAAATCCCTTTATTTAACCATGATCTATTGGCTTTCTAATTTTTTAGCAGCTTTCTCTTATTACCCTCTATTTGATATCCATTATCCATATTATGACCTCCTCAATTTACTCCTAGGTCTTCTCTTATGTATTAGCCACACTCTGCTCTTTTTCCCTCCTTTGACTTGGTGAACTAATTCACCTTTATATTGTCTTCTTTTGTTTCTAGTCCTATTAACATTTTACTAATTATTCCTTGCCAAGCCTTGTCACAGATATCGATTGCCTATAGTTGTAGATTATGCTGATAGAGACAAATACATAGAGAATCAAAGGAAATATATGACACTATGCTTCCTTCTAGGCATGAAACATTTGTGTATAATGGAAAGATAGAACTATAATCTTTCTTTAGGGGTGATTGGTTGAGAACTTCTTGGAAAATAATTGGAAAAAAGAGGAAAAAATATCAGCATTAGGTATCCCAAAGTGAATAGGATAGGATAATCATTACCTTGACAATAATTAAAAGTAAGTAAAAGGTACAAGAGGACAGAATAAAGGACTAAAGATACGTCTATTGTTCATAAATCTTTTAAAGATTTTCTTTATAATATTGTTTCATTAATAGTACTTTACATCAGTTCATATAACTCTTCCTAGGTTTCTCTGAAATAATTATTTTTATATATCACAGAAAAATAGCAACTCATCACATGCAAATATCACAGTTTTCTAAGACATTTATCAATTGATGGATTACACAGAGAGTCTTGGAGAGACTTACATGTACTGATGCTAAGTGAAACGAGCAGAACCAGGAGATCATTGTACACTTCGACAACGATATTGTATGAGGATGTATTCTGATGGAAGTGGATTTCTTTGACAAAAAGACCTGAGTTTCAATTGATAAATGATGGACAGAAGCAGCTACACCCAAAGAAAGAACACTGGGAAACGAATGCGAACTATCTGCATTTTTGTTTTTCTTCCCAGGTTACTTTTACCTTCTGAATCCAATTCTCCCTGTGCAACAAGAGAACTGTTCAGTTCTGCAAACATATATTGTATCTAGGATATATTGCAACATATCTAACATATATAGGACTGCTTGCCATCTAGGGGAGGGGGTGGAGAGAGGGAGGGGAAAAATCAGAACAGAAACGAGTGCAAGGGATAATGTTGTAAAAAAAAAAAATTACCCTGGCATGGATTCTGTCAATATAAAGTTATTATTAAATAAAATAAAATAAAATATTAATTTAAAAAAATTGATGGATTACACTCTCCCCAATTGCCCCCCCCATTCAGGTGTACAGTTTCTTTTCACTACCCACAAAATAAGCTTTAATAAATATTTTTGTATATATTATTCCTTTCCTCTTCATTTGTTTATTTGGATTATAGTTTTTCTTATACTATTTCATTTGATATATGTCATTTCTGAGTCAAATGGTATGCAAAAATGAGTAACTTTTGGGGTATGGTTTCAAATTGACTTCCAGGACAACTAGACCAAGTTGGTAGACCAATCTACCAATAGTTCATTAATGTATCTGTTTTTCAAAACCTCCTACAAAAGTTGTCATTGTCCAGTTCTAGCAGTTTTGCTCAGCTAATTGATCTGAATTTGGAGTTCAAAATTGCTTTAATTTGTATTCTCTAATTATCAGTGATTTGGAGTATTTTTTCAATATATTTATTGATGAATTGGAGTTTTTCCTTTACAAACTGCCAACATAAAAGTTTTTTCTTTAGTGTTCACTTTTGATGAGGCTGGAATATAGAATTTTATATTAATTTTATTGCATATCTTTCTTTATAGAAAACTTTTGGTTGTCATCAGCAAAGAAAGAAAAAAAAGAAGGAAAGAAAGAAAGAAAGATTCAAATACCCAAATTAGAAGTTGTATATTGAGCCTGAATCATAGCATCTCAAAGATTAAAGGGTCTTAGGATCTAGGTAGCCTAACTAGTATCTGAACATCAATAATTTCTATAATAACTGTGACAGTTCTAGACTCTTGAGTCTTGAATCCGGAAAAACTAATGGCTAACTAGAATAAGAGACAGAGAATAAGAGAGTGCAAATTAATATCAATGTTGTGGGATGGTCAGCTGTGACTGACTTTGCTATTCTGAAGGTATCTAGCAAATACTATCCATATCCAAAGAAACAATTGATGGTGTCTGAATACAAATTGAAGTATATGTTTTAAACTTTATTTTTCTTAAAGTTTTTTTTGAGGGATTGGGGAATCTATGTTTTTTTTTTTTTTTTTGCAACATGACTTTTATGGAAATGTTTTGCATAATTTCACATGTGCCTTCTCAATGAGGGAAGAGGGAGAAATAAAGGGAATCTGGAACTCAAAAATTTAAAAACAAATGTCAAAAATGTTTTACATGCTACTTGAAAAATTATACATATATATATATATATATAGAAAGATGTATAAGTATATCTATCTATTTACATATATATGTATATATGGGGGAGAAAGAGAGAGACAGAGAGAGACAGAGACAGAGACAAAGACAGAGAGAGAGAGTGAAAAAAGAGTGGGAGAGGTCTTTATATAAAATGCTACTTTCTAGGATATAGTAGTACAATGAAGAATCAACTTAAAGTAGTCATAGAATGCATTTTGACTGAAAAAATACATGCATACATATGTATATCTTTGTATACATATACATATATATTTATATTTATCAGGGAATATTTATAAAACTCATTTAAGTATTCATATGATTGATATGATTTTTTCAGAGTGTCAGTTCAACAATTGCTGGTGTGAAGGGCAGTTTTTTATTAATTATTGAATAATTGTACAACTCTAAGAAAACAAAAGATTAAGGATTTTGTTAGCATTGTAATATTTCAAATCTTGCTCATATATTTTTGGTCAGGTTGTCAGCAGTTTGGAAAGAGCATTAATAGATTATTCCTACTCTTTTTTTGTACAGGATTAGTAGTTATAGAATAATTTGTATTTTTAGTTTCTACAAAGTGAAAGTCATTTTGTTATTTCAAGCAATGATAAGCCTAAGGGGAAATTAACTGAAAGTCACAATAATGAAAAACATGGCTAATGGTTATTGGATTTTGAAAATATTATTTATTTGACTAGCTTTACTATAACTGATTGGAATGTCAGGACAATATAATTTGGAAGTAGATCTAATCTCTCCTTAAGTACACAAGCCAAGAAAACAAACAATGAGAAATCCACAAATGTAATATCATGAAGGTAAAGAGTGTATGTTTTGCTTAATGAATTTGCTGTAATCAGTAATGCTCTAGAATTCATTTTAGAATTATGTATGTACCATAAAGTATAATCTTCATTCATCTAAAATGCTCATTTGATGCCACTTGTTTAATCATGTGTACAATTAATATTTCCAAAAATAATATGTCCCTGTTAGAGTCTTGGAAATGTATACTGCTTATGAAAAGACAAAGCATGAATATGACTCATTGTTGCTTCTCAATGCTATTATGAAAGATGGGGGTTGCACTTGTGATTATATTGGTAGAGGAAATTCCCAGAGAAGAAATCTCCTCTCCAACTGCAGGTCAGCATCTTTTCTGCAACTTATGCTCTCAGAGAATTGCCTAGAGCATCAACGGTTTAAGTGCCAGTGTCACAAACCAGGATTTATTATTACAAGAAATGGAACTGAAGTTTATCTGTGTTGGAATCTAGCTCTACCCATCAAGTCACATTGCCTCTCTAATAGGGAAAAAAAAATCTTAAAAATGCATTCTTATTGGAAGGCGTATAATGTCATTTTCACATGAATCATTTGCAGTTTTATTATTGTTCTCTGTCACCATGAATTAACATATCTATAAATTGTTAGGATGAGTAGACCTAATTGTATAGAAAAGCTTTATTTCATTTCATACAAAATAAGAATTCGTTAATAGACGAAACATTTATTTAGTTCAAAATAGAAAGTTCAGAAGCAATTAAGTTAATAACAGTTCCATTGTTTTGGAACTCACTGATGTTTTGAATTGTGATTTTATTTTTAACTAAGTATATTCAAAATGTGTTTGTTAGGAGGTTTTAAACTTTAAAATAGTTTTAAAAATTTATATTTTTGAAAGCCAGTGATCAAAATATTCTCTGCCCTTGAGCAATTGTCTTTTGCCCATCTGAAGGTCTATTTAAGGTCTCAAGATGAGGAATGGGCTTCTTCCACTAGTAATATAGTATTCATAGAAGTGATCAATAGAGAGCAGCACTAATTACAGAGTACTCACATTTTCAATGAAATATTCCTCTGACCAGTTTTCTGAGCTCCTCCTCCCCACACTCCTGTCACCCCTGTCTTATGGTCTTTGGGTTGAAAGCTACCAGGGCAGTATCTACTGGGAAACTTAAGAGACTTAAAACTCAATTTGAATTGTTCTGATTATGTGATAGAGTATCTCCCAGAATCCAATATGATCTTAAATTGTGTTAAGAAAGCTTAGAATTTAGTACAAAAAAGTACAAGATCCTTGCAATTTAGTCATCTTTGATGAGAGAATATATAGAATACTGCATTTTGTTCTAGATGTACACATTTCATTTTGGGGTATGGTGAGCTTTTTCTTTTCAAAGCGCAGCCAGGTGATAAAAGTTCAGATCTTTTATTATCTCCAACATAGCCCGGTTAGCTTAGAGGCCTATCTCTCTGCTTGGTTCCAAGAACTCCCTTTGAATGTCGCCAAATCCAAAGGTTTTGTCCTTCAGCCTCTGCCTCTGCTTTCTTCAGCCTCCAGCCAGCTCCACTCTTCATGTCATTCCAGTGAAATCCCGACTTGTAGCTTCTTCACTCTGAAGAACTTCTTCAACTGGCCCATTGAAGCTCTATTTATGCTCCTTCAAGAGAGAGATTGTGGGTTTTCTCCCATAGTGCTCTCTGGCCCAAAGAGCTTCAAGGGAGGTGTGAACTCATTGAACTCCAATGAGTAAAGGTGTGAACACAAGCCTTGTATTAATTAGTTCTACTTAGTATCTTGTTTCAGGTTCTGGCCAAAACATCTTCTTGTAAGATTAGATCAACTCTGATTAGTTAGCAGTTAGTAAGGATTCCAACATTGGGGGAACATTGGGCCGTTACAGAGATTATCCTAAGTATATTACCAGTGTGGTGAAAGGACCTTCATTTCATCTTGTTGAAGCAACTGGAGCTATTGAAACTGGATAGAGGAAGACTTAGGGAATTCTTAGAACTATCGTCAAGAGTTTCAAGGATTGTCACGTTACTCACAGAATCGTCCTGTTTTGATTTGACCCCAAATGGTAAAACTAGGAGTAAAGGGTTGAAGTTAGAGAGAGTCAAAATTAAGATCAATATGATCACTTTGGCTTCTTTTTAAATGTGTTGTATTTGACAAATCATTAATTTTCTAAGACCACAGTCTTTTCAACGTAATACAAGATTATAGTAGATAGACTATAACGCACTTTCTCACTCCTGAGCTGAGATTTTATGAACATTAAGGACTTTAGACAGAATCCAGTTGAAGCCTACTTTATTATAACAAGATTTAAAGTAAGGGAAATGACTTGCCCAATATCATGTAGATTATTTGTTGAAGAACTTGTATTTGAATCCAGAGTCTATAAAATGAGAGGAGAGGGCTGTTTACATCAATCAAAAATGTTTCTTTATTCAGAACGTCCCTATATTAATACAATAACACATTAATTTCCTGCAGGAAATGAATTAAATTCTAAAAATTCTAAATTTAATACTCTTCTCAGATTGTAATGTTATATTTATATAGAAAATTAATGCTGTATTGGGGACAAGTTAAAGTCCAGTACAAACTTAAGGTGGTATTGTAAAAGTAATTATAATAGTAGCATTAATAGTTTTCATATCATATAATGACAAGAGAGTTTTGTTTATATCCTGTTCCTGACAATTACTACCTTATAAGTTAAGATAAACTCTTTCATCTCTATGTGTGTTTCCGGGGGGCTAATTGATATTGGGAGTAAGAGAGACAGAGGGAAGGGGGGCAGAGAGAAATAGAGAGAGAGATATCCAATCTATCATATATGACCTGGAATCCTAAGCAAACAGATAGATTCTGAGGACACTCAGATGGCTGGTGTTCTCCACCCCAAATAATAGTCAGGAAATTTAGGAAGAGACTTCCTGAAGCCTTCAGTGCCATTCAGTGGTGTCAGAGCTCATCCATGTTTATGTTTCCCATCAGAGACCTCATATCTTCCTCAACCTATTCAATTCTTTCCATTCTCCTACCATAAAACTGATGTAGAGAAAGCATGTAAATGTTGAAGTTCTTCTCTATTTCTTTTAATGCTTTGTGACTATGACCAAGCTAGCATTTGCACTGCCCATCTGCCATCCCTCACTCTTACTACATGACCTCCTTTTCTGAGAATATGTCCTTGATATTTTTCTTTACAAAATTTCTCTAGAGGATAATCTTCCATTTACAATGTTCTATACTTAGAGCCAATCACAGACTTTTGTGTATTAATATTTGAGCCACTTAAATGTGGAAGTTTCCTGAAATTATGGTGTTTATTTTGAAATTATTAATTGGTATGCATGTTATTTACTGCACATAAAATAATTTAAGTAACTTCTGATTTTTGTCTCTGTAGCCTTACTGTTTATCATCATGTCAGAAACTTAAGATTTCTATTTGTTTAGCTGAATTAAATTAAATTGAACTATAGATAAGATTTTGTATCATCAGACAGTGTAAGAACACTGACAGTTGGGCTCAATTGCCTAAATGAGTGGACCATCTTCCTTCATAATTTCCAGTCCAACAAGTTGTGATTCTTTCCCTGGTAAATTGCAAAAAAAAAAAATGCCACTCATTTTGACTTGCCTCAAAATGATAAATTCGTCCTTCTTCCTGCTCCCCCCATTATTTTAAGATTTGTGCTCTGAAGATTGAGGGGGATTTAAGTTCAAGCTAGGGACTAAAACAGGAACAATTTAATAATAATCCTAGTTGCAGGACATAAACATATGCATATAAATTATTGAATAAGATTATCTAAGTTTGTATTTGGGCAGAATTGAAAATGGAGAGGAATTATAGCATTCTTTGTAATATTATTTCCCCATAAAACCAAGTCATCTATAAAAGCGTTGTAATATTTTTAAAACAAGCTATTGATTTTCACAACAAATTCTAGTTTGCCTTTGGGCATGAGCTTGCATTCATTTTCTGAGCCCTAATGCATCACAGGTAGTAGACCCCTGACCTTTCAGAAAACCATTATTTTATCATTACTAGGATCAAAACAATATATGAAATTGGGAAAATTTATTATTGTCTTTTTTTTCTACTAATGAAAAAAATAATAGAATCTCAAAAACTGGAAGTTGGAAGAAACCTCAGAAGTCATGTAGTTCAACTCCATCTTGAATATAAATGCTTTTTACTAAATCTGAGTCAAATACATGTCAAAATCCTACCTGAAGACCTCAGATCAGCATGAACTCATTGCCTTTTGGAAGATTATCATTTCTCTATTTTTCAAGAGTTTTAAATGTCAAGGATGGTTTCTATATATTGGGCAGATATTTACTTTCGTAGGTCCCGACTCATTACTCCTATTTCTTTCCATGAGGCTTATAGAAAAGAAATCCAGTTGCTCTTCCATTTGAAACCTTTTCCTGACATTGAAGACAGCAGTAATGTCTCCAATAAATCTTTTTAACTTTTATTTTCAAACCTATGGACTAAGACAATTCCATCAATAATTTCTGATATAACACAGCTTCAAATATTCTTGACTATTTCTGTACTCTATGGTTTCTCTGTCTTTCCTCATAATGGTTCCTTGACCTTAACAAAGTAGCTCAGATCTGATTGCTTCTATATAAATCAAGGTCTTCTGACTCAAAATCTAGGACCTTTTCAAGTGTTCTTTGATATAAATTTATTAATCTTTTCATCTGGTTATTCAAAAGCAATCTATATTCACCTAATTATATGATCATTGAATCTAAATTTCCTCATCTCATCTTTAAGGATAAGGTGAGAAGCCTGAATTATTCCATCCTGAAATCTAAATCTCTGATGTCTCTGTATTTTCAATAATCGATCACTCTAGTTAACCTGACAAAAAAGAATAAATATCTTGAACTAATATATCTTGTACTCAATAACTCTATGCACTTTAATTAATATAATTTCCTTTTAAAATTATTTATACAGTCAGTCAGTAAACTTTTGATAAGCCCTCTAACTTTGTGCCAGGAACTGTGCAAAGTAATGAATACAAAAAGAGACAGAAGATATTTCTGGTCCTCAAAGAACTCTCAACCAAATGGGGGAAAGAAAAAACAAATTGAGGTCTGGAATGTTGATAGGAATTGAGGTTAAATTCTCACCTCTAGTGTGGTGAAGTCCTTAATAAAATGTATCCTCTAAAAATGCCATGTTATATGTTTTATAGTCTTTATTTTTTCAGAGATTTTGTATTAAAGTGTACATTTTAAACTGCTTAAAAGTCAAAAGGGAAAAGGTTTAAAAGTTTCCAGCCAATAACTTCAAAATTGTTTCAGATGTTGAAAATAAAATGAAGACCTAGAGAAATTTTGGTTCTTTGTACTTTTCCCCCTATATTTTAAAATTTTACCTTTGAATTTTTTTTGCTTTTTTTTTATCATATTGCCTCTATATATTCATTATACAGTTTTGTGAGTGTGGCTTACAAAGTGTGGTTTCTTCTAAATCAGAATAGTTTCACTTCCAAGGAAACTATTTCCAGTATTCATTTTAAAATATTTAACATATGGTATAGAAAAGTTTCCAAATTTTATCTGAATGATCATTTTGCTGATCTTCTGAATCTCAGAGGTCCTTATATACATTTGCCATTGGAAAAAGATGCCCCTCCTAAAGAAACTTGAAAAATGGTCATTTTTTACACTGCATTTACACTGGATTTTTTTTTTACACTGGATTGTCTCATTTTACAGGAAAACAGTAAATAAGATGCATCTGTTAAGTACTAATGACAATCTCTGACTCTGTTGAGTACAAAGAAAAAGTGAAAACAGTTTTGCCCTCAAGAATTCTTCTTTCTTACTAAATGGAGACTGATTAACTGACCATTACACATTTGGGTAGGTTTAATTGCATGAATGCTTTTGATAATATTGAGCCAAAATTTGCTTCTTGGCAAGCATAGCTCAGTGCTCCTTAATTATGTGTTCTGAAATCAAGTAAGATAAATGCTTTCCCTCTTCCAGACAAATGCTTGAAAATATTGGTCATCCCTTTCATTTATCTAATCTTTGGTAACTTGGTTGTGAAGTGGCTAGCTGTATGATCATGGAAAGATAACAATCTTGTTTGCCTCAGTTTCCTCATCTGTAAAAAGAACTGGAAAAATATCTTTGCTAGGAAAATTCCAAATGGGGTCACAATGAAGCAGATACAACTGAACAACAATTATATGGCAGAAATGACTTCCAGTTTATGGGAGTTCTAATTTTGAATATGAACTCCGACACTTACTAGTTATGAGAATCAGATAGCGATGCATGTTATATGCTTTGTAAAGAAGCATCTAGGGGGTGCAGTGGAAGAAGAACTGAATTCAAGTGTGACCTCAGATACTTATGTAACCCCAGGAGAGTCATTTAACCTTACTTGAATCCATTGCAGAAGGAAATACCAAACCACTCCAATATCTTTGCTAAGATACTGGCAAATGGGATCACAAAGTAGGACATGACTGAATAACAACAATAAATAAATAAGAAATTACTGTTATTATTGCTATTATTATTCATGCTATCTTCCTAATTCTCATTTTAATTATATTAGTTGAATTCACATCCAGTAGCTCTAACCTTAATGATATTTCTAAATGTGATTATTTTTTGTGTTTCTAAGAAGCAACATAAATTTTGTTTTTCATTTTAATGTTCCCTCTTGATTTCATGGCCTAATTGAATTAATTATATGATTAATTATTCATTATACATAGGAACTCCCATATTGGCAAAATCTAAGATTAAGCCTGACATTGATCTAAACAGGAAATTATTACCTTTGATCATTGTTTGTTTGCTTTGCTTCTGAGCCACAAATGCTGTGTGGCAGGACCTTATTATTAATGAACATTCCATAGGCATGTAGTTTGGAGATGTAGAAGAGAACTTTGAGATCATTTATTCTACCCAGATGAGGAAACTGCATCCTAGAAAGAGAAGGCAACTTACTTGAGCTCCCGTGGGTTGTAATTATATGAACCAGGATTTTTATCTAAGTACTCCACTTTCAAATATTCTGCTCTTCCAAAATGCCTTTTTTGTCAAAATGAAAGAGATAAATTAAAAAAAAAAAACATACTTTTCCTGCTTCAGGTGAATTTTGGGTAGAGTAGATAAAGCTCCAAGTTTATAGCCAGAAGAACCCTGCATTCAAATCCTCTTCTGATAGTAACAGTATGATTTGGATAAATAATATGATTTCTGGGAGGCTTAGCTTTCCCCTATATAAAATGAGAATAACAATTGTGCCCATCTTTCAGATCTTTCTAAATATCCAATGAGATTATTCATGTTAAACACTTTACATGCTTTTGAGTCTTTAAGGATAAAGGGGCCAATTTGCTTAGAAGAGATCTCAAAATCAACTACTGGATGTAGGAAGCTTCTCTAACGGTTTAAGTCAACATCTTCTCTTAATTTCTTTTTTATAATAGCTTTTTATTTTTCAAAATACATGCACAGATAGTTTTCAGCATTCACCTTTGCAAAACATTGTGTCCTGTATTTTTCTCCCTCTCTCCCTACCTCCCTTTCTCCTAGCCAGCAAGTAATCCAATATAGGTTAATCATGTGCTATTCTTCTAAACATATTTCCATATTTATCATGCTGCACAAAAAAAATCACATCAAAAAGGGAAAAAAACTTCTCCATAATTTCTAACTTCAGAGAATTCCATAAAACACTGAGAAGTGATTTGCCCAATATGTGTCAAAAACAAGAGCCCTCTCTCTAGTCACTGTTACTCACTTATTGCTATGTGACTAGGTAATTTCCTAGCCCCTCTCCCCCCCCAAAAAAAGTGTGCTTTTGTTTTTAAGAATCAAATGAATTATAATTAGTGCAAGTTATTTTACCTTAAAGCACTAAGGAAACATATTTATTATCTTTTAATTCCTCTAAGACCTCAGTCTCCTCTGCTATAAAAAGAGTAGTTTGAACTACATTAAGCTCCATGCGGTTCTAAATCTAATTAACCCAGATCATCCCTGAAATCTTTACATGCGTTTTACTCATCTAGGGAAAAACAAAAAACAGTGCTTTAAAATAAGTCACAAATAATGCTGGCAAGAATGAGTGATTGGGGAATAAATAAGTGACAAGGAAAGAACTTGGAGATAAGGCAGTCAAAGAGTGAGGGAGGAAACTGAGGCACAAAGTGAATAGTAATGAAAACTCACAAAAATTTCTTGATCAACATCATCATATGTTGTTTCTTGGCCCATGTCTGTGATTTTTAAGCTATGTAGGGAATTCCTGCTCAGCTAAGACGCAAAGTTTGCATTATATTGTTAGAATGGAACTCATTCCCCAATAATTGTTCCCTTCCATTGATTATTTATGGGCATACTTTAGATGTATTGTCAGACTGGTTTGGAGAGGTCATTTCATGGAAATTTGGGAACTCAGCCTTAAAATATTCTCATGATATTTAAGTAAAGTTTGAGAATTACCCAAATGAATGAAAATTTAAATGAGTTACCTAGGATCACAAGGATTTGTCTCAGAAGTTGGATTTGAATCCAATTCTACCTGACTCCAAGCACAGCACTGTGTCTACCACATCACGTGTAGCCTCTCCCAGCTCTATATCTCATCAACAGTACTTTGAGAACAGAATATTGTAAGGAATTCTTCATTAATTCAACTCTCTTCAGAAGAAGACACATCTAAGAGACTTCTAGGATGCTCTAGATCAGGGGTCCTCTGTTAGAATCCTAGTGTTAACTCAATGGAATTGATACAATGCTTATTGGTTCACACATTAGAGCTAATCCTTACAAAGTGTTAAGTCACTAACATTGATAGAAACAATGCTTGTGTTTGCACCTTTAAGAATTCACACATTAGCTCACACATTGGAGTTCACAAGTACACGAGATACACAAAGTTACCACTCCTCCCATAATCCCACTCTCAGAAAAGGAGTCAACCTTTGAGAGAGCATAAAAACAGCTGAGCTCAGTCAGCAGAGTTCAACTGAAAAGATTGAGAGGGGAGCGTCAGTTGGAGATTGAGAATCCACCAGTCGGAGTTGAGCTAGAGACAAAAGCTGCAAGAGCTCTTGGAACCCAGCAGAGAGACAAGCCACCAAGAAAACTAACCGAGCTATTTTGGAGGAAGCAATAAAAGATTGGAACTTTTAACACCTGGCTGCTTTTGGAGTGATTATTACTCTGAACCAAAACTAAGGCTGCCTCCAGAAACCTCCCTGAGAAACCTGCTCCCACAGAGAACCATCATATATTATAAAAAAGAAGAGAACACCACAGTCCTCAAACTTTTTAAATAGGGGGCCAGTTCACTGTCCCTCAGACTGTTGGAGGGCCGGACTATATAAAAATAAAAACTTTGCTTTGTGGGCCTTTAAATAGAGAAACTTCATAGCCCTGAGTGAGGGGGATAAATGTCCTCAGCTGCCGCTTTTGGCCCTCGCCGTAGTTTGAGGTCCCTGCAACGTCTAGATATTGAACTAAGTGCAGCATAAGACAAACATGAAAATGTTCTTGATCTTAAGATGCTTATAATCTTTTAAGAAGTCCAACATATCCATGGTAAGTGGCCACAATGTGATTTCAGGAGGAAAAATGGAGCTAGGCAGCGAGATCTTGGATGTATTTTCAGAAGTGCTGGTGCCTGAACTGAGTCTTAATTGATGAAAGAGGATTTTGAGAGCAGGAGCTGAAGCTGGAACACATTCTAGGCATGGTACACAGCTCTGTGTGGAGACAGGGAAGAATATCAAGTTTTGAGAAGACCAAATTAGCCTCTATTTCAGTCTTTCTGTTTCTCCTTTTTCTCGGCCTGTCTCTGTGTTTGTCTTTCTCTCTGTATCCATCTCTCTGTGTGATTCATTCTCTCTTGCTGTCTCTGTGTGTCTCTGTGTCTCTGTATGTGTCTTCTTGCTGTCTCTTTTCCTGTGTATTTGTGTCTGTCTGTCTCTGTTTCTTTTTCTCTCTGTCTCTCTCTGTATGTGTCTCTCCGTATGTGTTTCTTTCCCTCTTGCTGTCTCTTTTATTGTGTGTCTGTCTGTCTGTCTGTCTTTGTCTCTGTTTTTTTCTATCTCTGTCTCTTTGTGTATGTTTATGTTTCTTTCAGTCTCTATCTCTGTCTCTCTGTGTGTCTCTGCATGTGTCTGTCTTTCTTTATCTCTCTGTCCCATTCCATCTCTGTCTTCCTTTCTCTCTGTGGGTATGTGTGCGTGTGTTTGTCTATCTGTCTCTCCTACTTACACTCTCCCTACAAACATACTTGGGAATCTTTTCCCCAGCAAATACATTTGCTACATCTTGGTAACCCAAGCTACTCTTGTGCCTCCCTAATTAACCTCCCCCTTTTACCATTAATTTTCTAGGTTGCAGGAATTGAGTTATAGTAGTTGGCATGAACTCAAGGTCTATTTCTGCTCTTTCTTACTGGCTGGCTCTGGATAAATCATTTAAGCCTCAGGCAATTCCCTAGGACTTATTTTCTAAATTATAGATACTTTGTCAGGTTGTTGACCTTAAATAGAAAGAAAGAATTCCCAAATGAGTGCTCCTATCACTGATCATTTTATATGATAATTATGATAAAATTATAATCATGTGTTTTATATGATAATTACTTGTATAAATGCTTCATTTATATACTCCCTAAACTGCCGAGTGTTTAAGACAGTATGTGTCATATCTTAGCTTTTTACCTCTAATATTTCACCTATAACATGATCAGGGTAGGGATCAGACTTGTGATTTTATTCAGTTTTTACAAGAGGGAAATCCAATTTCTAGTGAAATTTGTCTTCCAGTTATTATTGTTGTTTGTCTTTTATTCTCAAAGATCTTTAAATTATAGTCTTCCAGAGTATGCTGGAACAATGAGACATCAAGGGACTTACCCAGGTTCCTGAATTGATGAGTGGCAGTAAGATGGGCATTTACTAAGACCTTAATATTTGTTAAACTGAAAACTATAATCATGAAATCCCGACTACACAAAATGATGTCCTGTGGCCTACATAGCAAATGATGAGTCTGGAGTCAGGAAGACCTGAATTCAAATCCTGCCTCACACATTCAACTGTATGTTAAGTTTCTGTCAGTTTCCTCATCTGTAAAATGAACTGGAAAAGGAAATGGCAAACCCTTGCAATATCTTTGCCAAGAAAACCCCAAATGGAACCAGGAAAAGTTGGTTACTACTAAAATGAAGAAACAACAATACTGTACTAAGGAATAAAATTTAAAACAAGAGAACAATAGAGTCCCCACTATGAAAGAACTCATATCTTAATTGGAAAAGATACCACATATAAGAGTATTCAACTTTAGGAAGAATGAAATGGACTAAAGACAACAACAATAACAATTTATAGAATGATGTTAGAAAGAGAAATATCCTTTACAAGTTCCTTTTGATCCAAGCTTGAGATTTTTGGAAAAAGTAAGGTTCTATAACTGTCTGATAATCTGAACCTTTCAGGGCCCCATGCTGATTCATCAACTTAAAGCTGGAAGAGATCTTAGAGATTATCAAATCCAACTTTCTTATTTCTGTTTGGTGGCAGGGTGGCAAAAAGGAGAGAGATCAGAAGATGTTAAGAAGCAGACCTCATTAGTTTTCCTACAAAACGAGATAATCTAAATGTGGGATCTTTGGCCAAAACAACGCAAAGAGCTATAATGAGGGTTAGGTTAACAGATAGGCATCCTGAGCACTTTATTACAAAGACTTTGAGCATAGTTTCTTAATTTGGGGTCTATGGACTGAAAATTTGAGTATGAATGGACATAGATGAGTATTCTGGGAACACGGGTGGGAAAAATAGTTTCCTTTTCATAAAACTTCCTTTGTTTATAAAAAATGTGTGTTTTATTATTTGCCTTTCAAAACTTTTTTCTAAGAGAGGTTCTATGACATCAAAGTTCATCAGATTGCCAAAAGGAACCACAAAATTAGGAAAAATCTCTCCTCTATAGAAAGGCTACCAGAACGTTGGGTAGACAACCATTTATCCAATATGGATTAATATCCACAAGAGGCATGGAATATGAAGAATCAGTTCATCAAGAAACTTAGATGGATCATAGTAGCCTCTGCCTGACACAAACTTTATAGCTTTATGTTTCTATTATTTTCTTTTACTTATTGACTGATAAAAATGATCCAGGCCAATATCTCATCTACTCACGCAGACTGTAATCTCCTTGAATGAATTTTATTTGATCTTATTCTTTCAGTACCTAACCCATTATTTCAGATATGTAATTTTCCCATAAGCATTTGTTGTTTGGTAGATTCCAGGCTCAGTATTCTGGTATGTCTGCTGTGTAGTACACAATAAAGAAGTAGCTTATAAAAACACTGTCATGAACTTAATGAGATAAATTGAAAAATGACATAAATTCTTGTTTTGGCTATTTATGATGTAAAGCAATTTGACCTCCCTGTGTCCAAGGGCTGAGAAGTCAAGCCTGCTGAATAATTTTTTTAGTCTGGTAGATTGTCATTCTAAATAACAAATAAACTTTCCAGCAGACCTGATTTGGCAGAAAATACCTGATTTAAGAATTATTTTTTCTATTATCTTTACTCTCCTTCACTATTGTTCCTATCCTATTTTTCTGTTTCAATGGTATTTTTTTTTAAAAACAACCAACCACTTCCAAATTCTAAAACATGACTTTGAGTATTCTTTTGGGCTGGGATTGTTGATTGTGGATAAGGAGTCACTTCATTAGTAAAATACTTCGATAGAATGAGAATACATATTGAAAAGTACTGAAAAAAAATAAGAGTTTAATTTACTTATATCGCCCATGGTCATTAATCTGCCTATCATAGGGGAATACTTGCAAACTCTGAATTATCACATACATTAGACATAGATTAACAATTTGCATAAAATCAGAATGTAATGCAATATTCTTGATATGAACATATAATTTTATCTTTGATTAAGAAGATTATTGCAATTTCTTAGTACCTTCCTTAAGCCTATTATGGATAATCATTTTGATTGTATAGTATCTTATCTCTGAATATGGAAGGATAGGAACATGGGCTGAGGTGGTTCTGACCTGGATCCACCAGAGAAGAAGCCTTTTGGAAAACTTTTCTAGGCTTATTTATTTTTAATTCATCCTCTTTTCATGATACATAAAGAATAGAGGAAAAACATCTTGTATTTCAAAACTGAATTTTTTTGTGGCACAACCCATATGTATCAGAAGAACTTGAGGTAAGCATTAACTCTCTCATTCATTAGCTGTGTGACTGTAGCAAGTAACTTACCAACACTAAGCCACCCTGGTTTCACAGTTCCTGAATTGAAATGAGGAAAGGAATTTTTAAAACAATAATAACAACAGCAAAAATAGAGAATTACAGAATCTAGGTGATAGAAAAATAGATTTATTTCTTTTTTTTAATCTACACCTTTGATGTCTTCAGTGTAGATAACTCTATCATCGTCTCTGTAATTGTCTCTTATTTGTTTCTCTCTATTTTCCCTTTTTCTTCTCTCTCTCTCTCCTCCACACACAGATTATATATACACACACACACACACACACACACACATATACATACACATATATATTTATATACACATACATATATATACAAATACACATGAAACATACAGTACCTACAAATTATATACAGATTACATACAAGTATGAATAAACAAAACATATACACATGCATATATATATTATGTGCATTATATATATTTGTACATATCTATATATAGCACATGTGTGCATACTGAAGAACAGGTTCAATTTGTAAAAGAGGCTGTGCATTTGGAACCAGGTTCTGGCATTTTCTGCCTTGTATGTTCTTAGATAAGTCCCTCTGTGAACTTTAATTTCTCCCCCTCT
The DNA here is from genome assembly GCF_016432865.1 of Antechinus flavipes. NCBI lineage: Eukaryota > Metazoa > Chordata > Mammalia > Dasyuromorphia > Dasyuridae > Antechinus > Antechinus flavipes. The sequence continues at coordinate 658,909,663 of NC_067399.1, forward strand.
AAAATGAAGTAAGTTAGACTAGATGACCCCTAAAATTCCTCCCAGCCTTAAAACTATAATCCTGATTTCTCCTTAAGATTAACATTCACCTTTGAATTATAGCCCTTAAACCCTGTCAATATTGTACCCAATATTATAATCCAGTGGTTGCACAGCATGGTGGGAAAAGCCAAGAACAGAGGAAGCCAGCAGGCCTCCGATATACCAGCTTTCCACAGATTTTCTGGTAGACATGTTTCTTGAGTCTTTCCTAAATTAGGTGTGCATAATAAGTAGCCTGAGTTTGGCGATATAATCTCAGGAAGTTTTCCCTTTGACTCCAAGCTTTCTGTGTATGTATATATGTATTTTTGTGTGTAGAGGTAAGTATAGTTATCCTTTTTAATTCCAAGTTCCCAAAGAGCTTTAGAAAAAGTGATAAAATAGTTACTTTTTCTCTGTCCTGTTTTTGAAAAGCTGCTCTGATTAATAATTCTCTATGCACACACTTATTTGTAGTCACCTAGTAGAACATGTTTGAAAATTGCTATATCTAACAAATCCCAAATTCTTGGCTGTTGAGACTAATGTGAAAAGCTTTTTAGCAGAATATTAACAGCACTGTTCTAGGAAACAAGAATCACTTTCTAATTTTGCATTCTTCCTCCACTCCCACACCATTGCTGAACCACCCCTCATCCCCCAGTTGCAAAGATTCTCATTAGCTATTACTTGAAAAAAAAATGTCTCTGCCTTTGTTATCCAGGGCATTTATCAAGGTTCCATGTGTCCTGCCAGTGACCCTGGCCATTTTGAAGGAGGATGGAGCTAAATTTAATCTTTGATGAAACAGATGGAGCATACGTATCTAAATGTATAATGGATTTGAACTTTATAACAGAACTTAGGAAAGTCTACACCCTCCCTTAAAATAGACTTTGAAGAATGGAATAAATGTTAAGCAGAACTCTTAATCATTGTCAAATTCACTATCCTCATCAACATCACTGTCAAGAACCCTGTCAATTTTCATATAAAGTGAGCTGAATGACCCCGAGAACGAAGGGCTCTTTTTGTTTAAAAATCCAGCTGGCTTCCTCTGATTGAGGCTTTTCCCACCATGCTGTGCAACCACGGGATTATCAACAGGATTGTTCACTTGGGAACACAAGAATCATGGGGAATTGAATGGTTTGAGGTTGGCTAGTCTAACTTCTTGCCTTCATATTATTTTTTCCTTATGTAAGAACTACTGAAAGTTCTAAAAAGATAAAAACATTTCTAATGAATTGCTCTATGTGGGGACATACTCAGTGTTCATGAATGAAGATGGCAGATGGGAGAACTTAGAAGTCAGTACACCCCTAAAGCTTTAGGTAGGACTCTGGTGAAGCCCTCCAAGATTAGCATCAATTGTACAGAGAAGATGTTGGAAAGCATTATCTACACTGAAGATAATAAAGATGTAGATTTAAAAAAAAGAAATCAATCTTTTTTTATCAGCTAAATTCTGTAATTCTTTATTTTTGCTGTTGTTATTATTGTTTTAAAATGTCTTCAGTAGTTTTATTGGGGGAGAAACATTCCCATTATGAGATTGACGATGTTGATGGTCTATCTCTCCAGTCTTAGCTAGGCTTGTCTTTGGGCAGTAGACATAGTCTGTTAGCAGATATAAATTCTACTAATATACTCCTCTGATGAATTATTGTATACTGATGATCCTGAGGCCTTAACTTTCTCCTGACAGAATGTGTGCTCTGGAAGAATTTAATAATTTAGGAAAGCTCTGATCATATGCCCACTGATTTCTCTCATAAATGATGGAACAAACTCCAAATTGAAAAGAAGGTGTAATGAATTTATACCAGCCTCCAATACCTTTGAAATGTAGTTTGTACATCAGTCCATAAAGGAGCTCTATCCTGCTGTTTGTGACTCAAAATCAATGGGTAGAAACCAAGAACATTATGCTTGTTCCCCCACTGTGAGAGGTAATGCTCCTTTATCCATTCCCAGATTCTTTAGTGGCTCATTACTCAGCCATGAGGAGAGAAGCAGGAGAATAAAAGTAGTTGTCTTTTGAATTGTCAGCTGTCAAACATCTCAAAGAGATGTTCAAAAATAGTTAATAAGGACAGTTGGATTATCGAGGCCATCCTACACTCCAAATCTTATTGAGTTGACAAAATCTCCAAAGAGATCTGAAAGTAAGAACAGACAAGCGCCCTCTTCAAAAGTTTGACTATCTTTCCTCACTTCTTATAACTCTGTACAGATTCCTTCTATTTAGTTGGCTGATTTACATGTAAAAAGACCAGGCAGAGGAAGAATCGAAACATTTACCTAATTGAAACATAATTTCCATAAGAGATTGCTTTCTTAGCCAAAAACCTGTGAAGTCATGGGAATAAAATACTTCAAGGAGTGAATTGAATGCCCTTTCTTTTTGTCAAAGTGGTTTATTAGAACACTGGTATTTTTAAATTTCTCAGAATCTCTAAAACATCTGTTACTCTGTGAAAATGTTCCCGGACATGGAAGGCTAAACTCATAATCTGTAAATCTGCCTGTAGTATGGAGGAAGTTAGAGAGGTATCATAATTAGATCTACAGCAATTGATTGAGAGTCTCATCTGGAAGCAGCTTCCTCCCTTCTAGATCATGGTCCATCTATGCCCCAACATTCCAGGAGATTCTTATCCCTAGTAACCCATTCTTTTCAGGGATAAGTCACTGAATACCTCAAAGTCAGTCTTTGGGTTTCTATACTGTTTCTGGAACACCAGTGCTCTATTGAGGTTGGCTGGCAATAATCTCTTCCTCCAACTGCTTGGTGTGCTCCTGTCCTTGCCATATATGTCTTTGATGAGATTTTTAAATAGATGTTGTTGACAAAATGTTCTTCCTATTTATATATACCATATGATTTTCCTCGCCTATTTGAGTAACTTATAATTTTTAATTTTCTAAGATTAATGTCTACCAAAATTTGTGACTATATAGCAACCCTAGAATAATAGCACTTTTTAAAGGGATTTTGTCAATAATTTAAAATAATAATAATTATAGCTAGCATTTGTATATCACTTTGTTTTGTGAAGTGCTCCATGTCTATTATCTCATTGTATCTTTACTAAAAACTGTGAAGGATGTGTGATTATGAAATATTTTAGACATGAGGAAAGTGAGGAGACTTTCCCAAGTTTAAGTGACTTTCCCAATGATACACATTTAACAAAGGCTCTAAGGCAAGATTTAAAGTTGAACTTCCTGTCTCTAAATCCAAAACTCTATAAGGTTTTTAAAGCAAGAAAATATGTGCAGGTATAATTGTATATATACATATGTATGCAAATATGTGTATGTATAGTATTTTAAGTTTTACAAAGAATTTTCCATCATTATTTTATATGATTCTTGCAAGCACATTGTGAAGGGAAGACCAAGGCCAACTGCAATACATTTTTTTTCGAAAGAGGAAACCTTCCCAGTCTCTCATGGTTTGTAATTCTGAGCCAACATACGTTGAAAAGCTTTGATTCCTAAACATTTGGAGGGAGAAAAAAAAGTCTTTCTGAAAGAGGATTACGAAAAAGAAGTCTTGTAGATTGATGCGATATGGACAACTAGAAAGGATTCCATTTTCATTGTGTGTGTATCAGGGCTGTGATGAATGTAGAGCCTCCAGAGACTTGTCAAATCTAATGACCACTTCTGCTGATGCATGTGGTTCCAAATTATTCTGCAAGACAGAAACCTAGAGAGCAGTAGTTGTGACTTTAAAGTCTAGGGGACCTTAAGGGCACTGTGACATTTTTATCACTTGCTGATCAAAGGTAAAGGCCTCAGAAAAGAAAGGTGAATTGGGGAAATGAATTGCTTTTCTGTTTTTTTTTTTTTTTTGGTATCATATTTTTCTTTTATGTTAAAAATAATTCTACTGACATGTTTTATTTTTATATCACCCAAATTTTTCTCCAGTATCCGCAATTTCTATCCTTCCACAGTCATTTAATATAACACATATTTAAGAAAATAATAAAAAAGAGGAAGAGGAGAAAAAATCATCAAAATCAATCAATATATTGACAAATTCAGAAAATATATATATTCTACAATTGTTGATCTCCCATCTCTATAACAAAGAGCCCTGTATTTCTTTATTGAGGTCATTCTTTTTCTTTTTAATTCTGCAATATTTTCTTTCATTTAGTTTGTGGTTCTTTTTTTATTTGTATTATTTTATTCATGGTTTTGCTTACAAATCTGTTTATCAACAACTATCAGTCATGAATCTCTGCATTCATCCTATTGATTTATTTAGTCATTCCCCGATTAATGCAATAGTACTTTAATAGAATACTATTCCAATAATAGAATAGAACTCAAGTTCTAAAGGGTTAGGAAAAATTCTGCTAAAATTGGTTGGCATATTTAGGAGGAAGCTCCAAAATTCAAAAAATTTTGAAGAATAAAACAACAGCCAAAGATCTTAGTGGACAAGTCATGTATCAACTTTCAAAAAAAAATTGGAGGATAGATTTTTGTTTTGTTTTATTTTCAAGCCCTCTGTCTATGGCTGATTTTTGTCTCTTGGTATGTTATGTACTTGATAGAATTGTTTGTGTGCATTTGGAAAAGAGGGTGGTGATCATTAAGAGCAAATATAATCTTGTGAAAAATAGATCATGTCAAACTGCCCTTCTTTCCTTGTGGATCAGACAAATGAATGTAAACCAATCAGCTCCATTGATAGCTGGCTTCAGAACTGCTTGAATAATCAAACACAAGGAAGCAATCAAGTCGAATGACCTGGATAAGGCATGGATGAAGACCTGTACAAGGGGAATGGATGGTGTCTGTAGAGTGAAAGGAATGAGTATGAGAAATGCAGTAAAAAAATGTCATTTTGAAGACAGATTGGATTTGTGGGGTGGGTGCGAGTAAAGAATAGATGAGGACACTAAGGTTGTGGTTCTGGATTATGGGGTAAATATTGGCCATTGGCCTTAGGACAGTGGGAAAAGGTGATAAATTTGCAGTTAGAGGACCCAGATTTGAAAATCTGAAATTAAACTCATCCCTAGACTTGCTATCTGTGTGATCCTGGGCAAATCACTGAGGCCCTATCTATCTCATTTTCCTCAACTCTAAAATGAGAATAATAACAGCAATTATCTTCAGGGTTATTTTGAAGATCAACTGAAATAATATTTCTAAAGTTCTTAGAACAGTGTCTGATATATTATAAGTGCTTAGTAAATGCTTGTTTCCTTATCTCCTTCTATCTCCCTGGGTCTCATTTTTCTCATTTATTAATTAGGAAGATTGGACTAGATGAATTTCAATATCAAATTTAACTCCTAAGAGATAGTTTTATTATTCCACAAATCTGAAATAAGAAGTGATCTCAGATGCCCTTTCATTCAAACTTCTCTTAACAAATCATAGAGGGGAAGTCATGCAGATAGTAACTGGATAAAGTTCTCTTTGAGCTTGGATTTTGTGACTCCGGGGTCAGGGTTTGTAACTGCCCAACTCTCTCTTGGATCAGCAGCAGATAATAGAAGCACCTAAAGCACAGAACCAGTTTTTCTTTTATCTGTATTCCCAATGCTGAGCACAGAACCTTACACAGAGTAGATGCTGAATAAAAGTTTTGTAAGTAGCAAGATTCAAGCAATATGGTGTGAACCATTGTACCTCATTATAAGAAGAAAATGGGAATTGTATAATCTATTTTATATGAATAACTAGACCCATGATTTCATTGGTATATGGCACTCCCACATGAATAAACTCTTATTTAAATCATCACCTTTTCTTCAACTTAAACTCTTTGTGAGTTGTCTAGAGTAGTTCTCAAACTTTTGTTGTCATTATCTTTATACTATGAAAAATATTTTAGTACCTGTCTAAGAGATTTTGTTTATGAAGATTATATTTATAGATACTTGTCTTATTAGAAAGAAAAACTAATTTTCAATTTGTAAACCCTCTGAAAGAGTTTCAGAGATTCTTCCAGGATTATGTGAACTGTGATTTGAAAACCACTGGGCTAGAGCACTGAGAGATCATAAAGCCATATTTAGAAGCATTACTTAAACCTCCTCTTTCTTATATCAAGGCCAGATCCTTATTGTTGATGTCACATGGGATTTCAATCAGTAAGACTGATTGATGTTTTTAGCTTTTTGCTATCTTTCTCATTCTTCAATTTTTCTTCTTTAGAAACATCTCTGCATTAAAAAACTTTTAATTAAATATTTTATTTTTATGTTTTGACACTGTATATCTACAAATGTGTAGTAGACAGTTGTCTAGGTAATTATATATTATACCCAATTATACAATATAGAGTGTGGAATGTTATGGGATTCACATTCGGGGTGAGATTATGAGTTTGAGAGAATATAGTCCTAGCACTTAGTAGGTACTTTAAAATGGTAATATATTATTGGATGAACTTCAGTCTAGAAGACTTTTCCTTCTCTGGTCATATTTCTGTTCAAATTCAAAAGATGCTGTGCAGTATAAGGATGTGTGAGGATATGTGAGGATGTGTAGGGATGGATGAGAGTTTGTATGCTTTGACTCGTTCTATCCAAAGAGTGTCTTTATGTATACATTTTTTATTGAAATTATGCATCTTTGTTACATTAACAAGGCTCAGTCATGGATGTGCGATGCCTTCCATGCTTGGCTTTATTGGAAGTTTCTGAAGTCCTGATTTACGGGTCCACTTAAATCCCTCTATAGACTTGTAGTCCCATAATTCATAATTACGTAGCACTCAGACTGTGTGTTCCCATAAACCTATGTAATAGACAATTTTATTATCATTTCTGGTGACATTAATGATCAAGGAATGACTTACGAGGTGCCATCAATCAAAAGGCAATCAGGAACTTGGTGTGAGAATGTGGGGATGACCTAGGAGAATCAGTCATGCTCAGCTGCCCTGGGCTTAGTTTCACTTAAACTTTTATCCCATTGGAAAAACTAGAAATAAGATTGCAGGAAAATATGTTTAGAACTAGAAAGGACTTTAGAAGCCATTTAATACAGTGAGTTCATTTTATAAATGAGAACCTGAGACCCTGAAAAGGACTCTCCCAACACCATAATAAAGAGAGCATTTATGTTTAACATCTAATGCTGCATTGATTAGTTTTGGCTCTCAAGGATAATCTCTCTTTGGGGTGAGGAGGTGAGAATTACGCCCAATGTGTTGCACAGTTTATAATAGATGAACTGTTCCTTCTTTACTTCTATTTCTCCATTATACTGGAGTTTTGAAATGCAATATGGAGGCTCAAATTGGCTGTCTTTGGGGAGGGGGGAATATAGGAGAAGACAGAGCAACTAGGATCATGTATCTGACTAGGTATGATAGAGATTTATGAAATATGGTCTTGTTCATGACAGAAACATCATTCAATAACTTGTAAGTACAGGGTGAATGTATGTTTTATTGACATTCTTATTTTCTTGTGAAATCAGTTTCTTCATTTATTGCCACCAATTAATTCAAATGACTTTTTTTCAAACCATGCTAGGGCCATTTGTTTGAATATTGATTATTAGTTATATTATGATGATACATTTAACATTTATTTAAGTTATAGCCAGATATTTTTCCTTGAAAATTTAGGGCTTACAAAAAAAAAAGAAAAAAAAGAAAATTTAAGACTTTCCCAGGTACCAGATTATGGAAACATTTTCAAGAGCAAACTAGATGAGGCATTTATAAAAATCTTCTTTGGAAAAAAATATATTATCCATTATGAATAATATATTATTTCATTAGCTATCTTAAATCTATCTTTATATCAAGTCTTATGGAGAAAGACATTTGAAGAGAATCATTCAATCAGTCATAAAGTGCTTACTAATTGCCTTTTTTACGCCAGGAACTGTGGTAGAACCTGAGGATAGAAAGACAAAAAGATAATATTTCTTGATATTACGGAGTTTATATTCTGTCTGTGACAGAGCTCTGAAGTAAAAATCCCAACTCTCACTTATACATAGGGACTGGAGCCTTAGAACTCAGTCACTATATTCCTTTCCAGTTCTATGGTTAGCCCAGAGGGATAAAGGTTATCTTTTTCATGAAGTCCTCCTCCTGTCTCTTATCAATGTGATCCTTTATTTATCAGTTGATATAAATTAGTCCCATCATTAATTAGTTTTTAGGAATGTAGAGATATTGATAATATGTAATAATTAGTACAATTTGTATAAACATTCCACCCCTTTAAGTCTCTGACACTGTCTCCCCAAGATGCAGAATCACAAGGAAATTAGGATCAAGCTTAGAAAGCATGTGGAGCAAAGGGATAAATTGTGACTCCTCATAATACCTTTGATGAATTACTTAAGAAATTTCCTTTGGGTGCAGTGTAGTTTTCACTTTGGAGAGCTATGGGTCTTTATACAGCATGCCCTTTGATCCCGATGAACTATTCTGGTGCTACAGTTGGATGCTGATAAGAAGATAGAAAATACTTGGACCTCAGGATTTTCATGAAACGCTTCTCCAGAAAAATGGGATGGAAGAATATGGAAACTGAAAAGTCTCATAGCTACTTCCTCTCCTCTTTATTTATTCATAGTTCAGCTTGAATATTCTCTCCTCTCCTCTTGTTCAAATCTCTCAAACCAAAACACTCTTGGTATTTTATAAACAATCCTTAAATTGTGAAGAATTTTCCTCAGACAACCAGGACATGCTTCTTCTGGACTGGCTCTCCATTTAATTAAGGATCTTTTATACTCAATCTAAAATCTGGTTGAGACACAGTCTTACCTCTTTAAATTGTCTCTTACTTTAAATTAAATAGGATGATTTATTGATATATTCAGTCAAGTACCATTATCATTCTCATCATCTTCATCCTCAGAGAGGGTGTCTTCGTTAAAATCATAGAATTATAAATGTAGAATTTAAAGGGGCCTTAGTCATCTAACCTAACTAGTCTTTATAGATGAGAAAATTGAATTATTACAATTCATTAAATGACTTGCCTAAGTCCATATAACAAAAATGAGAGAGAATGGTGTCTCTTCAGATTTAAAGTCTTGTATTCTTTTTGCTAAATCCATATTCTTTAACCTTCTAATGTTAGATTTATATTGTCTTATTAGAATACTTTCATCCATTAAGATATAGTGTTATCTATTTTGTAAATTTCTCTTCTGAAAAGACTGCCAGATAGCAATATGTACGTACATTGTGTGTATATATGTATGTATGAATATGTGGTATATTATTGTTGTTATTTTTCTATATGTTTTAGGTATTCCCTTTATATCCAATATGTTGAAGGTAACCATCAGAAATGTGAAGTCTATGCTAGGTTCAATTTGATAAAATAAAATGTTCTAAAACCTCCTTAAAACTCTATCTTTCACCAAAGAATGATTTTTGTGGGTCACCATGGGAACGAGATCCAAGTGTTTACTGAATCTGGTCTAACTTAAAAATACATCTTTTCCCAGATGTGCTTTAAAGAAAAAAAAATCCTGCTTCCTCTCAGCTCTTTGCTGAAATGGTGGCCATAACTTTTAGAGAGCTTCCTAGATGAAATGACTGGCCTAAGGGGGTGGTACCACCAAAGATATAATGATGTTCCAAAAGGTCATTGAGAATATGGTAACAGGGCAATTGGAGTGTAACAAAAAGCTGAACTGATTGTATCCATTAAGATATCCCTCAACCAAGAAGAGTTAATAAATTTAAATTGTAATTTGATGATGGTGAAAAATTTTGTAAGCGTATTTTGCCTTTTAGCATTATATTCTTAATGCAAGATTATATTTCTAAATCACCATCAACAATAATAATATACACTATCTGTTACATATGTAGTAAGAAGCATTCATTATGTAGATAAAGAACTATTCTCAGAGTCTGCAAGATCTGATCTTCCTTCTAACATCCAGACTGTGTGACCCTATGTAAGTCAATTACTCTATCAGTATTCCAGATAATTATTTAAGAATGGCACTTTAGGAGTCTATTTAAAGAATGACAAATACAAATGTCTATCATACATCATCATAGACATGAAATTTTAATTAATTCTCATATGTGGTTGTAGAGCAGGTGTCAATATGTCCTAATAGAGGTATTTTCCTCGCCAAGAAGAGCAGCTGTCCCCAGCTCTTAACATTATCTCCTTTTCAAAATTACCACATATTTATTGAATTATTCAGCAAGCATTTATTAAACTACTGTATAAGCTAAGCATTAGGCATACAAGTACAAAGAAGGGAACAATCTCTACTTGCAAAGAGCTTAAATTCTATTAGAAGCAATTAGGAGAATATAATAATATATGGGAGCATATGACCAAATATCTATGTATTCAGATACATATTTATATAATGCATAGAAATTTATGACATAAATACAAAGCTGTTATATTCAAGCATAGATTAGAAAGGAAGACAATAGGACTTCCTTAGGAAAGGGTTCAAGCAGAAATTGAAACTTCAATTTGATCCTAAAAGAGACGGACTCTGTGAGGTGGACTAACGATGTAACGCATTCCAGGTATGGAGTACAGTAAGTCTAATGGTACAGTGATGGGACATGAGATATCATGAGTGAAGAAGAGAGGTCATTTGGGCTAGCTTGAGGAGTATAAGAGGGGCAGTGATAGCTGGTGGAGCTGGGAATATATTTTGGTACCAGGTTGTGTAGGGCTTTAAAAGCTAAGAAGAGGAATTTTTTGGTTATATGCCATCTCTTCTTATAAAATCTGAACTCCTTTAAGGCACTGTTTGTTACAGTTTTTGATATTCCCTCTTATCTCCCCCAGAACCTAGCATGTATCCTGTCACATAATGCAGACATATGCATGCAATTGGGCATTGAATTCCAGAAGACATGGCTGCTATGGAATAATGTATGCCTCTTGAGGGACAGAATTTAAAAGGCTGTGGGGAATAAAGAGTTAGATCCTGTTTTCTTAATTGAAGAGGGTAGAAGTAGTACATACGGGTGGAAGTCAAAGGTAAATTTGTTTAGAATTGATAAAATGGGGGAAGTAGGCTTTTTAAGTATTGGAACAATACTAAATTATGATAGTTTGCATTGAGAATAATGAATGGGCTTCTGCTCACAAAAGTGTTAAAGATAAATATCAATAACAATCAATTGATACTGTTGTCTGTACTTGCCTATATACAAAGCATAAAACATATTTACATATATGGGTGTTTTATACATACCAGACTTTGTGTAAGACAAAGGCATTAATACAAAATTAAGAAAGATTTTAAAAGATTTCTATAATTTTATCACAAAAAAATTGAAGTGACTAGATTAAGTCAGATCTAAAAGCATCTTGTGATTGGCTGAAACAATCAGACAAACGTTTGAGCCAATGCATAAAAATAGCAACAACTATTTGTAGAAAATACTAAATTGTGGTGGAAAAGCTAAATTCAGTGAATCACTGGTGGGCAGAGGGACCCTTTTATTATTTTCTACCCCAATTTCCTCAATACATAATGACCATGTAACTAGAAAAACTGATCCAATTAAAAAATGCATCCAACTTCATGTGTAGAAAAACATAAGGATAAATTAAACAATGATTAAAACAATTAGAGAATCAAAGACACTTACAGAATAAACAACATCAGGGAGTATAGCCCCAATGAGCCAAAAAAGAATTCAAGATGTTGCATTTTTTTAAAAGACTTCAACTAATCCAGACTTGTGAGTTTAATTTTGGGCCATATATAGTTCCTTCCCTTTGTATTAAAATCTGTGTCCACTCTTCCCATTGACCTATTTGTATTTGTGGGGGGGGGGGGTGTGCGCTGACCTTTGTAAGATGTTTTGTATATCTGTTCTTACTTTACTATATTAGTAAACACCAGTTTTCACAGAATTAATTAAATTCTGTCTGACTAATTTTAATGGGAAGGTTTGGAAGGAACAGGACAAAGAATCCAGCCTTTCAGACTTCCTCTAGAATCCTAAGGAAATTATTAATCATTACTATTCTGGGGACCCAATCCTATCATGTGGATATGATTTAGAAAAGCATCTGTGAAAGACTGCTACTGGAGTAAATACTATATGTATGCATATATATATATATATATATTCACGAATACTTTGATATATATAAATATGTATATATGCATTTTTGTACTGTATTATATTGTATGTATCAAATATATAGATATAGATATAAAGAAAATATCCGGGGATGCAAAAGAAAGACACTAGTAGCTGGCAAAGGAGAGGAAGAGAAAAAAGAAGCCTTATATAGTTGGTAACACTTGAGCTAAGCTTTAAAGGAAGCGAAGCTTTCATAAAGGCAGGAATTTCAAAAACAGGTAATCCTTAAAGAAAATCATGGATCAATATGAAAGATCATGTGTTAGGACTCTTCTATAACCAGTTGGACTAGAATGTAGGATTCACAAAAGGAAATATTATGTAATACAGTCTTGGGAAGGTATATCACAGTCACATCATCAAGGGTGGTAAATGTCACAGAGAATTCTGTATTTTGTACTAGAAACAATAAGGAGACGGAGATTTTCTTGAGTATATTAGAACCATAGACAGCGCGCTCGCTCTCTCTCTCTCTCTCTCTCTATCTATCTATCTCTCTACCATTTTTAAAATTGACATTATTCAATTCTGGACCCAAAACTGCATGGATACTTGGTTGGAAGGATGTGGAAAATGCTCTCTTCATATACTGGTTGGACTAAATGTCCTTAGGATATCTTTTATCTGTGAGATTACATAAAGCCAAATTAGGAACTGAATTGAATGTATTAAACTAGATAATACTCTGTTTTCAAAAATATAGAATCACAGGTCTAATGCCTGAAGGACTTGGAGGTCCTTTATTCCCAATATCCCAAAGTAAATCATAGAAATGTTGACTAACTTTCCCTACGGTCATAAGGTACTGTTAGAAACAGGACTTGAACTCCTGTTTTCTAAATCCAGGCATTGCCTTTTTCTATTTTGCTTGTAGAGCTAAATGTGGAGATTTCTCAGAATCCATACTGAAATATACATAATAATAAATAGTTGTTTTTTTTTACAATAGAAACAATTTGCATTTCCCCTCCACCATATTATCTGAATAATTCTTTTTGAAATGATTAGAAAGAAAATTTAACAAGTAATGAACCAAAAGGAAATCATATAATTAATCTTCACTAAAAGATACTATAAAAATACCTCTAAATGAAACTTGCTTTATTAACCTTAAAAAATAATGACAACAGCTATTATGAATGCAAATGAGATTTTATCACTAAAACTTTTAGTTTCCTAAAAACAATATTTTACATTGGCTGTACCATTTCTAATTCAGTGATGGTGGACATGTCATTCTTGTTTTCCATAACTGAGCTGGAGGTAAGTTAGATTCTCTATTAAGGTCACATACAGTTTTCCATCATATGATCCATATCAATGTAGTTTAAGTTTTGTTTTCACTATTAAATGTGAAGAAAATTTTATTCTGAGGCTCCAAACTTTTATTTTTGAAACTATATCTTTATTTGATGTTTCTCAGATGATAAATTTAGATCTGGGTGGGAATCTAGAACCTAGAAATCACCTAATCTAGCTCCTTCATTTTACAGATGAGGAAAAAATATCATTGAGGCTTAAAAACTTACTGAGGTTTGAATTGCAGAGAAATATTAAAACTCAGGTCTTATGAATTTAAAGCCTGCTCTCTTATTGCTGTGCAATGAGCATACTCCTTGTCAACTCTGAAACAACTTGATTTCTACTTTGTCATCAATGTTCCATCCCCATATGTATTGCAATATGTTTCTGAATAATATGCACATCTGGATTTTCCATTAAATATGAGGATTCTTCTCTCTCAATATAAATGGATGGATGTTTGCATCATTGGAAGTAGCTTTTATAACTCCAAAAGAACTTGCACAGATTTTTGAAATAATTCATATCACAAGGTTTATATATTTATGACTCATTTTCATTAAAGTGAATTTTTGCTAAATGAATCACATTTATTTAATTTGCTCTCCTTAAAATACCAATCATCTACTATCCTTTGTGAGTAGAATGACCTCTAACCAACTCATGATAAATTGCCAGTAGGAAATATTTTAAATTATATAATTTTTCTATTCCAGGAAAAAAAAATTATAGGATTGCCTGAATCAGTCTGCATTTTTTTCCTCCCTTCTCCTATCCACTTCCCCCTTCAAGGTATACGTTGAGATCTATAAAACCAGCAATTTGGCTAACATTTTAACTAGCCTCAAACTGCCCTGACACTTTACATTTTATGTAAAGAATGAATCCTTATTTTTGTCCTTTTCTTATTTTCTAACATTAAAATATACTCGTCTTTTTTTAACCTATCTTCTCTTAGTAACATTTATATTTTGAGTCTCATTTCTAACCTATAAATGTCTTCATTTTTAATAGGAAAATTGTAATGAAAGCATTACTTATCTGACAAAGTTTTTTAAGAGGACTGAGATCTTGTTAACAATGTGCTTTGTAAAAATCAAGGTGACATTAGATCGTGTGTTGTGTGTGTTATTATTATTCTTTTCATTGTTATTAATCATTCTCCAGAAGTGATTGTTCTTTTTTCTCATACAATTTCTAATGATTTTAATATACTAGCCTTTTTCAAGACATCTTATGTTTAGCTTTTAATGCTCACTTCAAACCTTCTTGCCTACAACCTGTCTCTTTTTAGTCAGTCAGTCAACAAACATTCACTAAGTGCCTACTAGTAATTGTGATAAGTATGGTGATATAATGAAAAGGAAAATATGGTTCCTATTTTCAAAGAGCTCACCAATTACAAACATATATATATATATATATATATATTATATATATATATATATATATATATATATATATATATTTGGGGTGTGTATGTGTGTGTGTGTGTGTGTGTGTGTGTGTGTGTGTGTGTGTGTGTAAATGAAGAGGAAAGCCTTCTGTGTTCTAGCAATTATTTTTGGCTAGGAAAAATTTTTTTAAAGATGCTAGTTTGCTTCAAAATGAAGGAATCCTGAAGCTAGAGGCTAGGAAGGAGAGAGCTCCAGGTCTAGGAGACAGCTAATGAAATGTCAAATTTTGGGATTGGTTGTCTTTTTCAAGGACCAAGAAGGAGAATGGTATCAATGGAATACATAATATGTGGAGATGAGCAATGTGCAAGAAGTCTGGTAAAGGTAGGAGGGTATTAGATTAGTTTCTACATGAATTCCAAAAAGAGTTTTCTACATTTGAACCTAGAAATGGTAGAGAGCCTCCATGATTCATTGAATAGGGGATTGCATGGAAAGACAATGGATGTTCATCTCCTTCCTGCAGTCAAAATGGCTTTGTTCCTCCCAGCATGACATCTCCTTTCATCATTCCTCTGCACTGGATATTCCCCATGATTTAAATACTGTCCATTTTTGTCTCTACTTCATAGCACCCCTCTCATTGTTTAAGATGCTCCTTAGGTACCATTTTCTGTATGGAGACTTTTCTGATTCTCTTAACTACCACATATGTATGCATGCATTTATGTGCATGTATAAACATATATACTAACTTTGTGGTATAAATATAGATGATAGATATAATATAGTTATTGCTATAGACATGGATACATATCTATATATTATATAAATATGTACTTGGATTCTCCTTATTTAAAAAAGTATTTTTTGGTTAAATTTTGCATCCTTAGTACCACGCACAGTACCTGAGACATAGTAATAATATTAATACATACACTAGCTAACATTTATAGTGCTTATTTTGTACCACACATTGTGCTAAGGATTTTACAATTCTCATCTCCTCTGATCTTCTCAACAGTCTTGGGAGCGCTGTGAGATCACTGTAGATCAGTGTTAAATAGATAGAAAGAGGAAACCTTCATACCTAGGTTCCATATCTTTTTTTTTTTTGCAGAGGACTCACTAGGAGAATTTGGAGTTGGCAGGTGACTGACGCATCTTTAGCTTTCCATTTTCTGTTTTATTTCTTCTTCATGCCATGGAATAATGATATTGTACATACAGTAATGACCTATCTGTATCCCTCTGAATTTTTGGGTAAGGTACTATTATCAACCTAATTTTACAGATGAGGAAACTGAGGCAAGCTGAGCATATATAATTTGCCCCAGGTCATATATTTGGTAATTGGCTGGGGTAGGATTAAATCTCAGGTCTTCCTGACTCCTCTTCTAGTGCTAACTCTTTTGTGCCATCTTGCAGCCCTAGAGTGGTGCTCAATGAATTCTTGCTGATTGATTAATTCCAGGAAACTTTACGCAAAATAGCTGTATGACCTTGTAGAAGTCATTGGACATTTCCAAACCTCTCTTTTCCCAGTTGTAAATGTGACTTATGCGTATCCTACCTAATTTACAAATCTGATGTGTGAAAATTTCATTGAGTCCTACATCATTTTATAATTGAGACTTATGAAGTGAAAATGAGAAAAGGGCCTGAGATTGAATTTTGATATTTACACTCACTAGCTCTATTACCTTGGGCAATGTATTTAATGTCCCCAGAATTTAGAGTCCTAATCTGAACAATGAGAAGGTTGAACCAAAGGACCTCTAAGAACCCTTCATGCTCTCCATCTAAAAAATTATGATCTATTAGCTAAAAATGATCCATTAAGCAATTAATCAACCAACAACCATTTATTAAGTGCTTGCTATGTGCTAGACATCATAATAATTGTTGAAAAACAAATATAAATGTGAAATAAAATCTAACTGCAAGGAATTTATGTTCTACTTTCATTCATAATTGATTATTATGCATTCAAAGAATGGATAAAGAGCAGCTAGACAGTGAATAGTACACTGGGTCTGGAGTCAGAAGTCTCATCTTCCTGAGTTCAAATCTGGCTCTTGGACAAGTCACTTAGTCCTATTTACCTCAATTTCCTCCTATGTAAGATGTATTGGCAAACTACCCAGTGTCTTTGTCAAAACAATCCCAAACAGCATCACAGAATCAGACATGATAAGATATGATTGAACAACAAGTTAATGGGTGACATTGTATTTTAAACATCAGATGGGAAATGTTTAATTATCACTTAATTTGGAAGTTTCCCACAATCCGCATGAATATATGTATTTTTCTACTTTAGAACACAGTCATTCATCTTCCTAGTAATGTAAAAAAAAAGATTGATATTTCATTACCTTGTCCAAATTCTGAGCTGGAGTATTTTGCATTAAAGGAAATCATAAGCTCTCAAGCAATAGGAATAAGACTTTAGGGTGACTTCAAAGAACCATCAAATCTTATAAATTTGACTACTGATATTCCATGTAAATGATTTTGGAATGAGGTAGTAACAGTACCAATGGTATACTCCCTCCCTTAAAAAAAGGTGTTACTGGATCATTTTTTAATCTGAATTTTATTCTTGAGATATCTATCCCAATTTAAAAGAAGAAATGTTTTATTTATTTAGTTAGTTAGTTACTAGAGATAATTCAAATATGATGCAGACCAGTCTTAGTCTTAAGGAGAAATCTAAAAGGAAATACTAAAAAAAATTGCTCTGATAAGAAAGTGTGAAAAAGAAACAAGACTTTTTAAATTGACATTTTTTTTTGCCTGAGGCAATTGAGAAGAGTAAGAAAATTCCATTTTTGTTTAAAGCATACAATTGGTAGTTTGCAGAATGGGACAGAATGACTCCTAATGAGCTATTAAATTTTTACAATGCCAACAATCAGTGACCTCTAAGTGGCGGGTTATTTTATTTATTTTAAGAACTACTGGGAGAAGGCAGATCATGAAGACAAATGGAACTGTCAAAATGTAACTGGCACTGTAGATCAGTATTAAATAAATAGAAAGAGGAAACCCTCATAATTGGGTTCCATCTCTTTGTTCAAAAAGCTTACTAGGGGAATTTGGAGTTGGCAGGTGACTGATGTTCCATCTTTAGTGTTCTGTTTTCTGCTTTGTTCCTTGTTCATGCCATGGAATAATATCAATGTGTGTCTAAAGATGACCTTTCTCCTCCTGAGCTCACATGCTCTTCAGACATTATTATAATACTTATCACTAAATCTCTGTATAACAGGGAGAGCATGATGGATTTTTACCTGAGTATGCAAACAGTTCTTTATGCCTTCAGTTCTGTGTTACCAGAGAAGGATGACACAATGAACAATGCTTTTTTTAAAGAATTTCACATTTAAGGATGAAACATTCCTGTCATCATAGGATTTAGAGTAACAAAGTGATAGTGTAATTTAAACCTGTTGTTTTGTAGATACAGAAACTTAAGTTTACAGAGGACATTACACAGAACCAAGACTCCAAACCCAGGCCCACTAAGTTGTACTTCAAACAAAACAGCATTTTTTTTCCTAAAATGGAATGATTTAAAGAGAGTGCTTGTTCTTATACTGTACACTGGGGTTGCAACACAAATATATCACCCTTGCACATAGGACCTTTCTGATAATGCACACATATGAGTGTGTTCACAATCACTCACCAAATTTGTTCTTCCTTTGTGTGCTCACATATTCTTTAGCATTTGGATTATACCATTTGTTCAAAATCCTTAGGCCAAATATAACTGGTGTGTGTGTGTGTGTGTGTGTGTGTGTGTGTGTGTGTGTGTGTTGAGGGAAGAATGCTGACATATGAAATAATGATTAAACAACTACTATTATAATGAAAATGCACTCCACTGATAAAAATCTATTACAAGTCATTCCTAAGATAAAACCTTTTTTTTTTCTCCAGCACTGAGTGAAGAGTAACTTTTTCAAGGCTATCAAGCTGGTATGTGTCCAAGGGAAGGCTTGAAGAAGCCAATATTCTTATATCCAAGACTAGATAACCATTTACTAGATTTATGTTTTCTCTCTAAGAACATGGTCCATATTTTTCAGGGAATCCAAGTTAAGCACACTGGCCAAATATCAAAGTTGTCAAGTTGACTTTTTAAATATAATGTCAATTTTCCAAATTGAATAACAAGTCATAAAAGATTAGCTTAAAAGAATAAGAAGCACGATAAGTATGAAGGCTGAAAGCAGGCTTGTTTTTTTCACTTATTATTGTATTCATAATGTTGCTAATAAATCAGGTTTAAGATTTTATCATCAGAGAAGCACCAGATGAAAATCAGTGAGTCCCTCACTGGAAGCCATTCATAAGAAATAGGATAGGAGGGATTAGGATCAAACGTCTCCAAAAAGAAAATGCTATCAGGAACATAATCGATTAAATTGTAAATAATTTCTAGAACATATGACTTTAGTTATGGGGTAAAATGCCACATGAGGAAAAATATTCTGAAAAATGCAATGCGTTTCCCTTTATATGAATAGACAAGGTATATATTTCTCACTTTGTGTAAGGTTTTTGAGACAGCACCATCATAATTGTATGTAAATTAGCTCAGTAAGTATTTTAAATGCCTCTGATATTCTAGGTCCTAAAGATATAAACACATATACACATAAAGAAAATAGTCCCTACCCTCAGAGTGCATGCATTCCCCTCTGGCAGAAATTTCAATAGAAATGTGTTTATATTTATATCTATATACATATATACAGACAGAAAGTAATTTGGGGGAACAGAACAGAAAGTTTTAAGAATGGGAGGAGGAGCAAGAAGGTTCACATATATAGGAGATGGTGTTTGAAATAAAACTTGAAGTGAGTGAGGGATATTAAGGGGACAAACTGAGTAAGATAAGCTCTCCAGGTATGGAAAACAGCCTATGCAAAGAGAAAAAAGCAGGGGATGGAATGGTATATGTAAGCATCAGCAAGCAGGACTTTGTGACTAGAAGAACTTAAAAAACAAAATAATATTAATATTATTATTAATGATGATAATCACAAGACATATAAGTCTAATAAATTCCTGATAGAATTTCAGAAATTATGCAGTGTTTTTAAAGACTCCCAGGTTCTTCTAAAGGCAAAGAGGACCATCTTTTTTTGCATCATTAATTGTTTAGTGATACTTTATATCTGAGACATGGAATGACAGGAATAATAACAACTGCCATATAGCATATTTGCAAAACACTTTGCAGGCATTATCTCTGTTGATACTCACAAAGGAGCTATGGAGACATAGGGTGATAATATGATCTGTCACTTTGCTTTTGTAGATCATAATGGAGATGACTTCCCTGCAAAGATTCTAACTTCTTAAGTCTCATTTCATTCTTCAAAGCTTCTTTGCCTTCTCTCAGCAATCTGCCCATGAGCATCACCATATTCCATTCTGAGGCCTGTCACTCAGATGTCTTCAAAGAAAAGCTCATATCTGTCAATTTTATTGGAGAACTCTTTAATGTGATCAGAGATTCTCTTGGTTTCTAACCATTCCATTCACTTCTTCTCCTTCTCCTCTTCCAATAATTTTCTTCCCAAGGAGACCCTCAGTATGACTGAGGGGTGAAGTGGTTTGACCATAGTCACAGATAGTTACATGTAAAAGAGACAAAAATGTTTTTTAAAGCTATTTTCCTTTTGTTTTAAAAAATAGTATTTTATTTTTCCAAATACACACAAAAATAGTTTCCAATATCCACCTTTGCAAAACCTTGTGTTCCATTTTTATTTCTCTTTCTCCCCCTCCTTCAAAAGACAGCAAGCAATCTGCAAGAAAAATCAAATTAAAAAAAACCCAAGAAAGAAAGAAGCAAACAAACAAAAAATGGCAAAAAATACTATGCTTTGATATACATTTGATCTCCATAGTTCTCTCTTGGGAAGAGGACAGCACCCTTTTCATCACAAGTCTATTGAAATTCATATAGACCACTTTGTTAAAAAACAAAAACAAATTTATCACAGTTGATCATCATATAATCCTCTTACTACTCTGTACAATGTTCTCTTAATTCTGCTCATTTCATTTAGCATCAGTTCATATAAGTTTTTCCCAGGATTTTCTGAAATAAGCCCACTAATTGTTTCTTATAGAACATTAATATTCCATTACATTCATACCCTGTAACTTATTTAGACATTTCTCACCTGATGGGCATCCACTCAGTTTCTAGTTCCTTGCCACTACAGAAAGGGCTGTGATAAACATTTTTGCACATGTGGGTCCTTTTTTTTCCTTTATAGTCACATTGGGATATCGAACCAGTAGAGATATGGCTGGATCAAAGGATATGCACAGTTTTATAACATTTTGAGCATAGTGGTTGAATCATTTCAATTCTACCAACAATTTATTAATATCCTAGCTTTCCCACATCCTTTCAATATTAATTATTATCTTTTTTTGTCATCTTAGCCAGTCTGATAGGTATGAAATGCTACTTCAGAACTGTCTTAATCTGTATTAAGAGATAGGAGTCTTACAATGGTACATCTGACTACTACAACCAAGACCAGCCAAATAATAGTATCACTTTCTAATGGTCAAATTAAAGCAGGAGCACCAAAAACTTCAGATTCTTTGAATATTCTGCTCCTTGATTTGCAAACACATGTTTTATTAGACTTCTTGATGTTGTGAATGATATTCAAATGTGTTAAAATATAGATTAACCATTATACATATATATCCATAGGTTTTACATACATGTAAACATCCATTTTATAAATCATACAATCTATGTTTCTATGCACATGTAGAAATTGGTACATGGGCATGCATTTTTATTCATATGTGTGTGCATATGTGCATTTAAGTGCAAACACTACAATAAAAGGAGCATTGTTCAAGAACTACTTCTTGGCACTCGCTACCTTTGCCACCTTTGGCAATATGCTTCATCATTTCAACTTCCTGGGTTTTAGTTTACTCATCTGTAAAATGAAGTTTGGACTCAATGACTTCTAATGTCTTTTCTAGGTCTCTGAACATGAGTCCTAAGGCAGAAATCTAAACAGAAGAGTGAGTGTGTCATATCAGGGAGCAGGCTAAGAAGGTGTCCCTTTGTTATGTTGTCTCTAATGTTTGCACTGCATGTGGAGATGCAGGCTCCAATCTCCTTCTCATTATCAAATGCTTTTATCCCTGCCTAGATTTAATTCATGTAACACACCAGGTTCAAGGACATATGGAGGCAAAAAATCTCGCCACATTTCCTCCAGAGCTGGACTTGGAGTCGTGAATGTGTTATAACCGATTAACCTTTCAACTAGCCTCACTTGCCCAAATGAGCATCAAGGCTCTCACTAATTACTAAAATAAAATATGGACTTTCTGTTTTCCTCCCCAAGCATACAGCATTTCTAAGGAGCATCTAGTAAAGTCTAGAATTATACAGTGAATGAAAGCATGATTTAAAGTTGCAATAAGAAGCAGCCATAGTATAATAATGCGGCAGAGGTCAAAGGGCTATCAAACTGTGCATACCCTTTGATCTAGTAGCATCTCTACTGGGCCTGTGTCCCAAAGACATTATAAAAAAGGGAAAAGGACTCATATGTGCAAAAAATATTTACAGCAGTCTTTTGCGTAGTGGCAAGGAACTGGAAACTGAATGGATGCCCATCAGTTGGAGAATGGCTGAATAGTTGTGTTATGTGAATGTTATGGAATATTATTGTTCTGTAAACAAATGATTAAAAGGATGGTTTCAGAAAAGCCTCAAGAGCCTTACATGAACTGATGGTAAGTGAAATGAGGAGAATCAGAGAACATTTTACACAACAGCAAAATTATGTGATGATCAATTCTGATGGATGTTGCTTTTCTCAACAGTGAGGTGATTTTAGACCAATACTAATAGACTTGGGATGGAGAGAGCCATCTGCAAACAAAGAGAGGACTATGGGAATCGAGTGTGGATCATAGCATAGTATTTTCAACTTTTTTTGTTGTTTGCTTGCTTTTTGTTTTCTTTTCCTTTTGATCTTATTTTTCTTGTGCAGCATGATAAATTTTGAAATAAATATATATAGAAGAATTGTACACTTAACATATATTGGATTATTTGCTGTCTAAGAAAGGGAATAGAAAAAAGGAGAGAGATAAAATTTGGAACACAAGGTTTTTCAAGGCTGAATGCTGAAACCTTTCTATGCATATATTTTGAAAATAAAAAGCTAAAAAAAATCACCAGCATCAAACATGAAAAAGAAATTTACTAACAATGAAAAAGAAATTAAAGCAATTATTTGGAGCTATTTTGTCCAACTGTATATGACAATCTAGCCCAAATGGATATTTAGAAATATAAATTGCCCAGGTTAATAGAAGAGGAAAAACATTACTTAAATAGTCTCATTTTAGAAAAAAAAAATTAAACAAGTCATTAAGGAACTCCTTAAGAAACAATATTCAAGGCTAGATGAATTCACAAGTGAATTCTATAAAACATTTAAAGAAAAATTAATTCCAACACTATGTAAACTATTTGGAAAAATAGTAAAGGAGTACTGTCAAATTCCTTCAGTGACACAGGCATTGATGCCTGTATTGATACCTAAACCAAGAAAAGTCAAAACAGAGAAAGAAAATTACAGACCAATCTCCCTAAAGAATATTGATGCAAAGATTTTAAATAACATATTAGCAAAAATTACAGCATTATGAACAAGGGGGATTTATACCATGAAGGCAAGAAGGATTTATATCAAGAAAACTATTACCATAATTGACCATATCAATAACAAAACCAACAAAAATCATATAATAATCTCAGCAGATGCAGTAAAAGCTTTTGACAACATACGGCACCTATTCCTATTTAAAAAAATACACTAGAGAACATAGGGATAAAGGGAGCTCTTTTTAAAATAATAAGCAATATATATCTAATATATATCAAAGAAGCAAGCATTCTTTGTAATGGAGAGAAGGTGGATACATTCCAAGTAAGATCATAAGTAAAAGAAGTATGCCCATTATCACCACTATTATTCAGCACTGTACTAGAAATGTTGGCTTTCACAATAAGAAAAGAAAAAGAAATTAAAGAAATTAGAATAGGCAATGAGGAAATAAAACTATCATTCTTTGCAGATGATATGATGATTATATTTAGAGAATCCTAGAAAATCATCTGAAAACTTACTGGAAACAATTCATAAGTTTAACAAAGTTTCAGGATATAAAATAAACCCACACAAATCATCAGTATTTGAATATATTACTGACAAAACCCATCAGCAAGAGATAAAAAGAGAAATTCCACTTAAAATTACTATAGACACAATAAAATACTTGGAGGTATACTGCCAAAACAAACTCAAGAACTATATAAATATAATAACAAAGCACTTCTCACACAAATAAAATAAAAGCTAAACAATTGGGAAAATATCAATTACTCATGGATAGGCTGAGCTAATATAATAAAAATGATAATTTTGCCTAAATTGCTCTAGTCATTAAGTGTCATGTCAATCAAACTGCCAAAATTATTTTAGAGAACTAGAAAAATAATAATAAAATTCATCTGGAAGAACAAAAAGTCAATAATATCAAGGGAAATAATGGGGAAAAATAAAAAGGATGGTGGCTTAACAGTACCAGATCTAATATTATCTTATAAAGCAGCTGATATCAAAACCATTTGGTACCAACTAAGAAACAGAGTGGCAGATCAGAGGAAAGATTAAACACACATGACACAATTATCAAGGCCTATAGCATTCTATTATTTGAAAAAACCCCAAACTCCAGTTTCTAGAATAAGAACTTATTATTTGACAAAAATCGCCAGGAGAACTGGAAAATATTATATCATAAATTTGGCATAGATCTATATCTCACAGCTCATACCAAAATATGGTCGAAATGGATAAATGATTTGAGCATAAAGAATGATACCATAAATAATTTAAGAGAACAAAGGATAATTTACATATCAGATCTTTGAAGAAGAGAGGAATTTATAACCAAACAAGAAGTAGAGAACATTATGAAATGCAAAATGGACAACTTTGATTAAATTAAATTAAGAACTTTTTGCATAAACAAAACCAGAAACTAGATTTAAAGTACAAAGCTGGGGAAAATGTTTACAGCCAGTGTTTCTGATAAAGGTCTCATTTCTAAGAACAGTGTCAAATTTATATGAATACAAGTCATTCTCCAAGTGAAATATTGTCAAAGGATATTAATAGACAATTTTCAGATGATGAAAATAAAACCATCTATAGTTATATGAAAAATGCCCTCAATTACTAGTGATTAGAGAAATGCAAATTAAAACAAGTTTGAGGTACCGCCTGATACCTATCAGATTGGCTAAAATGACAGGAAAAGATAATAATAAATGTTGGAGAGAATGTGGGGAAAACTGGGACCGTAATGCATTATTGGAAGAGTTGTACAATAATACCATTCTGTAAAGCAATTTGGAACTTTGCCCAAAGGACTGTAAAATTGTGCATATCCTTTAACTCGAGCAGTGCCTTTACTAAGTCTGTATATCAAGGAAATAATAAAGGAGGATAAAGGACTCACACATGCAAAAATGTTTATAGCACCCCATTTTGTGGTAGCAAAGAGTTGGAAAATTAATAGATGCCCATCAACAGGAGAATGGCTGAACAAGTTGTGGTATATGAAGGTAATGAAATATTTTTGTTCTATAAAAATGATGAACAAGCTGAGTTTAGAAAGGCCTGGAAAGATTTACATGAACAGATTTTCAGTGAAACAAACAGAGCATCGAATACATTGGATACTGTAACAGCAAGAACATATGATGACCGATTATGAAATATTTGGTTCTTCTCAATGGTTCGGTGATCCAAGACAATCCCAATAAACTTTGGGTAGAAAATGTCATCTGCATGCAGAAAAAGAACTATGGAGACTGAATTTAAATCAACACATGCTATGTTCAATTATTTTTTCTGTTTTTTTTATCTCTGCCATAGTTTTTCTATTTTGCTCTGTTTTTTCTCTCCCAATGTGATTCATAAATAATAAATGTGCGTTAAAAGTTAAAAATAATATGGCAGAGGAATATCATAGAATTATACATTTAAAACTGTCAGGGACCACAAAAGCCATTGAGGTCAATGGCAGTAGCAACAATAGCAGTGATAGTAAAAAGGATTTACATAGTATATCTAAAGAAACAAAGACTGGCCCTAATGGAGACAAACTGTAATGTTCTTCTCTAAATTGTAATCTTTGCTGGGAACAGGTTTCTTGGGGAGCTTCTGGGAGCAGCTCAGTGTAATAATCATCCCACATGCAGCCAGGAGTTAAAGTCCAAATCCTTTATTGTCTCTTCCAAAATCTTATCTCCTTCACTTGGGGTTTGGCTAGTTTTCTGGAAGCCTTCCGGATCTTGGTTTCAGTGTTCTCCACAGGACAACCTGCCACCACTTCTCTGTCTTCCTTTGTTCTGCCCAACTGCTGTCTCTGGCTTATGAATCTCCCGGAGTCAATCCTGGTTGAGGCTCATACCTTATATATGTTCTCTTAAAGGTATGAATCTTGTGGAAGTGTAGTAGTACTAAGTACATCTAGAGAACTGTTAAACACCCTGCTAAACAATCATTGTCTCTATCAATTCCACTGATTTAGCACCTTGTAAGAAGGCTAACGAAATTCAAAACCTTTTGTTGCTTTTCCTCCACTCTGGATAACATAGCTAACATGGTTTCACATCAGTTATTTTTTTTTAAATTTCCAACCTTTTTAAGCTATATATTTCATTTAGGACTTATTATCATAAAATATTTCTTTCCAAAAGGAAAAAAAAAAAGCAACAAATGTCTTTACTATGAATTGATTACAAGTTAGACTTGTTTGAAATTTTTGACGTTTTCACATATATCAGTCACCATGGCTTTTGTATTTATACAGAAACTTCCAAGTGTTTATACTTAGATACTGATTGAGTAGTTCCTCAAGAATTGTTAAAGTATCCAATTGTGGTCTAATTATCCCTCCTATTACATTAGTACTGTCAGCTTCATAGTTCATTCTCATGTATTGTTGTTGACATTGTAAATTAGTTGTTTGGTGTCTTTTATTCTCAAAGAAGAATAAAATAACATCACTTCATTGGAGTAAAGGTACAATGTGCCAACTTTGGCTGATCAGATCAATAGGGGCTTTGAAGACTCTGTCACATATAGGGCATAAATAGCTTATTTATAAACTCCTGAGAAACAAAGGTTTCTACATTTGTGCATCTTATGTTTTTTTTTTTTAAATAAAGGTTTCTACATTTGTGCATCTTATGTTTTTTTAACTATGCAATTCTGCTTTGCTCATAGAACACATCTTTTTTAATGAGGGCACCTCACTCTGGGAGGTGTTATTTTAGTATTTTAGAGAGATGTATATTTGACATTCTAACAAATAGCCAGTCCATGGGACTGAAACTCACTGCACTAGAGTTTGAATTCCTGGTGGTATAGATCAAGAAAGGACTTCAGTGTTTCATACCTTAACTTACCAGATGATCTTCAAAATCTTCCTAAGACAATTCAAATGGAAGTGATTCAGTTTCATGACATGGTGTCAGTAGTCAGCCCAATGGCTCGTAGATCTTCATTTTAGTAGGCATTCTAATACCTCTTCGCTCTCACACTTTGCTTTCAAGTCTTCCAAACATTTAACTAGCTTTGTCCATGTGTGAGTGCATTATCTAGGGAGAAAGTACCCTGCCAAGGTAAAACTCTCCCTCTACTTTAGTCTTGGTTTGTAGTCTTTTCAGTTTAAATAATTTACCATCAGAGTAGTTGCTGACCTTGGTGGTACGTCTAGTGCTCTTTGTATTGTTTGGCATTGTAAGGCTGAGGAGGCTGGTGAGGAACAACACCTCTGGAATGCCTAAGACTGTTCTAACATTAAAGCTATAGAATTTTCCCTTTCAGCTATTATCTTACTTGTTGATCTTAGCACCAAATGTTAAATTTTAGTGTTTTTGGAGATAATACCCAGAGCTGTATTTCTAGACTAGTGTCTCTCTTCTGTGCAATAGACCTAGACATTTAAAAAATGCCAAGGTCATCCACTGCATCCCAGATCATCATCAGTTGTCTCGATTTTTGTCTTGCCACTAGACTTTGATGATTCGAGCATAAGGCTGATGACTGCACAATTCTGCCTTACTTAAATCCAGTGCAAGGACAAGTCAGAATATCATCCATGATCCTTGGTCTTTGAAAACAAGGGCCCAAAACTAACTATATCCACATCATCAATTGCCTCTAGAATATCTCAAGCTGGATGTTTCCAGCTATCTCACATTCAACTTGTCCAAAGTAGAAGATGTTATTTTATCCCCAAATCCTCCCTGGTTTAAAATTGTTGTTATTGTTGAGGAAAACATCATCCCTGCCATCTTTTATTTCTCATTCTTCCTGACTCCACATAGATCCAAGCTGTTCTCTAATTTTGTCATTTCTCCTTTAACAACATTTTTGGTATGGATCTACTTCTTTTTACTCACGAATCCACAATCCTAGTTAAGCTGCTCATGATAGTCCATCTAGAAAACAGCAATAATCTCTTCCTCCTTAGTCTTTCTGCCTCAATTCCCTTCCCAATGTAATCCATAAACTGCTGAGGTTTTTCTAAAGCATAGTTTTGACCATGTCGCATTCCTGCATAAGGAGTTCCAGTGACTTGTGTGATTAAACAAAAAATGCTATATTGTTTGACATTTAAAGCTTTTTTATAAACTGATCTCTCCCTACCTTGTCTAGCCTTTTTACACCTTATTCACCTGTATGCCTTGATACTCAGCTACACTCAACTGTTTCAAGATCCTTTTCCATCTCCCCTCTCTTTCCTTTTTAATTTGGCCTTCCCCAATGCCTGGGGTACTTGAACCTTTTTTTTCCTTTTAGTTTTCTTGATTTCCTTCAGGAATCAGTTCACATCCCAGTTTCTGCAGAACTTTCTGATCTCCCCAATTGTCATTTTCTTCCTTTCTGAAATTGTTTTCCAACTACATACTTTCTACGGGGAATGGGGGAAGACATTTATATAAAACTTACTATATGCCAGGTACTATGCTAAATACTTTTACATGTATTTTTCTGCTTGATCCTCACAACCACCTAGGAGATGTTATTATTATTTTTATTGTTTTCGCTGAGGCAATCGGGGTTAAGTGACTTGCCCAAGGTCACACAGCTAGGAAGTATTAAGTGTTTTAGACCAGATTTGAACTCAGGTCCTCCTGACTTCAAGGCTGGTGTTCTATCCACTGTGTCACCTAGCTTCCTGGGAGGTGTTATTACTAATCCTATTTAAAAATTAAAAAAACTGGGTGAAACAGAGACTAAGTGATCTGCCCAAGGTTACATAGCTAGTGTATGTTGAGATTTGAACTTAGATCTCTCTGGTTATATCTCTGGTTAGGTCTCAAAGTGTTCTATCACACTGCCTAGTTGACTTTATGTAGGTCCTTAACCAATAAGTCAATCAGTAAACATTTATGGAGTGCCTATTACCCATCAGGAATTAGGTTAAAAACTGAGTATATAAAGAAAAGAAAAAGATAGTTGCTGTTCAAAAGAAGCTTCCAGACTAAGATGTTTTAAAAAGCTTTGATCTTAATACATGCTACTCTAATTGAATCGATTCAATTTAGTCAAGTCATATCAACAAATGTTTATTAAGCGCTTACTGTATGCCAGACACTAAATTCTAAATGCTAAGAACAAATGCAATCAGGAAGATCAATAGTCCCTATTGTTGTGAGTCTTAGTGGTGGGCAGAAGGCAGAAGACAACCCATAAAAATGTTGAGAAGGGAGTGGAGAAGAGAGATCAAGAAAATATAATAGAAGAAATCCCAATATATATTCTGGAGAAAAATGAAGCATTATTTGTTTCTGTACTCTACATACAGAGAGGTCCTGATTGGAGCTGTCCAATCATTAAAAGGTGTAGAGTAGGGGCAGCTCAATGGCACACTACATAGAGC
Organism: Antechinus flavipes; assembly: GCF_016432865.1. Taxonomy (NCBI): domain Eukaryota; kingdom Metazoa; phylum Chordata; class Mammalia; order Dasyuromorphia; family Dasyuridae; genus Antechinus; species Antechinus flavipes. Next base: position 658,939,537 of record NC_067399.1, read on the forward strand.
ACTGGTCTGGAGTCAGGGTTTATGTTTATGTTTAACTTCAGACACGTAACATTTCCTAGCTGTGTGACTCTGGGCAAGTCCCTTAACCATTTGATTCACCAAAACAAAACATACAAAAAAGATAAAAAAAGACTTACATTTGAAGGTAAGTTTCTTGACAGCAGATACTATATTACTTTATTTTGTATCTCCAGCATTTCTACAGGATCTAAAACATATCACATGTACCTGGTATATAGTAGGTGCTTAATAAATACTCCTTCCCTCCTTTGTCCCTTCCTTTGTAAGTACTGAAGCATCAAGCAGCAACTAATTCCATCACACTCCAGAATGAGTTATATAAACTAGAGACATTATGATGATTATCGCTGGCAATCATCCCAATACCAACTTAACACAGGCTATCAATCCTTGGAAAATGTGACTCCTAGAGACCTTCTTAACAGAAAGCACTCTTCTTCCCTCCTCCTTTCACATTTGACAATAGCATTGTTTGGGCTGAGGGCTCTGCGGCCAAGCTGACACGTAGTTAATCATATGCTAGGTCCATTGTACATCTTCTTTGCTATTCAGTTTGGACATATTTTCTATAGCCCTTAATTTACTTTTGTCAAAGTATAGCTCAGTGGTTAAGTTGCTCCCTAGAGAATTTCCTTCATTCACAGAAAACCAATATTTTCATTTTCTTTTTAGTCATCTACACTTCTGAATTCTTAGAAACAAATAATGAATGTAGTATTAATGTTATATTTCTATGAAAGGGAGAGGTGAGAGTAGATTTAGTATAATGAGAAATAGACATGTGGTAATGGGACCAGAGGACATTTAAAATATATTTTAACAATATTTTGATAAGAAAATCCATCAAATAGGAGGAATTGGAAATGGACATGGGATTTCATCAGTGTGGGGAATTCTATGGTAGGAAGGGACCTTTCATCAAGACATATCATATCCTCTTATTCAAAGTCCCAGGGCATTCATAGGGCACTGGTAAGTGAAATGTTTTACCCTAAGTTACGCAAGCAGGATATATCAGGACCAGGATTTAGTGCTTGGCCTTCCTGGTCCTAAGACCTATTCTTTAGCCAATATGTCAGGCTATCTTTAAATCAGAGAGCATCTTGGTCATAAGTCCCTTTATAGCAATCAAATCCATTGATGTTGGAGATTTTTGATTTTAATATTTTTGATTTTATTAATATATTCATAAGCTTGAAAATAAGAGCAGAGGAATAAGGGTGGCAAAAGGAATAGGTCACATGAGGACTAATTTAAGAATTACTGATAGATTAATTATAAGGGGAATTGAATTAGAAGATGAATTGTATTATTAAGGAAAACATAGTAATTGTATTTAAGTACTTAAAGGACTAGCCAATGAGAAAGTCTTTCTTTACATATATATGTATATAATTACGTGTATGTATATTTACATATGTATATAGTATATATGTACATGTATATTTATGTGTATACACAATTATATGTGCATATGTAGTTATACATGTGTGCATATACACAGAAACATGCATGTATGTCTTCTTGTTATGTCATTTAGTCTGATACTTTGTGATTTTGTGTTGCATATTGTCCATGGGATTTTCTTGGCAAAAATAATGGAGTGATTTCCAATGTCTTTTCCAGTCAATTAAGGCAAACAGTGCTTAAGTGACTTGCTCAATGTCACACATGTAGTGTCTAGGTCCAGGGCTCTATCTGCTGAGCAACCTAACTGCTTCCATAAATATGCCTAAATGTGGGGAGTGGGGAGGGAGTATGAGAGAGAGAGAGAGACAGAGAGACAGAGAGACAGAGACAGAGAGAGACAGACAGAGAGAGAGACAGAGAGACAGAGACAGAGATAGAGAGACAGAGAGAGAGCACACTAAGAGTAATGAGCAGAAGTTGTGAAAAGGCAAATTTAGGATAAATGTAAAGCTCAACATCCCCCCCACACACACACTTTTCAGATGGAAACAACAATAGCCATCAAGAAAACAAATAACAAACATGAGGCCCAGGAGAGCTAAGAAGTTGACTGATATCACACAGATAATATAATAAATTAGAGACCTGCAACATTGACCCCAAGATTTCTGAAGACAAAATTTGATCTTTTTCTATAGTTCCTCTATGTCCCTTTCCAACTGATGATGGTTTCTGTTAGAAAGGAAGTCAATTGGCATATTTCTTTCTTTGAATTAATATTTTTTATTTTTACATAATCTGAATTTCTCCTAATATCTCTAGTTCCCTTCCAAAGAGCTACCTATTTGATATAGAATAGTTTTAAGAGAAGAAAAAAGAAAAAATATAAACAAAATCATTTCATATATGACCACGGTCATATATTGAGACAGAAATTACCCCAGAAGTGGACTTTCTTTTTCTGCAAAAGAATGTGGTGAAATATCCTCTGTCTTTTGTTCACGAAATATATGTTCATTCTTGCTATTTTTTTGCAATATCCACTTTTCATTGTATTGTGATTATTCTTTGCACTTAAATTATTCTGGTCATTGTCATACTTTTCTAGGCTTGATTACTTCACTATGTATATAATAACATATATATATATAGTTCCTTTCTATGATCATCATATTTATGTATATTTCTTATATTACATTATTATTATTTTTTTCTTTTATTTATTAAAGCTTTTTATTTACAAAACATATGCATAGTTTTTGTTTTTGTTTTTTTTTTTTTTTTTGCTGAGCTATTTGGGATTAAGTGGCTTGCCCAGGGTCACACAGCTAGGAAATGTTAAGTATCTGAGATCACATTTGAACTCAGGTCCTCCTGACTTCAGGGCTGGTGCTCTATCCACTGCGCCACCTAGCTGCCCCCTGCATGGGTAATTTTTCAACATTGACCCTTGCAAAACCTATTCCAAGTTTTCCCCTCCTTCCTCTCCCTTTCCTAGATGGCAGATAGTCCAATACATGTTAAATATGTTAAAATATATCACATTAGTATTCTTTTATATACACACACTATATATTTACCCATTCTTCAATCAACTTTGTTTTGCTTCTTTGGTTGCTCATTATTTGATATTAGCCATTCCTTTACTCTCAATATGGCAGCCATTCAGTCTAGTTTTAAGAGAATACATATCCACATAGAAAACATTTCCTAATGCTTCTTTCTTTACACACACTTGTTCCAAAATTGTGCATTTTAGTGAACACTCCAGTGTTTCTTTCCATCTTTAAAAAAATGTCTGTTCACTAAATCTATTTGTTTTGATTTTTGCATCATTCTGTTGGGCTCCTGTCTGTTGGCCCAGATTCCTGATTCACCTTGGTTACCAAAAAAAAAGTCTCCATCTGAAGTTCAACCAGAACAGTTCCTGTGGCATCTGTCACCAGCGATTCTTTAAGTTTCCAGCCTTCCTTTTCTTGGCTGCTTTGATCTCAGCTCAGTGGTGCATTTCACTGAAGTTACAGGACTGAGTCAAGTTTGTACCTGCAATTGGAGCAAAAAGTATCCCATGTGGTATTCCACATTTCTAGCTTCATTGGCAGTCAGCAGGTCATGCTAAAGTTTTCCTTTGACTTTTCACCTCCAGACATGTCTAAGAAACTGCCAGGGAAGGTTTCTTCTGAGAATCCCTTCCTTCTCTCTGTTAACTGGAGAAGAGAAGGAGAAAAATGACATTTATAGAGCACTTTGAGGTCCTTTGAAGACAACCAATAAAAATATGTTGTTATTCCCCATCCACAGTATAGCCCGTTTTCTTCTTTCTTGCTTTTGCTCTCATTCTCTGTCTTGTTCTCTCTGTGTCTCTCTTTGTGTGTGTGTGTGTGTGTGTGAATTTCTTGTGACCTTACATTTTAAATAAACTATTGAATTTTAACAGCCTCCATTTTGGTAAAGTGTCAAAAACTATGTTTAACATTTTGTTTGAGCATTATTATTCATGTTTATCATCCTCTTCAAAAGAAAGAAGAGTAGAGAGGGCTTATTTCTTTCTCATTCCATACTATCTAGTCAGTCTAATCCAATCAAGCCTTATTAATCACCTGCTATACATCAAATATTGTTTTGATTTTCTCCTTCATACAAAGAAAATATAGGAATGAATATTTATATTATGTATCAGGCTTTGTGACAGAATGTTTACAAATGTCATCTCATTTGATTCTCACCACAACCAAAGAAGTAGCTGCTATCATTTTCTACATTTTACAGTTGTGCAAACTGAGGCAAACAACATTTAACTGACTTACCCAGGGTTACACAACTAATAAGTAGTGGAAGCTGGATTTGAACTAGGATCTTTCTGACTTCATGCCAGAATTCCATTTATTGCACCAACAGCTTTATAAAATGAGAATCATAATAAGTTAGCTCACATAATAATCAAATGAGGAATATGAATAAAGCATTTTGCAAAGCATGATATGGCGTATTGGACAGAGTTGTCTTCATTCACTCTTTGTGCATGTCATACGTTGAATTGTGACTGGGAAAGTCACTTGAATCAGGAATGAATCAGGAAACATTTTAATAAATGGATCCTCACCAACTTGGTTAAAAAGTTTGTTCATCTAGGTCTTCTCTATCTCCCTGTCTTTATAACATTGTTATTATTGTTATTATTGTTTAATATTAGTATGTTAGATCTTAGAATTACAAAGACAGAAGTGAAATATTTCCTGTTCTGTGCTCTCCCCTCACCCCCTTCAATCTGAGCACACAGACACAAAAATTCTGGCTCTGAGCCCTGTGATCCTTGCAGTGATATACTAATATCCTGAAGGACAATCCTTCTCCCGCTACATAATTTTGCTTGATGACCTCAAAACCTGAAGTAAATTTCATTAATTTTTTCTGGGTACATGATTCCCATATCTATTTGTTCATGTTCTCTCACTGCCTATTGGTTATATCAAATTAAATAGAAATCTTAATTTCAATATATCCAAAAACTAAACTCCTTATCTTTCCATTAAACACTTCCTTCTTCCTAACTTTCCAATTACCATCAAAAGTACTACCATTGTCCCAGAGTTTTATAGGCTCACAACTTCATCTTTCACTCTCACCCCTATAGCTAATTATTTGCCAGTGAGTCTCATCTTCCCCATCTGTAAAAACAAGAGACTTGGATTTGATGATCACTGAATTCCTTTCCAAGTTTATACCTTTGATTCTATACAAAGAATTACTCAGGGCTCTGAGAGATGATAATTTATAAGACCACATATAAGGAGTATTTCAAAGGTAGGATTTGAATACAGGTCCTCCTTATCCCCAATGTCAGTTATCTATACATTCTGCTGAGTTTCCTTTACTAAAGCTTTTTATGTTACACTTTTCGCCACCCAAAAATGCATGGTATTAAGTGTGCACTTGATCTCCTGCTTTAGACTTGAACAAATTCTTAGAATAAATAGTGAATCATATATAGTGAATATTGGGTGAGGCGAGTAATAAATAGCTGAGGTTTATAAGAAACAGATCATAGGACAATAACTTGATAGCCTTCCCTGGCAAAATGACAAGATGAGGGAAAAGGAATTTGTTGGACATAAATAATTCAGATGCTACAGAGCTGATGATATATTAGGGATGGAAATTGGAAAGGTGATGTCTTAAAGGGAGAACCCCCAGAGTAACTAATAATGAAATACCCAATTGGGTCAGGACTCCAAAGTGGAGAACTGATCCCATTAATTCTCATGAAGAGAGAGTAAATTGTACTGTGATCCTATCAGCTGACAGTTCCAGCAAAGAAGGACTACAGAGAGATCATAGGAGAGATGAAAATTCCTCAGCATGCTGGAGGTCTCAGAGGAACGGCAAAATTAATATCAGATAAGAGTCAGCTTAAATAAATGTAAAAGATCCTGCCACAGCAGGGAAGTCCATCCAAGTACAAGGGGAACACTGTTTAAAGATCCATGAGATGAGGACATTAGTGGGTTAGAAATTGGGTTGTTATTTTGGCAATGATTGTAACTCGGCTTCCTTAGGTGTGTCACTGGGGGGAAAAGGCTCAAGACGATGACAAAAACAAGTGGAGGGCTGGATATACAGGGCAGGCCCCCCAGGAAGCTGGAGTAAACTTACCGAACGGAACGCATACCAACTATCATCCATTTTACTTGTCTGCATGAGAGAAAAAATACCTAAGGACATTGGAAGCCTCTTTGGTCATTTCATGTAGGTTCCCATTATTCGTACATTTATTGGGAATATAGCTCAGGAACTTAATAGCAAAGGATTATGATGTGAAGTATATCACCATTGCTGCTAATGGCCTCCACTTCCCTTGTACTAACTTTCTATGTATCTTATAAATCATGTTGCCTCCTTCATTAGGGGACAGGCAACTTCTGCGGGGGGCCAATTTTTAATTAAAATTATTATTATTATTAATATTACTGCATTTTTGCATCTAAAGCATTTAGTTCACTGTCAGACTCAGTATATGCTTATTAGGGGGAAACGACTCAGTGCACAGAATCTGGAGGCGGGAAATTCGGAGTTGAAATCTGGTTTCAGACACTTAACACTTTCAAGTTGTGTGACTCTGGGCAAGTCACTTAACCCTGACTCACCAAAAAATAAATAAATAAATAAATAAAAAAGGAAAAGAAAATGAAATGTCTTGTCACAAACAGTATGGCTTCATGAGATCAAAGAGAATCAGATATGAGTGAACCACAATATATGCTTAATAAACACTTATTGAATGACTGAATAATGCACAAATGGAAAACACATGGATATTGAATTGTTACAACTTATGTCCTTTGGATTCACTGGGGGAAGTATACTAAGTGTGTTCTGGGTAGATGTATAGTGTTTTTAAATAAGTATGAAGAGACAAATTTAAATTCCATATAAGGAAAACAATCCTGTTAATTAGAATTATCCCAAGTGAAATAGATCATCTTGGGAGATAGTATGTTCCTTTCAAAAGAAGAAAATCTTTAAGTGGAAGATGAACAATCATTTGACAAAGATGTTACAGAGGAAATTTCTTCTCAAAGAAGAAAATGTTGGTTTTGATGACTGCTGAGTTTTTTTTTTCTTAGCATTTGAGCTGAGTAAATCTCTAGAATTAGGAAACCATGTTCTAACCATGTTCTAGGACTAATTTATTAAGGAAAATAGGTAATATAAAAATGGGTACCTGATTTGGACTAGTGGAGAAATGTAAATAAAGACTTGAGATTATAAAATCATATCATAGGGACTGAGAAGAACATCAAGATCAATTCACCCGTCTTATAAATGAGGAAACTGAAGTGCAAACCAGAAGTGGTTGAGGGATCATTTCAACCTATGTCTCCTCTGTCTAAATCCAATGCTTTTTTTCACTTAATTGCTCTGATTTTATGTGACTTTCTCAGCGAATATCTTATCAGCAAAGCTGACTGCTCCAACAATATGCTATTCGAGCTTTTTCTTAGTTTGGATCTCAATCTGTATCATATATAAATAGCCCCATTTTTCCCTCTTTGTATCTTTCATCTCTGATGTTTCATCCAGGCATGGAGACCATCCTATGCCATCTGAAAACAAGCTCCTACAAGTTCTCCCTTAGTTCTTCCTGGATACAGATCTAGAGATAGAAGAAAAAAAAAACGTATGCCCTCTGAGAATTCACTAGTTAGTCTGGAATAGGTTCATCAACAAGAGTGGATAAATTAGTCTTAAAGACTATTATTTGCAAACTGCAGTGGTGAAAGATATAATCATAATAATAAAAGCACTGAACAATTCATTGGCATGTCCAAAGTCTAAGTGGCATTGAATATTATTGATTCTATAATTAGGGGGGAAAAGCTTTGTGTAAATAACAAAAAAATATATATCATAATGGTTTAACAACTGATTCTATTTTTCTTACGTTTGTCATGTTCTTGAAATTTTTTATCAGTTCCATAAATAATGCTTAGTGAAATAAATGCTCTCCTATTCCATCTGATTGTTATTTTTATTTTCCTTATTTTTGGTCTTCAGGATTTGGCAATCTTTTAGAAGCTGTGCTTAATAGAAGAGTTTCATTTTTCAATTGTGGTATTTTCTTTTTCTAGACTCCTGAGGAGCTAGAAGATATTTCAGATCTGGAAGAAGATCATGATGTTCGCAGTCACACGAGTGTTCAGACAGAAGGGAAGACAGACAGGGTAGGTGTCTTTGAAAAAAGGATGAAAGCCTCTGTTATGCTGGGCTTTTGAAGAAAGGTAACTCATAAAATCCTAGTTGGACATAGTTGCTATTTGCAGCAGTAGAAGAAAGCTATTTTTTTAAAAAGATAAAACAATAAAAATGGGTTGTGTTCTTGAATAGCTCATAAAAAGATTTTGCATTCTCTCACCTGACTAGTTAGGGCTAAGGAACTGAAAAAAAGGGGGAGGGAAATCATTCATCCCTTTGTTTATCACTAAAACTCATAGAGAAGCTATTTTGAATAAATCAGTGAATCCACTGAAACTTCCTTTCATTCCTTGCATGATTACAAGAGAATATCAAACTGAAATATGTACTTGTTTGTTTGGCTTCAGAAAGCCCAAACAGATGAAATTATAACTCTGTTCAAGGTGATACAGAAAAAAATATCAGTATAAAAGCATCACCTTTCTGTCTTAACTTCAGAATGATAAAATGGTTTTTCAGTTTCCTTAACCTTAAGACTAGGACTATATTTGTCTTTTCATTACATGTCTACTTTGAGATTAGTCTCTCTAAAAAAAGATGGGAAGATGAGTGATAATTTGGTGTGTGGTTGAATGATATAACACCAAGAGAACAGAATAATGTTAGAATAGTAATAGAAGTGAATTATAGCATCAATTCTCATTCATGTATTATGTTGTTATTATTTTTGTTGAGTCATTTCAATCACATCTAACTCTCTGTGATACCATTTGGGGCTTTCTTGGCAAAGATACTGGAGTGGTTTTCCATGTCCTTAATGAACTAGAATTCATTTTACAGATGAGAAAAGTAAAGGAAACAGGATGAAGTGACTTGCCCAAAGTCACATAGTAAGTGTCTGAGATTGGATTTGAATTCAGGTTCTAATGTTCAGTTAATGAGCATTTATTAATGCCTCTTTGTTTATCTTCATGATCATCTGCTGTATTCCAGTCGCTGCCACTTACTGGAAAAACCAGCACCAACTCTTATGAATCAGAGCCGTTGTTAGTTAAGCTTTCACCCTATGAAGACCAACCATATTCTCCCCATGTTGAAGCACATACACTTTTCCACTCTTGCTTTGGAAACAGTAATCCAATAAACAATACCATTCTTGGAAAGAGGCCACTAATAAATTGATCTAGCGCCCCAATCACTGAATTTGTTACTTTGGTCTATGTTTTTTGTTTTTAATTCTTATCTTTACCAACGAGAATGTAAACTCTTGGAGGACAAGGATGGTCTTGTTTTTGCACCCATAGCTTCTGTGCTTAGCATAACTCTTTGTTAACTAATAAGCTTATTCAAAAATAATCATTCATTTATGCTTTCAATGCTAGGGAGATGGTGTGGGAATAGGTGATGGAGAACTAGCTTTTGAATCAGGAAAAATGAATTTTTAATACTGCCTCTGATTCAGATTGTTGGTAGAACCTGGGCAAGTCACAAAATTTTTATTTATCACAGGCACCTTACAAGGTGCAGGATATGTTGGAAGCTGGGGGGGAAGAATGAGTTTCCTCACAAGGAGTTCCTTTATGTTAATTAGATCACAGGTCTAGTCCATCTGTCTCTCCATATGCTGAAAAAAAAAAATTAGCGAGAGTACAATCTCTCAAAGAATTTTCATTTTATTACAATATTTACATTCTTTCACAATTCTGGTGTTTTTCTTTCTTTTTTGGAAAGGTAGAAAGGTGAAAGTTTACACATAGAAAAATATAATAGATTTGCAAAGTCTGTCTATTGGGTTGATTCTTGTATTTAGTGTGGCTCAAAGGAGTTGCTTGAAAAGAGAGAGGAGCAATTGCATTATGTTATGTCTGGAAGGAATCTAGAACATGTAAGAGGTAAAGGTGAGGCAGATCTGCATTCTAGGCATATCCATGTAAAGATTTAGAATTGTAAAATAGCAAATAGTAGGTAAATGTATTTGCAATAATTATTGTGTATTCATATATATATATGAATAGGTATGTATAGACATGTTTAGATCTATATATATAAAACATGTATGCTTTTCTCACTGTATGACATTGCTGAAGAAATCCCCTTGGAACACAGATTCCTTTGGTTTTGAAGTAAGCAGAGATCTGAATTCAAATGTGATCTCTCCTAGTTAGTTGCTAATCACGGGGCCATAGGGATACTCTTTCCTCTCTCCAAGGTTCTGCTGTCTCCTTGTAATGAAGGATGGTAAGACCTGCAGCACCTCCCATTGACAGAGATTGTAGAGAGACAGGCAAAATCCATAGAGCACTTACAATCAACCTTAGGGACTTCAGAGAAAGTGACTTAGTTTTGATGAGATGCACACAGAGATAGTATAAGTCTATGGTTTAAAAAAGTCTTTAATAACATTGACTTTATTCTTTGGCCCCACCTGAAAATCATGATATTAAAACATTTTTTTTAAGTGGGAAAGACTTAAGCACATCATCTTGAGTTGTCTTTGCTTTATCTCATCTCCTAGGAGCTCCTTAAATCTAGAAGTCTTTTGGTCAGAGTTGTGTAGCCAGTACAGATAAATGTCTATTCCCAGAAAAACCTGCTGTTCACTTAGATTCTTCTAGTCATTTTTATATCCAGATATAAAAATCTTTTTTATCCAGATTAAAAAAATACATGGCAAATGGACATTTTTTAAAATCCACAAGCTTTCTCATTTCTTCAAATTGTGATTATTTAAGTTAATGAATGAGAACAACTGGATCAAGAGGAAAAAAAAAGTTCTAGTGAATAAATAAGATAATGAATAAGTGAATAAGTCAGGAAGGACTGGGTTTGAAGGTTGCTTCTGATATGTAGTAAATGTGTAACTCTGTGCAAATCATTTTTCCTCCGAGTTTCAGTTATCTTACATGTAAAATGAATATAGCAGTATCTACCTCTCAAGATAATTCTGTGTTCTTTATGTAAACAAAACACTGTACATACAATGCTCTGTAAATCTTAAAGTGTGATATGTGTTAGGACCAGAACCTTACTTTTTGGATTAAATAAAACATCTATTTCTGTTATGATATTCTCTCCATCCAACTAAGATTAGGAAAAAAATAGAGATGGAGAGGAAAGGGGAAGTGGAGGAAGGAGTTCTAAGTTTCCCAGAATAAGAAATTGGGACTATTGGTAAAAGGTCAAGTTCTACTTGCTGCTCACTCTTTCTCTTCCCCATTTCCCATCCCTGAACCCATTTCCAAGTGCCCTGCATATGCTTTTGTAGGGGTGTGCAAGGGAGGGGGAAGTGGGCACAACTCAGCAATGAATTTGAAATATATGTGCAACGTATAATACATGTGTATCTCTTCTCTCCAGGCAGGAGTAGGGACAGGGGAAAAGTTAACGACTAAATAGTGATCAGAGGAAAAGACATCTGTGGCCACAGACACTGTCTTTGGGAACATTCTGGTTACTACAGGCTTGCTCTCTGGGGAAACACATCTTGTCTCAGAACACTGAGAAGAAAAGCTACTTGTGGCTGGAGACACACTCTCTGAGAATACTCAGGAGATAAGACATTTGTGTTTGAGATAAATGTCCTCAGAACATTCTGCTTACTGCAGGCTTGTTCTCTGTGGAAATATATCTAGTCTCAGAACACTCAAAGAACAAGATATTTGGGGTTGGAGACACAGACTCTTAGAACATTCTGGTTACTACATATCCTAGAAATCCAAGAACCAGAAAGTAAAAGAAAAATTGAAAAAATCTGGTGGTCATCACCTGAAAGAGATTCCAAAATGCAAATTCAGAGAAATATTGTAGCCCAATTCCAGATGCCCTAGGTCAAAGAGAAAATACTTCAAGAAGCCAAAAAATAATGTCAGATACCATCTAGCCATCATCAAGATCGTACGTGATTTAGAAGCTATTATGTTGATAGAGAAGGCTTGAAATATGAAATTCTAAAAGACAAAAAATTACACAACCTGGGATTATAATTATAATTTATAATTATAAATAATGTAAGGGCAACTAGATGATGCAGTGGATAGAGCATTGGGACTGAAGTCAGGAGGACTTGAGTTCAAATCTGAGCTCAGACACTTTAGCCTTCCTAGCTGTGTGAGCAAGTCACTTAATCCCAATTCACATACACACAAACATTCAACCACATACTAATCTCTCCCCCCCCCCAAAAAAAACAACAAAAAAGTAAAAAAGAGAAATAGTTCCTCCTCCCAAGTAGCTACTGCTCTCTCTATTAAAAAAAAAAAAAAAAACAAAACAACAGAATAACCTACCCAGTAAATCATTCAAGACAAAAAAAAAAATGGATATTTGATGAAAAGACCAGAGCTGAATGGAAAATTTTACTTTGTTTTACAAGACTGAAGAAAAACACAAAAAGGCAATGAGATGCCCATACCAATTCAAGAGGCTAAATCAAAACAAAATTATTCCCCTCTTTCCTTAGAAGCTAACTTTCCAAAGACAGGGAATGTTCCCTTCTGCTTGTATCCAAGCCTAGTAAGTGACAGATCCTTGGATTTGTCCTTTGGATTGGATTTGGAGCCAATAAAACCTGGGTCTTGTAAGTCACAGACCCATCTGAGCTTAGCTTCTCTAAGTGGACAACCTGTCCCCGAGGCCACCCAAAGATTATTGTCATGAGCCCAAATATAACCAAAATGCTGTTTTTTTCTGATGCCCAGTCTGTCTCTGAGAGGCCTAAGGATCTGAAACTAAAAAGGGCCAGTGCCCACCACCCCTTTGACAGCATAAGCCCAAGGACCCAGCCATCACTACAATCCAGTTAGTCTATGACCAGTCTATTGACCCAAGGGATTGTGTTTTCTTCAAGGAGAATGCCTGACATTCTTGGGATGAGGACCCAATAGAGTATGTAGTGATAGTAGCCCCTGGCACCCAACATTGCTTCTGAAGTCTCTATATCCATGTGGGTGCTCTGACCCATGTAGTCTGAGGGGGGAAAAGAAAATTACTTGATTTTGGTCCATATATTCCACTCTTTCATCAGTGGCTATCAAAATGGCTACTGACTAAGCACCCAGATAGATATATCAACCCTTCTCATCCATGTAACTTTTTAAATATTAGGATGATCTCTAAAAGGACAAAACACAATTCCTAAATTACCTTGATAGTTCACTGACTCTTTAGAGTTTCTTTTTTTTCTTTATTTAAATAATAGCTTCTTATTTTCAAAATACATGCAAAGATAGTTTTCAATATTCACCCTTGCAAAACCTTGTATTCCAGAGTTTTCTCCCTATCCCCCTTTTCCTTCCCCTAAACAGCAATTAATCCAACCTAGATTAAACATGTACAATTCTTTCAGAGCTACTTTTGCAGAAACCTGTATCTAACTTAGTGGGGAGTACCTCTGAAGCCAGCCTGGCTGACCATTAAGGGACGACTACCCAGTGCATTATACTTACACTTATAGCCTTTATACCTTGGTATGTTCTACAATATTCTATTTTTTTAAGGATATCAGGATTAAGTAACTTGCTCAGGGTCACACAGCTATTAAGTGTCTGAGGCTGGATTTGAATTCAGTACCTCCTATCTTTAAGACCAACCCTCTCTCCTATGTGGCACCTACTTGTCTCTCCCCCAGAATTCCAAATTTTAAAGACAAAGCTGAAAAAAGCACTGAACTTGGAGCCACAGGACCTGTTCACTTTCTTGTTCTGTGGGAAACCATGAGTAAGTTACTTAAAGCCTCAGTTTTCTTATCTATAAAAGGAGGCCAATGGTATACATCACTTCTGAAGTCCATTTTAGCTGTAGATTTATGATCATATGATTTATGAAACTATGAGACTTGGAGAACTTCCTAGGCAAGGCATCAGAAGCAAACTTTATTTAAAAATATCTGCAATAAAATATATATTTAAATTTTTCTTTTTTCTTTCAAAAACAATTAAGAAGTTAACAAAGATCAATAAACATATGTTGATATAAACCTGCTGAGACATAAAAACAACTGATGTAAATCCAACTCTGAAACATAATTTACAGAATTAAAATAAAAAGAGACTTGGGGAAATTTTGACTTTTTTAATGGTGAAGTTGAACAATTATACTTTAAATGTTGTTAATGCCTAAATTAATTTATAGGTTCAATGCCATAACAATCAGAACAGCAAAAAATTACTTTTTATAATAAACTTTATCTAGAGGAATAAATGATAAAGAATCCCATGAAAAGCATGAACAAAAAGGAAAAAAAAATAAAATGAGTGTCTGGTAATATTCAAAATTCAAACTATGCTACAAAAGAGATATTATCAGTAAAGGACTTACTTTTTCTAAGAATGAGAGAATTCTCATGTAACTTTTTGAGGCAAGCAGGTTTTGTTTTTAACATTTCATTATAACCAGGTCCTTTTCCTTTTTAATATGAGATTATTTAAGATTTCTCTTTCCTTGTCTTTTTATTTAGGTATTTTATTTTTTTATCCGTGTTTCTATTGTTTTTTGAGTTTTATGCTTTGCTGACAAATTGGTTTGTATAATAGACATTATTTGATTATTAAGTTATTATTTGTATCTTTTCATTAGAGATTTTACTTCATTCAGCTTTTCATTTTACTTCTTTGTTGTCCTTTCTTCCTTAAAAAAAGGATTGGCTAAATTTTATCAGTTTTTTATTATTTTCAAAAAAGCAGTTATTTGTGTACAGTAGTATACCATAATTGAAAAAAACCTATTTCTCCTCTAATTTTCAAGTCCAATATATTTTCACTGCACTGATTTGTCCTGTGACTATAATAGCAAACATGAAAAATCAGGAATTATGCTTTTTCATTTCCTTATTCCTGAAAGACTCTGGCAGTTCACTCACAAGAGAGGGAGCAGGTTGAGAGAAGTACCTTGTAGAATAGATTTGGGAGCAGTACCTGGTTAGAGATGGGAATACTGAAACAGGAGCCAATCATCATGGCCCAGAATTTTGGAGAAAAACAAATCAGGGAACCAAAGACAAATGAAGTAAATAGATAATAGAAGGAAAATTACATAAGTCTGTGCATCATGGGGATTATATATGTCCAAGTGGGTCAAGGTATTGCTAGGATTATATAGGTCCTCATAGGTAATTGAAAAGGTTCTTCCCCCCCACCCCATGCTTTATTTTTCTTCCTTCACTCTTCATATTCTTGAGTGCATACATGTTTTTCATTATTATAGTACAAATAATACTTTTCCCATAATTAATGCTTTTGGTGCATTGAGTGTTTAATGGAAAGATGAGGTTTCTTTTAAGGAGACTGAATGAGAAAGGCTTAGAAGATATTTAGAGGTCATCTAATCTAACTTTCTTACTTTATGTGTTACCCTTCCTGAATGGGAACACACAATCCATAAAAAAAACACTTAATAATGATTATTAATTATACATCAAACAAATAGATTCTGAAAATTGTCAGAATTCACATTACAGTTATCCTTTCCACATCATGACTTTCCCTATCACAATTTTAATATATTACAGTTTGGCTTAAGAAATTAAATGGGAATTTTTGGGGAGTTTTGTGGAAGCTTTTGACAACATGGAAGGCCAGCAAAACACACAGAGCCTATAACGAAACACTTATCCCAAATTTTATAGCTTCTAACAGAAAAAGAAAAAAAAAAACAGACTTTTCGGTGTGAAGGGAAGATCAAAAAAATTTACATGAATTTTCCAAATTGCAGTGGAAAGGTCCCTTTAACCCTTCCAATGTGGAAGGAATAATTGTATTGTCAAATATTAATTTTATATTATTTGGGGAAAAGATCAAGAATTCTTTCTAATTTAAAAGAAAAACAAGTGAACCAAAATATATAAATTTTTTCATCATTGTCTTTGGTGTCATAGGAATAGGGCTTATGTCAGTTTTTCTTTGGAAGAAGGATTGTGTGAAGTGCTCTAGAAATGAAAGATTGTATTATTTTGTAGAAATTAGAATGCTTTCCCTTTTTTTCTTGACAGTTATACCTTCTTTATCTATTTCCATCTCCCACTGATAATTCAGGTCATCTAAATCAGCTCCACAGACTCTCATACACGTGGGGAAAGTATCTCGTCTTCCTGCAGCTGGCACTTAGCTGAATTTGTCAGACAAATCTAATAGGACTCATTGGTGAGATATCAGACCTGGGGGATGACTCACTGCTGAACTAGAGTTCTGGGAAGATAAATGGCATTGTAAATTGGAAATGATATTTGCTAAAGGTAAACTTTTCTATTGCTTCCTTAGAAGTCAACTGGTATTGTGTTCACAATGATCCTGCCATGAGGAGTGAACCTGGACAGGGAAGGGCCATGGTAAGGCAGGACTTATAGACTGATGGATGGGAAGTATTTTATTGAAGTGGAAAAACCTCTCAGCAGCAATCTTCCACCCATCTGGCCATTTCTCCATCCCCAGGTGGTCTGAGTGTGTGTGTGTGTGTGTGTGTGTGTGTGTGTGTGTGGCAGGTGGGACTTAGGGTTATATTTATGGTCCTCTCTACTCTTGGCAGTATCACTCCCAAGCTTTATCATTAGGGGAAAGATTTAGAAGACTGAAGAATGAAATTTGATGAGCTGACTTTGAACAGTCTTATCAAACTCCACCTTCTATGCTGGAGAACTGCTATTTGTTGCATTTATACTCTTTTTGGCTGCTTCTAAGCTGGAAGTGTCATCTAAGATCATGCAGCAAATCTTTAAGTAACATTTAGGCTCCCTGAGGTAAGCAGAACCTAAAGTGCTTTCCAATCAGCTGTTTAAGACAAATGTTCTTTTTTAGAGAATTACGTGCAGGAGAGGAGATCTCTCATGGGGAGATCTAAGTCCCATTAAGGAAGAGATCTGAGACTTGGCTAATATGATGGGAAAAGAGAAGGAATGGAGGTCAGTGGAATGAGTGTGTAGTATTTATGTTGTTACCAGCTGTGGGACCAGAGGCAAATTACCATACCTCTCCGTGTTTTAATTTCCTGTGTAAAATGCAGGTAGAAGCCAGGACTGCTAATTGGATCCTACTGTGTAGAGCCCCAAGACTTGAGGTCAGGAAGATTCCTCCTCCCAAGTTCAAATCCAGACTCAGAAACTTATTAGCTATGTGATCCTGAGCAAGTCACTTAACCCTATTTGCCTCATTTATTTCATTTGCCAAATGACCTGGAGAAAGAAATGGCAAATATTTGTGGAGAAATGGTCTAGGCTATGTATCTAGAGTATAAGATCGTAGGACATAGAAGAGGAAGATGCTTTGGGGGTCATATAAATAGCTCTTTCATTTTATAGTTGAGTAAATTGAGATCCTTGGAGATTAAAGAAATTATGCAAAGTCACACAAATGTCTCTTCCAGCTTCAGATCCATGTTACTGTGAGGGTTTAAATGTTGGGCCCTTAGGCAGAAACTTCAGAACATTCACCTTGGTGAAGAGGTTGCTGGTAGGCTTTTTTTTTTTCCATTTATTTTCTTTCAGTGGACAAAGTAAGGAAAGGTTGGGGCAGAAATGAAAATATCTGTAATCTAGCTAGTAGTTGGGGTGGCAAAAATTTCACCTGATACTTACTTATTTTAAATGCATTTTTCAGTGTTTTCTTATATATTTATTTTTCTTTTGTTGTTATTTTACTGCCTCTTGAAGGATTATAAAAGCTATTCCTATCTTCTCATTTTTGTAACCCTGAAACAAAACTTCATTCACCCTTCTCTAGTTATGGTTCTGTTCTACAGTGAGATAATTGACTGTGATCTGGGGAAAAAATTTTGATCCCTGTATGACTATGTATTGACATTTATTTATCAACTTTATTTTTTAATATTCTGTTCCCTTTGGCATTTCTTCTACTTCATCCCTTATCTCTATTCTCAGTAGGAAATGTCTCAGAGTACTGAGAATGTTTAACTAATAGAAAATGATAGAGAATCCATAGTCATTGACTAAGACAACAACCAGGGCCAATAACACATTTCTTATAAAGAATAAAACAATTTACACTAGCAATTATCTTAATCAATTAATTTGGTCAGACATGGTGGATATAGCTAATGATCATGTATTACATATTGACATATCCTTGCTTTGAGTTATGAAGAAGTGAGTTCAAATCCTCTCTCAGTGACTTACTAGGATCCTGGCTATTGTCATATGTTTCCTAGACTACATTTCCTCACCTGTTAAATGGGTAGATCCTCTAAATAGCTCCCTGAACCTATGAGTCTTTATAAAGTGAAAATGAAACTTTATTGAAAGAGCATTCACAATTGAGTTACTCACTTAATTTTTTCCATTCTTCCATCAGGGATGGGGGCAATGAAGTACAGAGACAATCTCTTAACTCATATTTGAAAAAGACAGAGAATAACTTCTTATTTAAGAACACTTTTACACCTAAAACTACCATAACAAAGCTTTTATACCTTTGTTTGGAATTGTTATAACTTCTAAAAGTATGTTAAAAGAGAATTTTTATCTTTTAATTTCAGCTGCAGCTGTCAGGCTTTGTGATAAAATGAAATACCACTCAAAATTCCAAAGGATCAAGAGAGTCTTTATATCCAATGAGAAATGGTGGTCATGCTACTTACTACCATTGTCCTTGTCACAGATTATCTCAGGTTTAAATGTAGAAGTGACCTTAGATATGCTCTAGTCCAACCTACTCATTTTAGAGATGAGGGAATTAAAGCTCATGAAAGTTAAATGACTTCCTCATAGACATAGAGCTGTGGGTGATCCCATGGGCTAAATGTGATTTATAAGATTTTAATTCAGACTTCTCCTAAGAAATGGAGAAAAGTTGTAAAGTGGTAGTTTTAGGTTCAATATAACAGAATACATTTTAACTCGGACTTTGGGCCAGCCACTGAATTCATTTCACCCTAGTTTGTTTATATTATTCTTAAGTTGGGATAATACTTATTTACTTTCCAGGTTATTATGAGGATTAAATAAGATAATAATATTAAGTGCTTAGCACAGTGCCTATTACATAATAAGCTTTATATAAATGTTAACTACCATCATCATTATCATTATTATTCATACATTTGTATCCGTGCATGAAAAGAAATGGAGTCTTTTGAAAAGTAGTGTATCTCGTCACTGGAGATCATTTTGTGCAAGCTATATGAAGACTCATTGGAAATGGTATACCCAAAAACTCTTGCTCAGTGACAGTTCAGACTTGATCTTCTCTGAGGTGCCATTTAGCCCTGACAATCTGTGTTTCTGTAATTAAATAAAATAGTCCAGGTGTCGTGCAGCAAGTGTGGGAAAGGTGAGCATCTCACTCTCATTGAGATAACAAGAGCAGGCAGTTTGGAGAACACTATGTGGGTGAATGTTTTAAAATTATCTGTTACTTTTTCCCCAGGGTAAAGCAAAAGAATGATGACTTGTTCCTTTTAACTAAGGCTGCTTAATTTAAAAGCCAACAAACTATCAGAATTAAGATGTGTCCTCCATCCTTCTCCTCCTTGTGTTAATTGTTTGTTGAAGGTGTTGAGTATTCAGAACTGTGATTTCATGGATTAAGGGAGAATTTCTATCACAGAAACTTCATCCATTGAAGCAAACGAAGGAATGAACAAATAAAATGATCTTATTAAGCACTTACTTCTTTAGCACTCTGCTAAGAACTCAGTATACAATTTAAATATATATATATATATATTCCTTCACTTGAGGTTTTCATATTTTCACTGAGTAAGACACAATATGAGAAAAAGAGTTCAGCTAAGGGCTGATGGTCAGGCTCAGAGATCCTTAAATTATTTCAGTAGGGCACATAACAGCATTGGAATTCTTGGGGCTAAAACAGATCCTGGATGATCACAGGAGGTATTAGCACAGGAGACAGGAAGAACTGGTGTTCTTCTATCTCACTTCACATAAGTTATAGAATTGATGGCTTCTGCCTCATCCTCACCACAAGAGTAGTTTAAAAGACTAGAAGAGTTTTGATAAAGTATGTAGAAGGCAAGGAAGGAGAGCACCTGTGTAGCCAGTGTTAACGTGTTGGACTTTGCAGATAGGACTGATAGAGGTATAATAGTACAAAGGGGAAAAGAAAATGAGGAAAGAGCACCTGATTTTATATATATATATATATATAATTTGTACATATATATATAATTTATACGTTATATATAATTTAGCTTATTTACCTGAGGCATAGAGAAGTACAATATATTAATAAAAATAATTTACTAAGTGCTTATTATGTGTGAAATACTGTGCCAAACACTGGGGATTCACATAGAAAATCAATATAATACCTTTTTTTTTTCCAAGAGCTTACCATTCTAATTAAATAAAGGTAACAATACTTATAGGAAATTACAGCTGCTAGACAGATAGAAAGGCCCATGATTCTTAGGTACAAAAGCAAAGCAGCTGAAAGGCAACCTTTTTAATGTAATTTCTGTAGATAAAAACATGTCTGTTTCTGGTGTTGAACTATTTGACAGTGCCGAGGATTATGGTGTCATACATTTACTTTTCCCTAGTTTCTGTACCTTTAGTTCTTGAGAAAATGTCTTTTATATAATCACATAACCACCACATGTCAGAGGCAGAAAGTGGGCTCAGGTCTTTCTCCCTCCAAGGCCAGCCACATATCTGATCTGTGTCATGCTACTTCTCACCATTGGGTTGTCAGAGGTCATGATCTCTAATTAGAAGAAGAAGCAGAACTTTGTAGGTACCAAATTTGAAACCAGACCTTTGGCTAATAAATGCTGATGGCTACCCCTTTATATATCATTCTCCTCATCATCACAAGCTTTTTCTGTTTGAAATATGTTATCGATCATATTTATTGTAAAGTCTTCGCTAATTATTGCTGCTTCTACAATATGTACTTGGGATGTGCTTGATATTGGAGGCGATGTGATATTTTTAATTTAATATTCACTGAATAATATGCTACCCGCAAACCTGCTGTGCCTCAAAGAATACCCTCTAACCTTGGAGGGTGGTGTCAGCCCAGAAAATAGAAGGAAATTAGGGCAGAAATCAGAACAGTTGCCTAGGTTACTGGATATAACCTCGAAACATTGACAGGAGTAAATGAAATGGAGTCTATCTGATCTGAAAGAACTAGGTATGATCCTTCCTACAAACAAAGAGCAGAGGCAGAAGCATGCAGAAGGGGAAGGAAAGGGACTAGAGGAAGGGGATGGTTGCCTGTGTCTCAGCATCAGGCTGGTGATAGGGGAGTAGTTGCTTTCTGGGCTTGCTTGCTCAGGTCTGCTGAAGTGAGGTCTCTGTTTTGCAAGAGAAGGCTAGCTAAAATTAGACCCTCACTGAAAACCCAGCAACTACTCATTACCTTTTTCAGGGTTTAAGAATCAGGTGTCCTGGCGTAGTGGGAGAATAGTTGAATTTGGATTCCTGTATCTTCATTCTGTCCTGTGATCCTGGAGCTTGGGGAAACTATTCCCTGTATAATTGCAGCAACTCTCCCATTTCTCTTCTACCTCCTATTACTTTATTCCCTAGATGTATAATCTAGAGCAGTCGTTTTTGTGGTTATTAGAAGAGTCATGTCTGACTCTTCATGACCCCATGTGAGTCTTTTTTTGGTAAAGATACTAGAATGTTTTTTTTTTTCATTTTTTCCTTCAGCTTATTTTACAGATAAAGAAACTGAGGTACATAGGGTGAAATGACTTAGTTAAGGTCACAAGGCTAGTATCTGAGGGTAAATTTAAACTCAAGAAGATGAGTCTTCCTGACTGCAGGCCTAGAATTCTATCATTGTGCAATCTAATTGCCCCCAATCCAGGGCTATCAAAGTCAAATAGAAATGTGGCCGCTAAACTTTAAGATAAGGATTTCTCTGGGTCAGAATTGACTTAGAAGATCCCATATTCAGAATGACTATGTTCTATTATATTTTTATTTATTTTGTTAAATATCCCCAAATTTAATTTTAATCTAGTTGAGAACTTGGAGTATCAAGGTCCAAATTCAAGAAAAATGCTCAACATCTCTGAGATGCATAATTACAAATTATTTTTTAAAAAGTCCATACAGCATGGGAAAACCTGAGCTCAGTGTGCACAGAACTATCTTTTTATTTTTATTTTTATTTTCAAACTATAATTCATATATCTCATGCAGAATTTCTGTTGACTAATAGAATGCAAGTTCCTTGAAGTCAAATAATATTTTTATTTTCACTTTGTCTTTTTATCCATGCACAAAGAGTGGAAAACTCATGGATTTGGGGTTGGAGCACCCGTCTTCAAGTTCTTGACATATGAATTATGGTTTGTGTGTCACTTAAGCTGTAAAAATTACTGTTAGAATAAATAATCTTGAAGCATGACCTTCCAGTTCTTGATCTATGAACCTTGATCTTGAGAGGCTAATGTGGTGCCTGGATCACAATAGAAATGTAATAAATATTCCATTTCTCTTCCAGATAAAAATTAAATCTCTAACATTGACAATGTAAATTAGATATAGTGTCATTTTGATATTTAATGTCTAAGATACAGAGAAAGAGAGAGACAGAGACAGACACACAGAGAGAGACAGACACAGAGAGAAAGAGATAGACAGAGAGTGACAGAGAGAGAAAGAATCAGAGAGGGAGGAGGAAAGGAGGAAAAGAGGGAGGAAGGGAAGTTATCTAAACACTTGTGATCTCTTCCAACTGGTTCTTTCTCTTCATTACCAGAGAGAGAGACAGAGACAGAGACAAAGACAGACAGAAAGGTAAAGAGAGACAAGACAAAGGGATAGAGACAGAGAGGCAAAAATACAGAGAGAAGACAGAAATAGACATAGACACAGAGATAAGATAGAGAGAGAGACAGACACACACAGACACACACAGAGAGAAGAGAGAGAGAGAGAGAGAGAGAGAGAGAGAGAGAGAGAGAGAGAGAGAGAGAGAGAGAGAGAGAGAGAGAGAGAGAAAGAAGAAAGAAGGGAAGAAGAGAGAGAACTAAAATATTGGGGGACTTACAAATTCTTCCTCTAGAAGACAAGTGAGTGGAGCTAAGGATCATGAGGGGTGGGTGAAAAGGGAACTAATTCTTTTTTTTTTTTAATAACTTTTTATTGACAGAGTCCATGCCAGGGTAATTTTTTTTTTTTACAACATTATCCCTTGCACTCCCTTCTGTTCCGATTTTTCCCCTCCCTCCCTCCACCCCCTCCCCTAGATGACAAGCAGTCCTATACATGTTAAATATGCTACAGTATATCCTAGATACAATATATGTGTGAAGAACCGAACAGTTTTCTTGTTGCACAGGGAGAATTGGATTCAGAAGGTATAAATTACCCGGGAAGAAAAACAAAAATGCAAGCAGTTTATATTCATTTCGAAGGGAACTAATTCCAACCATCCATAACAACAAAGCAGAAATAGTGGAGAAAAACTCAATTCTATTCAAGAAAGTGCAAGCAGATTGCTTGGTTAGAAGAGAGAATGGGTTAAAGTAGAGTAAGGTTGGTATAATGACATCTTGTGTCCTCTTTCCACAGTTATGCATAGTGCAATGCCAAGTTCAACTTCTCTCTCCTTTTATTTGTCAGTGTCAAAATAATATTATTTTCTCTTTGTAAATAATATTCACTCTGTAAAGTATATTCATAGACACTTCATGACAAATAACTTTTCATAAGGGACTCAAAATGTCTTTACAAGGGCATGCACTGCCCTTTCCTCATTTGTCTCCCTACTCTAACCTTCCAATCTTGTACTTTCCTGTTTTGAAACTTTTCCCTACTATTCCTCCATTGTTTAGAATGCCCTGTGCACACTGGCTCCATCTCAGCCATAGGTCAAAGCTAGTGGAAATACCATTTCTTCAACCATTCTGTTAAAAGAAGGCGTAGACAGGCAGCTACTTCTGTTTTACTCTTTTACAGATGTGACCACTCTTCCCTCCCCAGTGAGATTGTAAGCTTTACTAAGCGTGTGTTAGACTTCTTCTTGTATGTCCCATAGCATCTCCTATGGGGTTATGTGACTCACAAATGCTTTCTCAAATTGAATCACCCTGAAGAAGAAAATATCATCACCGTAGCAGCCTTCTTTCCTTACATTTCAGGTTTTCATATTTCCCCATCCCCCCATTTTGTAAGATTTTCAAATTTTATTGGTGAAAAATGAAGAACAGTATGCTCAAGAAATAAGAAAAGATGGCCTTCCAACATAACCTCTTCTTTTAGCTATTCTTGAGATACTGTCAAGCTTAACCTAGCCTGTTTTATTATAATAAAAATTTTCATATTGAACATTTTTAGAGTTACTTTGCATCTACCTTATTTTTCTTGTGATTATGGATTGATGTAAATTCTGTCTCCCTTATTAAAATGTTAGGTCCTTGAGGATAGTAGCTGGCTTTTCCCTTTCTTTATTTATGTCTTAAGTGGGGCTTGGTGCACAGTAAGTATTTAGTAAAAGCTATTTTTGAAAAATGACAGAATGTTTTAGATACAGGGCTGGTCTTAGAGTTATTTGTTGTTATTGTTGTTTGTCCTTTTTTTCCAAAGAGGACCGTGTCATCAGGGAGATGATGCCGTGAAATGCAAGTGCATTTGATTGATGTGATGGACGGTTGTGCAAAGACACCAGCTTCACTGTCTCCTTGGGAGCCAATTTAGGCTAGTGGCAAGATATAGATCAGGATTACTGGAGATAGCCCAAAATGCAATGGGAGACCTTGGTCTCACAAAAAATCCTCTTTCCCGAGTCTCACTTTGACTGAGGCAATGCTCAGTCAGTGATAAAGGCCAGGAAAGAAAGAAGACAAAGAACAGTGTCTTTTACCTATTTAAAAATAAATCTGAGAGGCAGCAAGGTGGCGCAGTGAATAGAGAACCAGCCCTGAAGTCAGGAGGACCTGATTTCAAATCTGGTCTCAGAGACTTAACACTTCTTAGCTGGGTGACCCTGGGCAAGTCACTGAATCCTAATTACCTCAGTAAAATCATCATCATCATCATCATCATCATCATCATCATCATCATCATCATCATCTGGAAGGGGAAGACCATCAGGATTTCTGGCCAAAACAGAAACCATTATTGCTTATACTCAGTTAACCCTAATTACCTCAGTAAAATCATCATCATCATCATCATCATCATCATCATCTGGAAGGGGAAGACCATCAGGATTTCTGGCCAAAACAGAAGCCATTATTGCTTATACTCACTCAGAGTCATCAGGTCTAGAACCTATTGTTAACCAATCAATGAGAGCCAGAGTGCATTGGGTTTAAGGCATGCTCTTTAAGAAAGAAATCAAATCTATAAAACTCAAGATATCTTGCTAGTTTTGAAAGATGAAAATTTATATTCCTTTGAGCAGAACACCCACAAGTAAGGATATGATTCTTTATGTGGACAAAGAAAAAGGAGGGAAGGAGTGAGAGGAGGGAAGGAAGAAAAAAAAGAAGGAAAAAAGGAAGTGATAGGGTTATAGGAAAGCAGAAATGCTTTAGAACTCTCCCTGTATGATGTACCAAATGTTGGAGGGTTGGACCCCATAAATATATTGGCGTTTTGGGCCAGTGTTGCAAAGTGTCTCAAAAGTATTATAGTCTTAGACCACCTCAAAATCAAGATTTTATCATTATGCCATTGGCAGGCAGGCTTAAATTCCAAAAGAGAGTTTGAAACATTAACAAGGGGAAAGAAGTGAGCTAAGTTCCTTAGCAGAACTGGTTATTAACAAGAGAATGCCATTAGGCAGACTGAAGCATAATGAACTTGTGCCATAAGGTGGCCAATAACTAATAAACCCACCATTATGAGACTTATACAGTGGGCTAAAAGGAGTTCCAAGGGAGATTGGGCTACAGGTAGGTTCTTTTATAGGAGAGAAATAAGCTCAGGGATGGATATCATTACTTGGCCTTCTGATTGATTATAATAACTGTGGGATTATGATAATTTTGGCAATGCAAAGTTTGCAACAAGGAATACAACAATCCCTCCTTGCTTGACTTAGGGAAAAGCTATGAGAATTCAACCAGGTGAGTCCATTGCACCAAAAGTTTCACTTAAATTCCATTTTATTTCAACAAAAGTCTAATTCTGTCAAGTTCCTTTCCTATGGACACCAAGACACTGGGTTGCTAATACAGACTTGCTGGAGTCTTATTTACCCATCAGAAGGGAGAAAGAATGGAGCTGCATTAATCAACTGGAATTGTCTAGTTGGGTTCCCAGAGGGGAAGCTCTTACTATCCATGAGTCATCATTCCTTCATTCTTGAAGAGGACCAGGACTTCAGGAAAGTGATTGCATGACATGCAAGTGACTTGTATTTAAGTGAAAAGGGACAGTGGAAAGGGTGACCAGCTTCATTCTCTCTTTAGGAGCCACCTGGGTCCAGTGGCAAGACTGTACAACTGGAAATAACCCCAGATGCAATGAGAGATCTGTCTTTTAAAGTGAAAGTCTTTTCCAGGTCTCAGCTTGACTGGAGCAATATACATTCAGTGATAAGGTCTGGACTAGAAATAAGGTATTATAGTATAGAAGATCCAGGTTTGAATATTACTTGGGACCCATAGCAGCTATGAGAATATGAGCTAACACTTCTGCTCTCAGTTCTCTCCAGCAGCAATATAAAGATGAGTTTCCTAACTGAATCAGCCGAGAGACTTTCCACTCATGAAATTATAGGTCTAGGCTAAAAAGAAGTCTACCAAAATCACTTAGATAATATTTTTGGATGAGCCCTCAGGATATACTCTCGTATAAAACCTCCCCACACTAATTTAGATCAGGGGGAACTGAGAGTTTAAGTGATTTTCCCAAAGTCAGAAACAACATTTGAACACATTGAACATTCTTCCTACATCTAAGATCATTCTTGCATATACGATGCTTTTTTTTCTTTGATTGATTTTATTTTAATTTTTTACATAAAAAGTTCAGTAAAAATTAAAAATGATTTTAAGTGGTAAAATCAATCTTATCAACATAGCATGAGGATGACCAGAAATTCAGAAGTAGCCTACTCTGTAATATTTACATGACAACAGATTAAACCTTGCAAAAGAACCCAAACTATCCTTACAAAATGTTACTGTGATCTTAGCACACATAGGCTAAAAGCAAAAGCAAAAACAAAAACAAACAAAAAAAAAACCCAAAACAAAACAAAAACAAAAACCCAGGAAAAAAGTATTTATCAATATATTCACATATATTCACATATCCATATATATTCACATTTATCAATAATTCACACATTAAAATATAATACAGATTCAGTCTTGGGGCACCTACCCCAGTATCATATTGGCTATGGCCTTGTTTTGTCTTAAATGGAATATGGTTTCTTTACTTTGTATGAATCATAGGACTAAAGTGGCAAGTGTCATCAGTGGCAACAGTCCTGACAAGGTTGGGGGAAATGGGTTGGAGAGGCCCATGAAACTTCTCTCATTGAGTTAACTTTTTCCTTTCTGTCTTCCTACTTTAAGCCATCTTTGCTGACCCATGACCTTATTCCAAGTCTGTATCTTCCTTGGGTTTGTAAACCATCCCAAACTCCTGCATGTACTTTTTGACGTACTCCTTTGTTTTGTGTTTCACATTCTCATACAATGCTTTTTTTTGGACACAATTGGGGTTAAATGACTTGTTCAGAGTCACACAGCTAGGAAGTGTTAAGTGCCTGAGGTCCAATTTGAACTCAGAACCTCCTGACTTTAGGACCAGTGCTCTATCCCCTTTATCATCTAGCTGCCCCCAGCATATACAGTACTCAACTACCTCTCCTATAACATTTACAGAGTAAACCATTTTTATTTTTTGGTTTGTAAATCTTATCTTTGTTGAGCTTCACAACAATCTAATGAAAGTAATGATAGGTATTATTATCCTCAATTCATTTTACAATAAGGAAATGGAGGCTGATACAGGACAAGTTATTGTTTGAGTCAGTAAATCAGGGATGTGCTGAAAACAAGATTCCCCAGAGTTTTCTGATTTCAAATCCACCGGTGATGCTAGGGGATCTGTGTTGAGTCTGTGATCTCTCTTTTAGACAAAAGACCCTATAAAAGCTTTTAGGCTGAATATTGTCTTTTTCTATCTGTCTGAAATTTGAGCCTTAAACAACATATATTTAGTTATTTGTTTCCTCAGGGGGAAAATTACTCAGAGCATTCTCTCCTCAAGTTCTTTTCCAGCCTAGCTCCTTTGACTTATTCAATTCCTCTTGGCTTCTTTCATCAACTTCAAGAACAAGTACTCCTGGTTGCTATTAACACAACACCTAAGTCCCTACCTAAAAAAGGATTAAATACTGTTCACTAACTCCTTTGTTCAACTGGGAGAAATTGCACATGCTTATACTACAAGCTTGTACTACAATTCATATTCATTAACTGTGTGTCTCTGCTTTAACCATTCTTTGGTCTAGTTAAAGTAGTCAGCTGGTTCACTGTGTACAGTATTCCATTACTTATCTCTATTAACATAAACCATATTCTTCCCCATACCTAAAAGGTAGCCCCCACTCCTCAAATCACCCATAAAACTGAAGCAAGCAAAATTCATTAGAAAAACCCATTAGAACCCCAAGAACGTGTTGTTTAGCAGGAATCCACGTGAAACATAAAAATTCACACTGAGTTATAAATAAAGGGTTAGAGCCAAATCTATTATGCTTCATTTGAACTCAAAAAAGGCAAGGGTAGCAATCATGATCTCAGACAAGGCAACAGCAAAAAATAGACTTGATTAAGAGGGATAAACAAGGAAAGTATATTGTTCTGAGAGGCACATTAGACAATGAATTAATATTAGTGCATAATATATATGTATCAAGTGGTATAGCATCTGAATATCCTACCTCCTAAAATGAATATAAAATCATATAAGTGTTCACTAATATGTCAAACTTCCTTCAGTGCATATCTCAGGGGATTTTCCTCCTTCCTTCCTGAAATTATTTTGAATGGCACTGTATCTACTTCATATGTACTTGACTATTCTGTAGCCTGCCACCTGTCAAAAGTAAGTTCATTGAAGTTTTTGTTTGTATGTCCAGAATGCAGTTCTTTACTGATAGTAGGGGAAAGCAGAGAAGTATTTCATTGATAAAGGGAACTCCCAATTAGGGGAATTTCCTTAACCAGTCAGTGTGCAAAGTATAGTTATATGCCTAGAAGGCTGAGAGGATTCTTCAACAGAAGTATTGTTCTTGTTCTTCCTTTATTCTTGAAGAGGACCAATGACACCATATGTATGGTGTCTTGACTTGTAAGGGAATTGGATCTGAGTGAAGTAGAGCAGTGTACAATCATTAGTTTTGCTCTCTTCTCTCTCCAGAATCATTGGAATCCAATGATAAGACAAAGGTGATGATGAATGGTGATAACTCAGGTTGATTGAGTGATCTCAGACCTGCTAAATTAAGGACTTTCCCAACTCTTAATTTGTTGGAGGATACTCCCTTTCTATTTCTTAACTGCTGGTTAAGCACTGAGACAAAAGATTGCCCAAAAGATTCATCCCAAAACTTTAATTTGACTGGAGTTTCTGGCCAGAACAGAAGACAATTACTGTTTATACTCTTTATAAGATAAAAGCCTAACCAATAAATCATTATGGCTTGGACTAGGACCAATTATTAGTCATTCAATGAAAGGTAGAAAGATCAGAAAGGGAATATGGATGAGAAGAACATTCTTGAATCTAGGGCCCTCTGTTTTACAAACAGGCTCCCTATCCATTAGGCCACATTGACTCTACTACATACATTACAGAATTATTATTTTTTTTAAAAAGTGTATTCCACTGAACTGAGTCTCTTTGTGCCCACTGTGATCAAGGGAATGTCAAACAGAAGAATGAAAATTACTATGTAATATTTACCTTTTTATCATCCCTTAATTACTCAGTACATGATTTTATTAAGTATTTTAACAACTAAGAAGACTCTCTTCTGGCAAAACAGACATTTTCTCTTCTTTCACCTTGAGGCCTTTGTTCACAATCATGTTATTAGGAGTTTTAGTGGCAATCTGTTAGGATGATGAAGTCTTCTAGGCATTTGCCACAAATCCTCATGATGCCTCTGTGATTATTATGACATGTCAATGTCCATTTTATTGACAATGGCTTTTGAAAGCCTGTATTTTCTGCTGATGGTTAACTAACTGAAAGGGGGGTACAGGGTTTGGAAATAGAACAGGAAAGTATATTTAGGAAGACCGTATGGTTAGACTTGATAAAGATGGAAAGTATTTAATTTTTCAGTGATCTGGGATGATATTGGAATTGGAATTTTATCCTTTCCACTCTGTAATAGCCTGAATTCACAGAACTGTCTGCAGTAAAAGAAAACTAAAACTGATTCATTCTTTGTTTCCAAAATAAGATTGCATATTGTTTGCTAAATAGTAGCTTGCACTAAACATTGTCACAATCATAGTGTAGTATGGGCCAAAGATGTAAAATTGTAATGGAAGGATTTTTTTTTTAACATTTCTTCTATTTATTTTTTTCTGATTCTGCATGTTTATTAACTTTTTAAATACACATTTATTTATGAATCATATCAAAAGAGAAAATCAGAAAAAAGGGAAAAAATCACAGGAGAAAAAAAACAGAAAAAAGAAGTGAACATAGCATGTGTTGATTTATATTCAATCTCTATAGTTCTCTTTCTGGATGCAGATGGTGTTTTTGATCCAAAGTTTATGGGAATTGCCTTGGATCACTGAATCACTGAGAAGAACCAAATCTTTCATAGTTGATCCTTATCCATCATTTCTGTTATTATATATAATGTATTTCTGGTTCTGCTTGCTTCATTCAGCATCAGTTCTTTCTAAAGGCCTTTCTAAAAATGAGCTTGTTCATCACTTTTATAGAACATAAAATTGTATTCCCTTCACATGCCACAACTTATTCAGCCTTTCCCCAATTGATAAGCTACCACAATTTCTTTGCTATCACAAAATAACTGCTACAAATATTTTTTTTCACATGTAGGTCCTTTTCCCTCCTTTATCATCTCCTTGGGATACAGATCCAGAAGTGGAACTTCTGGGTTAAAGGTGATACACAGTTTTATAATCCTTTGGGCTAGTTCCAAATTGCTCTCCAGAACAGTTGAATCTTTTCACAATTCTATTAACAATGTATTAGTGTCCTAGTTTTCCCACATCTCCTCCAGTAATGATAAATATTATCTTTTCCTGTCATCTTAGCCAATCTGAGAGTTTTGAGGGGGTACCACAAAGTTGTTTTAATTTGCATTTCTTTAATGAAGTCTGATTTAGATATTTTTTTCATATGACTATAGATGGCTTTAATGTCATCATCTGAAAACTGCTTCTTTATATCTTTTGACCACTTAGCAATTGGAGAACGACTTGTATTCTTATAAATATGACACAATTCTTTACATATTTTAAAAATGAGATCATTATCAGAAATGTTGGCTTCTATCCCTAGCTTTGTACTCCCCTTTTAATCTTGTTTCTGTTGGTTTTGTTTGCGCAAAAACTTTAAATTTGATGTAATCAAAGTTGTCCATTTTGCATTTCACAATATTCTCTAGTTCTTCTTCAGTCATAAATTCCTCCATTCTACAAAGATCTGATATGTAAATCATCCCTTGTTCTCCTAATTTGTTTATGATATCATCCTTTATGCTCAAATCATATACTAATTTTGACCTTATTTTGGAATGGAGTGAGAGAAGTAGGTCTATAAGTTTCTGAAATTTTATTTTCCAATTTTCCCACAATTTTTTTTTATCAAATAGTGAGTTCCCATTCCAGAAGCTGAAATTGGGGGGTTTATCAAATAATAGATTATTATAGGCCCTGATTATTGTGTCATGTGGATCTAATCTATTTCACTGATTCACCACTCTAATTTTTAGTCAGTGTCAAGTGGTTATGATAGCTACTGCTTTAAAATATATTTTAGTTCTGGCACTACTAGGCATTCAATTTTTTGAAATTTTTTTCATTAATTCCCTTGATATTTTTGACCTTTTGGTCTTCGAGATGAATTTTTGTCACAATTTTTCTTGTTCTATAAAATAATTTTTGGCAGTTTGATTAGTATGGTACTTAATAAGTAGACCAATTTAGGTAGAATTGTCATTTTTGTAATATTAGCTTGGTTTCCCCATGGGCAATTATTTAGATCTGACTTTATCTGTGTGAGCATTGTTTTGTAATTATATTCACATAATTCCTATGTGAAATGGAAAAAAAATTTGAATAAAAGGCTATGTGCTTCTAAATAGTATGCCTGTCTCCCTCATTTTGGAGGAGATTCTGAAACAACTTAGCCAGCAGTTGGGCAAGAGGCTTTGGGACTGGAAATTGCTCAAGATGATTAGAAAGGGGATAAGATTTGGACATTTATAGCATGAGGGTAAGAAACTACAGGAGAAAAAAATGTTCCTCTACCAAAACAGATTGGTATCTTTCTCAGAAAGTTACACATTTAGATGATTATTAATTGACTTGCCCAGGATCACATATATAAGAATGTGTCAGAGGTGGTCACTAAAGCCAGGGTTTCATGGTTCCAAAATTGTTCTCTATTTACTACATTACCCACTTTCTCACAAGAAGACTGAAAAGTCTTTTTTAAATCATCACTATCATCATCATCATCATCATCATCATCATCAATTTTTTTCAACTAATATCTAGAGTAGTAGTATAGACATAGATACCAGGAATTTATGGGGAAACTAGAGGGCAGTGATTTCAAAGATTAGGTTTAAGAGTAAAGCAATGATATAGTTAGGATAGATGGATATATATTATCAGAGAGAATAATTCAAAATTCAAATGTTTAGAGTTGGAGCAGTTTAATATGAAGTCAAAGAAATGAACATCTCTTCAGGGTGCAAAAATAGAAATAGAATGGGTCTGTATATTGAAATAATCAAATGACATCAATTGACTTGTCCTAGAAGGGAGAGATGCCATTGGTTATACCATGACAGTAAAGAATAATTAGATAGTAGCTAAGTGATGTATGGTTCAAGCTCTGGAGTAAGATATATCCCCAGAGTAAGAAAGACCTGAGGGAAAATGACCAGAGAGCCATTAATGAATGATATTTAATGAACATGCAGACCTGATTTCAAACATGGCCTCAGATAGTTATCTGTGTGACCCTGGGCACATCAGTTTACCCCATTTTCCTCAAAAAAAAGGAGTAAAAGAAAGAAAGAAAGACAAAAGAAGTAGTAGTAGTAGTAGTAGTAGTAGTAGTAGTAGTAGAAGAAGAAGAAGAAGAAGAAGTAGTAGTAGTAGTAGTAGTAGAAGAAGAAGAAAAAGAAGAAGAAGAAGAAGAAGAAGGAAGAAAACAACAAAAAGAAGAGTTAGAATTTAATTTGGTTTTGATTAGCTAATTGAATAACATAACATGCATAGCATGAAAAGAGTATAATGTTCATTGAGAAGATATCCAAAGATTAGTGACCTCTTAAAGTCTCAGTTTCTTTATATATTAAATATTTAAGATATATGACCAAGCTCAAGAATCCATTTTCAGGTGTTAAATGGTTTGAGAAGAGCCTAATTAGTTTTACCAATTAATAGAATCTATTCTTTGACTTGTCTTCTGCCAACTCTAATGAGTGAAATATGTACAATACTCTTCATGTCTTAAGTGCTGAGGGGAAGTTCATTTTATACTGAGTCAATGGTCACATGGAGTGATAGTGTTGTCAATACAACAACGATAACAAATAGATTATTAACAGGTACAGATACCTAGCTTAATTATAATGTGAACATGCAGCCTCTGTACATTCACAAAAAATAGAGATGTGGATGCAGATGTGGTAGGATTAATGATATGCTTAACCAAATTGTACTTATCACTCTTTGTTTCTACAAAGTCTAAACCATTCAGTTAATAAATAAGTAGTTATTATCAATTAGTTTATATCAGGCACAAAATAAAAAATGTCCTTGCTTTCATGGAGTTTACATTCATAAAAAAAAATATGTACACATATAAATAAATGCAAGGTATATACAAACAAATGAATTTATATATGTATGTTTGTGTATACATATATAAAAATAAATATATGTATGTCATATATGTGCGTATATTTTATTTATGCACACATACATGGTTACTTTAGAAGGGGAGGTAAACACAGAAGCAGGAAGACCTGATAAAGATGGTGATCCTAGAGTTTAGTTTTGAAGTAAGTCAAGCATTCTAAGCTAAAGTATGATGAAGTAAACTATGCTAAGCACAAATTATCTGGGCAAGGAATACTTCCTGAAAGGAGGGTTATGAAGATGGTAGATGGACCATTGCCTGTGAAGAACAAGGAGTAAGATAATATTTTGGAATAATATTCTACTTGGAAAAGGAAAATATTTGAGATGACTAAAAGGCTATGAAGAAGTCAGATAGTGATAAATTTTAAATGCCAATCAGAGTTCTATATATTTGATTCTATATATAATGGGATCCCTGGATTTCCTTGAGAAGGAGAATATCAGTCAGAGCCATGATTTAGGAAAAATCATTGGTAGTTGAATGAATGAGTGATTGGAAGAGGGAATTACAAGTCAGGAAGATAAATTTATAGCTAAATCACTAAAATTTATATGATGCTATATGTCAGGCATAATTATGTTATCATTTGATCCCCACAACTATCCTGGGAGGAAGATGTTATTCTCATTTTAACTAAAAGTTCTAATTAAAGTTAAGTGACTTTTCAACATCACATAGTTAGTGAGTATCAGGGGCCACATCTGAATTCAGATCTTCCTGATTCTGGGCCATTGTTGAAATCAGCACTCTGTCCTTTGTACCACTTTATAATAATTCAAGTGCTGTCGGTGATTAAGACCTGAATTAATATGATTCCTGTGTTAGAGAAGGAAAAAAAGGCATGTATACAAAATATTTATGGAGATAGAAAGGATAAAATGTGTCACTTGATTGGCTATGTGGATAAGTGAAGTTGGATGTGCTAGTGAGATCGTGAACCTTCATGAATAGAAAGATATGACACTCAGTTATAATAGAAGTTTGGAAGAGAAATATATTTTGGGGGAAAGGTGAAAGTTCTATTTTAGATGTATTATTTAAGATGCCTAATGGACATCACATTTGAATTGTCTAGTAGGCAATTTGTGGAACCAAAGGTTAGAAGAGTCTATGTCTAGGTATTTAGAATTGAGAATCATCTACTTTCAATCTAGCTTTCAAATTCAGGAAAGCTGCTAATATCACATATGAGAAAGCAGAGAGATAATAAAAATAAGGAACTTGGACATAGTGCTTGGCTACATCCAGAACCAATGATAATACAATGGAAGAAAATGCAGCAAAAGAAACTAACAGGGAATGGTTAGACAGATAGAAGGAGAATCAAGAAAGACCAATGTCATAAAGATAGTTAGCAATGATTCATAATGGAATAAAGTTAGAAGGATGAGAATTGTTTCATTACACTTGACCATTAAGAGATAACATAACTTTAGAGAAATCATTTTCAGTTGAGTGGTGAAACTGAAAGCAAGACTGAAGAGGCTTCATTTCCAAAATACATAGAGAACTGACTCAAATTTATAAGAAATCAAGCCATTCTCCAATTGATAAATGGTCAAAGGATATGAACAGACAATTTTCAGAGGATGAAATTGAAACTATTACCACTCATATGAAAGAATGTTCCAAATCATTATTGATCAGAGAAATGCAAATTAAGACAACTCTGAGATACCACTACACACCTGTCAGATTGGCTAAGATGACAGGAAAAAATAATGATGAATGTTGGAGGGGATGCGGGAAAACTGGGACACTAATGCATTGTTGGTAGAGTTGTGAACGAATCCAACCATTCTGGAGAGCAATCTGGAATTATGTCCAAAAAATTATCAAATTGTGCATACCCTTTGATCCAGCAGTGTTTCTATTGGGCTTATATCCCAAAGAAATACTAAAGAAGGGAAAGGGACCTGTATGTGCCAAAATGTTTGTAGCAGCCCTATTTGTAGTGGCTAGAAACTGGAAAATGAATGGATGCCCATCAATTGGAGAATGGCTGGGTAAATTGTGGTATATAAATGTTATGGAATATTATTGTTCTGTAAGAAATGACCAGCAGGATGAATACAGAGAGGACTGGCGAGACTTACATGAACTGATGCTAAGTGAAATGAGCAGAACCAGGAGATCATTATACACTTCGACAATGATATTGTATGAGGACATATTTTGATGGAAGTGGACTTCTTTGACAAAGAGACCTAACTGAGTTTCAATTGATAAATGACGGACAAAAGCAGCTACACCCAAAGAAAGAACACTGGGAAACGAATGTGAACTATCTGCATTTTTGTTTTTCTTCCCGGGTTATTTATACCTTCTGAATCCAATTCTCCCTGTGCAACAAGAGAACTGTTCGGTTCTGCAAACATATATTGTATCTAGGATATACTGCAACATATCCAACATATAAAGGACTGCTTGCCATCTAGGGGAGGGGGTGGAGGGAGGGAGGGGGAAAAAATCGGAACAGAAACGAGTGCAAAAGATAATGTTGTTAAAAAAAATTACCCTGGCATGGATTCTGTCAATATAAAGTAATTATTAAATAAAAATTTAAAAAAAAGACTGAAGAGGCTTTAGAAGTGGAGAAGAGGAACAGAAATGAAAATGCAGAATATAAACAGTTTTTTTTTAAATAGTTTAGCTAATAAGAGAAAGGGTGTAGAAATATACAGTGACGGCCATTGATGAAGGTAAATATTGATAACTTTTTTTTCAAAAGTGGAGAAGACTTCATCATATCTGCAGACTGTAGGGGAAGGGTAGGATTAGGGGAATGTTAAGAAATTAGAGAAGCACAATTATATTAAGAATAATATATTGGGGAAAGAAAGATGGTATTTTAGAATAGTTAACACTGGTGAGAAGAGACATCTCTTTATCGATGATTAGAGTGGAGGAAATCATCAAATATGATATAGGATCTTGATATTTTAGTTAAATATTAGTTGAAGACCTTAATTAAGATGATTAAAAAGTAGTAGGAGAGAAAATAGGGTATGAACAGTGATTGTAGTTAGTGGGATAGATGAAAAAGCATAAACTAGTAGAATCCCTTTGTGGCAGTGATGATCAAGTTGGGATTGGATAACATAAATTTGTAATGGCTATGGTGGGCTAGGTTTTATAACTTCCTTTAGCACCGCTTATCTGGATGAAGGAGGTGGATGGTGGATGTGGTCCAAAGATAGGGTTTGGCAACATTGAAAGCAGCAATTGGAAAGGGAAGCAAAGGATCCGTGAGCAGATATGAATGTAAAGTGAGTCTCTGAGGACAGGATATTGGGAAAAGAGAAAGAGGAGGTGTTGCTTGCAAGGTTTCTAAAATTTGAAAGAACACATTGTTTGGTCACATGTTCATTGTTATCATTACTGCTGTTTAGTCCAGATATGAAAATTCATTCTTGTTGGAAGCTATTGGTGTGGAAACTTTCCACTAAGGGATATGTGTAACTTGCTTCTAACTTATAGGCTTATAGATTTGCTGGGGGATCCGAGAGGCTAAATGAATTGTGCTAAATAAATTGTGCATGATCGCACAGCTAGTTTCAAAATAGGATTTGAGCAGTGGTCTTTCTGCAGATAGAATACGATCAGCTGAAAGGCAAATACTATTTTAGTTTTCTTTTGTGTTTGGCCTCTTTCTTTCTCATGCTTAACACATTATAATTGTTCAATAAATGCCATTTGGATTGAATTATGCTGGCTCTCGATCCTCAGTTATATTTGTTGAATTGATGGATACTCAATAACTTTTTTAAATAGCAAAAATCAATGAGGTTATTGATTCCTTGAGTTTAGTCTATATTTTAATATATCACATTAGAACACAGGAAATGTTACTTTATAGACAGTAGTGACAGATTTCAATTTTCTTCTTTTGTTTTAAACCATATTGAAAATGACTCATTTCTATTATTGTATTCATATTATCTGGACTGCATTGAATCATGCAGAGTGCCTTTTTTTTTGCAGATTGGAACCCCAACCTGGTTCTGCTACTTATTCCAAATCATTTAATCACTTTGGGCTTTGATTTCCTTCCATAAAATGAGAAAATTGTAAAATATGGCTGCTGTAAAACTTTAGAGTTCTGAGTCTCCTTATCAATCAAACAATTAACAATAATCTATCAGATGTCTGCAGTTTGTAGATCCTCTGGGACAGAAAGATGCAAAAACAACAGAAAGATGCCATATGCATAGAAGAAAAAAGGGAGATAGGAACACAAAAAAATAAATTTATTTTGTATTTCATGATTCCATGTCTTACAGGGTTTTCTAAATGGGGCTGATCCCTGAAATGTCAATTGCATATTAATAACAATCCAAAAGTAACACCAATAAAACCAAAATCAAGAGACTGATTCCATAGAGCATACTTTATTGATTAGCTTTTTGTAAATCTACCTTTTGGTAAGATGATATGGTAGAACTTCATAAAGCCCAAGTCACCTTAGTACTATTATTAGTTTATGGAATCACAGGGCCAGATGGAATTCATATTTTAATCTCAGCAGAAAAATAAAATGCCATAAGTCACACTTTTCTCACCTTTTCTTTTAAGAACAGTGAGAATTACATTTGGCTCTACTTCTACTGATTGGATTGAAACTTCTGTGGGGAGTGCTTGGCTCTCCAGAGAACATGTGAATTGGTCCCTGTGGAAACCAAGACTCATACTTGGGGCTGTCTAACACATCCTAACTTTTATTTTGTTTCTTTAATTTCTCCATCTCTAACCCTGTGGTGGTATTATTCCACTTCTTTAGTGGAATTTTGTTTTAACACATGGCTTGGGAGAATATTTGCTTTTTGTCATTCACTTTTTTCAACAAGAACTGTGGCTTTTCAAGTTTGTAACTGGATTGTGGAATTCCAATTAGGAAATGGTCCTTGAGTTGCTCTAGTCTGGGCTTCTTATTGTGCTTCTTAAATTGTGGTCCACAACCCTATGTGAGGTTGTATAACTGAATGAGGTTACAAAAATTTGGCAACGGTAAAAAGTTTCCAAAGGAAATGACCAAAAATTAATTAAAAATCAAATGCATAATGAATCTGAGATATTTGGGGCACTGCTACCCTGTGTTACATGTTAAGATTTCACTGCAGCCTTGGTTTTGGACAAACAATATATATCACACTGTGCATACATGAGTGCTTCAGAAAGACCTAAGTTCAGATTCAAGATGGTGACACATAGACATTTCTCAAGTAGAAAGGAGTATCCAGTGGGAAAAATAGATAACAATATGTGGAAAATAAGGGAGTTATCCAAGGTCCTGATATTATTTAGTAGGATAGGGATTTGAAACTATATTAAAATGCTTCACTTTCTGTTAGTCTTTGACAGAACCTACTTTTTCTTCCAAATCTAGAGCAATTTAAAATATATATATATAATAAAAAAAATCTGATTCTCAAAGTAAAAGACTTGGGTCCTTGTTTTATCTCTGATATACCCTATTTGTGTGAGCTTGAACAAGTCAGGTCACTTTCCTGACTTTGGTTTTCTTATTAGTAAAATCAGGGAAATGTGTGGAGATGGCCTCTAAAGTCTTTTCCAGTTCTAGATTCATGAAGTATGTGAAGTACAGAAATACAAGGATTATCTGCATTTGCCCTAATCGCATTTATGCAGCTTACATAATAGCAAAAAGTATGGGATACAAAGCTATTTATAATCTCTGCGATTGAGGATTTCACCAATATGTAAAAATTGTGTTGTCATAAAGTAAAAGAGGTGTTCTTGGGCTTTAGGGATAATTTATGAGACCAAAGGACCCTTCTCTGAATTAATTCTTCTTCTACCTAGATGGCAGCTCTTTCTTGCTCTCTTTTGCTGGGTTGTCATCTTTCTTCTATCTATTAATTATGAAACTTCTCCAAGTTATTTCTATTTCTTCCTCTTATCTCTCTATATTTATCATCTCTCTTGTGTTCAATTATGTTTTCTTTGCAGATGTTTTTACTAGTATATATATCCAGGATTAAACTTTGTCCTAAATGGGATTCTCATATTGCCAAATATCTGCTGGGTTTTTACTTCTTTTAAATATTTTCCCATGAGCTTAAAGAATATAAATAAATAAATTTTCATTATATAATATAGAACAAGAAAGAAATTTATATGATAAATTACTAATCCTCTTATTGGAAATTTTAGAAAGCAGGTTTGTATACATGTAACACATATATGTGTATATGCTTATAGATGATTATATTTTGAATTTTAAATAGTATATTTTCAAATTGCATATATGACTTTTATATGTGTGTGATTGAGTGTGTTTAAACAAATATGTCTCTCTTTATATATATATGTATATATACATATATATGTATACACACACACACACACACACCCCACACACACATATATATATGCATATAAAGTACACTTAAGTATTAGTTACATAGGTGGTACAGTAGATAGAACACTGGACTTAGGAAGCCTTGCATTCAAAATCAAGCCTCTGACATTTATTAGCTTTGTGATTCTGTACAAGTCACATAACTCTGCTTGCCTCAATTTCCTCAAGTGGAAATACATATATACTTGTAATCTAATAAGTTGGGAATAAATTTATTTTTTGTGTTCCTATCTCCCTTTTTTTCTTCTATGCATTGGAAAATACATATATTTTAAAATTACATATTATTCTATAATATGTCATTCTCATTGTCCTACTCCACCCTCAATAGAAATTTCCCTTTATAACAGGTATAGACCAGAAAAATATTCTAATACTTTATTCACTCTGACAACATATTTCTTAACATTTTTTATTCTGCGTCATGAGTCTGTTACTTCTGTCAAGAGATGGAAAAAGCGGGTTATCATAATCATTTTAAATTCTTTTTTCGTTTGATGCTTCCATTAGACTACTGAAATTTTTCCAGATTCTTTTCTTCACATTCTTGTTGTTCTTAATGAATCATCTGGTTCTGCTCATTTTACTTTGCATTATTTTGTACGTCTTCCCATTTCTCTAGGCATCTGTCCTGTTTGTCATTTCTCATGATGTATCAATATCCCATTATATCCATATACCATAGTTTGTTCAGTCATTTCCCAAATACTGAACATTTATTTCATGTCTAGTCTTTGATGTTAATAGAATTATGCTAAAATATTTTCCCTCCATCTTTGACCACCAATATGTCTCACAATAGTATTCTTGGGTCAAAACATGAAATCTAATCAATGAATGTGGATGTCAAATGGTTATTTTTAAATGTATATCTGAACATTTCATACACTCCTAATCCAAAAATTTTAGTGGTTCTTTTTTATCTCTATGATAAAATACACACTCCATAATCTAGCATTTATAGCTTTCCATATTTTTGTTCCTATTTACCTTTCTGATTTTGTTAATTTTATCCCCCTTTACACTCTTTCTATTATGGTGAAAAAGGTCACTTGCTATTCTCCATACAAAACATTCCACCTCCTGTCTCTATCCCCATGCTTATATCTCTCCTGATCTCTGTCTTATATATAAAATCCTTGATTCTTTCAAAGCACAAGCTAGATGTCACCTTCTACACAAGACCTTTCCTGACTCCTCCATTAGGAGCATTCATATTTGTGAAATTATATAATATTTGATATATTTTATATTGGTTTTCTTGTATAAATGTTATATTATGCCCACTTTCCTGCCCCCCCACATATGTGCACACACACACACACATACACACACATACATACACACACACACACACACACATACACACACACGTGCGCACACACATCTCCACCAGTAGGATGCAAACTTCTTGGGACAGGGACTGTTTGGATTTGTGTGTTCTCAATGGCTACTTTGGTAACTTACACATAGCAGACCCTTAATAAATATTGATCAAATTAAATTGAATTGTGCCAAAAGTTGACGCAAAATTTTCTATCAAGAACATATACACATACATCAGTTGTTGTTGTTGTTGAGCTTCTTTCAGTTGTGTCTAACTCCTCATGGTACCATTTGAAGCTTTCTTGGTAAAGATACTGGAGTGTTTTGCTTTTTTCCCCCAGTTCATTTTAAAAGTGAGAAAATTGAGGCAAACAAGAATATTTATAAAGCTAGAAGGTGTCTGAAGTTGGGTATGAATTCAGAAAGATGAATTTTCATAACTTCAGGCATGGTACTCTACTGTATCATCTAGCTGCTCATATATATACATATACGTACACATATATACACACAAATATATGGGTACATATGCACATATACTCATGTGTATCATACAAATACACACACATATGCACCATCTCATATTGGATATGAAAAAGTCCTTTACTTACGATTTGCAAAATCAAATATAATTACAAATTTTAAAAAATGGACTGAATATATCATACTTTTAAACCACAGTTGATGAATGATGACACATCACACAGAACTTTTTTGAAGAAGAAAAGGAAGAAGAAGGAGGAGAAGGAAAAGGAGAGGAAGAAGAGGTGGAGGAAGATTAAAAAAAAGGAACAAGGACAAGAAAAAGAGAAAGAACAAGAACAAGAATAAAAAGGAGGAAGAGAAGGAGGAGAAGGAGGAGGAGGAGGAGGAGAAAAACAACAACAACAATAAGAATAAGAACAAGAACAAGAAGAGGAGGAGAAAGAAAAAGCAGAAAAGGAGAAGGAAGAAAAGAAAAAGCAGAAGAGGAGGAGGAGTTTGTAACACTTGACAAATTTAGGTTTCCTAAAAACTAAGATAATCTGAACTGTCTAAATCATCTACCCACACAGTGTCTTTCTGGATACCCTCCTATATTTTCACTTTCCTTTTGCTTCATTTTAATAGACAGTGATGAAGAAGAAATTTTTTAAAGTAGCCACAAAAAGAACTGCAACAAAATAATACTGTGATTAAAGGAGAAATAAACTCCCTGTTGAATGGCAGGCACTCTGTTATTTTCCCATTACTCTGACAATCTGCAGGCTATTTCAGGTTGTACTTGAACTATCCTTTGAGATGTGCTATAGTCTAAGTGACTGTGTGATAGCTGGTAAAATTATACTGTGTCAGACACTAATTCTTTGTGCATTTACATGAAATAGAAAGTTATAAATGAAAGAAGTGATGGTGAGACAGCTTAAATGACCTGACCAAGGTTGCCCAGTAAATTAATAGAATGAGTCTTCCTAATGTTCTCTTTATTGGATCAAACCCCCCCTTACACTTTTTCCCATAGTCCCTTCTTCCTTTCTTCCCCATCACGTATGATTCATTTCTCACTGTAGCAATAATTCCATTAATCTTTTTGAATTGGAATGCTGTCTTAAGGAGAGAGAGAGAGAGAGAGAGATAGAGAGAGAGAGAGAGAGAGAGAGAGAGAGAGAGAGAGAGAGAGATACAGAGACAGAGAGACAGAGACAGAGAAGAAAGGGAGAGGGAAGATAGTGAGATTCATTATTATTGGTCTTCATTTTAACTACATTTTCTTTCTTTTTGAAATATTCTTGGTCATTAATTTCCTTATCAAAGAAGGGGGGACTACAAGGTGTTATTGTTATTTCTAAGACAAGTATTTCTGATTCCATTGAATGAAATCTTTCTTCTGTTCTTCATACTTATGGACTTTGAGCCTTAATTTATTATATTTGAACACAAGATTGAGTATTAATCATCAATAACATAAAAGTCATATCTAATACCTCATTCAAAGCTTTCATTTGAACTCTAATGACAGCAAACAGATAAACCCACATCCAGCTCTGGAACTGTGAACCACTTATCAGACATTTGTGTACTCAAATCAGATCCCAAATATTTGAAAATATGGGGTAATACATTAAGCTCTGTGTATTTTCTGGATCAGCTAAGACACCACTCCAGGTCTGCTATAGCATCCTCACACATACTATTACATTAAGATGAAGAAACTGAAGTTTTGCTTATAAGATATGTTTCTGGCATAACCCACAATTTCTTGGTCATCTCGTGAATTCCATTGTTCATATATTTTGTCTGTGGGATCCTCCAATATAATCTACTTCTCTTTCTAACTCACCTTTACCAATTTTTGGAGCAACTTCGAAGGGCCGCAGGACAATTTCTACTCAGGGTTGCTGATGATTACATTTTTCAAAGGTTAGCATAGCTATGTATAATATCGTGGGCATATAGCTGCGCCCACCAAATAATTTGCCTACCAGCTCATTTTTTCTCTAATAACAACCTCT
Organism: Antechinus flavipes; assembly: GCF_016432865.1. Lineage (NCBI taxonomy): Eukaryota > Metazoa > Chordata > Mammalia > Dasyuromorphia > Dasyuridae > Antechinus > Antechinus flavipes. The sequence continues at coordinate 658,983,911 of NC_067399.1, forward strand.
CCAAAATGATATTTTGCCCTGACTCCTGACATGCAAATTTCAGCTAGAGATTCATCCAAAATCTGAGTATAAGAACCCTGCTTTCAGAAGGTATTCTGGAGTATATGCTCCACTTCCGTAGGAACAGACCTTCCTTCTAGAGCACACTTTCTGCTGTATGGAGCTATGTCTCTTTATTCCCCAACACAGTGCCACCTTTATGAGTTAAACTCGATGTTAGTCTGTATGCCTGAGATGTATTTAGGATGCCCTTTTTCCTCGTTCTCCTTTCTCCTCTTCCCCACTATATGAATCAAGCTTTGAATTGAACAGATATCCATTGTTTTACATGTTATTCTCAGCACCTGAATTCATTTAGAAATTGATATCCCTGATATATCTGGCTGACTCATGGACCTTTCCTTAGACATAAGACAAAACACAGACAAGGACTTAACCTACTGACAGCCACACCTACACTGGAGGATTATGGCCTTGTGAGCCCAGTTGTAGAAAGTGAGACTCAATAAGGGAACACTATGTGCTCCCAGGAGGGATACTTTTATGCCTCAGGACTATCACAATTCTTCCTATTCAGAATTTTAGATGATTTTCTGACAAGATTTATAGAGAAGCTGTCTCCCTGGAGATCTTAAACAATACAGACAATGTCTTTTCAGTGCTTGGATCAGAGGTTTGGTGGCTAGATTTATAAGGGATCATCTTGTCCAACTCCACCATTTTAATGATGAACAAGGTCCACAATAATGCAAATTCACATAAATAGGAGGCACAGATTTGAACACATATCCTCTGACTCTAGATCCCACATTCTTCTTACAAGACAATTAGATCTATCATTAGAGCATAAGCTTAAAGTCATAATTGTTCTTGTTTTTGTTGTTTTGTATCCCCAGTTCTTGTTATGACGCCTGGCACATAGAAAGCACTTAATACATGATGTTGCAGTATGATAATTCAGATGTAAATATTATTTATTGGTTAATATGATAATATTAGTTGCCTTCCCTGCACACTCTCTGGGATGTTTCAGCTTCATAGCCAATTACATCCCCTCTCCTATGGTACTAGTCCCCTATCCCCTTTTCAAGCATACAGCATGGCTATATTGTAGAATAACCTTTTTGTGAAGCTGAGTTAGGAATCAATGCATCTCTGCCTATAGCCTCCATATGTGAGAAAAGTCCATTCACAATGTGCTCTCTCTACTACTAAGGTTTCAACCTGCCCTACTTTTATAGCAGTTGCCTTTTCCCTTGGGGAAAAATATCTTAGTTGAACTTATTCCTCAATGATTAGCATCCCCCTTGTCATAACCTTACTTTCGCAGTGATTCTGAAACTACTACTGTTATTGTACTAATTCAGGCTTACTTCATCTTCCATTGTCTGTTCCCTTACTCTATCTTCCTTCCCTCCACCACTCCTAGATGCTCCTTCCATCACCATCACTTAGAAACCTTTATTGTTTTGGATTCATCCAATTGTTATTTTCCATTTTAATCAATATTATTTTACGTGCTTTCTACTTATATCCAGACTTTTTTTCAGCGAGGTCAATAACTGCCTCATGATGTTTTTTTCTTTCCCAACTCCTGTTTTTACATTAGAGGACTTCAAAATTCATGCTGATACTCCCTCAAATATTACTCATTTACCATGTAATCCTCTTCTATTCTACCTTAGTTACCCACAGAGATCATCATACCTTTGATCAGTCACCCATAAATGTGCCCCTTCTATGTTCACAAACTCTCAGGTTCTTTTAATTGAACTTAATCCTTTGTCATTCCATCTTTCTGTCTCTCTTAAAATCCCTAACTCTGTTCTCCCTTCTCATTGAAGTTTCTATTCCCCATTTTTTTTTCAGGCCATTATTTCTTCACTATCTATACTAGCCTCCCTTTCTTATCTTAACTCCTTAAGTAACTAGTTCATCTTTTCATTATCTTAAGTCTCTTGATGCTTATTCTATCACCAATTTTGCTCTCCCAAGTCTTGGATTTCTTTTACTATTCCCTGCTTTTGCTTCTTTTTATAAGCTGACTAATGAAGCTGGAAAAAAATCATGAAAATATACTAATTGAGACTACTACATATTTTTTACCCAATCTCAACTTGGTGCAACAAGGCATTTTTTCTACAGGTTCCCATTCAATTCACTATACCATGTAACAGAGTGATTCCTTAAGCTTTCCCTCCCTCTTTCATGTTTTTCTTAGTTTCAAACTTTGTTTCTTATTTAATTGAAAGAAAAAATGAAGTCCTTTGCAGGAAGCTCCCTCTTGTTCCTTTTTTCATCTTGCATCATGCAAATGCATTTCCTCCTTCATTCTCATTGCTGTTGTATATGAAGAGATGACCCTGCTCTTTATCAAGATAAATCCCTCTATGTGTATCATTGATCCTGTCTGTCTGATATCTTCTAACTGATTATCCCATCTATCATTCCTATTCTTTCTCTAATTTTAAATCTCTTCTTGTCTACCAACTGCTGCCATGCTACTTACCAAAACACCTATGCTTCCTCCATCATTTGAAGCCCTGTTCAGGCTATCATCCTTGATTTTTCCTCTCTTCTCTTACTAAATTCCTTGAGAAAGCTATTGTCAATGAATATCATCACTAATCTGCCTTGATTGCATTTCTCCCTTACCCTGCTCAATCTCTTTGACTCCTGTCTTAGTGAGTCTTAGCTCAATTTTCCATCTTGAGGAATGTAACTAAAAGCATTTTCCACATTTAAAACTAGGCTTTGGTACCTATCTAGATGCCTGATAAAGATTAAGGATTCTAAGTCTTTATTCTATGAACTTATTTTGATGATTGTTCTTTGATATATTTGGTTCCTTTTATAAGCCCATTGTAAGAAAATATTTATTTCTTGTATTTAGTAAATAATTACTGTATTAAGACCAATGTTTTTCTCTTTTTTTCTTCCCCATCCAGAAACCAAGTGTGAGAAAATCTTAGGCAGATATTTATTCAGCCCAAGATTTAATCAGACAATAAAATAAATTCTAACTTTAGGCTCATGAGTACTTTCTTGTTTGCTCAGACTGATCTGGTAAATGTGAATCCTCAATTTTGTCAGAGAGGTGATAAGGAAATTGATGTCTTTTTGACCAAGATTTGAGTGACCTATCACCCCCAAGACCTTCATTTTAATATAGATTACCTCCCATAGTGTTAAACAATTAAAGTTGATTAGCAGCATTAAGGAACATCTATTCTCCAAAAGGCATATGAACTGTGAGCCCACCACCATAAGAGGTCTTTGTTCTAAAAGTGACAACTAAATGATCATCTTTTTATTAATAACATGCTGATCTTATTAAAAATTATCAAATTGCCCATGAACTATGTCTCATATTTTTAAAATCATCATTGTGCATTTGATTTTTTTTTGGCTTTAAAAAAAGACTTTGCAAAATCATCCATAATTTTCATAAGAAGAGTCTATCATACAAAAAAAAAAGGCATAAGAATTTTTGGTGTAATTAATATTGGGAGCCTCATTCACTGTATATGAGAGGGGCAGTGGTAGACCACAAGTGTGCCTTTTTCTTGATGATTTCATAGTTTCCAGCTGTGACAGATGCAGAAAGAGCCTGGCCTTTTGAATTAAAAGGAGAAGGGTTTTGAGCCAAGGAAGCAGCCCCAGACCTTGTATCTCCCTGAGTGATTGAAAGACGAGCCAGGAACTTCTGGTTATGTGAACCTAAAAGAGCCAAGAACTGTGAGTGGGTTCTGCCTGAGTGTTTGCATGAGACTGAAGAGTGACAGATACATAAAGGGGGAGGAAGATTTTTCAGCCAGGGTAGTGCCTTGGGGACAAGGACTGAAAGCAAGGGTGATTTCAGAGTGGATTTGGGTGTTTGGGAAAGTTTGAAATAGTTGTCAGATCCAAGAAGGATTATGAAATAAGGACAGAAACAGTGTGCAAAGAAAATCCCATTTCTAGAATTGTGGCAATTTCCCTCTGTTCCCCTCATTCTTTCTTCATCCGCCACTCCCTTTCCTAGGATGTAACACTTCAGAGGGAACTACTCTGAAAGGTTCTGTGATCTAACTCTGTCTAGAAGAGTTAGTAAACCCTAAGTTTCTGATTACTTTTTAAGGTTTCCACAGGAAAGAATTCAAAGCAGATGGAAACCTGGGAGGCGATAGGTCATCACCTAAGGCAGACTGATTAATCTTTATCCAAAGATACTGCCTTCATGTCTATCCCTTTAATAGCATTGAAACAACTGAACCTAGAACCTATTTAACTTCAATAACTAAATAATATAGCAAGCTCCTAGATTTCTTCAGTGTCCTGAGAAAGCTCCTCTACCCCTACCTAATATGATCTTTGAGGTTAAGTTTATGTCCCAGGGTCTCTGTCTACATGCCAACTAAATATGTCTTTTAATAATTTACTTTGAAATCATAATTTGTGATGCTGATCCAGATGTTAAAATTCAGAGTTGTGTTGATGGAGATGAGACTCTTGCCCCAGTCTATATATCTCTTTTCACATTTATTTATTTATTTATTTTTGTTAAATCTTTTTTATTTTTCAAAACATTCATAGACAATTCTTCCACATTAGTCCTTGCCAAACTTTGTGTTCCAATTCCCTCCTTCCCCATCACCTTCCCCTAGATGGCAAGTAGTCAAATATATGTTAAACATGGTAGAAATATGTGTTAAATCTTATATACGCATACATATTTATACAGTTATCATGCACAAGGAAAATCAAATCAAACCAGAAAAAAATGAGAAACAAATAAAATGCAAGTAAGCAACCACAAAAGAATGGAAATGCTATGTTGTGAACTACATTCAGTTCCCATAGTTCTCTCTCTGGGTGTATATGGCTCTCTTCAACACTGAACAATTGGAACTGGTTTGAATCATCTCATTGTTGAAGAGAGCCATATCCATCAGAATTGATCATTGTATAGTCTTCTTGTTGCCATGTATAATGATCTCCTGGGTCTGCTGATTTCACTTAGCATCACTTCATATAAGTCTCTCCAGGCTTCTCTAAAATCATCCTTCTGATTGTTTCTTATAGAATAATAATATTTCAAAGAATTCATATACCATAATTTATTCAGCCATTCTCCAGTTGATGGGTCTCCAGTTGATGGGCAACCACTCAGTTTCTAGTTTCTTGCTACTACAAAAAGGGCTGCCATGAAGAGTCCCTTTCCCTCCTTTAAGCTCTCTTTGTAATATAAGCCCATTAGAAACACTGCTGGATCAAAGGGTATGCAAAATTTGATAACTTTTTGAAGCTAGTTCCAAATTTCTTGCACCAGTTTTGAGTGAATCTTGACTAAACTGTTGTCTACCAAAGTAACTTCCTAGATTATTTTATAAAGGAACTTTTATTTTGACTTGTGGGAGTCAGAAGGGATTAAAATAGCATAACTAGGAAACAAATTTTAAAAATCCTACTTTTAAAGGGCTAGGATGATGAGTTTAGATCTGTAAGGAATCTCAAAGGCCTCTAACCCTAAATTTCCTTATTTTTAGAAATGAAGAAACTGAGGCTAAAACATTTAATGACTTGCCCATGGTCCAGCAGCTAATAAGCAATAGAGAAATTTGAGCACAGATCTTCTGATAAATCAGTATTTCTCAGTCTACCCAACTGTGCTGAGGTAATGGAGAAGCAATAGAATTGAGAGTTGCTTCTATGCATGCCATGTATCCCTTTTACTTTTATTTTATAAAACTATTGTAGCCAGTAAAGATGCTATTTAGCATAAAACACACAATTCATTTTCACTTGTACAATAAACTTCCCTAACATATTTTGGCTGAAAATATTATTACATATTTTAGTGATATTTTTTGTCTAAGAACATTTCACCAGAGTTTAAATAACTGGGTATTACAATTAAAGAATTTTATATGGTTCCTTTTCCAAAGTAATATATTAAATACTATAGAAATACATTCTTCTATAAGCATATTACATGAGAAAATGAGATTTCAGAGTTGTAGTAGTATTGCATAATAATAAACAGAATGGTTCTTTCCCACAAAATTTATTCCTGGGAAAATCAATAAGAAAATATTTGTATTCCAGTGAAACCAAAAGAAGGAAAGATTATATTTAGGTATAAATTAGATTTGGGTGATAGCTGGAGAGCTAGGAGGAACTTTAGGAGGTCCTCTGCCCTACTCTTTCATTTAATAGATAAGGAAACTGCGGCCAGAAGGGACTTGACCAAGGCCACAGAAGAAGGAAACAGCAGCACTAACCTTAGCACAACCTGGCTTTCTGCCTTCAGACATCACCCTTCTCCTACTGAACAGCATTGTAAGCCATGTACAATCAAAGAACAAAAACCAAACTGGGCTTTTCCAGGATAGAGAACGGTAGTCATCAGGAATGTTACCATGTGCATTTAGGCGGAAATGATCCTGAATGTATTCCAATATCAATAGGATCATTGATTTTGAGCTAACAGAGGCTTTAGAGCCATTTAGTGTCACTCATTTTATAATAAGGAAAGTAAATGGATTGGATTTAGGATCATAGAATCAGGGCATCTGAGATCAGCTTAGTCCAAACCTTTTAGATGAGGAAATTAAAGTAGAGAAATGGTAATTTTTGCCCAGGATTCCACAGCTAGTGAATGTGGATTTGATAGGATTTGATGCCATGTCTTCTGATTCCAAATCCTATTCTGTCCACTGCACCAGTAGATACTGGACCTTAATCCAGGGATTCCTTCCATTTGTTCAGATTGCTTTCCATTTTGTGTGTATCTAGCCATTCTATTCAAGTCTTGCTTGGGGTTTTATGGTTATTTTACTTATGATTTTGTGTGTGTATATATGTTCCTATCATATCTTTCTTTAATCTCATTCCTTAGAAGAAGCACGGTACAATGTGTATTTCTGATGGGGATTGGGGAGGAGGAATATTGTTGTCATTTCAATCATGCCTTCAATTATCAAGTTTTCATGACTTCACTTGATATTTTTAGCAAAAATAATAGAGTAGTTTGCCATTTCCTTCTCCAAATACATTTGCGGTTGAAGAAACTGAGGCATACAATTAAGTGACTTACCCAGGATCACACAGCTACTAAATGTCAGAGGCTAGATTTAAACTCAGGCTGGTACTCTCTCCACTGCGCTGTCCAGCTGCCCCTATGATAGAATATCCATGTTTAAATTTTACATCTGACACAATATCTATGGAATCTTTAGAGTCATTTAATCTTTTGGGCACCAATTTCATGACTTACCATATGATGAATTGGAATTACATAGTCTCTGAGGTCTCTTCAAGCTTGGGAGTTGTTATCTTATAAATACTAATTACTCAAGGGAATTCCTTATTTTTAATATATTAGTATGTGGTTACATTTCCTATGCTCTTCTTCCCTCTGATCAGTTTTACTTTTTTGAGAGTACCATGTGCCATGACTGCCAGCAGTAAAAAGTATCAGTAGGAACATCTTTGAGAAAAGTTTTGAATCCTTAAGAGAATTCAGCCACTGTCCTCTTCTTCAGTTCTGAGCCCAGCCCCATGCCCATTTTGAGTATCTATCTAAAACACACAGAGAGATTAATAAATTTCATAGGTTGTGAATCCAACTGCATACTCTAATCAGTGCAATAGACAATTTTTAAAATTTGACATTTGTTTATTCATCAATTTATTCATTTATTTTTCATGCTTACAGTCTATCATAGTCATGGAACATAGTAAGAACTTAATAAATACTCATCAGATTAAAAAGAAATTTTAAAATTTTTCTCCCTCCCTTAGATAGCAAGTAAAATATGTTTAAAAAAACACACATGGAGTTCCACTATGCATATTTCCACATTTATCATGCTGCACAAGAAAAATAAGATCAAAAAGGAAAAACAAAGAAAGAAAAAAATCAAGCAAACAACAGCAAAAAAAAAGTGAAAATGCTATGCTGTGCTTTATTCAGTCCTCACAATCCTCTTTCTGGATGCTGGATTACTGAATTGAAATGAAGGCTGCTCCCAAGAACATAGAGACCCCAAGAAAACTAGCAGAGAACATTATAGTTTTGTTTGCAGAAACCCTTTTAATTTAATGGAATCAAAACTATCCATTTTGCATTTTATAATGTTCTCTAGCTCTTCTTTGGCCATAAATTCCTTGCTTCTCCACATATCTGAAAGGTAGATTATTTCTTGTTCTCTTCATTTGTTACAGTATTACCCTTTACATTTAAATCATGAACCCATTTTGACCTTTCTTGGTATAGGACGTTAGGTGTTGGTTTCTTCCATACTATTTTCCAATTTTCCCAGCAAATTTTGTCAAATAGTTTTTATCCTAGAAGCTGGAATCTTTGGGTTTATTAAACTCTAGCTGACTATAGTCATTGACTATTATGTTTTGAACCTAACCTATTCCACTTATCAACTGCTCTGTTTCTTAGCCAGTACTAAATAGTTTACATGGCTGCTACTTTATAATATAGTTTTAGGTCTGGTATTACTAAGCCACCTTCTTTTGCATTTTTTTTCATTAGTTCTTGTGAAATTCTTGATCTTTTATTCTTCCAGATGAATTTTGTTATTATTTTTTCTAACTCTGTAATGTAATTTCTTGGCAGTTTGGTATGGCACTGAGTAAGTAGATTAATTTAGGTAGAATTTTTATTTATATTATATTAGATAGCCTACCTCAGAGCATTTGATATTTTTCCACTTGTTTAGCTCTAACTTTATTTATGTGGAAAATGTTTTGTTATTGTATTCATATAGTTAACTGGCTTTGTCTTGACAGGTAGATTCCCAAATATTTTACATTATTTACAATTATTTTAAAAGAAAATTCTCTTTATATGTCTTGCTGCTGTACTTTTCTGGTAACATATAGAAATGCTGATGTTTTACATGGATTTATTTTTTATCCTGCAACTTTGCAGGATATTTATTATCCTGATTATATATTATGATTGCTGATGGTTTTAGATAGATGTTACTGATCATTTTAAGGAAAATCCATTTATTCCTATGCTCTCTTTTGTTTTTAATAAGATTGGGTCTTAGATTTTGTCAAATGCTTTTTATGTGCCTGTTGGTATAAACATGTAATTCCCATTAGTTTGGTTATTGATATAGTCAATTATACTAATAGTTTTTCTAATATTGAATCAGTCCTGTATTCCAGTATAAATTCCACTTGGTCATAATGTATCATCCTAGTGATAATTTACTTTAATCTCTTTGATAATATTTTATTTAAGATTTTTGCATCAATATTCATTAGGAAATTTGATTTATAATTTTCTTTTTCTGCTTTGACTCTTCCTGGTTTAGGTATCAGCATCATATCTTTGTAGGACTCCTTCTTTCCCTACTTTTCCAAACAGTTTACACAGTATTGAAATCTATTGTTCCTTAAATGTTAGATCGATTGAGACAGACCTTTTCTGAGGTTCTTCCAAGGTATCTTCTGGAAATTTGTTACATTCCAAATATTTGTGGTTTTATTACTCCACAATTCGTTCAGAGACTTGATCTGGTGTTGATTCTGAGGGAAACCAGGAAAAGCTCAGGCAACATCCTATCTACTTTCTGTCATCTTAACTTCATCTTTGATATTTGTCATTACTATGGCTACAATAAGATTAAAATAGCTCTGTGTATATAGTTTATGACCCCTTCTATGATTACAGAGGGTTTATGTCATTTTCTTCATCAAGGTCTTCCCTGTTACTTCCCCATACCTTCCAATATTTTCCCTATTCTCTGTTATCTGGGAGTTGAGATTGCCGAATGGCTGAACGTTGAACAGGAAAGCTGCCTTTCCTAGATACAATATATGTGTGCAGAACCAAACTGTTCTCTTGTTGCACAGGGAGAATTGGATTCAGAAGGTATAAATAACCCGGGAAGAAAAACAAACATGCAAGCAGTTTATATTTATTTCCCAGTGTTCTTTCTTTGGGTGTAGCTGCTTCTGTCCATCTTTGATCAATTGAAACTGAGTTAGATCTCTTTGTCAAAGAGATCCACTTCCATCAGAATACATCCTCAAACAGTATCGTCGTTGAGGTATATAATGATCTCCTGGTTCTGCTCATTTCACTTAGCATCAGTTCATGTAAGTCTCTCCAGTCCTCTCTGTATTCATTCTGCTGGTCATTTCTTACAGAACAATAATATTCCATAACATTCATATACCACAATTTACTCAGCCATTCTCCAATTGATGGGCATCCATTCATTTACCAGCTTCTAGCCACTACAAACAGGGCTGCCACAAACATGTTGGCACATACAGGTCCCTTTCCTTTCTTTAGTATCTCTTTGAGGTATAAGCCCAGTAGAAACACTGCTGGATCAAAGGGTATGCACAGTTTGATAACTTTTTGAGCATAGTTCCAAATTGCTCTCCAGAATGGCTGGATGTGTTCACAATTCCACCAACAATGTATCAGTGTCCCTGTTTTCTCCCATCCCCTCCAACATTCCCCATTATCTTTTCCTGTCATTCTAGCCAATCTGATAGGTGTGTAGTGGTATCTCAGAGTTGTCTTAATTTGCATTTCTCTGATTAATAATGATTTGGAGCATATTTTCATATGGCTATAAATAGTTTTAATTTCTTCATCTGAGAATTGTCTCTTCATATCCTTTGACCATTTATCAATTGGAAAATGGCTTGATTTCTTATAAATTAGAGTCAGTTCTCTATATATTTTGGAAATGAGGCCTTTATCAGAACCTTTGACTGTAAAAATGTTTTCCCAGTTTATTGTTTCCCTTCTAATTTTGTCTGCATTTGTTTTGTTTGTACAAAAATTTTTCAATTTGATATAATCAAAATTTTCTATTTTGTGGTCAATAGTGATCTCTAGTTCTTCTTTGGTAATAAATTCCTCCTTGTTCCACAGGTCTGAGAGGTAAACTATCCTATGCTCTTCCAATTTATTTATCATCTCATTCTTTATGCCTAGGTCATGAACCCATTTTGACCTTATCTTGGTGTACGGTGTTAAGTGTGGGTCAATGCCTAGTTTCTGCCATACTAATTTCCAATTTTCCCAGCAATTTTTGTCAAATAATGCATTCTTATCTCAAAAACTGGGATCTTTGGGTAAGCTGCCATTGTTCTATGAATTTTGGCAGAACCATGATTCAAAAAGATTTTCACCAGTTGCAATGTTGGTCCAAAACAAGATTTATTTTAAGAGATAAAATCCTGCATTTAACCTTAGTATTTTGACTTCCTTGTTCTTATTTTTAATTGTTTATTTTAAATTTTATATTTTTATTAAAAAAGAATAAGAAAAACAGAAAAGGAATACAAAACAAAATATTGCACATTGTCATTGTAATGTAAAAATATAAAAACAGAACATCATGGAGTATTCAAAATATATAATAACAAATTGCCAGTTAAAGAATTTATATGTATTAGTAGAAGAAATTACATTCATGAGTCTCCATCTTTTACTTTATTGTAAATTGCTCTTTTGTTCTCTACTGCAGACCTTTATTCTCCCCACCCCCTTCACACCTCCACTAAGCCCAAGCAGGTTATTGATAATTAAGGATATATTTAGGTATACATATGTAGTTATATATATATGTGTGTGTGTGTGTGTGTGTGTGTGTGTGTGTGTGTGTGCAGACACACCCCCTGCCATTCCCTCCACATACACAAATACACATATGGTTTCTATCCCTACTAATTCTTCTTAGTAGAAGCAGAAGTAGATCCTTACCTTCTCTTCTTCCTCACACTTTGCTTCTCCACCTTTCCATCCCTTTCCATTTATTTCTTTTTTATAGATTTTGGAGAGTGTTATACCCTTCATAATATATATAAGTAGTGTTGCCTATTTAACCCATTCTTGTGTGAGTAGGTTTTTAGAACTATAAGCCCTCCTGCCTCCCTCTAATGACTTTAGTTTATTCTTCCTCTGTACCTCATTTGAATGACATAATTACTATTTTTAACTTCACTCTGTTCCGATCATTTTTTTTTTTGCGCTGCTCTATTGTTGATGCCAAACTTAAGTGTAAATATACATTTCCCATATAAAACAAACCATAAACAATTTATCCATGTTGAATTCCTTGAAACTGATCTTTGATATTGGCTCTATTTGAATTGTTTCTTTCTCCTTATTTCTTGCAAAATTTTCTCTTTGATTTTGGATTTTTGAAACTTGACAATAATGTTCCTATGTATTTTCCACAAAAGATTTCATTAAGGTGGTGATTGCTGGATTTTTTTTTCATATTTCTATTTTCTCCTTCTGTCTATCATTCCAGGACAATTTTCTTGCATTATTTCTTGTATTATTGTGTCAAGATACTTTTTTTTTTGGTCACAAATTCCACACACCAATTGTTCTTAGATATGTCCTCCAGATCTATCATTTTTCTTATAAGATGTTCTATTTTTTCTATTCCATTCTGTTCTATATTTTTTTTATTCTTTATAGTCTGTATTGTTATTTCTTGATCTCTAAAGCCTCACTAGCTTTTCCTTATCAAAGTCTCGTTTTCAAAGAGTTGTTTTCATCTTTGAGACTCTGTATCTCATTTTCTGGTTATTTGACTTCAAAAAAAGTAATCTTTTTTTGAGTGGATTTTATTTTCTGTTTTAGTTTTTCCTGATTCCTTTCACCCAGAGCCATGGCTTGGCAGCATAGCTGGGCCTGGTATTCCTAATCAGCCGAGATTCCCTCAGTTTTCCCAGATTCAGGCCAAGACTCTACATACAGTCCAGAAAGTGAAATTTTCTGTGTTTCTTGCTGAGGTTCCAGCCATACCCAACCAGACCCAGGGCTCCCCATTTGGTGTTTCTGCAGCGCTATCCCAGAGGTGTCTGCACTTCACGTGGATTAATCCAAGGGGTCTCTCTTCAGATTTTATTGGGTTATATGAGAAGGACCCCTGTTATGCGGCAAGTCTTCTTGAGTTTTCACCAGTCTATGTTTGCTCTGAGGAGCAAATTTGTTCTATTTGTGGGGTAAATAGGGAGAGCTTGAAATTTACAGCCTATTCCACCATCTTGCCAAAATTTTCTCTTAGATTTGTCTTCTAAAAACAATAGCAGATAAGATCAAACTGAGTTTATTCTTTACTGGACAGATACCATCTCTGGTGTTATATTCAAATTGGTCACCATATTTTATAGGAAATAATTTCTATAGAAATAATTAAGAAAACCTTGTTACATAATAAATGTGGAACCATCTAAACAAAATAAGGAGAAATAATGACTTAGGGGGAGGATCATAGATTTCTTCAGATATCTTAAAGGCTGTCTGGTTTAAAAAAAAAAAAAGAAAGAAAGAAAGAAAAAGAAAAAACATCCCATGTACTAGATAAGCTGTAACTTCCGAGAGAAGAACAAAGATCAATCTATGAATAGTACTATTTGATTTCAAATTGTAAGGTAGAATTTTGTAATATATTTCGGAACTCTATCTACCTAAATGCAATGGTTTGTCACAAAGAAAAATGCTCAGAGATCAGATGCCCATCTGTCAGAGTATGTTATGTAATGAATTTCCAAATTTATTTTCCATGTGCCATGAGCCCCTTTGCCCCTACTCTTAGTCATCTCCTCTTACTGAGATGCCATCTGTTGCTATCTTCTCCTTTCCTCTTGTTTCACATGGCAAAATCGCTTTGCTGTATACCAAGGTGTTATGGGCCAAAACTCTGAATTTGAAGCAAAGGATTCTTACAAAGTACTAAGTCAGTGGAACTGATAGAGACAATAGTTATCTAATTTAGCACGGTTCAGGATGATTGATTTAATCCTACAAGGAGATGCTTGCTATGGACCAGAACTTGAAACAAGTTACTAAGTGGAATTGAGGAGACAGTGGTTAAATCTAGTTTAGCATTGATTTAATCCTACAACAAATAATGGTTTCCTAGTGATGTAATGATTGGTGTATACTCGGTGTGGGGCATATAAGCTAAAAGCTCTCAGAACCAGAAAGGATAAGCGCACTAGAAGTTCTCGAAGTCTGAGACAGATTCATTCCATCGTCCACCTTTGTGGTGGCTGGAGGTTGAAGCACAAACCTTTGGAGTTGGGGAGATTCAGAAGCCAGAGAAGGCAGGCGAGAGCTCAAGCTTTGGGAACTAAGGAAAGAGATGGGCTTCCTGAAAAATTAGCCAAGCCCCAAGTGAAGGAGAATAGACTTTGAAGGAGACAATAAAGGATTTGGACTTCAACCCCTGACTACTCATATGGTGATTACTGAACTGAAATGAAGGCTGCTCTCAGAGACCCAAGAAAACCTCAAGAGAGAACATTACATTTTAGAGAGAACATGACACCAAGGCTTATCCATCTACTTACTCAAGCCATCCCACTCTATTTTTTTCTCCTCTAATAAATTTCTCCCTCTGTCACCCCCCCACTCTTTCAATTATTTTCAATATTTCTCTGTCTACTGCCTCATTCCTTATTACCTATACACATACTAATTTCTCCCTCAATATTGGAAAACAAAACAAAACAAAACACCTTCACTCGATCCCTCCATTTTTGCTATTGGACTACAATTGTACTGTTAATCCTCCGTCCTTTATAGTTAAACTCTTCCAAAAGAGCATCTTCAATAAAGGCCCCTACTTTCTTTTCTCTCACTCTTGCTCTTAACCCCTTCCAGCTTTATATATCCAACTTTGATTTTACCAAACTGCTCTTTCCAAAGTTACTAATGATCTCTTAGTTGTCAAATCTAATGATCATTTCTCTAACTTTATTGTTTTTAATAACTGTATTCCTTGACACTATTGATCATTCTCCTCTTTGATACTCTCTTCTGGTTTTCAGGAGACTAATCTCTCTCGGTTCTTTTTTTTTTTTTTTTTTTTTTACATCTAACTCCCTATTACATACTCTTCCAGCCAGTGATACAGTCCTTTTGACTTTGAAGGAATAAGATATTCCATCTCATAGTTTCAGACATTTTCTCTGGCTATTCATAAAGTCTGAAAGACCATCCTTTCTCCAATGTGACTACTTAGCTCTCTGACTATCTTCAAGTATTAATTAAAATCCCATCTTTTACAGGACATCTTCTAGTACATCATAATTCTAGTGTTGTCCTGTTAAATATTTCTTTTTTATCAACTTCCTTTAGGTGTATTCATTTTCATATTGGTTCCCCCATTAGATTGCCAACACCTTAAGAGCAGAGACTGTCTTATGCCTGTTTTCATATCCTCAGTACAGTGCTTGGCATATAATAAAAGTATATTTAATGATTAATTTAGAATTTGTGCTAATGACCTTTAAGACCCCTTTCCAAATCAAAGTTTCTCTGAATCTGTTGTGGACACATAAAAAATATATGCACACAGAGTGATACAGTTTAAAGAGTGAACTTGCTAATTTTTATATATACACACCAACCCTGTAATCTAATTCAAATACTATGGATCAAATTATAAAGTCATATGTGGAAGGGAATTTACATATTACCTATTCTGTCATGGTCTGTTCAGCAGATAAGTAGACTGAGCCCCAGAATTGTGGTTTGCTACTCATCCGACAGCAAATTTATTATTTGAAATATTTAATTCCATTTAACAAATTGAGATTCTGTTAGATGATAAGGGAATCCCTTTCATTAAAGCCCTTATAATCTCATAAGGAAGTTACATTATATTTTATTTGGTTTTTTTTACATAAATATATTAGATCATTAAGGTGGTGAAGTAGAGAGAGTGAGGAGAACCAGAGTTCAAGTTTGGGGTCAGAAATGACACTAGTTGAGTGAACTTGGAAAAGTCATTTAACACTGATTGTCTCACCAAAAAAAGGAAAATAAAGTATATGTATACATATTTATGCATGTATACATATACATACATAGATACAAACATGTATTCCAAATAGTTGAAATCATGATGTATCAGAATATTTTGAATAATAGTCCTGATTCTAGCACAGTATCTTTATATCAATATATCTATATCTATCTATAATATATATGAAGATATATATATATCAAGATAGCTATATTTATAAATCTAGAGATATGGATAAATACTACAGATATATCTATAGATAGATATCTATGTATCTATATATACACACATAGAAAGAGGGAGGGAGGAAGAAAGGAAGGGAGAGGAGATATAGATAGATATAGTAAATATAAATTATGATTTAGGGTTATATCTATATCAATATTTATATAGTTAGTAATAGATAGAATGGCAGAACTAAGGAAGCAAAGTTACTATGCTGAACATGGGACTACTACTCAAAATAAACTTATGGATCATGATTTCAGTTATGTAGAAAATCTCACAGATGTCACTCACATCCTAGCTGTAACACTCAGCCAAATGGTGGGCACATAATAAATGCTTAGTTTGCTGAATGCCCAGCTGGTGTTAATTCTGCACATGCCCTTCTTTATGTTTACTACAAGGGGACTCACTTGACACCCTGGGGATCTTCCAGACTTTCTTCTGACACCAGGGAAATGCTAACCTATTTATTTAATTATTATTTTAATTATTTGCCAATTGCCAATAAACATTGCCTTCAAACACCCTTTCTAAAACATTAATTTAAAAGATTGAAAAATTACTCCAGCAGAATTCAAAGGAATTAGTGTTAAATGAAAATAACGAGGCTAGAAGATGCTTTAAAATCACAATCTAAACATTACTTTCCAGGAGTGCCCTCAAAACTTTTAATTAACTTAGTAGTTATTCTTCATTTTTTTTTCCTCGAGTTCTCCAGAATGTCCATATTCCAGTGGAAATACCATACTATTTATAATGTTGATTTATTAAAATGCATTCATTACCCAAATGTCTCTAGGGTTGTGTACAAACACATAAATGACACTATTAAATCAAATTAAGCCCAGTAGGTAAGAGAATAAATCCCCTCATTAAAGATACAACATCTGTTTTTTAGGTGTTCCTCTGTGTACATATACCCCGAATACCTATAGAGCTGTAAAGTTTGTCAAACATCTGCTTTAGAACATTGCTTTCTATCAGCTTAAATTTAATTCAGCCAAAAAAAAAAAAAAAGTCATGGAACTTGTTTTCTCATGGCAAATTTCATCTACCCTTCCTCTCTATATCTCTATCATTTCCCTCCCACCCCAATATCCTCAGTTATTCATAAACATGAAATAGTAATCCTAAAAATATATATATTAAAGGTACCATGTTTTATATCCCATTCTTCCTTCTGTACAGGGAGAAAACATCAAACTTAAATTAAAGTTATGCAAAAAATTATATGAGAAGAAACTTGGAGAAGGTAGATACACAGTAAGTCCTGCCTTCAAGTCTTACCTGTGACTTAGACTGGCTAATTGATCCTAAGGATACCACTTTACAGCACAGCTGCTCAGGCAATTCTCTGTGTTAATCAAGTCAATCAATTATTAAGACCTACTGTATGTCAGGCATTTTACTGAGTACTTATACAAAACAAAAGTGGCAGAACAAACCTGTAACCTCTGCCTTGCTTTCCATGTTATCAGGTATCTCTAGTTTTGTTTCTTACCGTGTTAACAGATGAACTTTTATAAAAGCCTAGTGTTATCCTTCCTCATTTTGAATAATATAAATGATTCAGTAGTGCTAAATAGTGAATATATGTGCATATATATACATAATATATACATATGTTTTTGTAAATAGCTTTATTGATAAGTACAGTCTTTATATCTTTGTTAGTATCATTATTTTGGGTTAAGTTTATTAATCTTCCCCCTGAGAATAGGATTTAGAATTGTTTGTGTGTTTTTATGTATGCATGTACATACATATGTGTATACACAAATACACATGTGCATATATATACACAGCCATATATACATATATGCATGCAATCACATCTGCATTGTGTGAATATATGCATGTATATACACATGTATACTATTATTTTCTCATTTACTTCCTGGGATTGATGGGAAGACTAAATATTATTATCACTTCTAATTTGCAAATAAGTGTTTGAGTGATTTTCTGAGGATCATAGTAAATATATGTAGTAAATATATGAAGTCTATGAATATTTGAAATCTGATTTTCCTGCCTCTAAATCTAGTATTATATCCACAGTATCACCTAACTGTCCACCTAGTAGGTCCTTGTTAAATAATTAACAAATATTCTGTTATTTTATTCAATATTTTCACCCTAAGAGCACTTAAGAAGGTTTTATTCTCTTTTCCCATTAAAAAAAATCATAGATAAAATATCCATACAAATATACATAGCCCTGTGTCACCTGGATTCATAGATAAGACCTTCTACATCTTTCTTCTTAGCCAATCTTGAGTATATCAAGGAATATTCAACTCTCTTCCCTCAACAAATTACTGTACTCAGATCCCATAAATCTGGAAGCAAAGAAATCAAATATCACCTTTCTCTTGACCAATCATTCTGGAATTCCTGAAAAGGGGGGATCCAAGATTGGGAATTTTTTTTTACCCTCCCAAAAAGGGCGTATGTGTGTGAACTTGGAAATAACTTTTGAAGCTACCACACTATCCCTTCAGTTCTTCAGTTTGCAAAATTGAAACCCTGCAGAGTCCCACTGCCATCTTCAGTCAGATGCAATGTGTAGCTTTCAAGAAATCTTTGGACAAATAAGATTTGGGACATTGGTTGCCTTGTGCCTGTGTATTGCTAACCAGGTTTTCCCCAAAATCACTCTTTAGAGAAGAATTTGCCACCAAATTCACCACACAAAAAGGAGAAATGGATCAGTTCTCTTCAACTCACCCCCCAGTCCAGATGTGCAACAAAGTGGACCCAATTAGACAGAAATCAAATAGTCTCTGCCATTAAGTTAATATTACCAAAGGGTAAATATGCCCTCACATTATTGCAGAAGTCCAGGTCTGAGCTAAAGAGGGACTAGACCAGAGCAATGACTGTGTCAATAGGCTTAAAGAGCCTGTTTATCAGAGATTTGGGAAATATGGAAATGAGAAGATTTGACAACAGATTGGAGTTAATGTGAGACCATATTCATGAATAACTTTGAGGAAATCTGAATGGCCAGAAAGAAGGTAATCCTTTCAATAGCAAGAGGGAACTTCAGATGGTGGGAGAGTTTATGGGGATAGGAATGAGTTTTATTTAAGACATGCTGATTTTGAGATACCTATAGGACATTCAGTTCAAGATGTCCAAAAGGTAGTTGTAATGCAAAACTAAAACTCAGAAAGGGAGTTAGGATTGGATATATGGCTCTGAAAGGCAGCTGGATGGCTCAGTGGATAGAGTATTAGATTTGAAATCAGGCAAATTCCTTTTCCTGAGTTCAAATGTGATTTCAAACAGTTACTAGTTGTGTAATTCTAAGTAAGTCATTTCACTCTGTCTCAATTTCCTCATGTATAAAGTGAGCTAAGAAGGAAATGGCAAACTACTGCAAGACTCTAAATGGGGTCCCAAAGAGTTGCACATGATGAAAACAAATAAAAAACAGATACTCTAATTCTAAAACTTATGTGTTTATGAGTTGATGTGATAATTAAATGAGGTAGCTAGAAGGGAGAAAAAGAAGACCCAGAACAAGCATGAACTGGATGGAGTCTAGCAAAGGAGACTGAGATGTGAGAGATCAGTGTTATAAAAATAAAGACTGAAGAAAATATCCCAGAGAAGAGGTTAATCAACTGTTTCAACTCCTGAAAATAGGATAAGTACCATGAGACTGAGGAAAGGACATTAGAATGAGAAACTAAAAGATCACTGGAGATTTGGAAAAGAATAATTTGACTTGTATTTTGAGGACAGAAGTCAGAAGGTGTAGCATATTATTAGAGATACTGAAACAGAGACATAGGGCTTAGACTACTTTCTTAAGGGGGTTAACCATGATGGAGAGGAAAAATATAAAATGATAGCTAAGGAAGATGGCTAAAAATAAATGAAGAATTTTATTTTTAAGTTTAAAAAATACATGAAAGAGGAATATCCATACCTATAAGGATTAGGAGAAAAACAAAAGGGTAAAGGGTTGATAAGTAATTTGAGTGGGTATGATAGAAGTGGTAATCTACTGAGGATGTTGAGTTGGAACATAACTGTTGAATGGAGAAGTATTTGTCTTGGCAAAAAGAAGGTCCACCTCTTCCATCAAAGATAAGATTAAAAAAGGATATAGTTTAAGGAAGATGATAAGGGAAAAAGAACAAACTCAATGAATGTAATCCAATTTTTTCTTAAAGCAGGGACCAGAAACTTCAACTAAAAGGATAGTGATAGGATTCACACAGGAGGACAAAGAAAGGATGAAAAGGATTGGGATATTTACTGTGGTTAGTTGATAAATGGAAAAGGAACAAATAAGAGGATTGGTGTTATGGGCCAGAACTTGGCCAGAAACAAGGTACTAAGTGGAATTGAGGAGACAATGGTTAAATCTAGTTTAGCATCAGTTTAATCCTACAACAAATAATGGTTTCCTAATGATATAATGATTGGTATATACTCAGTATGGGGCATATAAGCAAGAACTCTCAGAACCAGAAAGAACACGCACACTAGAAGTTCTCGAAGGCTGAGACAGATTCATTCCATTGTACGCCTTTGTGGTGGCTGGAGACTGAAGCACAAACCCTTGGATTCGAGGAGATTCAGAAGCCAGAGAAGGCAGGCAGGAGCTCAAACTCCCAGAAGCAAGGAGAGAGAAAGGCTTCTAAGAAAACTAGCCAAGCCCCAAGTGAGACAATAAATCAATGAATGAATGAATGAATGAATGAATGAATGAACGAACAAATAAACAAATAAATGAATGAATGAATGAATGAATAAATAAATAAATAAATAAATGGATGGATGGATAAATAAATAAATAAAATAAATCACTTGTGGTGATTTATTCTGACTGAAACGAAGGCTGCTCCCAAGACCCCCAGAGAACCCCAAGAAAACTCAAAGGAGAATATTACAGATTGGTTTGTACAATTCTGACTAGGTAACAAAAGTTTACAGTGAATCCCGTTAGCATGTTTTTTTGTTCTCTAGCTTCTTTCAGTAACTTGTGAATAGTAGCAAATGTGGCAATTGTTGCTCCTAAATATTAGGCTGAGGATTGGTAGAGCATGACTGAGGAGAGAAAAATAGGTCAAGTGTTTTGAATGTTCTGTGTACTATGGTCTTAAATCAATTCTTAAAGATAGGGAAATGGAGGAGAGTGTGACCAGTGCAGAAGTGATGGCCTGGGAAAACTACAAATCTGGTAGTTCATATTTTAGATGGTGAATTTTAGCTCCCTTCATTAGTTTCTATTGCTGGATTAATCTTAGTGATACTTAATTAAACCTAGGATCACCCTGATGGGAAGTTGGTGACAAATATAATTATATCCATTTCACATTGGAGAAAAATGACCTTGAAGTTAATTTACCTTTTCAAGATTGTTGGGAGATGAGGTATTTCCAGGAATAGAAATCGAGAAGCAAATGAATGAATGACAAACATTATTAAACAATTGCTATGTGGGTGCTAGGAATAAAGACAGAGAAGTAAGGCATTCTCTACACTCAAAGAGTTCACATTAGAATGGAAGAGGCAATACTTATGCAAAGTCCAGATGGCAAGATCCCATAGTCCTTAGGGAATGTGGTAAAGTAGAAGCTTTGTGTTTTATTTAATATTATTCATACTGATCAAATTATTAAATAATTAATTAATTAGTTTCTGATGTTGGGCTCTTTGACAAGGCCAAGGACTTTTATGAGGAGAATTATAAAGCATTTGACATTGACCAAATTAATGGGTTTGTTATGTGTGGTAACTTTGAGGCCTGGACTGGAGTCAGAACTGGGAATCTAGGATTAACTGGTTCTCAGATTCTTCATAGAAGTTACTTTTCCCATATAATAAATGCAAGCAGGGGGCTACAAGCTGAACTTCCCCAACTGGGGAGGGGGTGTTGCCAAAACCAAATATCTTGACCTTAAATTAAATGCCCATGGTGGAAACGGGTCAGAAGTAGATGCTAAAAGTGGCAAAGAAGATAGGTCCCTTCTTCACATAAGAAAAATCACTCCTGGTCTAACCATGCCTTCATTCCAGAGGTAGTAAAATTAATCATGAAGTGACTTGGTGAGTTCTCCATCACTGGTCTTCTTTCACATGGTCTCACAATTTTATTAGCCAGGGAGTCTAGAACACTCACTTAGATGACACGTGTCTCTGAAGCAACCATTATGGAAAGATTACAACCTCTTTATGAGAGTGAAGTGAACGATTATGACCAGTCATCAGGAGAGCAAGGACTGATTTCTACTTTTGCAATTGCTTAATGTTTTGGTGGTGGTTGTAATTTACTCCATATGCCTCTCTATTACCTTTGATTTTAGAGGTAACTGAGCTGTGTCTTCATTTATGCTCATTCCCATATGCCAACAGCATTTAAATCTGCTCTTGTTTCACTGCATGATGTGAGTTACATTGAGAGGGAACTGAAAAATATTTTCTAAGTAGGAAGAAAATTTTGTAGCTATGTGATTAGCAACTAATAAAGGCTGATTTGGTTCATTACTAGGTTTCTGTGAAGCCATTTTAAAGGAATCTTTAAAAAAAAACTTCTAACCATCAATCTAGAATGCTAATCATCTTGTAATATTTTAAAGTTATATTTGATGAATAAATTTGAAGAATTAGCCAAGAATTTTAAGTCTCATCTCAAAGCAATGAATCCTAAATATATAAATCTAGTCATATCTACATTGTAGTCTAGTTATAAGGATCAAGCCATCACCTGCATGTCTGTATTTTCTTACTATATAAACTCCTTGATAGTAGGAGGTTTTTTTTTTTTTTTTCATTTTCTCTTTGTATCCCTGGCAGGGATAAAAAGGCCAGGTTCTGGTCTATTTGATGAATTTTTAGAGATTTAATAATCACATCAACTAATTGTTCTTTCCAAATCTCAAACTTGACTCATGATTTTCCCAATCTAATTCTTACCCTTCACTCAAATTTCTCCAATACTTTTTTTTCAATAAATATGAATTTAGTCTTTCTAATTTTCTTTCTCAGCCTCTCAAATAGGGGAGAGAGAGATGAAAAACA
The DNA here is from genome assembly GCF_016432865.1 of Antechinus flavipes. NCBI lineage: Eukaryota > Metazoa > Chordata > Mammalia > Dasyuromorphia > Dasyuridae > Antechinus > Antechinus flavipes. The sequence goes on from NC_067399.1 coordinate 659,006,983, forward strand.
AAAGACTTATGTAGCCAGATAAAATAAATTCTTTTGTTGATCCTGTCTTCTGGAATCATGATTGATCCTCGTGATGATCAAAGTTTTGAAGTCTTCCAAAATTGTTTTTGTTTACAATGTGTTTATATGTTAAATTGTTATCTTAGTTCTACTCACTTCCTACTGAATAAGTTTAAACACTCCCCAGCTTTCTCTGAAATTGTCACTTTTGTCATTTTTTTCACCTGACTTTTAAAAAGAGTGTTTCTGTAATTGCTATTTTCAAGTATATGAAGCGCTTATATAGATTATAAATTAGATTGATTCTCCATGAATTAAAGAGTAAAGTCTGGATCAGGGTAGGGACAGAAAGACCAACTTAATATTGATGCCATAGGAAAAATGCTAGGCAGGAATGGAAGGTGGGGATGTCACAATGGGAGCTGTCCAAAATTACAAATAGTTGCTCTCGTTGTTAGAGAATACCTCATTAGAGATTTCAAGCTGAGAAATTCAAACATTTCTCACAAGTAATGTTGTAGTGCTGGATACTGAGGTGGTTCGATGGATAGAGGGCAAGATCTGCAGTCAGGGAGACCCGAGTTCAAATTTGGTCTCAGACACTAGTTGTATGACCCAAGGCAAATCATTTAACTCAGTTTGCCTCAGTTTCTTCATGTGTAAAATGAGCTAGAGAATGAAATAGCAAACCACTTCATCATCTTGGCCAAGAAAACATCCAATTGACTATGACTGAAATGACACACCAATAATAACAAATGTTACATTGGAGATTCTTCTTTGTTATATATGGGCCAGCATATATAGCCTCTTAAATCTCTTAACTCTGCAAATCAATGATTCTTTTTTATATATAATCCTAATACAATTGATTCTGCCTTAGTTTGCCCTTCTCCAGGCAGCTAAGTGATGTAGTGCACAAAGTATTAGATCAGTCCTCAGAACAGCTTGAGTTCAAATCTAGCATCAGATGTTGTGAAAGACCTGAGACAGTCCCAAAATCTCTGTGTGCTTCTGCTTTCTTAGTAGCAAAATAGGATTGTTATAAGGATCAACCAATGTAATATTTGTTAAATGTTTAACATGCTTGGCACGGAGTTGTTGCTTTGCTGTGGTTATTGCTGTTTATCTTATTTCAATATATATGCTTATCAAAAAATTAGAGTAGTTGCCCATCAATTTGGGAATGGCTGACAAAGTTGTGATATATGAAGATAATGGAATATTTTGTTCTGTAAAAATGATGAACAAGCTGATTTTAGAAAAAACCTAGAAAGATTTACATGAACTGATGCTGAGCAAAACAAGCAATTTTTTGATAATACAATGATAAATTATAAAAGATTTGGTTCTTCTCAGTGGTTCAGTAATCCAAGGCAATCCCAAGAAACTTTGGATAGAAAATGCCAACTGTATCTAAAAATAGAACTTTGGAGATTGAATGTAAATCCATACATGCTATGTTTACTTTTTTTCCCCTCTCTCACAGTTTTTCCCTTTTGTTCTTATTTTTCTCTCCCAACAATATTCATAAAGAAATATGTATTTTAACAAGTTGATATAAATATATAACCAGAAAAAATAAAACAATTAATAAAAAAATACATGCTTATTCCTTTCTCCCTACCTTTTTTCTTTTCCTACTTAATTAAATGTGTCTTGTTTTTGAAACTTGGATAATTATATCTCCATGTCTCCATATTCATTTTGTTAACAAGTCTTATTTTTTCAATTTCAACAGCATCACTCATCTATCCCTTTTTATCCACTGATATGGTCTATTCTCTGTTTCAGACTCTTATTATTATTTTCTATACTCACCTTGTCACTCTGCTAATCCAGTCTCTCTCCTGTTCAGTCTTTCCTTCTCAAATGAAATTGCAAGATCCCAATCCCTAAGACAGATTTTGACCTGTTACTTCATCTACTAAAACAACACATCAGCCTCCCCTAAAACACACACTTTATGAAACCAGAGCAATGTACAGAGTACCAGCAATATCTGAAGATAGTCAACTGTGAGTGACTTAGTAACTCTTGTTCAATACAATAATTTACCATAACTCCAAAGAGGGCAATACTCTCCACTTCCAAATAGAAAACTGATGTACTCAGAGTGCAAACTTCATTTTTCTTGGTATTTTTCTCAGAGCATAGTAAATCTGGACACATATTTACATGGCTTTATATGTATAATAGGTATCATAATCCTTGTTTTCTCAAAGGGATGGAAAAAGCATAAAGATTTGAATTGAAAATAAAAATAAAATATTAAAAATAAATCTTTATCAGCTTCCAATTGCTTCTCACATAATTATCAAGAGCCATTTATTGGACTAAAAATTCTTTCTGAATTTCAAAAAGCCACTTTCCCAGTTCTGTGAAGTCTCAATGCCTTGAATTTTTGCTCTGCCAGGAATGCCTCTGTATTTTCAAGGCGTAGTTCAGTACCACTTTGATCAACCCAGATGGTAGTATCTCTTTATCTCTCTGCCAACCCAGATAATACAGCAAGGTAGCATAGGATTGTGGATACAAAGGTTTTTTAAAATCTGGAAGATCTGAATCTAATCCAGGGCTAGTGTTCAATGTTATATAATGATATATGTGTGTACACATACACACACACACACACACACACACACACACACACACACACACACAAAGAAAGAGAGAGAAAGATTTCCTTCTTATCTTTGCCTTTTTAAAACACTGGTTCCCTTCAAATGACCATAAAATGAACCTCCTTCTCATTTTAGAGAAACTGAGTCACAAGGAAATTTATTTGAAGTGATAAATCTAGAGTCTCACAACTAATAAAAGTCTGAGGCAATATTTGAACACAGGTCTCATTGAGTCCAAACTTAGTGTGGTAGTTATTTTCCCATCTTGTATCTTACAGCAAAATCCTACAATATCCAGGACTCCATAGCAGACTCCAATCCAAATACTAAACTGACCCAAACCTACTTAGTTTCTCAGAGTAGATGAGATTTGTTGTGTTTAGGTTGCTACGAACAATGGCAAGGAGTGACTTGAAGACTCAGCTGACCTGCCAAATTTCCCAGAGTACTTAGTTCTATCTTTGCACATGTAATGGTAGCCTGGCTCTTTGTTGAAAATGACTTCAATGACTTTTCTCCTGTACTCTCATACCTTTCTATAGGCTAAGATTCTATTCTCATGTAGAATTCTCTCTCTAGCTATTTATTCTCTTGGACCCTCCCCTTCTGAAAGAATGACTTTCCTTTCATATCAGGGTACTCAATAATCAATACTATTCTTAATGCCAACTTATCCTAGCACATGCTCAGTCTTTCCTGCTCACTGGCTTGCCTAGAGAAACCTTGCTGAATACATAATTCCTGACCTGGGAAGTTGTAAAAAAAAAAAAAAATTGATGACTGTTCATTTCTAAATGCTAGGGATGGATGGTGTTGTGGCAAAATTCTACTGTTCTTCCCCAATTCTCCCTAGAACTGTATTATGGCAGTAACTGATGCAATTGATTAATAGTTTTATCATATATTCTGGCTTTAGAGCCATAGATAATTTTAATCACAGAATAACAATACACTTTTCAGAAAGACAGCATCCTGGGAGATGTCAGATTTAGAAATGTGGATTAAGCACTTTAGGAGAGAGAGAAAAAGGGTAGAGGAGGAAGAGAAGAAGGAAGAATTACTAAGACATTAGTGATATATTTCAGCGTTTATAAGAATATAGCTTGAGGGTATTAATATCCTTCATGGCACTCTTACAGGTTGACAAGGCCTCTGTTCCCATCTCTTTTGGATCTCTCAGAGCTTCTTGGTCTCCTTTTCCCATTAAGACCAAAGAGTGGAGTGGAATGTCGGTCAAACCAGGCCGTTCACCAGTCATAGGTCAGAACCAAACTTTCCAGCATGAGGTGGATTAGAAGGAAAACACTGGGGGATTTCTAACCATTTCCATCTGCAGCTCTGGGGGGGTTTCAGCTTCCAGGATAAGCTCCTCACCGTGCTGCTAACTCAGCCTTGGATACTCAACAGTTCCAATTTCTCATCACTTTCCCCCCTCTTTTTGGAGGGCTCTCAGGAGGCAGGACTTCTCTCAAAGCTTTTCCTTATACAGGGCAAGATTCAGACTTTCCATCTGCAGCTTTACTACATTTAAACACTACAGAGCAAGATATCCTCAGTGTTGTCCCCCTCCCCACCCCAACTTTCTAGTTTCATTTTGTATGTTATCTTCCCCCATTAAATTATAAGCTCTAGACACTACAGAACAAGATATCCTCAGTGTTGCCCTCTTCCCCATCCCAATTTTCTGGTTTCCTATTGTATGTTATCTTCTCCCATTAAATTATAATCTTTTTAAGGACAGGAACTGTTTTATATTATTTGTATCCTCGGTGATTAGTATTGTTCCTGAAAAATAATTGATGCTTAAGAAATGGTGATTAAATTATTGCAATGAATTGAAGATTTGTCTGAAATTGGCAAATCTTTTTTTCTAGAATCCTTATCTCCTGGACCATACTTTCAGGGGATATAGACAAAGAGATTATTACATATACATTTATTTTTATCTGTGTACAAGTTATTTTCCCAAGTAAAATTAGAGCTCATCAAAAGGAGGGACTTTTCCCTTTCTTTTTACTCTTTGTAATCCTCTAACATAAGCATAGTTATCAGCACTTAAATACACTGGACTCCTAAATGTCTCTGGAGGAGAGAATGAGACTTTTTTATAGCTTTTTATTTACAAGATATATGCATAGGTAATTTCTCAGCATTGACAGTTGCAAATCCTTTTGTTCCAACTTTTTCCCTCCTTCCCCCTATCCCTTCCCCCAGATGGCAGCTTGACCAATACATGTTAAATATGTTAAAGTATAAGTTATATACAATATATGTATACATGTCCAAACAGTTAATTTGCTGTACAAAAAGAGTCAGAGCCTGTGAAGGAAATCAAAAATGTAGGTGGACAAAAATAGAGGGATTGGGAATTCTATGTAGTGGGTTCATAGTCATCTCCCAGAGTTCTTTCCCTGGGTGTAGCTGGTTCAATTCATTACTGCTCTATTGGAGCTGATTTGGTTCATCTTCATTGTTGAAGTGGGCCACGTCCATCAGAATTGATCATCATATAGTACTGTTGTTGAAGCTCATTTCACTCAGCATTAGTTCATGTAAATCTCTCCAGGCCTTTCTGAAATTATCCTGCTGGTCATTTCTTACAGAACAATAATATTCCATAATATTCATATGCCACAATTTATTCAGCCATTCTCCAATTGATGAGCATACACTCAGTTTCCAGCTCTGGCCACTACAAAGAGGGCTGCCACAAACAGAGAGTGAGACTTTCACTACTCTGCCTCACTGAAATCCAATTAACTTGCAAGGCAAGACATCATTCTCCAGATGAACAACAGCAAACACCCTTTAAGTCATATATTTAACCTAGACCCTGGAGAGCTGTGTCTTGAGTCAGGAAAACCTGAGTTCAAATTTGACCTCAAACACTTACCTGTTATGAAAGCCTGAGCAAGTCACTTAACCTTATTTGCCTTTGTTTCTTCATCCATAAAATGAGCTGGAGAAGAAAATGGCAAATCACTCCAGTATCTTTGATAAGAAAATTCCAGATTAAGGTCGCTAAAAATCAAAACAAGGGAAACAACTGAACAACAAAACAATAACAGCAACTGATCCTGTGATTTCATTGGTATCAGGAATTTCCAGATGGGGAAACTCTTTCAGTTAATTTAATTTAGTATCTTCTATATCATTTATAGTATTAGAGTTGCCTTAAGCCATACAGTTAATATTAATCAAAGGTGAAGTTTGAACCCAGGTCTTCCTACTCTTCTTGGAATACTCCTTTAATAAATACTTGCTACTAAATGATGCATTGTGGTAAATGAGCCTGGAAACATGCTGTGTTAAGGACAGAGAATACAAATCGAAATATAACATAGTCTCTGTTCTCAAGAACCTAGTTCAAACACTGTCTCTGGCAATCACCAGTTTCATGCCCTTTTATAATTCCCTTATTCACTCTGAGCTACAATTTAGTCATTTGAAAAATAAAGAAGTTGTATAAGATAACCAGTATAATATAATAAATATAACCAGTTTAATTCTAAATATAAAATTCAATCATCCTATGCTTAGGAAAGTGTATGGTAATTGTGTGTGTGTGTGTGTGTGTGTGTGTGTGTGTGTGTGTGTGTGTTGGATGCTTTCTTTGTTTTTTGGAGAGGTAATAAATACCCGCCATATGATTTTTATTTGCCTTGTTTGGATATTTGGTGATGCATCAAAAGGAAGTGCTTTTAAGTCCAAGTAGATGTTTTACAAATCATATTATCTTCTATTTCAGGCTAAAATGACTCAACTACCTGAGGCTGAAAAGGAAAAGATTGCAGAGCAAGTAGCTGATTTCAAAAAAGTCAAGAGCAAACTGGATGCTGAAATTGAGATATGGGATGATACCAGCAATGACATCATCGTCCTGGCCAAGAAGATGTGCATGATTATGATGGAGATGACAGACTTCACCAGGTAATTATGTTTAATATTTATAAGTTTTAGAAGTATTTGTCATGCAGGTAAAACATCAAGTTTTCCAAGTGGCAGGTGCCAAAATCCTGCAAAAACTGAATGATAAAGCAAATGAAAAAGAATCGGGTGTGTATCATTTCAGGACTCCAGTGAGAGTAGATAGGGCCGTGTTTAACCTTGAATGAAGTTTGATGATAGCTGTTAAAGAATTTCTTTTAAAAGCTTCCTATTCAACATACCCATGTTTTCATAATTTCATTTTCTGAAGGAACGTATAATTCTACAGCAAATCAATCCTGAAGTGTTCCTGGAGACATCTTTGAGCTTTTTGTTTGTTTGTTTGTTTTGTTTTGCTTTTCCATTTATTTAATGATTTTATTACCTGGCCTCAAAGTTGGGATGGAATAGTAGAATATTGAATTCTCAGCATGAAGTTAAGAAATCTAGCGCTCTTGGTTTCTGACCACAGACAAATCCTAAATGTTTTTGAGTCTGTTTTTGATACCTGTAGATGAAAAGGAATAGTATAGGAATGACCTAGACTTGTGATCTAGGGAGCTAGAGATTGCAGCATGAAAAATTCCATTTCTCACTTCAGATCTATGCCTTCTCTGAAATTCATATTTTTAGAGCTGCAGGTTGGGGAATAAATAAATGAATGGATTTTAAAAGCATTTATTAAATTCTTGCTACATACCAGACACCATACTAGGCATGGAAAAGATGAATTTATATAAACATTTCATTTCCTACTCCTAGGATGCTTACGCCCTTTTAAGGAAAGATATCATAAACAGGGAACTGATGATCAGGGGAGCATGTTTTGTACAGAGAAGTAAAAAGGATTGCTGATAAATATCTTCATGAGGCATTTGACATAAACTTTTCTCAAAATAAGTGACTAGTAGGCTATGGGATTAAGATTGTGGGCAAGTGGTATCTTAGCTCTGGTCTAAGAAAGATAAATAAAATACTCACTAATAAAAGAAAAAAAATTTAAAAATTCCAGATTGGGAAGTTAAATTTTGGCTTGGAGGAGAGACCAGAGTGTATTTGGATTGATATGGATATCTGTGGAAAGTTTTATGGTGAATCCAGGTCACAGCAAGATGAATTATTGAAAAAAAATATGTGCTTAGTACATATTCTGAACATTGAAAACACAAATAGAAAATACAGTCCCTACTCCCAAGGCATTGGAGGCAAGAAGATGTAGAGTAGAATACAAGTGCATATCATATTAAAACTTTGGCAAAATTGACGATAAAGCTTCTTTAACATTTTTCCATATTCATACTTGTGTCCATACATATTTGTATATGCAGACATATATGCGACAATATGTTACACGTGTATATACATTAATTTGTATATATATTTACATATGTTTGTATGTACACATATACTTGAATATACATATGTATGTTCATATGTAGATACATACATTTGTAATGTTAAGCTATTTGATGGTGGCAAGAACTTTGATAAGGTGAATCTTTATAAATCAGAAGCCCAGTGTCAGTGGGTTGGGCCTTGAGTTCTGAGTTAGGGATGGATGTCAGAGATAGACAATAAGCCGTGAAGATTCTAAGGGAAATAGTGTGATGGATCTGGGTACAGGCAAGATAAGATGAAGTATGTTCTCCAATCCGAAGACCAGGGTGCTAGGATTTAATGATCTGCCCACAGTCACAGTCAGCATGTGTCACAGGAGAGAGTTTGAGAATTGATCTCAGGTTTTCTGATTCTGAGGATGCCTATTTATCTACTAGGCTGACTCATTGTGATCTATAAAATAAGCCAAATAAGACTTGTATTAAGTACTTTATGGGGTTATTGTTAGAACAGCGAGATAAAATGAATATGAAACATTTTGTGCCCCTTAGGGTATTATGTACCTGTCAGTTATTATCATTACAAAAGAAGGAAGAACTCATAAAAATATAAGTCAACAAAGAAAAAAATATTCTTAAACTACAGCATAAAACAAGTATACATATATCACCCACTAGTCTGACAGCTAACAACTTTAACCCTCAAAAACAGATCAGATCTTGAAGAACAAAGGAAAAGACATAAAGAAAAGAGCTATCTAAAAGCACATGTATTGCATTGTCAGAATGAAGAGTCTTTCTCCGAGTCGACTTCATTGATGTAAAATTGAATTTGAACTAAGGTCCCATATATGACAAGATTCCTTCTACAATACACTCCCCAGATCAGAGATAGAGGTTTGAAGAGGTTTAGCAATTTTTTGACAAGGAAAAAAAATAAGTGATGGTAAAATCAGCGAATCATCTGAGCCCATTTAGTGCAGAGGCATAAAAATAATCAATCAGTATTCAAACATAGTGTCTACTAAATGCCAAGTATTTTATAAAGTACTGGAGATAAAAAACAACAAAATGACAGTCTGTACCTTCAAGAAATTCACCTTCTAGGTGTAGAGAATGTGAATATTTCAGGATATACATAATAAGAATATAATAAATACAAATTTCGCATTTGAGAGAAGCTCCAGAAGGAAAGGGATCGGGAAATATCTGTCAGAGGAAGTTACTGTGTACTAAACATTATGATAGTAAGTGAAGGTTATGTAAAATTTGTTAAGATAAATATCTTTTGCTTTCTTGGACTTTACAAGATAATTGTGAGGGAAGACATGGAAGTAATTATAAAGCACAATTATATATTGTGTGAATGTGTGTCAAATGCTATGAGAAAGCTAAAGAACATGTCACAGCTCCCTTCATCCATTGACAAAGGAGGGGTTAATATTTCTAATCAAAGTTCCTTTCAATAGAGCAACTAAGTGCTATTGTAGAAAAAGAGCAGGCTTCAAGTCAAGTAGACCTGAGTTCTTCTCTTTCTGTCTTCTTCTCCTTTCTCCTTTCTCCTTTCTTCACTCTCTCTCTCCCTCTTCCTTCCTTCTTCCCTTCCCCTATTCCTTTCACTTTGTACAATTTTGTATTTATTGATCAGAGTTTAGGCCCCACCCCTAGAGAATATGATCTTCCAGATATGAACCTTGTCAAGGCTTGTTGATTTCTAACTAACATTTCTCCAATATGTCATCTTCTGTCCTCTTACCCTTCCATCCTTATGCTTCAGGCCCTCAACCTCTTACCCATGGCTACTGCAATAGCCCACTGTTGGGTCTGCCTTTCTCCAGTCTTCCCCACTCAGATCCATTTTCCAAATAGCTGTAAAAGTGATTTTCCTAAAGTGAAGATCTGAACATTCACCTCAACCCTTCTGTTAAGTAATTCCAAAGACTATTATCCTTAGGATCAAATATAAAATCATTTATTCAATGTTTAAAGATCTTTATAATCAGATACTTTCTGTCTTTCCATTATTAATACACATTTTCCTCTCTGTTCTGTGATATGACAATAGCCTGATTGATATATATCTTGTACACTATATTCCATCTCTCAAATCTAAACATTTTCCCCCAGCTAACTCTCATGCTTGGAACACTCATCTCCTCTGACCTCCTAGCTTCTTTGGTTTCCTTCAAGTTCTAGCTTGTCTTACCTTCTACAAGAACTTTTCCTCTACTTCCCTTCATCTCAGTGCCTTCTCCCTAAAACTACCTGTAATTTACTCTGTCCAAAGCTTGTTTCTACAAAGTTGTTTGCATATTGTCTCTACCATTAGATTGTGAGCTCCTTAAGAGCAAGAATTGGTGGTTTCCATTTGCTTTGCTTCCATTACTTTATATTAGTGCCTTTTGCACAGTGTCTGGCACATAATTGATACTTAATAAATGGTAGGTAATTGAGTACCATTATTTATGTGATTTGAATTCTGATGGGGAAAATAGATTCATTCCAAGCTTATTATTTCTATTTTTAAATGATTTTTCACCATTTGAGTAGTAATATAATGTAGTAGACAGAGGCTAAATTTGGAAGGCAAGAAGACCCAAGTTTAAATTCTATAATTTTGAATGCTACTTTACTATAAAATGGTGAGTTGCAGAGATGTAAATGTCCAGGATGCTAGAATTTCATCATACTGGTATTCTGTATGCCAGTCATAGAACTCAACTTAATTCTTTCACTCTACCCTATTATTAATCATCTTTGTGTGAGTCTGGGTAACGCACTTAACTCTATATGCCTCAGTTCCTTATCTGTGAAAAGAACTGGAGAAGGAAATGGCAAACCACTCTAGTATCTTTGCCAAGAAAGCCTCAAATAGAGCCATGAAGAATTGTACACTGTTGAAATGAATGAATAGGCAATGTAAAATGAAATTATCTGTGTAAAGTGTTCCATAAACTTTTAGAAAATATGTGAATATGTATTCTACCACCATCATTATTGAACCACTAAGATAAAATACAAAATTTCTCTTCTAGTATTTAGGCTTTCCATAAAGTCATTTTGTTAATTTCCCCAGTAATAAGATTTTCTATCATTTCTTCAATCTTAATTAGAATGTTTAATGACAATTCTTAATCATGTATGTGTTTATACTTATATTATACCATTCAAGGACACTTGCTCAATTATTGGGAGGCACGAGAGAACATACATGCATACAATGATTGATGATAATAATGATGATAATGAGCATTTATTTATTTAATGTTTACTATGTAAACAGACACTGTACTTTGAAAATATAAAGTGCTTTATAATTTAATTATAACTGCTTTATTTAATTATATGTACGTTGTGATTATAATCTAATCAACTTTGGGAGGAAGATTCCATTATGATCACTTTTACAGATGAGGAAACTGAGGCAAAGTCAATGTTTAAGGCCATTTTTGAACTCAGGTTTTCTTCTGTCTAGGTCTGGGCACACTATCTATTGTGTTACCTATCTATCCTTTCCCCAGTCTCCTACCTTCTCCACACTCACACACATCAAATGTCTCTAAATATTAAAAAATGGAGACAAGCAATTGGCTACCAACAATGCAGAAAATGGTTGCTAACTTTTCCTAATCTTCCTACATTCTTACAATTAAATAAGAGAAAAATCCATTTGAGGTTAGCTAGGTGGCTCAGTGGGTAGAGCACAGCCCTTAAGTCAGGAGGACCTGAGTTCAAATCTGGCCTCAAACACTTAACACATCCTAGATGTGTGACCCTGGGCAAGTCACTTAACCCCAGTTGTCTTATTTTAAAAAGAGAGAGAGACAGAGACAAAGAGAGAAAGAAAGAGAGAGGAGAGAAAGAGAGAGAGAGAGAGAGAGAGAGAGAGAAAGAGAGAGAGATCTATTTGAAGGAAAATTTTTCTGAGAAAAAAAGAACAAAAGTAAAATTATATACATATATATGTTGTAACTAGCTTAAATTTAGAAATTAGTCCCATTGAAGGATTGAGGAATGAATGAGGACAAGAATTACTGAGCTTAAAAAAGATCAAGAAAATATTTAAATGGGGAATGGGAGAGTTTTGAAAGAACACAGGAAGGCAGAATGCAATTGTTTACATTGATAGAGTCTTTTAGAATTTTTTATATTTTTTTCAATAATGTCTTTTGAGCATTACAACTGTACTAGAAGGTAAATACTATAATTACTATGATACCTCTTTGTCAGATGAGAGCTCAGTAGGCTCGGGAACTTGTTCTGATCACAAAACTTATATGTTTGGAAGCAGGACATAAATTCAATTCAATATTGTTCCCATGTCCAGATCACTACTAACTTTAGGTCCAAGGCTCTTTGGGGCATAATATGCCTTTTCTCAAAAAAAGATATGTTAACCAGAGAATGAGAGAAGTGATAGTCAAAAAAGAATGAATGATAAATGATAGAAGGGAAAACCTAGGGATATCAAAAACATTGTATAGTGTGTGTATGTATGTATATATGTGTGCATATATGCATATGTATGTACACATATACACAAATATATATATATATCCCATTAAACAGCACTTTATAAAAATCCTAATATCAGTGTATTATTGAGATATCTGGAGTTCAATAATCACCATCCAACTTTGAAGTAATTCGTAGTACTTTTCATCAATCTCATCTTGCAGTTGACTGCCACAGTACATAGATCTCTAGACTTGGACTAAGGATGACATGAGTTTAAATACTGTCTCAGATATTTAGTAGCTCCGTAATTCTAGGCAAGACACTTAAACTCACTCAACCTTTTATAAACCAAGCTTCATGCCTTAAAATTTCAGTTAATTGGCACTGGCTCAGTTCATTTAAAACTCAATTCAAACATGATCTTTAGTGGGAATGGAGACAAGTGTCTCAGTTGCTAAGTCTTCCCTGCTAAGGTAATGTTTCCTCTATTCTGTATGTACACAAATGGATGATGTGGCGAATACAGAACTAGACTTGGAATAAGAAAGACGTGAGGATAAATCCGACCTAGAATAATATGTGACCCTTAGCTAGTCATTTACTTCTATATGTCTTCATTTGTAAAATAAGGATAAAAATAATACTTACTTTATGGGATGGTTAGGTGGATAAAATAAAATATTTGTAAAGTACTTTTTGCAAATATTAAATTATATAAATGCTATTATTACAAGTACTGGCTATTGCCTGGTAAGCATCTTTTTATTTATATCATTTCCCCCATTAGAAAGTGAGATCATTGAGAATAGGGACTGGTTTTGCCTTTAACAAAAGTATATGACATATTTGCTGTTGTTCAGCCATTTCAGTCATGACCTCATCTGGGATTTTCTTGGCAAAGACATTAGAGTAATTCACCACTTCCTTCTCCAGTTTATTTTATTATTGAGGAAAATGAGATAAACAGGTTAAGTGACTTGCCCAGACTTAGACTCAAATCTAAGGCTGGATTTGAACTCAGGTATTCCTGACTCCTAGTCTGATGCTACTATCTGTCTACTGTACCACTCAGTTGCCCTCTGCGACAAAGGCATAGTACAAAGCTAATAAAGCTTTCTATGGATTGTTGTGCTATTTCCTACATCCCATCACTCCCTTGATCTTTCCTCATGCTATGAATGGGGTGCTCGACTCTCAAAGTCTTTAATGGCTGAGTGGAAGTTCCATCAAGTTCTAGCAGGCTTGCAGTCTCTTGAGAAATGAACCTGATGTCCTGGTAGTCTGCTACGTCCACGGTGCTGGCTCACTTCTGGACTTGGGGATTTTGTCTTTGGCTGAAGAAATTCCCCCAAAGACCATCATCTAAAGATTGAAAGCTTTGTGGTCCATCAACTGAGGAAATGTTCATCCTGATAGATACTAATCTGTGTTCATCCTGGAATACTAACTTTCAATGCTGTTTATTATCTGTCCCTTGTTATTCTAATATGTGTGTGTGTGTGTTTAAACATATATATTTATATATGTGTGTATGAATATATATGTGTGTATGTGTAAACATATATATATATATTTATTTATATGTGTGTATAAACAATATATATATAATTGGATTTACCTTGCACTTTTCTGCAATTCAGTAGTCAGTTTCCTCTGCCCTTACTGCCAACCCCAGACTCTTCAATGCCTTTTCTGAAGACCAAATACAGCAGTTTATCTAGCTTATCATTCTTTTCCACCTACGCAGAAATTTCCATCTGAGCAGACTATTCTTTTTATTTCATTTTATTTACTTTTTTTACATGGGAGCCTGAGAGAATGGCAGGGTCATGGTTGGGAGGGAAGCACTTTTCAGCAATAGATTGATCTACTTGGTATGTAGCAGCTAACTCTTTGTCCTGTCAGTAACAGTTTATATTACAATAGAAACAAATTTACTGTGCTTTAAAAAAAAAAAAAAAACACCCAGAAAGACTAAATTCTTTCATCCCACTCATCAGTTAGTGTACATTTTTTTTAAATAACTAGTGAGGACAAGTTGTCTTGATTTCAATTCTGGTCCTAGGGCCTTGCTAGCTGCATGACCCTGAGCAAGTCACTTGCCTCAGTTCATTCATATGTAAAGTGAGTTAAAGAAGAAAATAATAAATCATTTCAGGATCTTTGCCAAGAAAATTCCAAATGGGGTTATGAAGAGTCAAACATTATAACTAAAAAACAAGAATGATTTAACTACTCCATTATTTCTATTCAAGGGTTTATACCAAATCAATTCATGAATCTCCTTATTCTATCTGACAGTCCACACAATTTCCTGCTGCCCCAAGAATTCCAGGGATGGGAGACAACCAGTAAAAAGCTAGAGTTGGAACTGAGTATCATTTTTGAGGAACAGCAAAGAAGTTATTCTCATTAGATAGAAAAGTATCTGGAAGGGAGTAAGGTATTAGACAATTGAAGGGTAAGAATGGACTAGTTTATGAAAGGCTTTGAAAGCCAGAAGATTTTATCTTTGTTCCTAGACTTAATAAGGAGCCAGTGAAGCTTGATGAATAATGTCATGACATGGTCTGACCTGTGCTTTAAGAAGATAATTTTGACAGCTGAGTGGAAGATAGAGTAGAGTGGAGAAAAACCTAGCAGGAGACTATGGTAAAGGTCTACATGTGTGAGTTGAACCAAGATAACATTTGATTCAAAGCAAAGAAAGATGTAATCAAGAGAATTTCAGAAAGTGGTAACAGATTGGAAATGAGGCTGAGCAAGAATGAGGAACTGAGAAAGGTACCCATGCTACAAGCCTGGGGGAGTAGAACTTCAATAGTAATAGAAAAAAAAAGTTTGAGGAATAAAGGGTTTGGGGAAGGGATGTGTTTGGACATGTTTAAGTTAGAAGTGTTAACTGATATTGGAAATGTTGGAATGTTGGAAATGTCTAAAATGCAGTTATTGTTGTGAGATTGTATTGTGAGAGCAGTTAATGTTGGTCACTTATATTGGAAAATCATTTGCATAAAGGTGAGAAATGAAATCATGGCAACTGGTGAGACCAGCAAGTACATGGAAAGAAAAGGGGATCTTCATAGTTCTCTTAGTGGGCACAATATGGATGAAGATCCAGAGGAGTGGTCGTCCAGGTAGAAGTTCAACCAGGGGAGTAGTGTCATGGAAGCCCAGTGAAGAGAGGATGATTGAAAATATCAAAGACTGCAGAGGAGAAGGAACCATGAAGATTGAGTAGAAACCCTCTAAATTTGACCATCGAGAGATGATTAACAACTTTGGAGAGAGGAATTTGCTCGAATAATGCGGTCTGAAACCATACTGCGTAAAGTTAAGAAAAGAATTAAAAAAGGAAATGAAGCACTTATTGCAGACAGCATTCTCAAGAACGACTACATCATACCAAGATATCTCTACTCCCTATTAAGCATTTACCCCAGCTGTGAAGCAAGCACCATGGCAGGACACTCCAGGATATCAGGCTTTCGCTATGGACCCTACTTCCATGCTGCTATATCTGCTATGAATCTCACCTTTGTCTCATCTATCATGGATGGTCGCCCAGATTCTTAGTTATTTAGGAATGGACAAATTAACCCTTTTAGAATGTACAGAATAAGAAAAGTACATTCAAATTCATGTAAGACATCACCATACCTTGAAAGAAGTCTAGTTGTAGATGTTATGAAAACGTCCCCACTGGTGGTTAAGAACTGTAGGGGTAAGCTCTTCAAGGCTCTTTAAAGCCAGAAAATCTACTGGTAGTGCTCTTTTTTGGAGATTGTTTGATGGAGAAGTTGTTTGGTTTTTTTTCAGCCCCAACAACATATTTAAACCATCAACTAAGAGGTTGTGATACCCATCTTACTAATAGAACACACCCTGACAAAATCACAGATATTTCAGAGTGTGAAGCATTAAGTAGTCTGAAATTGACCATATTCACATTAAATACATTAAAGCAAAGAATCCATCACTTTTGTTAATATTATAAAGGCAGAAAAATAGAAAAGAACTAAAGCTTACATAGGAAAGTATTTACATGCAGTCACAGTAAAAAAAAAAAAATCAAATAATAATAATGTATTTCCGTGTTTGAACAAAATCAGTTGGAACAACTGTAAAGTGACATGCCTCCTTGTTAAAAAAATCATTTTCTCATTGGTTTTAGGATTTTTGCATTCTGGATATTTCTTCTCCCTTTAATTTTTTAATTAAATTAATTACATTTATTATTTAAAATTTTGTGGAATTAAATTAAAAACTTTATGGAATATAGCCCTCAAAAGTGGAAGCAAAAATGACAGATCCACTGTTTCATCTTAAAGGCTATTTAGTTTCAATTTGTTACTGTATGAAAATCTCCTCAAAAACATACCTGGCAAGTATTCATCTAGATTTTGATTAAATAACTCAGATGTGTTTATTCAGTATACTTTTTTGAGAACTCTACTTTGGAGAAAGTAGTGAATGTATCAATGAGTCCACTTCCCCATCAAATTATTGTCCCCTTCTCTCCTCCAAAAAAAAAAAAAAAAAAAAAAAAAAGATAGCAAATGCAAAAATCAAACCATTTACCTGTTGAGGGAATTGGGGAGAATTCAGAGAAAAGATGGCATCTGAGCAGTATTGTAATGGTCAAATAGAAGCCTAGAATATTAAAGGAGTTTTGGTGGGTTTGAATGGTAAACAAGAGAACAGGTATCTTCTGGCATAGTTTAGAACTTGACCTTAGGCATTTGAGCTATATCAGAGATAATATTATTTTTAAGGGAAAGGCTTTAACCTGTTTACAATTCACTATTTATACTGAACTGGAAGCTATTTGCCAGAGGATGTGATTCATTTTTGAGGGAGTACCTTTATTGTCTTTCATATCATACTGTATTGTCTTTAGCTTCAAGACAGAGCACTTAGTAAATTCTTTTGAGGACATGGTGAATAAGGAGGGGAGCACTTTAAAATAATGATAACCTCTATTTTACTCCCTTAAAAGTAAACAACAAAGTCAGCCTGAATTTTTGAGATAGTAAGTTCAGTAATTTAAATTAAAAGGACAAGAAAATCTTTACAATCTTTTAAAAGAAATTGGTATTATTATTCCAGTCTTTTTCATGAAATCATATTAGGATATAATTTTATTAATCTGACTAGTAATAGAAACTATAAGAGAACAACAAAGGTGATTTAACCTTTTTTTTAAGCCTTCCCTTTTGTATTTTTACTATTTAACTGTAGAATTTCATAAATCTTATTTTTGAAATATGTGTTCCATTTGTGAAATAGGATGACTCCCTCATCTTTCTCTTGATTCCCATCTTCCTACCTTGAAAAATAGTATATGACTTTGTCTTAAAAATTATTCTTAATGTCTAGAATAAGAAAAGAGTTTCCACACTTCTCTCCAGCATTATTTTCCCTGATCAGACCAAAAAAAGTTGGTACCTTCATAGAATTTTTAAAACTTTAGCTAGCACCCTGAATAATATGATGTCCAAAGTATGCAAACAAAGGAAATGGGGTCCAGCTCATGGGCTAGAAATATCTAATATTGATATTTAAAAACAAACAAACAAAAAGAAAACACAACAAAACATTCCAATTAAGTATAATAATTCTGTATTGTTAAAATCTTTACAATTTTGTGAAGCAATATTCACTAAACTTTAAGTGCTACTTCTTAATTTCTTCATTGATTTCCAGGAGATACAAAATAGTTTTAAATGATAAAAAGTCATAACTGGAGCAGGACTAGAGCTTTTTCTCAGGATATAACAGTTTAGGGGAAAAAAAAACTGACAATAATTTTAATCCATCAGAAATATTTAAAATGAATTTAAATTAAAAGTGTTCAGAAACTAATTAATAATATTTATTAAAACGAAGCATTTTCTTTTCTCCTGTGTCCACAGCAGGACTGAACCTACTTCCTAGCCCAATCATACTCTGTCACATTGTTCCAATCTATGTGTCCCTCCCTTGTCTTTTCTCCCTTTTTCACTCTCTTCTTTTTTGCTGTAATGTATGTTTTTAATGAACAAATATCTTTTTTTCTGCTCTTACCCAACTCAAGATTTCTTTTGCTTCTCCCCTCCCCCAATCCCCCTACCATTTACAACTAAACTTTCTTGAAAGAATGTTTTCATATTTATTGACAAGCTTAGAGAATATTATTTATGTCTCTAATGCAAAGAATACTAAGTTTGGATTGAAGGGTTTGATATACCTTTGTAAAATGAACATTTCTTGGATCTTGATGTTTTCATCTCTAAAAGGGAATGTGGGACAAGAATATCTTTAGTAAACCAAATAATGTACAACTAGATGATGTGGTAGAGTGCCAGGCTGAAGTCTGGAAGCCTCATCTTCATGATTTCAAATCTGACAGGAAGTACTTATTAGCTATACAATCTTGGCAAGTCACATCACCCTTTTTGCCTTAGGTTCCTCATCTATAAAATGAGGTGAAGAAGGAAATGGCAAAGCATGCAGTAGTTTCTTTGCCAAGATAATCCCAGATGAGATCAGAAAGAGTTGGACATGATTTCTTCATTGTCCTTCTTGATTAATGAAATGGAAAAAACAAGGAGAAAAAAATAAGGAAGGGTGGAAGGAAGGAACAAGGAAAAAAAATAACTTTATATGTACTTTTTTAAACTAAAGTTCACCTGAAAATGTGATAAGATGAGTTTCAATTTCCATGGTAAAGACTTTTTTTTCAGGTCTTTGTGTAAATTTCTTCAAGGAGAAATAAAAGCATTACTTTATCTTAGAATTGTGAATACTAAAATGTGTGCCAGATATTTATCTTGTTGGAATTTAAGATATTTTCTCAATGCTATTGTTGTAAAAGGGAAGCACTGATAAAACAAAGAAAGAAAGAGAAAAATTGTGATCATTGTTTGTCTTATCTTAAACCAAAATGTTTGTGCCTGGTCTATATGGGTTTTAGAACATCTAGGTCCTCTTATAGACAAATATTGATATATTAGTCCTTTTAGATGCCGTTTATTACCTGAACATGAATTAGTCAAGAACATTTATCAAGAAATATTCTGTTCCAAGTGCTCTGAGAACTGCTAGATATTTACAAGAAAAGCTCAAAATTTCCTGCTTTCTAGATATCTGCTAAAATTCAAATGGCCCTGATTGATACCCTTTTGCTTCACTGAAATATTTTGCTAAATATTTCCTGAAAATTAAGAAGTAATATTTTAATTTATACTTGTGTTTTCAAAGGAACATTCGAAATAGAAGAGAGATGCTTTCCCTCTGTTTACATGTTCTTCCTTCTAAGACTCCATTCAGGGATAATTTTTTTTTTTTGCTGAGGCAATTGGGATAACACAACTAGGAAGTGTTAAGTGTCTGAGGCCAGATTTGAACTCAAACTCAGGTCCTCCTGACTTCAGGGCTGGTGCTCTATCCACTGTGCCACCTAGCTGCCCCCAGGGATTATTTTTAAATGATGAAGAAATAGTAAGATGTAGTGAAATGCCAGTGAATCTCTAGGTTTCTTATTCTGTTTCCACAAGAAGAAAAAAGGATTTACTAAAGTGTAAAGTGCAGCCTTTCAGTGTTTGTGTTTGTTTTGTACATATCCATAAAACCATTATTAGAAAAGACCTTTTAAGTGAATTAACTGGCTGTTTTGATATGAGTAGCCTTAGGCTCTTGGTTCATTTCTTAAGGAAATGAGTCCCATTTTAATCTCCTCTACTTACTTTTTCTTTTTTCTAGTTTAAGGCACTCAAAGGCCTTTACATTCAGCATCTAAAAATTTATCCTATATTTTGTGGTTCTTCGATTGACATTTAATTTTATCAACATACAGACTCCTCTCAGTGATATGTCCTCTTATGTCATTGGGGCTACTATCTTATTATTGTTGTTATTATTATTCTCGTTAATAGGAATTGACAAAGCTTTTAAAATTCAAATATATCTATAACCCCATATCAGTGTTAGACTTATGTCTAAGGAAATAGATTTATATGACCCAAGTTCATAGTAATTCTGCTCTTGAAACTATAGCTATGAAATGTTTTGAGCTTATATTCCCAGTTAGTAACAACTTGAAAAATTGATTTGGAGTTGGAGTTCTAGCACTTTGCTAAGAAAATTCCCATTCTCTTATATGGCTTCCTAAACTGGCCCTCATAACTGAAACAAAGGGGCATAAGAAGTGAGTTGTACAAAGGTACAAGGGCAAAGTCAATAAAATTTAAGAAATAAGATTAGATCATTCAAATGTAGCTTTTAACAGAAAGAATTCCAGTTATACCCATAAAAGACAAAGTCAAAGATAAGGAAAAGAGAGGGTCTGGATAATGAGCCCCTTCTCAGCCATTTGGTATTTCTGTGGTCAGATAAGTCGAATAGGAGTCTTCAGTGAAAAACAAGACAAGATACCCATCCATCCCCCCAAAAAATAAAAAGATAAAGAATATGTTGTATCTCCCAATGCTCTCCTTAACTTTCACCTTCCATGATCTTGCTTAGAATCATTGTTTCAAGCAAGGGAGCTACAAATATTATTTACTGAAACCCACTTCTGCCATCATCTAAATCTCAGGAACACTCTGTCACCTTGACCTTTGTTCCTCCTGAGATTCCCCCCCCAAAAAAAAAATGTGGGGAAAAAAAAAACCCTCATCTAAAAATCCCATTAGCTTCCTTTCTTTACATCAGAGAAAAAAATTTATTCCCAGAGTTTTTGAAGTTAGCAAAAGCCTGAACAGAGGGCTATTAACATGGAAAAAAAAAAGAAATGGAATTAGGCCCTAGAGCTAGAGACAAAATAAAATCCGTTTTGTTTATTTATAAGTCTAGGACCCAATGGGATGAAGTTTGTCCAGCAAAATCTTTGCATTTGATATAACTCAACAGAGGGAGGCAGCATCTCCTAAAAGAAAGAACAATGGACTAGGAGTCTGGAAAGATTTGCGTTGACAATGCATAATCTTGACTATATGATGAAAAGCAAATCACAACAGTGCTTTATCTTCCTCTTCTAAGTAAAAAGAGGAAGCTGGATTTGATGACTTTTAAAATGCATTCCAGCCATAAATACGTAATGTAAGACCTGATTTTGTCACAGAACCAAGACCACAGAATTTGTAAGTTGATAGGGGGCACAAAAGTAGAACCCATACCAAAAAGAAACCAAGCAAAAAAAAGAAATCTAGATAATGAGCCTAAATCTCCTGAATACAAGGGCAAATTTTCTAAAGGCAGGGATGATTTTGTTTTTCCCTTTGTACTCCTTTCCTCACAGTGGTGTACACACATTTGGCTCTTATTCTGTCTTTGTTGATTTGAAGTGAATTCCAATTATTGTAAAGAACATGACAGTTTATAAAACTGGAAGAATTGAAACTAGTTTTGAAATAGTAGAGATTGCATTTGGTATGGAATCAAACAGTAATCACTGAGCATGTCTAGCTAATTTAAGGAGCACTAAACCAATTATCATCACTCATCCTGGGATCTCTGTGGGTATAAAAGGCAGCATGGAACAATAAAGAGAAGACAAGGCTTAGAATAAGGAAAACTTGAAATCAAGCCCCAATTCTGGCATATGCTACCTCTGTAATACTAGGCAACTCCCTGAAACTTTCAATGCCCCAGACAAGTTGGTCTGTGAATTGTAGGTGATCTGCCCTGGTGAAAGTAATTTTCATATTGGGAGTCATATGAAGGATATCCCAGGTCTAAGGTGGCAGGAGAAAATGATAGGAAAGATGAAATTTACCAATATTGCCTTGGATGTCATTTCAGTAGCAGAAGCGAAATTATATATTATTTTATCTTATTTTTCATTTATTAAACACTTAACTATTTATTTTTAATAATATCTTTATTTTCAAAATACATGCAAAGATAGAATTCAGCATTCACTCTTACAAAATCCTGTGTTCCAAATTTTTCCTCCGCCCCTCCCCTAGACAGGAAGCAATCCAATAAATGTTAAACATATGCAATTCTTCTATACTTATTTTCAGTTTCCACAACCTTCTTTATGAATGGAGATGGCTCTCTCCATCACAATTCCATTGGAATTGGCCTGAATCACCTCATTGTTGAAAAGAGCCAAGTCCATCTAGAGTTGAAATGACCTGAATTTCTTTTTTTATTAAAGTTTTTTATTTTCAAAATATATGCATAGATAATTTTTCACCACTGCCCCTTGCAAAACCTTGTGTTCTAACTTTTTCTCCCCTCGATAGCTAGTAATCCAGTATATGTTAAACATGGTAGAAATATATGCTAACTCCAATATATTCATACATATTTATATAATTATCTTGCTACACAAGAAAAATCAAATAAAATAGGAAAAATGAGAAAAATTAAAATGCAAGCAAACAACCACAAAAAGAATGAAAATGCTATGTTGTGAACCACACTCAATTCCCACAGGCCTCTCTCTGGGTGTAGATGGCTCTCTTCATCACAAGATCATTGGAACTGGCCTGAATAATCTCATTGTTGAAAAGAGTCATGTATGTCAGATTTGATCATCGTATGCTTTTGTTGTTGCCATGTACAATGATCTCCTGGTTCTGCTCATTTCACTTAGCATCAGTTCCTGTAAATCTCTCCAGGCCTCTCTGAAATCCTTCTGGTGAGCATTTCTTACACAACAATAATATTCCAGAACATTCATAGACCATAACTCATTCAGCCATTCTCCAATTGATGGGCATCCACTCAGTTTCCATTTTCTAGCCACTATGAAAAGAGATGCCACAAATATTCTTGCACATACAGGTCTCTTTCTCTCCTTTAAGATCTCTTTGGGATATAAGCCCAGTAGTAACACTGCTGGGTCAAAGGGTATGTACAGTTTAATTATACATTATTTTAATACCAGGGCCAGGAATGTTGATAAATGTAATCTTAAAAAATGATAATTAGTATAATGCTTGATAATTCAAAAGCACTTCAGGTATAAATAATTATATTCATATGAAATTTTAATATCAAAATAGACATGTTTATCCTGAAATCTCTATGTTCTTTTTGTTATGCATAAAACAAAACATGCTGTTAATTGATTTGGTGTGGTCCTTTGAAGTTTTCTTAAATTCTGCTATTTCTATTAAAACATCTGGTGGCCACAGCTTAAGGAAGACATTGTTGTTGACAATAACATTACTTATCATGTTCACCATCATCATGATTATCATCATCCTTTCAGTCATTAGAGGTATAAGCACTGGCTTTGCTTGAGACTTCTCATGCTCTTTCTATTTGACAGAATTTCCATCCTAATGTGATAAGGATGAAACAACTTAGTAGTTGTGAAGATATTGCATACACACATACATGCATATGTATGTATTTATATATAAAATTATGTGTATGTACATTTGTGTAAATTTTAGTTCTTTCAAGTAAAATACAATTTTATGAAGCTGGAAGAATTGAAAAGAGAAAAAAGAGAAAAGAAATTCCAGAGAGGGCAGAAAGCCTGGAAGTTTAATTGAGAGGATGCTGGCAAATTACATCTTAAGAAGAAAGAAATTAGCTTTAGCTTCTTTATGCAAACTGCATGAAAGTCCATCATTTAAATTGAAATAGCGTGTTGATTAAACAACATGAATATTTGGTATATGAAAAACATAAGAGAAGGAAGTAACCAGAATTAATATGCTGGCAAACATTCTTATGTCCTTGTAACAATCAAAACAAATTCTATTGGGTTTATCTCACTTAATTCATTCACATTCCCCATTGATTTTAAGCCACGCCATATCTGCCATGTCCTCAACATATCTCATGATTATTAAGAATGAATAGTTTGTTTTTAAATACCATGAGGAAGTTGGTGTGACCTGGAATAATAAACTGAATTAATTGATATAAAAATTTCATGGGGAATTCTGCTATCTGGTATAAATAGACATTAAAATGTGTGGAAGAAATGATTTTATAAGCAGTAGGCTCTGCATTTTGTTGATAGTGAATTCAGAAGAAGAAACAAAAAAATATGTTTTTTTACCCATGTTTGGATTCTCTAGAGTTTAAATTGAGTTTTAATCCTGAAATTTATAAGAATATTGTCTTGGAGAAAAGGTATATATTTGTAATGCATTAAAATGGGAAATAACTATATCTTTATCTCAGTATGGGATTTGCTTACATCAAACTCATCTGGAGAATTTTGTCTGTTTTGTTGCCTTTTTCTTCAGTTTAGTTTTATAACAATGAGGTAAGTGTGATGTTGCCAAGACAAACATTGATTAAGGCGTAGGGAAGACCTGTTTCAAATACTCTCTGATACTAGCTCTTGGACAAGCAATTTATCCTATCTGTGCTCAGTTTCCTCATCTGTCCATATGCACTTGCTACCTGCTTCATTGAACTGTTTTGAGATTCAAACTTTAGAATACAAATTCCTAGGCTGTGGACCAGAGCTGAAATGGGGAAACCCTTCTTACCAGGAAAGCCCTATCCATTGTTGTGATATATAAAAGAAGAAATTGCATTTAAGGTTGTGATGATGGTGTGATCTAAAACTGATTATGATTTGGGAGTCCTTATCATTATGGAGAACTTTGGACTCTTCAATCCATGTTTCCTCTGCAAATCTGCCTTTTAGTAAGTTATCCACTAAAGCAGATCATTTTATGACTTCAATGAAGGGTACTTGATTTCAAATAATTCAATTAAAATAAACACTCTCAAAGTGCCTATGATCTACCTAGTTTTTTGGTAGATCTTAGGGCTAAAAAGAAGAAATAAAAAATGGTATCTATAATCTGGGAGCTCACATTCTCTTGGTAATGATTTTTTCTTTAAAGGGCACCAAAGATGAAGGGAAAGATTAACCAAAAGAATTGGTAGTTGTGGTAATAGGAAGAGAAACTGAAATGGGGAATTTTCTCAATCTGACTCCAGCTTGGAACATTTTTATTTACTTATGTGTATTTCCAATGCATACATGGGACTTTCCATTATTTGCTCTAGTGGAGGCAAGCAAGAGCAGAGAGAATTTTAAAAAATATATTCAACTTCAGTTATCAATGCATTATGATGATTTCCCTAGCAGACTTATCTTCCCACTTTTGTTTTGCCAAGCTGCTGATGTTGAAATGAGTTTTCATTGCCTAGTCACACAGTAACTATGCAGCCCAGGCATTTGAAGAAAGTTGATCTGAGGTTTATGAATTGCTGCCACAAAAAGAAAATAAAATATCTAAAGGAGTTAAGCCTAATGGATATCAGGAACTCAAGATTATATGAATTCTTTAATACAAGGAGAATGAAATGATTTTCAATGAACAGTTCATTAACTTGGAGATAGGAGTACTGAATAGATGAGAGATATATAATATTGCTTGGTCTGAGTTTGGGGTACAGGGAAACAGGATATAAGGGAGCTGGTGTCCACCTAAAATTGCCATCCCCACATCCACATTTCTTGAAAGGCTTATATAGTAGTGAGTATAGCTTGAGTGATTGGAGGAAGAAAGGGATCTGAAAAAAATATAGTGTTTACTCAGCCTGAAATGGGCAAGTTGAGGAGTAGCATAAGCAATTTCATGGGAAAAAATATATATACACAGAGGTATATGGATATTGTAGTAGAATATTTAATAGTTAACATTTTTTTAAATCCTACATCAAGTGTATTATCTTAGATTTTCTTAAATCTCTAGCTGCTATCTAGAGTTGTCCCTTTATACGAGGAGGATATTTTCTAGTTTTAGAAGAAATGTACTATGAACACATGAGCTAAGCACTATCAGAAAAGCCAGAAACTACACATGCAAAGCAGCCTCATTACTCTCAAGTTATACTTTTGCTAGTGGAGTTGAGATCCCCTGAGGCTTATTTCCTACAAAATAATGGATTAGACAGAATCAATCTGGGGTTTGAAGGGATGACAATCTGCTGTCCAGTCACTATTTTGTTGACTGGCATTTCGCAATGAATCTTGGCTGACCCCTCCAGAAGTACATGGAGAATACCTGAGGACCTGAGGAAATTGGAACCTACAAGTGGAAACACTTGCTTTCAGCTCTCTGATGGAATCCTGAGAGATGTCAGGTTGAGTCACATCTCATCAATATCACCTGCCCTAGCAGTGCTCGGTGGATCTGTCCATGGTACATTCCTTCTAAAATTGGAAGAAATTCTCCTTGTATAATGAGGCAGCTCTTGATGCCCTGGGGAGCTAGTCTTTTTCACACACACACATACAGGTGTGTGTGTGTGTGGGAAATATATATATATATATATATATATATATATATAACTTATTTCTATTTTATCCCATTTCTGGAGACCAAAATGAGTCTGGAAACTAAAATCTCAATATTATCGAATTAGCATAGTTCTCATTTACTTCCTTTAGAGCCAATATATGGCATCATTAACGTATCAGTTCTTTCAATGATTTTAGCATTAAAATAACCATTAAATATTTATTATGGGATTACTGTGCGCTGTTTAGTATACTAGTCTCTGGGGATATGAGGACAAAACTGAAAAAAGAAAACTCTGTTCTCAAAAAGCTGACATTCTGTTGGGGAGCAGAGAGGGATAATGTGTTCATAAGTCTATTCCAAAGATATACAACGAATATTTCTAGAGTAGACAGTGAGAGAAAAAAGGAAAGAGTTAATATTGAATGTATCATGAGTAAAGTTTTTCTTTCTTTTTTTAATGAAAGCTTTTTATTTACAAAACATATACATAGGTAATTTTTCAATATTAATCCTTGCAAAATCTTCTGTCTGAATTTTCTCCTCCTTCCCCCCACTCCCTCCCTGGATGGCAGGTAGTCAAATACATGTTAAATATGTTAAAACATATGTTAAATCTAATATATGTATACATATTTATAGTTTTCTTGCTGCACAAGAAAAATCGGATCAAGAAGGAAAAAAAAACTGAGAAAGAAAACAAAATGCAAGCAAACAACAAAACAGGGGAAAGTGCTATGCTACGGTACACAATCAGTTCCCATGGTCCTCCCTGAGTGTAGATGGCTCTCTTCATCACTGAACAAGTGGCACTGGTTTGAATCATCCATGAGTAAAGTTTTGAAGTAAATGGAATTCTGAGTATTTTTAAAAATGCATTTCTCACCTTGAAGTAATCTAAATCTAATATATAGATATACACACATATAAATTACACACATATATATAATTAGCAACAACATTCATCCATGGCTTTTACTAAAAACTTGTGCACATGCATGCACATAACATGGCCACACACAGTGTTTTAAAAAGTGTGTGTGTGAGTGTGTGTTTGTACATTTGTGTGGATGCTTTAATAACTTCTAACTTCAATATAACTTTTGGAATTATTAATCCTTCAACATGTAATATATATTAAAGGAAGCTGCAATGTGCTGGTTCCAGCATTAGCTCTAGAGTCAAGAAGATCTGAGAAGAATTCTGTTTTCAAACACAACTAGCTTTGTAACTCTGGGAAAGTCACTTAAGCTCTGTCTGCCTCAGTTTCTTCATTTGTAAAATATTCTTTGGATTATCAGGCTAAAAAAGTAACATTTTAAAGTGCTTTACAAACTTTAAAGTGTTATATAAATGTGAAAAGTTGTTGATGTTATTGCATTTTCTATTGCAAATAATAGCACCATCCTCAGGCATATTATGTATCTTTTCTAATAACAAACATAGCTAAGTTTAGAGAGATTCATCACCAGGTTGGTTAGGAAAGGAGCTGTTTATTACACACATATATACATGGATCTTTCTCTCTCTCTCTATATATATATATGAATGTATGTATGTATACATGGATGCATATTTACACACACATACACATACATAGTCTTTCACTGGTTGCACATTTAAAAGTCTTTCTATTTATTTAGAACCTGACAAATATTTTCCACTCTGACAAAAACTTCAGAAATTCAGAATCACTTCTATCTCTAGTGAATCATTTCCTGGGTATTTAGAAGAATTATAATCTAAGTATCTCTCACAAAGCTCTCCCTTGATATCCAACCATGGTATGAGGGTGATTCTCAAACCCGGAAGATATTTTACATGAAAAATAATTACAGATTCTAATGTTCTGGCAATTCTTTGACTGGCAAAACAGATTGTCTGCTTCTTGAAGATGAATCTAGCTCTCTAACAAGAAATTCATCACTGATAGATGGACAGTTTGGTAATAAATAAATGATTTAACAATCCATGAAATGCATGTAAATTATGTCCTTCACCCCTATAAGACTCCCTTTCATTTCTCCAGCAAGTATGGCAAAGTAAATGAAAGGGGAAAAAAGTTAATGTGAGTGCTAAAAAGTCACACAGTATCAAAACTGCCTAATTTTTTTCTTTGTTGATGGTATTTGTGAGATCCTTGTCCAAGGACATGAGTGGTCATACTCTTGAGGATCTAAATCATAATAATGATGGCATACTCAAAATTAACAACACATCTATGTCTATATCTATATGTGGAACAGATTATACAAATGGACAACTAAATGAGTCTAGAATTAAAGAAGAGGCAGAAGATAAACCGGATTGCCTTCAGGAAATATCAAAGTTCATTTATAACTCCAAGCTTCTCCTTCAATCAAATTCCTACCTTTTCAGTTACAATATTCTTAGTGATATTGAATGCCTTTGAGACATAGAACTCAATATTTTTTTGAAGAACTAAAAATGATCATTCTGTGGGACACAAAGGAGAGGTACATGGTGGGCATGAGGAGGTAGCAACATATAACCAATGAGGAACTTCAAAGAATAAATGGGTAAAACAAGAGAAGTTGGTATAAAATGAGAAAATGGACTGACCACATAAAAAAGGTAAGGAATTATAGGCAATAGCCCTAGTAATAATAACAGCAAGCATGTATATAACTTTGTTGGGTTGGCAACAGATTTTTCATGATTTTTTTTCCTGGATCAGTTGAAGTAGACTGTGATCATTCTATTGATAACTTCCTGATTTTAGGGAAAAGTAAAGAAAGTCTCTAGATTCCTCTGTGGAGATATCAAGGAAGAATATGAACAAGACTCCCTCATTATGCCCTGGTGTAGATTGCTTGCAATCTGCATGTTTATGAGGATAGGCACCTAAACTGATGAGTTCACACATCCATTTGAGTGCTAGATTCTACATTATCTGTTGATCTACATTATCTGAATAGTCAAGTGATGAATGAAAGTAATACTAGTTTCCCAGCAAAATACTTCTCTCCTAGTCTCCAGCTGTTGCCAGATAGCTGTGTGACTCATGGTATTTTTGCCCCCAATTTTCCGGACCTTGATTCCTCTTATTAAATGAAGCAGAATAATAAATATGAAAATATGTATAGGGGAATTGTACATGTTTAACATTTATTGGATTACTTGCTGTCTCAGGGGGGAGAGTGGAAGAGAGGGAAAAAATTGTAACACAAAGTTTTGCAAAGGTGAATGTTGAAAACTATCTTTGCATATATTTTGAAAATGAAAGGCTCTTATTTTTAAAAATGAATCAGAATGGGCTAAATCACTGTCAAGGTTCCCTTTATTATGTCTCTCCCTTCACCGTACACTCAAGTTGACTACAATTTAGT
Source organism: Antechinus flavipes (assembly GCF_016432865.1). Taxonomy (NCBI): domain Eukaryota; kingdom Metazoa; phylum Chordata; class Mammalia; order Dasyuromorphia; family Dasyuridae; genus Antechinus; species Antechinus flavipes. The sequence goes on from NC_067399.1 coordinate 659,036,898, forward strand.
AAAACCAATTTGTTACTCATGATTTTAGTTTCAATACATGCAAGTCATACCCTGAATAGCTATGTTTTTTCTGTGCCCAGATGTTGAGTTGACTAGATTATTAGTCACAGGAGTAAGGGACCTGAAAGCCAAGGAGAAGCATTTTCTGAAAGTGGGTCGTTTCTCTCCACTCAGATGAAAGTTAGAAACACAATGAAAGAAGTCAGGATGAGTGTAGCATTTCCATTTTGAACACTTAGGAGTTCAGGTACCTCTTTTTCTGCATGTAGAAACACTGAAAAGGAAACCCATTGACTATAAAATGACTGCTGATGTTTCATTTTCATTTCCCTCAGACAATCTTGATTCATAAAATAATATGGGAAATTCCATTACCATGACCGAGTTTCTTGTTTTTGTTTTTGGTTTTTTTTGGTCAAGTAATGGTTGTATTTTTCGGATGTGATTAAAAAATCATAGTGCATTCAAACATTCATCTACCCTGATCCCCATGATGTATAATAGTTGAGACTTAACCAATCAGCTCCACAATATCCATTTATTAAGCCTACTATCTATCAAACATTGTATTTGACACTAAGGATATAAGGAAATTATATTCTATATGAGGAGGCAACATATATATGTTAATATACAGAGAATGTAATTGTTTTGTTTTTAATATACAATACCAGATGGGATGATCAACAAAAACTTAATGTAGAAGGCAACATTTGGACTTAGCTTTGTGCTACTTAAATTAAAGTTACACCATCTCTGAGATAGATTACCAGAAGGTACAGAGAGGACCCAGTTATCAAATTTTACTGTTCCCTTTGTAAACTTAATAGCTTCACTGCATAAATTCATTGAGGGATTCTATTATGTTATATTCAGAAGCCAAAATCAAAACAGGCAAGGTGGAGCCTGAGTTGGATTTCATTTTGATGATATGCATAACATCATCCCAATACTCTACCAGCATGATGGAAGCATTCATCAAGTAATGTTTATAGATGTATGAGTTGCTTTCTGATAAAATATGCTGATTAAAAAAATCTGAAAATATAGTATCAATCATATATTCAGAATATAAAGACCAAAGGAATATCCTACCTATATAATTAGCTATTAAATGGATTTAATTTGATTAACTCCTCTTTCTTTACCTCTCTCTTGCTCACTCACTTTTGCTCTTTCTCAATCTTGCTCTCTTGCACTCAGTGGCTCTGTGTTTCTCTTATATACATATATATGTGTATATATATATATACATATATGATATTAAAATCATTTTATAGAACTTCAACATAAATACACATATAGAGAGGTAATTATATTGTAGTAATCTTAGTACTTATATATATAGTAGTAGTAATGTATAGATGGGTTGTGTGCTTCTGTGTATACACATACCCACACACCTCTCTACATGTTCTTTTTGTTCTCCCCATTTGATTTTGAGTAGATATCATTATATTCTTTATACTTGCATCCCAGCCACAGTGTCTGGCACATAGTAGGCATTTAACAAGTTTTTGTTGATTATTTATCTCACAGTGCCACCAAAACATTAATAATTCACATTTATAAGGCACATTACTGTTTACATAGTTCTTAACATTCAGCAAATTTGCTAGTTAAGTAATGAAAATAATTATCAAGCACAGCATTTGAAGTAGCTTAATGTTCACACTTAATTAGGACTGTTCAAAATTAAAAGGCTAATTCCTCCAAAAAGAAAGATCAAAGGACCCATGCCTTTTAAATTCAATATTCAGTAATATAGGGGATGCCTTGCTATATAACTGTTTATTTTCTTGTGAGCTTGAATTGCACAAAACTCTTGGATTTTCTGCCTGGCTGTGCTATAGAATTTGTAAAACAAGGGATATTCTATGAAGCACAATTTAGAATTTTCCATGTGACTCTTTGGCAGCCAACTTCTGGGCTGATATAGAATGGGTCTAATTCCAGTGGTAGATACCTAAATCAATATATCTTCAGCTATTCTTTTTTTTCAACTAGCATTTACTCTGGAAACTATTTAAATCAACCATCTATTAAAATAAAATGCATATTTAATTATGGTGAACAAGTGAGACTTTAGTCAAAGTTGAATGTTTAGAAAAGCTAAAAAATAGAAATTGAAATTGAAATATAAAGGGGAAAGACATTCAGATAGAAAACAAACATTTCCTACCATAGGAAAGATGACAGTTCTGAATTACCCTTTGCATTTTGAACAGTCTGTTTCCATCTCCTCTCTGTTTCTCTGTCTGTCTGTCAGTCAATCTATCTACCTATTTGGCAATTGACCACTAAATGATTTTTTATACAAAGGGAGGGAAAGACACTAATCTGGAAGGATACATCCTTGTAAACAAGAATGAGAGAGAGAGAGAGAGAGAGAGAGAGAGAGAGAGAGAGAGAGAGAGAGAGAGAAGGAGGGGGATGGGGAAGAAAGACAGATACAGAAAGACAAAGAGATAGACAATAATTGAGTGCTTACTATGTGTCAGCATTGTATTAAGTGCTGGCAGCAGAAGCAAGGAAGACTACTCTCCTCACAAGGTGCCTACATTTTAATAGAAGAGCTTGGCCACTTGGCCTGATGCTAGAAAACAGACAAATTATCAGTCTCCTAGTTATTGAATAGATAGGAGATCATACTTTGTATCATAGAATGTATGTGTTATGGATTTCTCTGCTCTCTTTCATATCAGACAAAGGAAAAGTGTCGAAAGATAGTGATGGATGTTTCAGGGGAATTCAATAAAAGCTCTCCCTTATTTTATCCCTGAAGAAACTAAGAAACATCTGATACATAAAGGTATATCTAGGGGATCACAATTTGCTCAGGGATAACATGTGGAATACAGCACATTGTTTTGAGTTCTCTTATGAGTGAGTGTGTAAATGAATGAATGAGTTAGTAGTCATAATCCATGGGTGACACATCATCTGTCAGTTTGCAAGGAATGCTTTATGTTATTTTTAAGCTGTCTACTCCCTTAATCTGTGAAGTATTTTCAAGTAATGCACTAGTTGATCTTCATCTTAGTCTCATTTAAATAATAACACTATTAGTCATGGTAGAATTGTGAACAGAGGGCTGAGATTAAAATCATGAAGACCTGAGAACAAACTGTGCCACAGATACTCACCAATTATGCAATCCTTAGCAATTAAATTACTCTTTCAGCCTCAGTTTCTTCATCTGTTAAATGAAGGAGACAGATTCAGTGGCCTTGCAGACCTTTTTGAATTCTAAATGTATCATACTATGATCCTCATAAATGATCTTTTTGACCATTACCAACCCTTAAATATCTTAGTGTTTCAAATTAAACTCATATTTTCTGACTGATTGGAGCAGGAAGGGGAGGAAAATAAATGGACCAAGTAGACTTAGGCTGTTCATCAATAGGCGATAGCTAAAGAGGAGGGAGCAAAATGAATTTTCATGGGGGACTAGGACTTTCTTGAAATAGTAGTCCAGAAGAAGCTAGTATCCACTGGAATCATTTAGGTCCCAGGGTAAATGCCAATGATAATATATAGTAGGGAAATGTGAATTCATAAAGAGAGCTGGGTTTATAAATTGCTTCTCTCAACTATACACCATGTGACCATACTTAACTGCTATATATCAAGTGATTTTCAAAAGAAAATAGACAACAAAAAATAGACAAAGTGGAAGCTGATATTCTTTAGAAGTTTTTACAGGTATCATGACCTTACCCCCAAAAGACTACAAAGTAGTCATAATGAGTGCTATCTACTTACAGAACTAGTGTCAGAAAAGGTGATGTATTAATATTAAAGGACTATGAAATTGCCAGTCACTCTGATTGTGTGATGGTCATGATCCTGTGATTATATCCCTACTTATAGAATTCTCTCTAAATATTAAATTTTCAAATAATATCTTAGCATTTTTTTTCAAAAATAGGTAATTTTTTCACATTTAAAGCTTAAGACTTTTTTCCAACCCTATTTTCCTTAGTATCATAGTAATGTATCATTTATTTTTGAAATGATATTTTTAGCTTTCAATACATAAGTAACATTTTACAAAATAAGTATATTTGCCTTATTCACTGCTACACTCTTAGTTAGAATGTAGAAAATGTGACCTTTGTGAAAGCAGTTCTTAATGATTAATAAACCTTATGCAATCTATTTTGTTAACATTGGATTGAAAAAAAGTGATCATATAAATGATGACCAAAGGTTATTTATTAGTAATGATGGAAGGAATTGTATTTTACCAAATAAAATTAGATTATAAAACAATTGAAAATTTGTTGTTTGATCCCTTATTTTCGAAGAGGGATAATTATCATCAGAGGATGATGTCTTGACTTGCAATTGAATTGGATTTAAGTAACTAAGAGTTGCACATAGCCAAGAGCCTTACCCTATCTTCCAAAATCATTCAAGTCCAGTGCAAGCAAAAGTCAAAATGATTGAAAATAGCCTTGGATGTGGTGAATGACCTTGGCATCTTGAGTGCTTGACCAAGTTCTGAAGGCTCCACAGCTCCTGATTCAGTTGCCTTTTTGGCTGTTAGGGGGAAAATGGTCTTATTTTGCCCATTCTGCTGGGGGAAGTCTTCCTATATTTGAGGTAGATCCCCTTGCACATCTCCAAGTCACTGACAGGGCTGAGGGTAATTGATGGACTTGAGGTTTGAGGGTCATCAGTTATCTCTCATATTGGCTTTAGTTCATCTGCCAGGATGCCTTACAATGGTGTGGTCTCTGTGTATGCTTTAGCTTCTTGGAGCTACAAGTGAGAGGCAAGGGTCAGATTCACACAAAAGATGGAGGAGTAACTTTAGAAAGGGCTTAACAAGCCCTCACACCAGAGGTCCTAGTCTTCCTTGAATACTCCATAAACCCCATAGCTTTTTTATATGAAAACCTATATGAGTACCTTTACTGGATCATGGATTAGAGCTAGAAAGGATTTCAGAGACATGTAAACTAATATTTTCATTTTACAGATGAAGAAATTGAGCTCTGATGAGTTTGTGACTTGCCTGGGTCATATAAGTTAAAAGCAACAAAGGCAGGATTTGAAACCATATTCACTGTCTCCATTTCTGTGTTGTTTATTTAACAACATAGAAGCCTTTCTAGTCTTTCTTATTTTACCCAGGAATTGATAATGAGTTCTCAAGAGGAATTTGGGTAATCCAGCCAAGGACAAATTTTGCCAGATCCCAACAAGCTAGGAAGGCTATGATTAGGAGCTTGAGGTTAAGTCTAAGTAAGTCTGAAATAGCTATTCATCCTAAATTAGTCAACAACTGATGAGCTGGCAAGCACCAGTATCTTCTAAAGACTTTAAAAAATCATCAGAATAGAATTTGTAGAGAATTTTTTTCTCCATTTTGATTTTGAAGCATCACTAATCATTAGTGTTAGGAAAAAGAAAAAATGTATATGTATCTGTGTAATATAAATGTATATATAACATTATATATAACATGACATACATATGTGATATATGATTATGCTATATTATATTATATATTATATACATATATCATGTAAAACATATATCCCATGGAATAAAATACATATAGGTATACATATACACACACACACATAATATAATGATATAGAATTTCTTGTAGTTCAGTAGTTTCAGTTGCGTTTATCTCCTTATGATCCCATTTGAGGTTGTCTCAACAAATATTTGCCATTTCCTTATCCAGTTCAATTTACAGATGAGGGAACTGATGTAAATAGGGTTTAGTGATTTGCTCAGAGTGACAGATTTAATAAGTATGTAAGGCTAGATTTGAACTCAGGAAGATGAGTCTTCCAGATTCTAGACTTGGAACTCTAGTATCCCACCTAAATGACCATATGTATTATAATTTGATAATTATATATAATACATACTAATTTTTAAAAATCCTTCCTTGCTAGGAGTGTCTATCTTTTGAAACTGATCAGCTTTTAAAATTCCTAAATCATTATGTTTAGCTAAAAGTCACTTTTTCATGTTTAAAAATATTAAAATATTTTCAAAAACCTAATTTTTAGTAGTTGTACTAGTTTAACCTTTGTCGGTATTTATATTCTGACTTAATGAACTTGATTTTAACAAGGGATTCTCATGGTCACTGTCTAAGAATGTCATCTGTGACTTATAATATTAACCTGAATGAGATTTCAGCAAGATGTGAAGCCAGATCAACTCATCTGCCAACAGTTCTTTAACTTTAAGTTCTTTTATAGGCAACTCATGCTCTCAGCTGCTTGACTCTTTTTCTTGACCCCTCTCCCATCATTTCTCCAATGCTCTGCAGCCATTATCTTTTGTTCTCAGCCGACTGTGTGGATTTGGCTCTTGTTAATCACTTTTCTCTGCTACTAGCAGATATAATGGTCATTTTCAGTGTCATTGCTGACCTCAGTCATCTTTTGTTGTTTCCTGTGGTTCTGCTCTCCTCCTGATATAAACCCATCAACTGGATCCTGGAAAGATCACACAGAAATCTCTGCTGACAGGGCTATAGCTCTTTCGACTTAGACACAGCAGGATATAGTGGAAAAGGTACTGAACCCAGCATCAGAGACCTGGAATTCACTTCCTACCTCCCTTCCCTTCCCACTCTGGAATCTTTAGCAAATCCCTTTACCTTTCCTCATCGGTAAAATGAGGAGGGTGGTCTATTTGACCTTAAAAGTTTCTTCCACTATTAAATGATGTCTTGGTGTTAAATAGAATGACCCTGAGCTGTTTAAGCTTTCTGTTGTTTCACAGATCAATCGCAAGGTTCCACTCACTCCTATTTACTCACATTGAATCTCTATATAACTGTGGAAGCACCTCTTTCCTGGATTGTTTAAAAGAGCTCATTTTTACCCCCATCAAATTGGCTTAAATGATCAAAGAGGAAAGTGATAAATATTGGAGAGGATGTGGAAAAATTGGATGCTTTTTCATTGTTAGTGGAATTGTCAACTGATCTTACATTTTTTTGGAAAGCAATCTGGAAATATATCCAAAGAGGTACTAAACTCCCTATACCCTTTGACTCAGCAATACTATTATTTGCAAAGCTAATTAGGGAAAAAGGAAACTAATCTCTATGTTCTAAAATGTTTATAACAGCTCTCTTTGTGGTGGCAAAGAATTGGAAATTGCAGGCATGTATATCAACTGGGGAATGGGTAGACAAGTTGGGATACATGATTCTGATAGAATACTAATGTGTTATAAGAAATGATGAGCTCAATGACTTTAGGGAAAAATTATGCAAAAATTTAAATGAAATAATGAAGAAGAAAATGAGGAGAACTAAGAGAACATTGTATATGGCAACGGCAATATTATTTTTAAAAATAACTGAGCAATAAGGTGTTTTCACTATTATAAATATGCAAATTAACTACAAAGGACATATGAAGAAAGACACTCTCTGTATCCAGAGAAAGAACTGATATATAGAATCATGGACATAATAATTATATATGAGTATATAAATATAATATGTAAATATGTATACATATATGCATATCTACACATATATACATATCTACAGACATATACATATATACATATCTACACACACACATATATATATGTAAAACTTATTTATGTCTAATCATGGCCATCTCTGGGGGTGTAGGAAAGAAGAAAAAAATAAATTTATATTATAATTTTATGACATATTTGAATGAAACACCAAGTTGTACATAATAGATTTTTAGTTTCATGTACAATCATCATTTTTATTGTACTATGTCATGGAAATACTGGTTTTGTTCCATAAATTAAAAATAAAATTAAAGACAAAGAAAAGGAAGGGTCAAAAAAAGTTCATATTTTGATTCCACAACAGTTTATGGTGAGACCATAGGTGGTTTTTTTTCTCCTATTGCTACCATTCCCATTCAGTGATCACCCCCCTCATGGAAGCTTTTGAAGATGTCAAAAGAAATTCCTTTACAGTATTCATTTATCTTTCTATTGCCCTTTTTACTCTGAGCTATTTGAGCTGTTATACACAGGTCCTTAGGCTTCATCTGCTAAAGTTTAAGGGGAAAAGAAAGAACTAGTGGTACTCAGAAGCTAATTCTAGACTATATTTACGTAATTCAAATATTATATTACTTTAGTAACATCATATAGAATAACCCACTTTTTATATGTTTTGCAATTTTGATAATTATTCAATTGTGAATTGTGCTGTCACAAGAGCTACATTATCAATATGCCCAATGAATTAATATTAGTAATTAGTGATGCCTCCAAATTAAATATTTTGGAACCCAAGGTAGATCTAAAGAGCACAGGTCAATAAAATAGAAAGCAAAGAACACAATCAACAATTTAATAAATATTTCTTAGATGTCTACTACGTCAACAACTTTTTGATACCAAAAAGAGAGTAGATGATGACAATCCCTGTTTTGAATGGAAAGAGGAAACAAAATGTATTTACGAATAAGGAAATTATAAAATAAATCACTATGAAAAGACTACTGACAAAAGAGAAGATCAGGAGATGTTACTTAGAGCAAATGGCACTTGTTCTGAATCTTGGAGAAAGAAATGATAGGCAAAATGAGGAGAGAGTGCATTCTGATCATGGGGAATGACCTATCCAAATCCTGAGGCAAGAGATAAAACATTTAATCTAGGGTACAGATAATGGTTACATTTGACTAAAAAACAATGTGCCTGGGAAGATGTGAAGTGGCAAAACAGGTAGAATACCAGATCTGGAGTCAGGAAGATCCGAGTTCAAGTTTGGCCACAATTACTTATTAGTTACATGATACTAGGCAAGTCACTTCATCTTTGTGTTTTCTCATTTAAAAAATTGATATAAATAATAGTATCTACCTCCCAGGTTGTTGTATAGTTCAGATGAAATAATAATTGTTAAGTGATTAGCACAATGCCTGGAATAGTGTCAATGCTGTTTCAATTTTAGCTATTAAAACTTTAATTATTAGATAAGCTGGAATCTTTAATTTAATAGTCAAAAAATTGATATTTTACCTCAAAAGAAATGGAGATCCTTAAGGTTTTGAGTAGAAAAGTGATATCATCAGACTTGTATCTGGGGAAATTATTTTTACTTCTGTCTAGCAGTTAGATTAGAGAGCTAAACAAGAGACCCCATTACAAAGCTATTATCACAATATACATAAGAGTAATGAATGTCTGGCATAGAGTGGTGAGTAAGGCTTTGTTGAGAAGTGAAAAGTGAGTTCACAAAAAATGTTGTAGAAATAAAAATGACAAGACTTATCAACTGATGTGTGTACAAGCTGAAAAAAAGGGAACAGTCCTGTATTACTCAGAGTTTATCAACTTTGTTGACTGAGAGTATGTGAGTATTCCACAGAAATAAAAAAAATTTTGAGCACTAGATTAAGTGGTGGTGGTGGGGATGGAGTGTGGAGAGTAAATGATTTTAGATTTGCTTAGTTTGAAATGGTAATGGAACAGATGGAAGAGGATGCTCAATCAACAGCTTTCAATCTAAGGGTGGAAACTGATTAGGACTCAATATTTGGATTTAGAAATCATCTGTCTATGGTGTCAACTGACTCTATTGGGAGCAAATGACTACAAAATCACAGAATTAGAAAGTTGGATGTGATCTTAATTAGCGTTTGCTTCATCCATTTCATGAACACACTTCAGTAGTATAACCTACTTGACAAGTGGTCATAAAGGAGAGAGCTCAGAGGAAGAAAATAAGAGGGTTGAATACTGAAATATGATTCGGGGGCAGGAGATGAGTGAAGAACATAAAAAAAAAAACTGATAAGGAGCAGTCAAATTAGCAGGAGGCAAAAAGGAGATTATTTTGTTAAAGAAGCCAGAGAGAATCTAGGAGATTTTTGTCAACTGTGTCAAACGTTATAAAGATTTTAAAGAAAATGAATAGCAAGAAGCTATTAAGTATGTAGGAAGCAATGACAACTTTGGGAAAAAAGCAGTTTTAGCCTAATAATGGTGGTTGAAAAAGAGAGTGAGACTAGAAGCTTGTCAGCAGAAAGAAGAATAATTCAAAGTGTTAGTTCTAGGATGTGGTAACTTCTTCAAGTGAACATTCATTCATTCATTCAATCATCTTTTTGGTTTATTTAAAGTGAATCTTGAGCAGGGTTGTAGGCTGGGGAAAGGGTCCAGAAGGAAAGGAGAGATGGAGACATAGGCAGCATAATGGGAAGAGGGCTAGGACTTGGAATTCAGAAGAAAGGGGCTTAAATCCTCTCTCCCACCCCTTGCTAAATTGTTAGTTAATTCTGTGTTAAGTTCACTTACTATCTCTATCTTCAGATTTTTCATCTGAAAAATAATAATAATGTAAGATAATTTTTTGTAAGGCTCAAATAGTCTGATATAGTCTAAGTCAGCTATTATTGAAAATGAGGAAGAGAAAAGCAATTGATAATTAAAACAAAATTCTCTCAACATAAGAGGTAGTGAAATTAAGAGCAGAGGTAAAGGAGTTGCTCTTGACAAGAAAAGGGATTACTTCTTTCTGGGACACTAGGATTAGGGAGGACCTGACTGACTACAGAGCTCACTGTATAAGTGAGGCAGGTAGAAATGCAGACAAGAGGAGATGAGAGAGCTCACCATGACTGACTTCAGTTATTTCAAGAAACTAAGATATACCCTCTGCTAAGAGAAAGGTTTGTGAAGATAGTGTGAGGGACTTGAGAAAAAAGGAGAAGTTTTGGAATGGATGCTGTGGAGAACTTTAAAGTCAAATAGAAAAGGGAGAAATTACAAGATGATAGATTTAGAGTGGAAGGGATGTTGGAGGTCATAAAATACAACGACCTCATTTTCAGAGGATAAAACTGGGCCACAGAAATGATTTGTTCAGGGAAACACAGCTAGTAAGTGGATAAGGCAGGACAGAACCCAGATTTTCCTGATTCCAGATTACCATATAGTAATGAGGAACCCATTGACATAAAATGAAAATCCGTTTTGTCTTCATTCCTCTATGAAATCTTCCAGCAGTATTCAGCAGTATATTATAGGGTATGACTCCAAGTGAGTGATGGGAAGGGCAGGCATTTAGTACAAAGCTGAAGTTTCAAAATGTAATATTTCACATATGAATGTGATTCACTCCCCTATCCCTTTAACCTATGTGTACAATCCGAGTCAAGTGCTTATGAGTTATTTTCTACAGGTGTTGAACAACCCATTGTTGGAGGAGCAGGATTAGACAATGTAAAGACACTCTTTTAGTGATTAAAGAATTTGTATTCTCTATTAATACAATAATTCAATAATAATCATCAATTCAGTGCTTCTTATTTTTCTTCTGCTGGACTGAAGTACTCTCTACTGAGAGACTGATGGCTAGGCAGGAATGGGAATGTTGTGCTTACTGCTTCCTTGGAATTAAGAGGAAAAACATTGTTTTTCTTTAGAAGTCACTGACAGAGGCACCAGTCCCAGAGAGAAGAGGAAAAAGCTTTGATTGAAGTACATTTATCAAATTAACAATTAAAATATATGACCTCCCCAAGGAATAGATGCTGCATAAGAATGTGCCCAAATAACCTTTTGTTTCTCTTCTGTTTTAATCTTCTACACTTTGCAAGTATTTCATGTGTAACAGGTATTTATGGTAGAAGAAAAGTTCTCACAGATATTCATGGATAAAAACGCATCTTATTAATAGCTATGGTAGTAAGGACTGCTTTCATCCATTTTGTTGTTGGGAAAAATATTTCTCATTGAGAAATGAGAAAATTGAGAAAATTATAAATTATTATTTGTTATTGAAAGAAGTATTAAGAGTCAAACTCAAAATGGAATTAGGCAGTTTAGGAGGAGTTTGATAGTGAGTAGAAATGTGGGGAGGGCAGTGGTTAGAAGAAATCCTATGAGCACATGCAATTAAAACTTGCCTTTTTCACTGTGACAAGAGGACGCCATAACTCATGGCTATCCCGGGATTCTACTGACATTGAGACAGTTAGAAGAGCAAGAAGTAATTTCTCCACAGATTGGAAGGATGCTTTGTGGTACCCTCATAGGAAGAAAAGGATGGTTAGCAAAAAAGGAGGAAAGACACGGATTGATCACTTTTGGAGGGAATGCCTCCATGCCTGAAATTCCAGAGCACTTATGGCGTTAGTATTCTTTTTTTGTATGTTTTGGTGTCAAAGTTAGTTTTTAATTGTGATGGGCATAAACATTTTTTCTTCCTGTAACTAATTTCCTGGTTAGCCACATTCCACATGGAATATGATTCTACATGGAATCATGTTTCTTCTATTAAACCTAATATTTCTGATTGGCAAAGTTTAGGCAGCAAAATGTTGGTTATTAGTGTCGCTACTTATTCCTTTGCTGAAAACCATCCTATAAATTTGATGTTGGGGAAATGCATTCCATTTTACATAATTATACCATTGGAATTTACCACTTCTACTTGTTAGAAGTATAATGTGGCTGCTTAGCACAAATGAGTTATTTTCTGCAGGTGAACAACCCATTGTTGGAGGAGCAGGATTAGACAATGTAAAGAAAGAAGGAAGTTGCAAACTCCTTCAGTATCTCTGCCAAGAAAACCCTAAATGGGATCATGAAGAATCAGACATGACTCTAATGATGGAACAACTTCCCTCATTAGACTTTCAGCTCTTGAAAGCAGAACCTTTTAAATGTGTTAGCACAGGTCCTGTCACATAATACATGCTTTATAAATATGATGATCAGTGATTAGTTTACCTTTGCTTATTCATATCCACCCATAAATCTGTATATAGTTGTGGGAGAGTAAATGACAGACATTTGGAGTGCTGTATTGCAACAATTATTCTTTGACAACTTTATAAATTCTCCTTTCTAAAAAACAGCTCATATCTAATGTCTGATTGAGATGTAAAACATGGGAGGGATTTCCAGCATGACATTACAATACACCCTAAATCTTTCAGGTTATTCATACAATCCTGAAAGGAATGATGACTTATGGTATCCTCTGGATATCCCAGTCTGTGAGTATGAGTGCCCTTTTGCAGGAGGAACTCAAAAAGAATGAATTAAACTGATATTTTTCAACTTGTACCTTGAAAATTCATAACAAGCCAATTCATCAACAGGCACTTATCAATTCCCTAACAAGTCATACACAATTTTAGGCCATAGAAAGGAAAAGATATTAAATAGTCCATATTTGTGAAGAACTTACATTCTATTAGGGAAATGACTTATACACATTTAAATATATTCAAACTATATGAAAATGAACAGAAAGCATTTTTCTCTATTTCTTCTTTTTGGGGGGTGAGGGGTGATAAATCCTAGAAAATGATACAGTAGGTACATGCAGGAAAAACCTCAATTAGGAGATGATGTTTTAGCTGAGCCTTGAAAGAAGCTAAAGACTCTAAAGTGCAGGTCAGGAGAAGATGGATTCTAGGAATAAGAGGATCCAGTGCAATATACGAAGACAAGATACACCATCATAACAAACAGGCCAGTCTGACTATATTGTAGACTTATAAAAGTTGAATAATGCCTACATATCATGGAGAGTGAAAGCCAAGTTATAGATGATTGTGTACTTGATCCTAGAGGTAATAAAGAACCAATGGAGTTTGTTGAGAAGGAAAGGGAATTGATCACATCTGTTCATGAGAGACATAATTTAGCAGCTATGTAAAGAGAGTATTACAGAGGGGAAAAATCTTTAGGTGACAGGTATATATTGGATATTATAATAATTCAGGCAAGAAATCTAGTCATGTAATCTTAGGTGGTATATCTATATATTGTTGCTATGGATAGATTATTGATATGGATAGAAATATATAGATGCATGGATTATATTGAGAGAGATATAGTTATATGGATATAGATATAGACATATGACATATAGATAGACATAGACATATAGACATACAAATGTTGATATGTAAATATAAATATATAGTATAGATATATCTGTGGGTAGAAATGTTATGGAAATAAATTCCATATATAATCCACAGTATATGATTGAAGTTAGAGATTAGGAAGATTTTTTATCAAGACCATATTTGCCATGATTATGACACTGATACAAAACATGGTATTTATTATTTAAACTATTCAGAGTAATATGCTTCCAAAAGTATTCAGATGTTTAACTGACTGACAATTTTAAGTGATCCCCTCTAGAGAAGTTATAAAATATGTTATATTATATATTAATTTTTAATAAGTCAAAAATGGTGTTGTAATGCTTTATCCAAGATAATTTCTTTATCTGGATCATACTCCAACATTCTTTGAACTGGATTAAATAAATTCTCATGTTTTACAACAGGAAAAAAAAAAGTTCCTTTAATGGTTTGCAGTATTTCCTAATATGTTTACTATTCAATTGATTATAGTGACAATAGTTTTGTTTTCTTGCTTTCTGCATCAATTATGTTGCCATAGGTCTTAATATCTTTTCCATCATTGCTAAGTAGTCTTTACTAATTATGTGATCAAAATACTGTGACACCAAGATAATATTCCACAGGGCTGAGATCATTCTATGCTAAAATGACTTCTGGAGCTCTGTAGGGTCATGTAGGTAATAAAGTGTTATCATGCCCATCAATAATTATTCATAATAAAACTGTTTAAATGCTCCCATCCTTGGATTTCTGGACAAGTAGCTTCTTGGTATCTATCAAAATGAAACATGCATTATCCATGTGACAATCAATACATTCTACTACCTTGCCAAATGATCCTTCAGCCAAAGTAGCAACAATTTCATATCTTACACTTCCACTTTGACAGATCAGGAGACCCTCTTCATAATTTTCTATATTCCTGACTCCAAATGTGCTTAATGTCTTGAACATTGTCTATTATGCTTCCTTTTTGGTCAATTTCTGCTCCAGTCTGAAGATTTACTGCAGTAGTTGTGATTAATTGCGTTCATAGATTGATTCTATGATGTCTGCGATCCTATCCTTCACAGCAGTGATTTCCATATCAACATATCTCCACTCAACGATAATCTGTCTCATTTAATTATCTTTTTTCCAAATAATGACAATCTGCTTCTTAAAATTGTAAATGTAATTTATAGTACCTGTTCTCTTATATACTACAGTGGGTTTTTTTCCTTGTATTTGTGACTACTATTGTAACTCTCCTGACCCCAGCTTTCTATACTATCACAATCAGGAAAATTAGTTTCTTTTCAATGAGGCAACTGGGTCCTTCCAATATGGTCACTGCCTCAGGTGTCATGGAGGTCAAAGAGCTGTATCATTTCTCAGAAGCCAAGAATTTGTGTTCAAATTTGGTCTCTGAAACTTAGCACCTGAGAGATCTTGATTAAGTTGCATCCCTTCTGTTCCCCATAACTAGAATGCTCTCTCTCCTCATTTCTACTTCCTGGCTTTCCTAAGTTCCAACTTAAATTCCATTTTCCACAGAAGTCTTTCTCAACATCTCTTAATTCTAGTGCTTCCCCTTTCAATTATTGTCTATTTTCTATATATTTTATCCTTTATTATTGTCTAATTTTATTTATGTATTTTTATCCTTTGTTATTGCCTATTTATACATTTTTGATCCCCATTAGATGGTGCTCCTTAAATGTAGGAACCATCATTTGTTCTTTTTATGTCTTCATCACTTAGTACAATGCCTAATTCATAAATATTGCTTGCACCCTAAGATTTGATATAACTTGTTCATGAAAATAAACTTATGGTTTATAGTATTCACTTTGATTCCCAAGATCTACTTTTCTAGGCCAATAGTCTCCAAAATTTGATTATACTGACCTTTCAGTTTCAAAAAAAGAATGAGCATGTACTCTCAAATGGGTGGCAGAAGTGGGAATGTTAGGACCACCTCTGCTGTTATAATTGCCCAGCTTACAGTTGGACCCCAAAAGGCCAATCTGTAGTATAGTAGTAGACAAGGTGAAACCTTTTGCCATACCAAATAGAAGCAAAAAATGCTGGTTTATAATGGGTGAATAATAGTTGCAGGTTTAGGACAGATACATCCCAGAATTTTCTGTCCTAGGAAAAGCAGAATACATTTTATCCTCCTTCTCTCTAATTCATTGAACATGAGTACTTCTGGTCAAATTTATTCAGTGGTAGATGGCTGGCTCTTGGCTTTTAAAAAACCTTTTGGGAGACAGGATTGGCAACTACCCACAACCTTCCATGCTAATATTTTATCATACCAATAAAGAAATATTCATATTTGGAAAGCATCAAAATTATACAAATCCTTTAAATTCCCAATTTTAACATAACCTATCATTTCTATTCAAGTACAGAAATGAATTTACCTAATTGATCGATTTGCTTCTGCTATATTTGCCACCTTGCACATAAAATTGTAAATGTCCACTGGGGAAATGTTCCATTTAAAAATCTGGCTCTTAGTATCTCTACTCCATCATTTTCTAAGAATCCAATGCTGGAAAGATTTTTCCTTTTGAGAGCAATGTCAGAATTTGCGCACACAATAGTCCTGTTTCTGCTGATAAAAGGGAGAATAATCCAGACCTTTACCACCCTTCCTTAGAGAGGCATTATCTCTTCCAAAACAGCAGTAGTTAAGCTGGAAGCAATGGATCTTTCAGTGTGTAATTCTTGAAGGCAGTGAATATATTTTGAATTTTCCAAAGACTTCCCCAACTGTTGTAGTGCAAGTTGTTCACCTAGAAAAAGCTGGAATAACTGATGAATATCCATGAATGCAGTTCTTGAACCTAAAGAAATTTTATAAATCTTCATGTTTTATCTTATTCAGCCTAAAATTGATTGACATATAATCATCTAGATTCTTCCAATCCCAATAATGGGTCATTTGAAAGACCTTCAGCTCCTTTCATCTACTTGACTATAAACTGTATATCCCCTAACATAACTGGACCATCTGGTTGTCAAGTTGTTGTTTGGATAATATTGAGCATTTGGGAGCAATTATATTTGTGACTCATCTTTTGTTCCTCAAGGCCAAAAAAAAGATGAGATTGCAGAAGGTAGAGATCCATCTACTTCCAAGTAATCAAAAAGTTCTTCTTAGAATTTTATATTTAAATGGTTATATCAATAGATGTTACATTATCACTATTATTATTGTTGTTATTATTATTAATACTATTGTATCAATCATGATGTAGCTCAGTAGCTCAGTGAATAAAATGTTGGACCTTAGAGTCAGGAAAATTTAAGTTCACATTCAGTCTCTGAAACTTGCTGGCAATTCACTTATTTACCTGTTTTTTTCTCTTAATATCCTTTAGAAGAAAATGGCAAGTCACTCCAGTATTTTTACCAAGAAAACCCCATAGACAATATGGGTATGCAAATGTACAGGGAATAAAGGAAAGTCAAAAACAAGTGAATTACTAAATAGCAATAACAAATCCTCTAGTTAGCTTAAAATGGGTGCATCTGTATATCCATTGCTAGAACTTCTAGATTACTGGACTGGGATACCATCAACTACCTGAAGTTATTAAGGATTATTTTATACCTTGTTACTGATGCTTCAGGCATTTGCAAAAACTGATACAGAAAAATTAATGCAAGTAATGTGTTAAATACTAACTAAATCAATTCTACCTAATTTTTTTACAATGATTAAGGAAGAGCATAATTCTTATCAAAATGAATTTCGTTGCCTTTTCCTTTGCTTTAATAAATAGACAATTCTAAAAGAGATATTCTAACTCTATTCACTTTGGAACCAGTACTTCAGTTTGAATTAGGGTTATCAGATCTATTCTGTCTTTGGACAGTTGGAAACATTTAATGTAGGACATGTATGTAGGGCACACATGCTGGGATTAATGAGTAATGTTAACAGGAAAAAAGTGAACAATGGGCAAAATCTAAAGGGATTTCATATCTTATTCCCATATCCAATATTTAATGGAGTGAAAATATTGTCACTTTTTTATATGTGTGATCGAATCTTAGCTTATTCTCCTTTATAGCATCTAAACCCCCCTGCAACCCACAAAAAGGGATGGGAATCTTATATAGCATCTTGCCAACCACTGAAGATCTCTTGGTGGAGCGGAAGAAATGTCTGTCTCTAACTTTTCCTTTCATTTCTATTCAAGTACAGAAATGAATTTACTTAATTGATCAATTTGCTTCTGCTATATTTGCCACTTTCCTTCCTTCCTCCTTCCCTTTCCTTCCTTCCTCCCTTCCAACAGTTTTCCACCCAGTTTTTGCTTGAAGTTCTCTAGCAAGTAGAAAACCATTATCCCCAAACATTGACTTTATAAATCTGTGCACGTATGTACATTAGTGTGCATCTGTGTCTGTAACTTTTTCATCAAATCAGTCAAGAAGCCCAGAACAGGGATAACTGTGCATCAAAGGCAAAAGCAATAATCCGTGCCCTTCAGGAGTTTACATTCAAATGGATAAGTTATCATTTACATACTACAATACACATAGGTCTAACTTGGTAATTACATTGGTAGAAGAAATTGCCAGGTTTTTAAAAAAGTCCTATTAATGCAGGTCAGCATTTTCTCTGATTCTTATATTGCCAGAAATTTTCCTAGAGCATTAAGGGGTAAGTGATTTTCCAAGTTCACATGGTCAGTATGAGGCAGAAGACATGATCTTTGAGGAGGGCTCTCTATATACTAAGAGCTGCCTCATATACTTTTGAGTATTTATATACATATATATATATAAATATATATATATATAAATTATATATATATATATATGTATGTATGTGTGTGTGTGTATATATATATATATATATGTAAAAACATATGCCCAAATTCTAACTCCCCACATTATCTTATATTCTTTTTGTATGTGTATATAATTCTATAGGGTATATATTATATATATATATCTTATACATATACACAATGTATATAGATTTATCCATATGCACATATTTCTTCTGTGCACAATATGTATACATGCTATAAATATATAATGAACAAAAGGAATATGAGGTAGAATGGGAAGGGAGAATTTGGACATGTAGGTGTGTAAATTCACAAAGAGCAGTTGATTCAGTATTTACTACCTGACAACTCCAGGAAAAATGTCAGGAGCAGAACAGAGGCCTGTATCCAAAATTTGTACATCTAACCAAGGCCTTTGATACTGTCAGTTGTGAGGGCTTAGGGAAAATTATGTCAAACTGTGGTTACCCAGAGAAGCTTATCGGAATAGCACACCAGATGATGGCTTGCTTTCCTGGGTTTGGGACAATGCACAGTGCTTCCCTGTCACCAAAGGAGCAAAATAAGAGTCTGTGCTTGCTCCCATGCTTTTTAGCATGATGTTTTCAGCCATGCTGTCCAAACCTTCGATGAGAACAAAAATGGAATCAGAGTCAGCTATTGTACTGATGGTAAATTCTTCACTTCGAAAAGGTACAAGCCAAAGCTACAGTAGAAGGCGTGTCGGTGAATGGTTTTCTGTTTGCAGATGATGGTGCACTCAGAGCAGCTTTTAAATCTGAGAAGCAACGAAGAAAGCATCAGCTTTCTGTTGCTTGTGCTAATTTTTGGCCTAATAATTAAAACCAAGAAAACACAGGACCTCCATCAGTGAGCCCCACATTATCCATATGTGGAACCATTAGTTACAGCCAATGGAGAAGTTCTGAATGCAGTGGGTACATTCTCACCTTGACAGTATGCTTCCTGGGGATGTCCACACAGAGCTAGCTCAGGGTTTGGGAGGCTCCGAAGGAAGGAGACTGACTACCACTGGAGGTCTACAGAGCCGATGTGCCGACTTCATGGTTCTATGACTGTGAAATCTGCCAGTGCCATGCTAGCAAACTGAACCGCTTCTGTTTAAATTGTCTTGGGCAGGTTCTGAAGATCATTTGGTAGAATGAGATACCAGACACTGATTTCTTTTTTTGAAGTAAACTGGCAAGCCAGAGCAAAACTCCATTGCACATTGTTCAAATGGTAAATGTTCGCTTGCCAAAAAAGATTATTTTATGGAGAACTCACACATGGCAGGCAGTCACAAAGTGGTCAGAAAAACTGATACAAGGACACTCTTAAGGGCTCTCTTAGAACTTTAGAATTGATTGCATGACATGGGAGATTCTGGCACAGGACCACCCAGCATGGCGCCCCCTCATCAGAGAAGGGGCTGTGCTCCATGAGCAAAGTAGAATTAAATTTGCTCAGAAGAAATGCAAGATGCAAAGAGTTAGAAAAATCACCCCAAATATTCCTATTTGTGTACAGTAACCTGTGGCAGAGTATTCTGAGTTTGTATTGGTCTGATCATCCACATTGCAGTAATATCATTCTAAATGAAAGACAACAACCAGCCAACTGACCAAATACACAGATGCATTCTCTCTCCATCTACCCATCCATCCATCCATCCATCCACACACACATATATATGCATATAAACAATTATACATATGTGTGTATATGTATATGTATTTGTTGATTGAAAAATGAACTTGAAGAGAAATACATAATTCATATACCTCTTCTTCAATTTTTCTTAATCTGTTCAGCATGTATATAAATATGTGTTTATATATCTATATATATATTTATGTGTTGATGATGTATGTGTGTATCTATATCTTCTTCATTTAAAACATCATACAAGATGGAATGGAAATCCACCATCCCGCCCTACTTCCTTTTCCTTTTTGTGATTTTTTGTGTGCATACATTATATATTTAGATTGACATATATATGTGTTTATATATATATATATATATATATATGAATGTATATGTGTATGTGCTATGTCTTTTTCTTTTGTTAAATTACTTTTTTCCAATAAACAAAATGCCTTGCTTTCCATTGTTCCATTTTCATTCCATTCCCAATAATAAATTAAAAACAGAAAAATCTTTTGTAAACATATATAGGCCAGTGACAATGACATTTATCATGTCAAAAAAAAAACACAAACAAAAAAGTTGCCCCAGTTTGCACTCTAACCTCTCTATAAGTAGAATATTTTACTCTGATTCTTTTAGAATTTTGTTAGTAATGGTCCATAAGTTTTTCAAAATTTTACTTTTTTGCCAAATTGTTCTTGTTGTATAATTTTTTTTTTCTTCAGCAACTCATTTGACCCTCTTTCAGTTTATACAAATCTTCCTGGGCTTCTTGAGCCATCATCTTCAATTCTTTTAACAGTGGTTTTCCATCAGGCAGCAGCAACTAGGTAGTGTAGTAGGCAAAGTGCCAGTCCTAGAATCAGGAAGATTCGAGTTCAAATCCTACCTCAAACACATACTAGCTGTGTGACCCTGGACAAGTCACTTTTCCCTGTTTGTCTCAGTTTCCTCATCTGTAAAATGAACTGGAGAAGAAAATGGAAAACCACTCTAGTATTTTTGTCAAAAAATCCAAACAGTGTCAAAAAGAGTCAGACATGATGAAACAACTGAAGAACACATTCATATACCACAGTTTATTCAGCTATTACTCAACTGATGATTATCTCCTTAGTTTACAATATTTTCAACTGCAAAGTTGCTATATTTTTTCTCTGTTTAAAAAAATTTCTCTTTGTGGTATCTAATAGTGGGATTGTTAGAACAAAGAATATGAACAAATATGACCATTTACCTTCTGGTTAACAACTCATTTTTTTCATTAGTTCATTCTCTCATACATTTGTTTATTTATTTATATATCAGTTTTCCTGAAAATCCCTGGTCTTCATAGTGCATAAGATCAAGCCATTTTTCTGGTTCTTGGATCTCTATTGTCCTTCTGCACTTAATTCCTAGTCCTCTGTTAGCTGCTTTCCAGGTACACTGGAATTCCCTGCATGGTGCCGTCTGGATGTGTTCCCATCCCTCCTATCAGTAGACCTATCTGTCTTATCTCCCATGATGATAGATGCTTTAAAAATATGACTTGCCATCCATGGTTTTTTTCTTTGGATTTTTTTGGTTAGGACTTGATTTAGGGTATTTTCTAGATGTTTACAGAGGAATTACAGTGGAGAGTTGGATTGTTCTTCTCCCTACTGCTCTGCCATCTGCTTTGCTTGAGTTATGACTTGAAAGGAATTCTTAAAGATGGATGGAAAAGAGAAGAGTATTCCAGACATAGGACATTGCCAGTGTGAATACGCTATGATAAGAGATACAGCATGGTATTTTTGCAGACCAACAATAGACTAGAATAGGTGAATTAGACAATAGAAATTTATTCTCAGTTTTTAAACATAGAATCAAGCCAATTTTATTCCTGCTGATGATGGAGTAGGCTACTGTTATTACAATTGGGTAAATAACATGCAGATAGTAATTGTAAAAACAAAACAAAATATTGCAGGAATCATTCAAGACAGGAAAATATGAAATTTTCTCTGTGATCCCAAGTCACCCAAGATTATAGATCTTACTATTTTCAAATATTTGTCAAAAATCAACCCAGAGAATGAGAAGCCATCAAATTTATGATGTTTGCCTTATATCAAGCCTTACTTTTTCTCTGTGCAATTCTGCTCCAGAACCCTTTGTTTTTATCCCTGGGGGTAACTAAAATTAATTTATTTCCACTTTTCCTAATAGCTCTTCAAATATCTGAAAAATACTTGTTTTCTTCTCCAGGTGAACTAAATAGCTACCTTGCAACCAGCTAAACTGATAACGTGATCTCAAGGTCTACTTTCTCCATTCCTGACTGTCTGCTTTTGAATTCTCCTTAATTTATCAGAATCCTTCCTAAAATATGGCATGGTACATTTCCTTTTTTGATGCTTTTGAATGGCTACATTTTTCAGCTGAAAGATAATAAATGCTAAAGGATTTCCTGGGGCATCCAAAATGCTTCTGAAATGCAAACTAGGGACTGACTCACCTGCTGTTAAATGGACAAAAAGTCTATGCCTCCTGCCTTCAAGGGTTTCTAAAAACTGTTTATTACTTTGGGGGGGTCTCCTGCAATAACACATGTTTAGTTGATGTGGAAGCTCAGTCAGATGATCTTAGAGCTAGAGTTTACATGAATCTTAGATACCAATCACTGAAACCTCTCTTATTTTTTTAAGTATCCTTTTTTATATTTTATTTCATTTTATAATAACTTTATATTGACAGAATCCATGCCAGGGTAATTAACCTCTCTTATTTTTACATGTAAGGAAATTGGGACAAGGGAGCTTAAGAGATGGGTCCAAAATTATTAAGTGCTCTCCCAGGTAGGGTTCTTTGCCTGAGATAATAATTGTAAACTGCTTAGAATAATACTTATCACGTACTGTGATGTGTGCTAATGCTTATTCCCTTCCCTCCCTCTTCCTTCTGATTTTATACTATTATTTTATTGGGGTAAATGTGTCACGCACCCACTCCCACTTTAAATTCATGGATTACAACTTTAAATTTACCAACTTTGGCTTCAACATAAGGTAAGATTAGAGGCAAAAATATATATATTGCTGCTTTCCAGCTAATGGAGTTCCAGGGAGAGAAGAAAAAATAGTAGTGTTTTCATATGCCTTCAGTAAAAGGAAAGAAGCTCCCTGCCAAACTTTGGCCATGTTTTGGCTCTATGTGAGCACAGAAGGTGACCAGGGGTTTCAGTGCTTTGTGAATTTTTGCAAATTGGATTTTCTCAAAATGTTTCACATCTCTGGAGAGTGTCTAGGGGGCTCCCATCAGTTGGATTCTGAGCCAGTCAGATGAAGGGAGGTCTAGGGACAAAGCTAGACTTCTGATCTATATTGGAAAGACATTTTATGGCAGAATTCTCAGGAAATATGTTCTCAGTGTGACAGTGTCAAAAATGGATCTCTATTCAAGGATCTTTTCAGGTTGTCTCTCATAGTACTCTTTCTGAGCACAAAGTAAAATAGCCCTCATTTTGGATACTATTACAACAGTTGTGTCAGATAACTTTGTGTGTGTGCTTTCCCTCATTAGAACCCAACTCTTAGAAAGTTTTGAGAGAGCCTAATTAAATTAGATTGGGAAATACCAATATTTTTAAGGGTTGTTGATGAGTTTTGGTGGTAGAGCATTGGGAATAAGATGGGATTTGTGTTTTGTTTTGTTTTTTTTGTTTGCAAGTCAGGTCTTCATAAGTTTTCTCTGTTTGGACTCTATTAAATGAACATCTTTTCCCTGGTATCACATTCAGAGTCATTTGTGCAACATGGACCAATTAGTATCTTAGAAATGATGCAAATATACACTACCTGGGGCAATTCAACAAGAGTGTTAAAGCATATAGCTAGCTTTTAATGTTGCTGTTTGTGAATCATTTGTCTTCATTTTGTAGCCACCTTTTTGGAAGGTATACTGGGGTGTCTGTTTAAGATAACACTTCATATATTTTTTCTTTTATTAAGATTAATCATAAACTCAGACAACTCAAGGATGATTATTCCTATTCCTCAAGTCTTCCACTGTCTCTGGAAACATAGAATCATTTTGCTTATTTGTATGTTTGTGCTCCCATGCCTTCCTTGTCAGTAACTTTTTCTAGTCTTCTGCTGAAGAAAGATTGAGCAGTTTCTTGTGAATATAATTCAAGGATGGGTAGACTCATTCAGTAAATAGTCAAGTACTTCCTTGAGTATGTTCAAGTGAATGAACGTGGATCTCATAAACACAATTGGGCTCAAGTCATGATTTCCAGACTTAGGAGCACTGAGACCATCTGCAAAGCAAATACTATCACTCTTCATTTCTTCATTCATAAAATAAGAATACGATTTTCACCACCTCCCTCACAAGACTCCATGATGAAATCTTGTTTATCCTCTGCTCAAGTCATCAATTTTCCTAATCAGAAGATTTAACTATAGGACCTTGCCCCATTCAAAAAGATGTTCTATTATCTCCAGGATCAAATATAAAATATTCTGTTTATCTTACAAATCCCATAGGAATGAATCCCCTTCTAATTTTTCTAACCTTCTTATTCCTTACTTCTCTCCCCTTGCCATGTCCTCTATAATCCAGTGACATTGTACTCCTTGCTGTTCCTCTAGCAAAACGCTCTATCTCTGGTCCCTGATCATTTTTAATGGCTGTTCTATGTCTGAAATGCCTTCCATTCTTACCCCTTTCTCCTGGCTTTTTACTCTTTAAGTCTCAGATAAAATCGCACTTTCTGTAAGAAACCTTTCCCAGTCTTCCTTAATATTAGTACCTTCTTCTTGATAATACCCCCAATTTATCCTGCATATATTTTGTTTTTGCATAGTCATTTGTGTCTCACACTACCCATTTCCTGTTCTTTAGACTGTGAGATGCTGAAAAGTAAAATCCAAGGTTTTTGTCTTTCTTTTGTCCCCAGTCACTGTAGCTAGTAGGATACGCACTTAACAAATGGTAATAGTAGCAATGCATGATGATCAACTTGGAGAGATTTAGCTATTTTCAGCAATACAATCATCTAAGATGCTTCTAAAAGGTCTATGGTGGAAAATATCACCCACATCCAGAGAAAGAACTATGGAATCTGAATGCAGATCAAAGCATACAATTTTCACGTTTTGGTTGTTTTTCTTTTTCATGCTTTATCTCTTTTGTTCTTATTCTTCTTTTACAGCAGGACTACTATGAAAAATGTTTAATATGATTGAACATGTTTAAGCTATATCAGATTGCTTGCTGTCTTGTTGGATGTAAGAGGAGGGAGATAAAATTGTAACATAAAATTAATGTTGAAAACTATCTTTATACTAATCAGAAAAATAAAATTAGAAAAAAATAGAAAAAATAAGTGGAAAATGTGACTTAAAGAGCTAAGTAATAGTATTGTTGTGGCTGTGTGAAAAAGTAATAGATGATATGATCTAGTATATGGTGTGCTTATAAGATTTTGGAAGTACTTCATGTACATTTCTATATTCCATGAAGTCAGGGGTCCTTATCTTTCCCCTATTCTCACTAACAAGTTAGTTTCCCAGAGTACACATAACTATAAACTCTGGAGTTCCATCTCCTAGTGCTTATTCTCATCAGCAAGTTGGTTTTGAGAATATGAAAACATGCTATATTTGTCTACCACCTTAAGCTTCAATTTCCTTGGCTATGGAAAAAAAAAAAAAAGATCCACACTTAGAGTCTCTACCTTACAAGGATATTGTTAAGCTCAAAAAAAAAAAGATACCAAAAGTAATACACTATTCAATCCTAAAATAGTAGAAGTAAAAGAGTTTTCATATTGTTATTTTAAAAATCTATTTTATTTTTTATTCACAAAACAAAGCAAATATTTCCACAACACAGTACAATTAAAATGGCTTTGTTAATGATAAAAATAATAATTGTAACATATTCAAAAAATAAATGAAACATAGTCCCTGCCTTCAAGAGATTTACATTTAAGTTAGGGAGCTGGTACATGAGCATTTTTTTTTAAGTCTATACAAGATAGTCTATGTTAAGTATAAAATCAGTAGGGATTAATTAGTTACAAGATAGTCTATGTTAAGTGTAAAATCAGTAGGGATTAATTAGTTACTCTGAATTAGGAATTCAGAGAAGTGAAAATCCATTTTGAACTATGTAGTAGGAGAGGAGGGAATATTATATGGAGAAGGTGATTTGAGTCTTGAAAAAAGAGTAGGATTCAGTTGTGAAGTGGACTGTGACTTATGAAAATCTGGGTAAAAATCCCATATCTCACCTCTGTTTTCCCAGGAAAATCAAGATATGGAAGTGCATATTTAGTAAGATAGGTTATGATTTTAGTTAGTAAGGTTATTTCATGATATTGACCAAATCCTTTTTGCTTTGGGTATATGCAAATGTAGCTGGGTGAGGGAGATGAGGAGTGGAGAGATTCTAAATTTCACAAAGTGTCTTCTGGAGAAGATTAGCCATAATTTGTTAAATTTGTATTTGATCAGCCACTGTGTTAAGTGCTGAAGATAAAAAGAAAGGAATTGAAGACCTCAAGGATTTATATTGAGTCTTATATTCTGGGAGTTTTGTAATTCTACTGAATCACCACACTAGACTATTATCCATGACCCCAGTCTTTTTTCAAGTCAAACACATCTTTAAAAAAAATGCTTTTGTTTGTTTCTTTTTAATTCCCTAGACTGGACATGAAAAATTCTGCCTTCATGTTTTTGGTTATGATTCCTTCAGTCTAGAAAACTTCCTATTTGTACTTGACTATTTTGCTTCCTCAAAACTCACTTAAAAACTTTTTTTTTTTTCTCTCATAGTTTTTGACCTCCTATGTATTATTCCATTGTCTGTTCCTGTAGCTTTATTTTTCCTTACAGGACTGGCCATAAATGAAGCTGGAATCTAAAATCCCAATCTTCTCAACTCAAATCCATTGTTGTTCTCATGACAACATAGTGTTTTATTTTGCGTATGGACACTCATACTTCAGGGAACTCTTTTTGGTGAAGCAATTCTTTCACAAAGGAAATCAAAGAATCTTGACACATCCACTTATTACCTTTTTGGTGTATAGTCTCTATTCAGTCATGTCTAACTCTTCATGACTCCATTTGGGTTTCTCATGGGAAAGATACTAGAGTATTTCCTTTTCCAGCTTATTTTATATATGAGTAAACTGAGGCAAATAGGGTTAAATGTTCTTGGCCATATAGCTAGTAAATGTCTGAAGCCAGATTTAAATTCATGAAGATGAATCTTCTTGATCCCAAGTTCCATCAGTCTGTCTACTCTGCCAGTAGCTGCCCATTATTATCGTCTATAAAATTTTAAATTCAAAATGTATTTTAAAATCTCATCTATTCCAAACCTTTCCTTAAGATAAAACTTAACTTTATATTTTTTCATGATTTAAGAATGATTAAAGTTAAGTTTTATTTCCTACATATTATTGTCCCAACCTACATAATTTTCCAATAGCATAAATAATCTACTGTACAGTTAGGAAAAACAAGCATTTATTAAGTATTTATTATATATTAGAAATGAATGGGATGAGTCTGGTTGCCTGAGACACAGATTAGGTCATCAGAATAGTTTGTACTTGTGCTGTACTGTGACAGTCTGCTTATCATTCTGCTTATGATTATGACAAAATCATGTCCACTATAATTTGTTTCTCCTAATATAGAATTGTCATAATTATTTAATAACATTTGTTAAAATATGACTTTTATATTTTTGGGAATGTCCTTATTTCATTTAAAATGCATAGAAGAGTTCTATATAAGATGTGTAAGGTATAAAAATGAGATAAAACATTCTTTATGATATCTTTGAATGTATCTTCTTATTAAAGGTTGGGAATCATATAGGTCAGTCAGCAATTTTATTCCCTCTGATACCTTCATGCTTCTTCTATATGGACTCAATAATATGGGAGAGCGGAAAATGAGTTATATTTGAGAAACTTGACAAAACTGCAACTAGTATCATGCAGGTGTTAAACAAGTAGCTCTCATATGTAAGATCTTCATATGTAATATAGGTTTCAGATATTTAAAAAAAGACATAGGGAATCTTTACTTTAGGGTAGATTGTTGTCATGCATAGAGATCCAAGTTGGCAGATCAGGGTATTCAGCCTAAACAGAAAGTCTTAAATCTAAAGGAAACAGTGATGTTATTATTAGATATATCTCCTTGTTATTCTTTTTTTTCTTTTTCTAATTTTATTTTAAACTTAACTATAAAATAATAGTAAAAATATTGTCATGTATACAATAAAGCTTGAGAGGATTCAAAATATATAAAAATAAATTCCTATTTCAAGAAGTCAGTATAATAAACACTATATATTGTGTTTAAAGTTATTCCTCTTTTTATTTTCTTACTTGTAAGTTTTCTTTTGTTCTCTGTGGTGCGGTTTTTATTTTATTTTTTTCTCCTTGCTCCCTCACCCCGTAGCAAGAAACTACATTTACGTGTGGATAACACACACACGTATGTACACATGTACACAATGATACATCTATTTGTGTGATATATATGTATGCATATTTATATAGTTTTATACATACATATATATACATATAGAGATATCCATAATCATATAAATATATATGTAAGACTGTACCTTGCTGATTTCTACTTGTCCTCTATGTCTCTCAAGGTAAGTAGCATCTAAGTCTTAAGTAGCATCCAATGTTTATTGTATTTAATGGTATATGTGGAATTTTCCCTTTAGTTCTGCTATTTTTGTCCCAAGTATCTGAAGGCCTTTCAATTCATTTTTTTTTTTGGAGATTTTATTTAGCTTTGTTGGATAAGTTATTCTTGGTCATAACTCCAGTTCTTTTGCTCTGTGAAATGTTATTCTAACATTTACCATTCTTTAATAGGTGCTAAGTTTTGTGTGATCCTTCGTGCTGTTCCACAATATTTAAATTGTTTCTCTTTTGTTGCTTCCCATATTTTCTCCTTAACTTGGGAGCTTTGAAATTTCCTTGTGATATTTCTGTAAGTATTCATCTTGGGATCTCTTTCAGGTGGTTATTGTTGAGAGTCAAAAAGAGAACCCAAAAGATTAGGATCATAGATCAGTGTTACAAGGTATCTCGAAAGAATTTGCATGCTTGAACCCATCTCCAAGGCTAGGGGAAAAGTTTATTGCAATTGTAACACCAATTGAAGTGGGCTAAATTTCAAAAGGATTTAGCAAAA
The DNA here is from genome assembly GCF_016432865.1 of Antechinus flavipes. Lineage (NCBI taxonomy): Eukaryota > Metazoa > Chordata > Mammalia > Dasyuromorphia > Dasyuridae > Antechinus > Antechinus flavipes. Next base: position 659,066,454 of record NC_067399.1, read on the forward strand.
AAATAAAATAAAATAAAAATAAGAAAGAAGATAAATTTAAAGGACAAAATTAAAGAGATCAGAGCTTCATGTATATATGTATATATATATATATATATATATATATATATTTGCTAATTTTATGGCTTCTGGTACATTTTAGGGGTGGTCTATTTACTATTGTCTCAGGAACTTGGTTATCACTGACCAGCAGTTTATCTATCTGATAATCAGTAATGTTTGTAGGACTATCCTAAGGCCAGAAGACTTTAGAATCATTGATAAGACTGTTAGAATAATAACTCTTAAGATCACAACTATATTTTCTCTAGAAGGTGTACCCTATCAGTTACCAGTGGATTTATTTTTACATTTCTGTTTTACCTTTTTGTTCTAGAACTTCAAAATTTTCATTGACAATTTTTTGTAATATTGTATTAAAATTCTTTTCTTTTAACATCATTTTCAGGCAGTCTATTCTTATATCACTTCTCCTTAGTCTCTTTTCCAAAATAGTTGTTTTTCTCATAAGATTTGATTTGTAAAGTCCTTTTTAAGTTCTTCTAAGAAATCTTTTTGTGCTTAAGATCATTTGATGTTTGTCATTGAAAAAGCAGTGACTTTTCAAACTCCATTATCTTTCTCTGAATATGAATCTTAATCTTTCTCTTTCAAAAGTCTCTGGATTTTTTCTCTGTTGCTTACTCATTTTTATTTTGTTTCAAATTTTATTTTAGCAAGTATTAGGGTGATCAAGTTCTAGTTATAAATCCTTCTTAGTATTATTTTCTGAGGCCTGTTCTAGGAATCAATTTTGGGCTCTTCCCTCCACTCCTAAGCCCAGGCTAGAGCCCACAATCACTCCCTGCTTACTCCCTGTGGTCAGTCTTTCCAGTGGCTGCAAACTAGAGTTGCCCTTTCTTCTCTGGACTGAAAACAGGGACTCTGCTCTGCTGCAGTGCTCAACAGCCAAGATTAAACAGACAACAGACCCCATGATCCCACAATGGGACAAGGACACTGTCCAACCCTTCTGCTACCCTTTTCCCCACAGTGGCAACTGGGTCTGGGAAGCTTCTGATCAGTACTGGTTTACCTTGACTTTTGTTTGTTTCTGCCATTCTACACTCCCTCTGAAACAATGCTTGTCTTTTTCTGTGGAGGAAATTTGGAAAACCATCTTTCCAGAATCCTCTCCATCGTTATTGTTTTAAAGCAGGCTTTTTAAACTTTTCCCACTTGCTACGCCTTTTTGTCTAAGAAATATGGAATTAAGCTTAAGTATTTCTAGTAGTGTTCATGCATGCACAGTGCAAAGTGTACATGCTGTGTGTTCAGAACCAAGGCTGCAATGAAGTCACATGCAGAAACAAGGGCAAGCACTGCCAGAAATAAGTAAGATTCGTTATATGTTTTCTTTTTTATTTAACTTTTGGTAATTGCATTCAGAAACATTTTAGTGTTGCCAAATTTTTCAAAATCTCCTCTTTAGTTTTGTGACCCCATATGAGGTTGCAATCCACAATTTGTTCTAAACATTTATTCATTGAGACACAATTTCTTATTAGAAATGAACATCTTTGAACTAAACACTGCAAAATGGAAATTATATTTTAAATGAAGTAGAAGTGACTTTTGTTGTTGTTGTTATATTTTTGATTGTCCATAGTTGTGAAGAATGTGTGTATGTGTGTGTGTGTGTGTGTGTAGCTATAAAAAGGCTCTTGTTTTAAAATAAAATAGGATGGAAGAGTTTAATCTTCTCACAAGGAAGAGACGATATTATCACAAAAGATTTCAGTAGATATTAAAAGTTGGAGAAATAAATTCCAGAGCCAGGATTCCAGGGGATCTGTGCTGGTCAAGAAAAAAATAGAAATTTGACATTCATTTCCACTCCACATCCAGTTCAGCAGCATCCACCCCAGTGTTGTAATGCACAGAAAACAGGGACAGCAGAGAAAAAACAAGGGTAGATTATATGTGTAATGTAGTATAGGGGAAAGCGGGCCTTTGTGTTATGTGTCACTCTAGCCTATCCAGTGTGAGTCGCCCTTCTCTGTGTGTACCCTACCCACATGGGTTCTCTATATTTATTCCTTTTCATACAGGACACATGGGGTTTCTATGTTAGCACCTTTTCATGTGTTCTGACATTCATCCTGCGATGGTTATTGTATTTGTGAGAATGTGTGCTTGGGTTTTATGTGGGAAATGTTTGGTTTTTACTTTGCTTATCTCATTTTATTAAATGCTTTTGTGTTAACAAAAATCTTCTGGCTGAGATAATTACATAAAATACAAGCTCCTGTGATTTCATTTTAGTTCATATAGATCCATAGAATACCTTGACAGGGATATTCAGAGTAGATGTACAATTTATAGCAGTTCTTTGGGAGAACCCACATTGAAAAAGTAGTATTCCAATAATATACATGCAGATATATAAAAGATCAGTGATTTAATCAATATTCCTGGCATGCCAGTGGAATGGTAATAATCTGTTATCTGATCATAAACTCATTTATCCTATTACATTGAAATAAGTACTGGCTTTAATAGAAGAGAAACTAAACTATTCTCTGAAAATTACTGCTTGTGTTATTTTGGACAACTGATTAAGCCCTCTGAATCTTATTTTCCTCATCTGTAAAATGAGGTAGTGGCTGACTAGCTATCCTATTATGTCCCTTCCAGAGATGATCATATACTTATCAGAATGTAGTTATCTATGTACTTTGTCCTATAACCCCTGTGAGACTCTATAATTTCCTCTAGTAGATCAATTGTGTTCATTCTGACCCAATATTTTCCCACTCTACCCTTTATAGCCCATTACATTTCATTAAGTAAACCATGTTTATGATCTATTCTATTCTATTGTTTAATAGAATGAACACACAAATTAATGAATACTGTGTTCATATAATGATTTATCTAAGCTAGATTCTGATCATCTCTCCTCAGCTACTGAATTTATATATAAGAAATTAAATTATTGAGAGAATCAGCATAGAACAACAGATCAAAGTGTAACAGACTAGAAAACTTCAGTTTAAGTCTCTCCTCTAACACATACTGGTTCTGTGATCCTGGGCAAGTCCCTTAACTTCTCAGTGCTCTAAGTAAATCTCTAAGACTATATAGTTGCAGAGAAAATGATTTTTTTACATTCACAGAGAGAAATTCTTCATTAAGATTTCTTCTATCGATGAAATTATAAAAGCAAAGTCAAAAATCATTCATTTTCAATCAATCAACAAGATTCAAGTGAACAAGAATTTAATCAGTGGAGAGTTTAATGCAGGTATTGTGTTAGGTATCAAGAATATAAATACAAAAAAAAAGTAATTTCTGTTGTATCGAGTTTATTTTCTGATAAACGATTACAAACAAAATTTTAAAAAGGAAAGGACCCTCTCTTTAAGGAGGAACCAAATGGAAATACAATGGAGATAATAGTCCAGAGATTCATAAGTGGATAACAGAGATGAATGAAGGAAAAGGTCTGACCAGGATATTTTCTTTAAAAATGGAAGTTCCAGGGAGATCATACCTATTTGAAAGGAAGGGGATCAATGGGCTAGGATAAGTCACAGAGACAGAGTAAAGATACAGAGGAAGAAAGTGGTAGTGGCATGGTACAGAAAGTCAGGAAGAAAGTTCTTTGAGGAAAAGAATGAGTTTGGATGGCCTGGAGACTTTCTTAAAATGGAGGTCCCAGGAAGAGCTGATTTATCTGGCAAAGCCATTTTGTGATAGACTAACCATAGAAGGTCAGATGACCACAGAAACCAAGTAAAATTCCAGGGTTAAAAGTCTGGCAGGAAGTAACAACCAAGTGTCAGGCCACAAAGATGATTGTTGTTTGTCCTTGAAGAGAACCAATTCATCAGGGATATAATGCCATGATAAGCAAGTGAGTTGGATTTAAATAAGAACCGATTGAGTAAAGATGATAAAGAAAGAAGGAAGGAATAAAGAAAGGAAAGAAAGAAATGTGTTTTCTATGAAAAAAAGTCATTTTCCCTTTAAAATGACTAAAACAATTTTGTTTTAAGAATAACCTGTTCAAAATAAATCATATTACAAAAGAATTTTGTTATTTATTTATTGGTTATTTTTTCTAATAATAAATCATTTTTCAGGATGCAGTAGTATATATACATATATATGGATTTATATAGAAACAGAGATGGGGGAAGGAGGGAGAAGAGAGAGAGCAAGAAAAAGAGACAGAAACAGAGAAAAAAGAGAGAAGCAAGAAGGAAAAGAGGGAAGGAGGGAAGGAGAGAGGGAGGCGGAGAGATAGAGAAACAGAGAGAAGGATCTTCATATTACATTATATTTTATATTTCTGATATAAAATATATCCAATATCTTTTTGCCCTCCTATTTTCCTGCAGAGTAAGATTTCTATACCCATTTTGAGTATCTCCATGTTTCTGGACTTGGATCAGGAAGACTTAAGCTCAAATTTAACTTCTAACTACCTACATGAAATTGCACTAGTCACTTACTAAGCCTCAGTCTACTTATCTATAATGTAAAAAAACTAGCAATCCCTTGAATTCCTTCTAGTTCCAGATCTATAATATTGTGAGGTGACCCAAGGAATCTTTATACTATGATGCGGCATGTGAATAGGATTAAATGTATCTAGGCAAATATATAACAAAATATATTAATATCTTTTTAACCATTGGACAGAGTCTGTCTTTAAAGAAAGCAAATAGAGCAAATTTTATTTAAGCACTTTTTTTATTTGGATTCTAGGCACTAAAAATTTAAACTTCATTCCGATCTTTTTTGATGTCTTCACTCACCTTCCTTGCCCTTCCATCTGCTATAGATGTGGGACATCATGAGCTTGAAAATCATAAGAATAATATTACTTCTTTTGTTTAGTTTACTGCTTCTCTAAATTTTTCCTTTCCTTTCCTCCCTCACCTTTATCTTCCAATCTCATTGATTTTTATATTTGGAAAAATCAGTTCAGTGCCATATTCTCCTTTCACCAAATATATATATGTATGTATGCTTGCATATATATATAGACACACATATATGTGTGTGTGCATGCATACATCCATATGAATCATTTTAAACTACAGAACTACTCGGATATTATGTGTATGCCATATGTATGGCATATGAAGATTTATTTATATATTACAGACATATAATATATAGAATATGTCTATGATATGTATATGTATATGATTATGTATATAGACAGATGTCTCTATATATGTATGTACACATGCATATATACACATATATAATCCAACTGGTTTTCAAATTTAAAATTGCTCTCACTTTAAAAAAAAAAACTTGTTTCTGTCCATTGCATCTTTGAGAAAAACATGCCATTTAGGATATTGGCTGATGGTCAGATAGGTCAAATGGTTTATGTTTTATTAATATGAATCATCCTTCCCCTGGTGAAGATGACAAATCATCCTTACCTTTTCATTATGCCCTACTATTGTCTATATCATACTTCCATAAATTCCCCAAAGACAAACTAACTAAAAATCTTTGTCCTTTTTCTAATTCTCTTGATATTTTAGAGACTTTGATTCCTCAGTTATTCAAATGTTCTCTTTTACTCTCAATAAAAGACTAATTTACCTCTTTTCTGAATATGTATGTTTAATTTTTTTAAAAATGGACCTTGCCAAGTTAGCATTTTTATGCCCACCTTGTGTTTTTCCATTGATTTTTTTTAAGTTTGTCCTTATGGGATTAGAATACTCCATGATTTGTAACCACAGAGTATAATCAGATGAGGAAAATACATCTGGTTGTTGTATTTCTATTTTTAAAAATCATTCCTTATCTATATTTACATGCTTAAAAAAATAACAACAATGATGATGATAGTACTACTGCTAATAGTCAAATTAATACTTATTCAACAGTTTAAAGTTTGTGTAGTGCTTTATAAATGCAATCTCATATTTATCCTAACAACAACCTTGAGCAGTAGCTGTTATGTCTACCCCCAATTTATAGATGAAGAAACTGAGGCAGACAGGGTTAAGTCACTTTCCAAAGATTATACAGCTAATAAGTTTCTGAGACTAGATTTGAACTACATTTTCCTGATCCCAGATCCTATGCTCTATCCATTGTGATATCAGCTGCCTGTGTCTATACATATTTAGCTCAGTGAAATGATCATAGACATAAAGATATCTCCATCCAATCCTGCCTCTGATCTGAACTACCTATGTGACCTTCAGCAACCTTTTATACTTTGTTTTCATCATCTGAGAAATGATAAATTTCCTACCTACTCTAAGCTATTATTCAAAATGTTACTGGAGTGGTATATGAAAAGGGAAGAAGGAGGATGTGATATAAAAGGAATCAAATATGGGTACATCATGTGTTTCCCATTGGTGTCCATGAAATATGAGAAGACCTTGACAGAAATTCTTAGATTGTTTAGTGAATTTTCTGCAATGGATTTATGGAATAATATGTCTATGAGTTATATAGGATGAAAAAATGAGAATGTATTGCATTCTTCCATATATGAGTACCTACCCAGATTGAAAATATTGTATATCTGTTGAAGTATATATATTTGTATCATATATATCCATGTTGTATATTTACATATAAAAAACATACATATACACACAAATGTATACATGTGTGAATAATAATATAACTCCAAAAGAAAGAAAACATGTATTTTCTTATTCCATAAGTATTTGAGAAACTTGTATATAAAATAATATTGAAGATACACAACAAATATCATGACACAATTTCTTTAAAATATTTTTGCTAAAGATATATTTTACATTTAAAAATGTAAATTTAATGATTTATCAGGCTAGAAAATGATTTTCCTTGACTGTCTTGATTATTTATTCATGGCTACTGTATAGTTTGTTGTCTCTGTGACTATATCTCTTATAAACTTATATAAAATAAAGAAATTATATTTACAACTTTGTAAAAATTTCCCAATATAAATATATTTATGATAAGCAAGCTGTCAGTGCTCATTTCCTTCATTTTTTCTTTAGAATCAGAGAAGTTTTTGTTTGTTTTGGGCAGAAGGGGAGCAAGAAATGTGATTTTATCATTGTAGAAAGCATCGAATGAGACAGTACTTATTGTTAATGATACATATCATCTCCTTTGCACCTAATAGTCTTCCAGAGAAGACTGTGAGATTAAGGGATTTTCCCACACCCTCACAATTCAAGAGTTTCAGACATATTTCTTGAATCTTGGCCACCTTGATTATAAGATTAGCTCTATTCATCATCATATTTCAGTGTTCTGTACATGTGACCTCATAAAACTGAGCAGTGTATATTAGAGATCATATCATAGAGACATGCACTCTTGAAATCCTAGAATCTGAATTCAGAACACGTAAAATGGCATGTAAGCCAAGTCCTTCATTTATCAGAAGAGAAGTCTGAGGTGCAGAAACGGGAGTTGGCCTAGTCTAAATCCAACAATAAGTTACATATGTGTATGTCTTTTTTTTTTTTTTGTTATTTTTTTTTATTTAATGATTACTTTATATTGATAACATTATTCCTTGCACTCATTTCTTTTCCGATTTTTTTTCCCTCCCTCCCTCCACCCCCTCCCCTAGATGGCAAGCAGTCCTTTATATGTTGGATATGTTGCAGTATATCCTAGATACAATATATGTTTGCAGAACCGAACAGTTCTCTTGTTGCATAGGGAGAATTGGATTCAGAAGGTATAAATAACCCGGGAAGAAAAACTAAAATGCAGATAGTTCACATTCGTTTCCCAGTGTTCGTTCTTTGGGTGTAGCTGCTTATGTCCGTCATTTATCAATTGAAACTTAGGTCTCTTTGTCAAAGAAATCCACTTCCATCAAAATACATCCTCATACAATATCGTTGTCGAAGTGTATAATGATCTCCTGGTTCTGCTCATTTCACTTAGTTCATGTAAGTCTCGCCAGTCCTCTCTGTATTCAACCTGCTGGTCATTTCTTACAGAACAATAATATTCCATAACATTCATATACCACAATTTACCCAGCCATTCTCCAATTGATGGGCATCCATTCATTTTCCAGTTTCTGGACACTACAAACAGGGCTGCTACAAACATTTTGGCACATACAGGTCCCTTTCCCTTCTTTAGTATTTCTTTGGGATATAAGCCCAATAGAAACACTGCTGGATCAAAGGGTATGCACAGTTTGATAATTTTTTGGGCATAATTCCAGATTGCTCTCCAGAATGGTTGGATTCGTTCACAGCTCCACCAACAATGCATTAGTGTCCCAGTTTTCCCGCATCCCCTCCAACATTCATCATTATTTTTTCCTGTCATCTTAGCCAATCTGACAGGTGTGTAGTGGTATCTCAGAGTTGTCTTAATTTGCATTTCTCTGATCAATAATGATTTGGAACACTCTTTCATATGAGTGGTAATAGTTTCAATTTCATCCTCTGAAAATTATCTGTTCATATCCTTTGACCATTTATCAATTGGAGAATGGCTTGATTTCTTATAAATTAGGGTCAGTTCTCTATATATTTTAGAAATGAGGCCTTTATCAGAACCTTTAATTGTGAAGATGTTTTCCCAGTTTGTTGCTTCCCTTCTAATCTTGTTTGCATTAGTTTTGTTTGTACAAAGGCTTTTTAATTTGATGTAGTCAAAATTTTCTATTTTGTGATCAGTAATGGTCTCTAGTTCATCCTTGGTCACAAATTTCTTTCTCCTCCACAAGTCTGAGAGATAAACTATTCTATGTTCCTCTAATTTATTTATAATCTCGTTCTTTATGCCTAGGTCATGGACCCATTTTGATCTTATCTTGGTATATGGTGTTAAGTGTGGGTCCATGCCTAATTTCTGCCATTGTGTATGTCTTTTGAAAGCTAAAAGGATTGTTATTTCTGGTATTAAAATAAGTAGATTTATGTCATAAAAGGGTAGGAAAAAAGAAGAAATTGAAAAGATCAGTGAATGACTTAAATTGTTTGACATCTCTTATACATGCCCCTTTTTCTCCTCTGATATTACTATTCCCCTGATGTAGTCCCTAATCACCTCATCCTCATTTATTGCAATAGTCTGCTGATTTACTTCCCTGCCTTAACTATTTCCACTCTAGTCTATCCATAACTCATCTGCTGAATTGCTCTTCCTAAAGTGTGGATCTGGCCATATCAGTCCCCAGTCAATAAAGTCAAAGAGAGAGAGAAAAGAAGAGATTAGTTGTGATCGTCCAATGAAGTGACACTTGTAAAATGCTTTGCAAAATGTATAGCATCACATAAATGCTAACTAATAAAAATACTCCATAAAAACAATTAACTAAGGCACTGAGGGGGTCATAGTTTATTTCAATGGAGAAATAGTGCCAGATAATAACAAAAGAATAGAAAAAGAGCTGAGTCTGTCCAAAGAAGTAATTAGCCCTTCCCAGCCCATTAATAGATTGTAATTTCAATATCTGTACAAGACTGCTTGGGATTGTGGGTTGTGAGCGATCATCAGAGTTGAGAAGACCTAGATTCAAATCCTAACTCTGAAATACATTGTCTGAGTGATGACAAAGGCGGCACTCCATCATCCATGACCTCGGCTCAAAATCTACAAATGGCAGAGAAATAGTCATCTAAATTGCTAGTAGGAGGTGCACAAATGTAAATTCTCCATACAAATAAAATCACAGGCCACGTTTGAACAATAAAAATGTGCATTTTATGAGACTACAAGTCTTATACCTAATAAAGTTGCTTTGATTTTTTTGACATTGTTGTTAAATAAGTCATTTTAATGAAAAACATTCTATAGGACTCAGTGATCAGTTAGTGCTTTTGACACTCCACAACACATGCCATTTCAACATCTAACCTCAGATGAAAATTTCAGTGCTTCTTTGATCCCTGGGAGACTCAGGACCTGTCCATCAGGACTTGGCTCACTGATGCATGGTCAAGTTCAAAGTTGGCCAGATTTCCACAACAATAGTACCAGATGGTGTGGTATCAACTTGGCTTTCCTTATTTAAATGATTTTCTCCCTCTAAGAGAAAAAGGAATTTAATAATGAAAGAAATGGAAAAGTATATGTATATACATGTGTGTATGTTTGTCTACAGGATATATAAGTATATAAAATTGTATTATATATAATTTATAGGATGTATATATGTAATAAACACATATCTTTATATCTATATATAATCAAAGTATGCAAATGAATAACTTGATACTTAGTGTGAATAGAAAAGTGACTTTTTAAAATATGCTGTTAGAGTATATATATATATATATATATATATATAAAAAGCTTTCATTTAGGATTTGGAGTAGTTTGTAGATAAAATTAGCTATTATATAGAAGTGAGAACCCAGATCTTTATCAACATTTAGAATGATAGTTTGCTTCTGTGAATAAATGTAAAAAAGTGAGGAAAAAACTTGGATTTAATTCATATTAGAGAAAAATAAATATAAAAAATTGTTCCAAGGTCATGAAATAGAAGACTACTCACAAAACATGATAGAACATTAGCTAATTTGTATATAGATTATATTTTTAGTGGTTAAAAAAACAGTAAACTCAATCATTTGGAACCGCAGCTAGGAGAAGTTGGGGAGTTCATTTTTACGTATTTATGTTAATTATTCATTTAATATTTTCCCTGGTTACATTCAAAAACAATTTATGCGTGTTTTAAAGATTTTTAAGTTCTAGGTTCTCTCCCTTATCCCTATCCAAATTAAGAAACCACAAGTATTACTCAAAATATTTCCATAAAAGTCAAGTTATGAAAGAAAATATAGAGCTCCCACCTTAATGAAAATAAAAACCCTCAAGAAAAATTAAGTAAAAATAAAGAGAATGATTAAAGGAGAATAAATGCTTCCATATATATTCATACTCCATCGGTTCCTTCTTTGAGTATGGATAGCATTTTTCATCTTAAGTCCTTCAGAGTAGGTGTGGATGATTGTACTACTGAGAATAACAAAGTCACTTACAGTCGGTCATCCCAGAACATTGCTTTACTTTATATACGGTATATTTTACTTTATTCATTGAGGACTTTTCAGGTTTTTTTTTTTTTTAGTTATTGTTATTGTTGTTTTGTTTTGTTTTGTTTTGTTTTTACCTAAGAGCTTCCTGCTCATCATTTTCCAGGCAACAATAATATTCCATCAGAGAAACTTGGTTTAATTTTTTTTTAAACAATTACTATTGCTAATTGTATTTCCTCCCATTTATTCTCTCTTCTTTAACCCTGTTCTTCCTCAAAAGTGTTTTGCTACTGATCCCTCCCTCCCTCAATATGCCCTCTCTTTTATCACCTTCCTCCTTTCCCACATGCCATTTCCCTCCTATTTTCTTGCAGAGTAAAATATATTTCTATATCCCTAATGAGTATATATGTTATCCTCCCTTTCTTTCCCTCCATTGTAAAACCTTTTTCTTGCCTCTTTTTTTATGACAGAAAATTTGCATCATTCCATTTGTCCCTTTCCCTTTCTCCCAGCACATTCCTCTCTCACCCCTTAATTTCATCATTTTTTAAAGATATTATCTCTTTATATTCAAATCACATCTGTCTCTCTATGTATATACTCCTAACTGCCATAATAATGAGAAGACTCTAATGAGTTACAAATATCATTCTCCCATGTGGTAATGTAAACAAATGGACCTTTCCCTTTTGATATCACTTTCTTGATTATCTCCTTATGTTTATCCAGTGTCCTATATTTGAAAATCAAATTTTCCTTTCAGCTTTTGATCTTTTTCATATGGATGCTTAAAAATCTTTTGTTTCACTGAATGCCCACCTTTTCCTTTGAAGGATTATGTTCAGTTTTGCTGGATAGGTGATTCTTGGTTGCAATCCTAGCTTCATTGTTCTCTGTAATATCATATTCTAAGCCTTCCAGTTTTTAATGTAGAAGCTGTTAAATTTTGTGTTATCTTGGCAGTGGCTCCACTATACTTGAATTGTTTCCTGCTCCATGCTTATAATATTTTCTTTTTGACCTGGGGGTTCTGGAATTTGGTTATAATATTCCTGGGAGTTTTTATTTTGGGATCTCCTTCAGGAGGTGATCAGTGGATTCTTTCAATTTCTATTTTTACCCTCTGGTTCTAGAATATTAGGACAGTTTTCCTTGATAATTCCTTGAAAAATCATGTCCAGGGTCTTTTTTTGATCCCGATTTTCTGATAGACCAAAAAATTCTGATTTATCTCTCCTGGATCCATTTTCCAGGTCTGTTATTTTTCCAACAAGATATTTCACAATTTTTTCCTACTTTTTCTTTTTTTGTGGTTTTGTTTTACTATATTGTATCTTGATAACAGATAAAGTAATAAATAATAAAGTAATTACTTCCATTTGCTGAATTCTATTTTTTAATGAATTATTTTCCTCAGTGAGTTTTTGTACCTCCTTTCCCAAGTGGCCAATTTTGCTTTTTAAGGCATTCTTCTCCTCATTAGCTTTTTGTATTTCTTTGGGCACTTTTTGATTTCTTTCCCTATTTTTTCCTCTATCTCTCTTACTTGATTTTCAAAGTCTCTTTTGAGATCTGAGCCCAAGTCTTATTTTTCTTGGAGCCTTGGATGTAGGAGCTTTGACTTCATTATCATCTTCTAAGCATGTGTTTTGCTCTTCCTTGTCATCACAATAACTTTCAATAGTCAGAAACTTCTGATTTTTCTGCTCATTTTCCTAGACTGTTATTCTGCTTTTTCTGTTCCTTAAAGTAGGGCTCTGTTTCCAAGGTGGAGGATGCACTCTCCCAAGCTTCAGACTTTGGGGCAGCTGTTTTCAGAAATTCTTCTAGGAATCTGACCACAAGCACTCTTCTGTCCTGGAGCTGTTGTTAGGTGTGAACCTGGCCCGGTTGCCACAGACCCTCTCCACTGACCTTCTGAGTCCTCCCTAGTGTTCCGGGGCTGAGAGGTCCAGAAGCCTCCTGTTTGGCTGCTGATTCAAAGATCCCACCTGACTGGGTTCAGGACAGAGCTGGGCTGGGCCAGGTGCGGTCCCACTCTGGCTCCACAGACTTTTTCTGCTGACCTTCCAGCTCCTAATTATTGTCTCGGAGCTGAAAGGTCTGGAAGCCACCAGGACTGCAGCTGAATCAGAATTAGGACTAACCAAGGCTGGAGTTGGATCTGGCCTTAGTGTGTCCTGCTCTGGGACGCCCACTCTGGTATCACAGAGCTTCTCTGTTGAGCTTCTAAGTTGCCTTCAGATGGAAAATATTCTGGACCTTTTTAGGGGGCTGTTCTGATGCTCTAAGATTTGTTTAGAAACATTATTTAAATAAATTTAGAGCAGTTTGGGGAAGAGATTGGACAAGTTCCTGCTTTTACTCCACCATCTTAGCTCCACTTCTGAGTTGTATCTTTTTAAAGCAAAATATGAGTTACTATAAATCAGAATTTCTTTAAATAGGATCATTGAAGAACCTAAGAAAGTAATGCATAAATATAAGGTACTTTTCAGAAATTTGCTGAACAGATGCGCCATCAGAATTACGGCAGTTAGGAACAGTTAGCTGACAAAAGACAGCAGTTAAATACGCCTAAATAGGTTGGAGAGAGAATGAATATAATTGGTCAGGAGCTCTAGTGACAATTATGACCCTTAGCAGCACCTGGAGAGGTGGAGATACCAGACTTTCTACAGAGTATGGTTCTTCTCTGATATGACCTCTAGCCTGAAAAAAAATAAAAAAGCAGAGGGAATTTTGTAGGTTCTTTTATATCCCAATGAAGTCGATTAAATAGTCACCTTGTACTACATTGAATAAGCTTTGCTTTGCTCCGATTTTGATTTTGCTTTGATTAGACAGCACAGCATCCAGCTGAATAAATCTGAAAAGCCCTGAAATAGCCAGTATGATGAGGTTTGTAGCTCCCTCCTCCTATTCTTATTTATTTGTTTGTTTGTTTTTTGTTGAGGCAATTGGGGTTCAGAGACTTGCCCAGGGTCACAAAGCTAGAAAGTGTTAGATTTGAACTCAGATCCTCCTGACTTCAGGGTTGGTGCTCTATCCACTGCATATCTAGCTGCTCTGAGCTGCTATTCTTATTAAGAACTACTAATCTTTAAATGTCATTTTATTTTTTCTCTTAAGTTTACTTTGTTATATCTTATTTTCCCATTACATATAAAAATATTTTTAACATTCGAGTTCCAATTTCTTTACTTTCTCTCCCTGAGAAAACAAGTAATTTAATATAAACTATACATGTGCAGTCATGCAAAACATATTTCCATTTTAGTTATTTTAGTTATATCGAGAAAGAAAACATAGAAAAAAACTCACAAGAAAAATAAAGGATTTTTTTGTTTGTTTGTTTGTTTGTTTTAAACATATGCTTCAATCTGCATTCAGATTCTATCAGTTCTTTCTCTGGAGGTCAACAGCATTTTTCATCCTAAGTCCTTCAGTAATGTCTTCAGTAATTGTATTGCTGAGAATAGTTAAATCATTCACAGGTGATCATGATGCAACCTTTCTGTTTTTGGGTACTGTTTTCCTAGTTCTGCAACATTGCTGTTAATGTGAATAATGTTCTCCTAGATTTTCCTCACTTTACTTTGCATCATGTATTTCTCTGTCTTTCCAGCTGTGTGGAGTTAACCGAGTGAAGATGCTCTCCTGGGAATATAGCCTTAAATTGTACTTTAATTGTGACTTTGAGACTTTATAATAACAAATAGAGATACAGCTTAAAGTTGCAGGTGTTGTCCCCTCCTGTTTCCCACCACTTCTTAATGAGCATTTAAGTATTTTTTAAAAGGTGATGGTGACATTGCATTCTACAATATTGAATTGTATTCTTTTGTTTCTGGGTTAGATTTCCGCCATTAGAAAGTAAACCTGGACTCCCCTGAACAATGGAAGTTGAGGGTGGGGCTTCTGTGTTTAGGCTATTTACTCTTGTGTTTTGAAGTTATGTTTTGCACTTCTTTCACTGAAACCTTGTCAGATGGGAGATGCCCTTTCATCGGTGATTTTACTAAACCCCTTTTTGTTTCTTCTCACTTTTAACGTCTCTGATTGTTTTTGTGCTTGATACTGTCCCACACACAGCCATTTTAAAAGTGAGTGTTAATTGACAGAGTTGATTAAGTTTATGTTCCAATAGGGAAGAGAAAAGAATTTCCCAGCTTATGAGTAGTAAGGATTAATAATCAATGATTAGAAAACTAGTGTACAGATGTTTTTGAATGGACCAATAATATTAAAACTTGCAGTTCAAAGTTATGATTTACCTGATAAACATGCACATTTTCACTATCTTATGCTTACATTCTAATGTTCTGGGAACACTCTCCAGGATCTTCAAACTTTTTAAATAGGGGGCCAGTTCACTGTCCCTCAGACTGTTGGGCGGGACTTTAGTAAAAACAAAAACTTTGTTTTGTGGGCCTTTAAATAAAGAAACTTCATAGCCTTGGGTGAGGGGAATAAATGTCCTCAGCTGCTGCATCTGGCCCGCGGCATGCAGTTTGAGGACCCCTTCTTCCCTATAGATAATGAGAGCACTGGTGTGAGAATAAACTTTTGATTTATATTTCGATTGTGATGTAATTTAAAGTTATGATTTATAATTTTATTTTTCTATATTAGTACCTATTGTATTATTTGTTTTGCTTCATTGTTATTAATCAATATGTCTAAGATCAAAATGTGCCATTGTTTTGGTTGACGATTGTATTGTTATAAAATACATGGAATTGGGAGAGTTCGAATCAAGAATAGGAAAAATCTACTTTCCTTTAATAGGATTATTCCTAGGACTCTTAAGTTATTTCTCTTGATGGGTATTTATTCAATTTATATTCTTTAATATTGGGTATCTCCTAAAGCAATTTCCTGGATTCTCTTTTCTCCCTCTACATTATCTTGTTTTTAGGCTCTATAAATTCAATTATCATTTCTATACAGATAAATCTCAGAGCTATTTATCCATTTTTAATCTCTTCCATGGCCTCCATTCTTGAATTTCCATTAGTCATTGAACTGGATATCACATAGACATTTTAAACTCAGTGTGTCTAAAACTGGACTCAGTTTTTCCCTAAAGCTCTCTTTCAAACTCTTATTTTATCAAAGATTTCCCCTGTGACACTGATACCACCTTGATTCAGGCTTTCATCTTCTCACACTTGGATTTTTGGGCTCATTGCCTCAACTCACAGAGCACTCCAGATCACCCTCCATTTCTTTGTTAAAATTATCCCCTCAAATGCAGGTCATCCCACTCCCAACAGTACAATTGATTACTCCCTATTACCTCTAGAATCAGGTGTGAAATCCTGTTTGGCTTGTAAAGCCCTTTACAAACAGGCCACTTCCTACATTTCTAACCTTTTTACATGTTACTCCCTTTCATGTACATCTGATATGGTAGGGAAATATAATGGGGTATTGGGGTCCCTTGACTTTAGGATGCTTCTGTCCTAATAATAAATCAGTAATCCTAAATTGGCTTTGGAGTCTGCCTCAGGGACTTCCCACACTCCCAGGCTGATAATCTGTCTGATTCTGACTAGACCACTCTTGAATTCATTGTTGACTGTCAGATAGCTTCTGGCCTCAGGAATGTTCCACAGACCAAACTCCTGAGTAGTGATAATCCTTTGATGCTGACCAGTTCCAGTGATCTTGTAGAAAGTTATCTAAACCCAGAGAGAGGACTGTGGGAACTGAGTGGGGATCACAACATAGCATTTTCACTCTTTTTGTTATGGTTTGCTTACATTTTGTGTTTTTTGTTTTTTGTTTTTCTCAGTGAAAAATTAGCGATCAATTCTTGGGAGCCAGTTCAAGCTAGCATTAGTATATTACTGGATGAAAGGAACTCCCATTTTTTTTTCTTTTTAATCTGATTTTTCTTGTGCAGCATGATAATTGTATTAATATGTATACATATATTGTATTTAACATATATTTTAACATGTTTAACATATAATGGACTATTTGCCATCTAGGTGAGGAGGTAGAGGGAAGGAAGGGAAAATTTGAAAACAAGGTTTTTGCAGGGGTCAATATTGAAAAATTATCCATGCATATGTTTTGAAAATAAAAAAAGCTTTAGGGGCAGCTAGGTGGGGCTGTGGATAGAGCACCAGCCCTGAAGTTAGGAGGACCTGAGTTCCTACACTTAACATTTCCTAGATGTGTGACACTGGGTAAGTCATTTAACCCCAATTGCCTCAGTAAAAAAAAGAAAGAAAGAAAGAAAGAAAGAAAGAAGGAAGGAAGGAAGGAAGGAAGGAAGGAAGGAAGGAAGGAAGGAAGGAAGAAGGAAGGAAGGAAGGAAGAAGGAAGGAAGGAAGGAAGGAAGGAAGGAAGGAAGGAAGGAAGGAAAAAAGAAAAGAAAATGCTTTAATAAAAGAAATAGTGATTATCTTTTCAATGATAACCAAATTTCGGAGACCAGTTCTGAGTGATAGAATTTGCATGTCAATGAATGAAAGCTGGAAAAATGTATTTCCTTGCTTCTGTTTCTCTGCTGAATTTTCTTTGAATTTCAGCCCACTTTGTAATGGTGTTACTTTTACAATAAACTTTGCCCTTTGGCTAAGGAAATGGGTGTAAGGCTACAGATTCTTTTGAGACACCTTGAGATACTGGTCTATGACTCCAAACTTTTGGGGCCCCCTTCTCAACCTCAAATAAATCCAGTAACATTTGTCTTCTTGATGTTCTTCAATTATAAACATTTTATCTCCTAATTCCACACTTTTACAGTGACTTTTCCCCATGTTTGATGTCTTCTCCTTCATCCCCACTTCCTAATTCCCTTAACTCCTTCAAGAATCCTCTAAAATATCACCATTTGCAAGAAATCGACCTAGCATCTTCCCTCCTCTCTTTTCCTAACGTCTTAGCTTTTTTGGCCATTTCCAATTTCTCCTTCATGTATTTTGTATAATCAGAGTTGTTTCAATTAGAATGTGGGTTCCTTAATCTGAGTATTTTTGTATTTCTTCTTATCTCCAAGGTTTATCACTGCGCCAGACAAGTAGAAGATACTTAATAAATGCTTGTTAACTTGTCTAGTGTGAGAATAGATTAAAGGATCTATTTAAACACTGAAAATGAGTAGCTATTAAACATGGCAAGGTATGAAAAGAGAGATTGAAGGAAATACAGAAATGGAACTCTCTCTAAATAATCTGTATTTGTAGATCCCGAATAAATATAGGTATCTAATAAATATCTATCATATAACGACTTTCTATCGATCTTTCATCTATCCACCTCTCATCTCTATGGTTTGATCAGAAGTTGTCTCATGTAGAAAGTAGAAAGGAAACTGAAGATTGCCAAAGCTTCTTAAATTTTTCCACCCATAACCCCTTTTTGTCTGAGAATTTTAATACTCTGAGTATAATAAGCATAAAAATCAAACATTAACTGATAATAAATAATAATGTGGTGACCCTCATTTTCAATCACATGATCCCACATGGGATTATTACCTACAGTTTAAGAAGCTTTGGGTTGTTATAAAGGTCTCCTTGTCAAGTCACTTGGGTTCTCTAAAACTCACCTCTCTAATATGGAAAATGGGTTGATAATCTCATGATCAAGTAACTTTACTATGCTATTGGGCAGAAGACACTTAGGAAATCTTAAAGCACTATAAAAATATCAGGGATCGTCCTTCTCATTATCCTTGCTCTTGTTACTAAATGGGGATGGGGGAAACCTGTGATTACATTAGTGAAGTCAGGGGTATGCTGATAAATGTTTATAATTTACTCTTTGGTAAGATAACACATGCACAACCTATTTTCATGTTTAATATGTTTTACTAACAAGTTTTTCATCACGTCTTAAAATTAGTCACTCAGCTAAACAATAAATCAAATCTTGATTTGTAGTATTTGCTAATTTTGGAGGTAGAAATGCTCTTAGTGAAAAATTAACAATCAGCTCTTGTGAGCCAGTTCAAGCTGGCTTTAGTACATCATTGGGTAAAAGGAACTCCCATTTTCAAAGCAATTCTGCATCTATTTTGCATATCAAATCTAAATGGATTGCCTCCAGCACTAGGATGTGAAGTAATTTTCCCCTTGTTCACACAGCTATCTTTGGGCTGGGATGGCACTTGGACCCAGGTCTTCATGGATCTGATGATAATTCTCTGCTTTTATAGATATTATGGTGGCTTGGTACAGCGACTTGAGGGTCTACCTTCCTAAAAAGAAGACTTAAATTGAAGCTTAGCCTTTTCCTTATATTTTCTGTATGAAGCTAGAGAATCCACTCATTCTCCCAGTGAGTGAGGCAATTCTAACAATCTGTTTAAACTTTTTTTTTCCTTGTGTGAATAAAAATCACTAGTCCAAAGTGATGCTCCCCAGTGCTTTAATATACATAAACACAAAAATAAAAAACAAAAACCTTAACATCCATGGAATTTCCTTCTATTGCTAAAATTCAGGAGCTCTCCAATCATGAACATTTTTCAGATTTCAAACCACAAAAAAAATCATTTAATGTAAGGTGAATTCAAATTCTGTACAGTTTAATTTTACTAAAAAACAAAAAATATTTCATGTAGGTGGTACACTGAATAGAGCACCAAGACTAGGATAAGAAAGATTCGTTTGAGTTCAAATCTGACCTCAGACATTAGCTATATGACCCTAGACAAGTCACTTAACCCTATTTACTTCAGTTTTCCCATTTGTAAAATGAACTGGAGAAGAAAATGTTAAATTGCTCCAATATCTTGGCAAAAAAAACAAAGTCATGAAAAATTGGATTGAATAACCACCCAAAATGTCATGAATGTGATCATACATTAACAGATCTATATCTGAAGTCCAATACTCTTATTTTAGAAAAGACTGATTCCCACAGGAGTAAATGATTTGACCACTTTAAATATCAAATTTCTTTTCCAGTCTTCTCTTGGACAAGTAAAATACTGGTCAACGAGAAAAACAAAAACAAAAACAAAAAAACACTCCAATAAAGAACCGGGGCTATACTTTTCTATCATTATTAATTTATTTCAGATCTAGCTTTCTCATACCCAGGAGGAAACTGACCCAAGCTTTTGAAGAATGGATTGTTGGAAAAGTAATGCTCTCTGCTGCATTTTGCTTCTATCTTGTATCACTCAGACATTGTCTTTGAGGAGAGTTCTGCATCTGATTTAATCATCTCTCTGCTCACCTTAGCAGCAAACTTTAAGTGTGAATTGTTTCTGGAGAGGTCAGATAGTACATTTTAATTTGTAACTCTCTGCTAAACGCAAACAGTTCTTACAGCAGTTCACAGAATAAGTAGATTTGTTCTATGAAGTCCAAAAGGGACATTTCTATTTTGGAATAAATGTGCATAGTGATTGAAAGAGTTATTCTGAGAAAGCGAGTGGGAGCAAAGATATTCAGGAAGCTTGGATGAGCTGCTTGTGACCCCCACCTCCTATTTTTAATGTCATCAAATTAAAATTTTTTATACTTCTCTCTGTTTTGTGGATACTTTCTGACAAATTCCAAAAATGTGAGTGCATGTAATAAGACGGGTCAGAGGAATATCAATTTAGATCTTGAAGGGACATTATGTAACCCAAAGCTCTTGTTTCATAGACAAAAATCAGAGACCCAGAATTTCTTAAATACTTTACTTCCCTAGTGCTATATGTTGTTGAGTAAATAGTTACCAGAATATTGCAAGTAAAATGGGAAAAATAGGTTGGGTAGCATGACATAGATGAGTAGATTGAAGAGTCTTGAGGTCTTTAACTTGAAGAAAGATTTATTGGAGAAAATACAGTAATCATATCTTTAGGAGCTATTACATAAAAGAGGAAATAAGGAGTAAACTTGATCTGCTTGAACTCAGAAAGCAAAACTCAAGCCATGAATATAATTGTCAAAAAGGTAATTTTAGTCTTAATATTAGAGGAATCTGCTTAACAACTGAACTAATACAAAAGTGGACAAGGCTAGCCTTGGGATTAGTGTATGCAGTATCATTTTAAAAAATTAAGCGAAAGAGTATGTGTGACTAATGATCAGGTATATTATAGAAAGGAGTAATTTTAGGATGAGTTTGGATAGAGGATTTCTGAGGCAAATTCCACATATAGATTCAGTTACATTAAGTGACTTACCCATATTCACAAAGTCAGTAAGTACTTGAGGCAAGATTTGAAACTAGACCTTTTTCAGTTTATCATTTATCATTTTATTAATGTTCAAGTTAATATTTATGAAACCTCATAGATTAGCCACTTCATCCTTTAAGGATATTTCTGCCTGTTATAATTTAATTATATATTGTAACAAATATAGGGATTTTATCTTTCTTATTTCAACTGACAGAAATTCAGTGGTTTATCTCCTCCATATTTAGATAGCTAATTGACTGGGGAAGAGTGGGAAATGATAAGAAACACAACCTATGAACAATCTTTTGAGTAAAGGATTCCAGAGCTTATAAAGAAGCCTAAAGACATTCAATTGCAGCACGTTATAATGTTTATTACTGACTAAATTATGTGCTTATTTATTATTATATAATTATATATTATTAATTTCCCAGCACTTTAATTATATAATTATTTATAAATAATCTTTCCCTAGACTTCATTCATATTCCCTCCATATCACTCCCCCCATACTAAAGGCAACTAAATAGGGTGGTCCTTAAAGTGCTGGGCCTGGAATCAGGGAGACCTGAATTAAAATCTATGCTCTGATATTTAATGGATATCAATGGGTCAATCATTTAAACTCTTCCAGTTTCAGTTTTCTAAACTAAAAATAGAAAGAATAATGGCATCTTTCTCCTATACTCATCATAAGGGTTTATAAAGCACTCAACACAGTACCTACCACATTATAGATACTATATAAATTTTTATTCATTTTCTCCCTCTCTCCAAAGCCTCACACAGATTTGGATATAAAGTTCTCGTGCAATGCTGAATGGATTGTCAAATATGTTCCTAACTGCTAACTGTGATTATAGTCAAGTTATTTACCTATTTTGGATTATGTGATCTTTAAAGGCCTACATAGAGATAGTTTGTATGAATTTCTGTCAGTTGAAATAAGAAAGATAAAATCCCTATTCTATATTTGTTAAAATATATAATTAAATTATAACTTAGACAGAAATATCCTTAAAGGATGAAGTAGTTAATCTATGAGGTTTCATAAATATTAACTTGAACATTAATAAAATGATAAATGGTAGACTGAAAAAGGTCTAGTTTCAAATCTTGCCTCAAGTTCTTACTGACTTTGTGAACATGGGTAAGTCACTTAATGTAACTGAATCTATATCAATTTTCCCATCTGTAAAAGGAAAATAATGATCATGTGATCATAAACTACTTTAATCTTCAGTGATCCTCTAGACAATTCTCTAAGATCCTAAATTTTACATAAGGTACTTATCTACATTAATGAAGGTGCTGTCAAATCAGGGAGTTGCCTACCTTAAACTATAGATACCATAGTTCCAAACTATATTGCTTATAGTTGTTATTGCTTTTTATCATTACCATTATATTCATCAACCATATCTACTCTTCTCATATTTTATTTGATAAAGTTGAGAGAAAAATGCCTATCAATGGCATAATAAGTTGTAGTACATGTATATAAAGAAACATCACTGTGAAGTATGTATTATGAATAATTCAGAAAAGTATTAGATTTATTTGAACTGTTGCAAAGTCAAGTAAGCAGAATCAGTAAAATGATATAGCGAATGATTACAACAGTCTAAATGGAAAGAACAAAATAACCAAAACAAAATTTTACAAAATTATGACCAAGTATGAACAACAATAACAAATGAATAACAATAACAAAAAAGATTGCTTTAAATTTTACAAAGCACTTTTCCTTGTGTTAACTTGGCTACATTCATTTGCAGGTCTTATATTATGTTCATTTTACATATGAAGAAACTAAGGCACAAAGGTTTATTGACTTGGGGGCTATAATTAGAGAATACTTATTTAATGTCAAACTTATTCTTCAGACATTGGTTAGTTTTGCTGAAGAATTTTGTTTTGAATTCAAATAATTCTTTAACGTAACGGATGACGGA
Source organism: Antechinus flavipes (assembly GCF_016432865.1). Lineage (NCBI taxonomy): Eukaryota > Metazoa > Chordata > Mammalia > Dasyuromorphia > Dasyuridae > Antechinus > Antechinus flavipes. The sequence continues at coordinate 659,089,550 of NC_067399.1, forward strand.
AAGAGCAAAAAAAGAAAGAACGTAGTGGGGAATGAAAATGTGAGCATGTATTATATCCACAAAAATTTTCAAGATAGAGATGTTAGTGTAAGTCACTATTCTATTTCTGTAATTTTCTGTTTTGAAGTTTGAAGAAAATTATTGACTTTTGCAAATTAGCATATTTTGGGGTACAGTCTCATATTCTTTAGACACATCTAGGAGAATACTACATGAAAGAGACAATCTGTAATTTTTCTTATTTGTTCCACTTGACTTTGATTCATTTCAATAGATAACTATATTTTGATTTTTTTTCCATTTGTTGGGAGGTTGAGTATTCATTATGTCATATTTAATTTTAAAAGTTGTTTGCAACTTTTCATGGGTTAATGTTTTGTTTATATTGTTATCTATTTGTTTTTTTTTCCCCTTCATTACGTGACAATTATATCTCTGATAGTATACCAATTCTAGCACTGCTTTTGTATTCTCAAGGATATTTGGAGGCTTTTAATATATGGAAGAAAAAATATATATAGTTTATAAAGGATTTTGAACTGCACTATATCTCTGTCCACTTGAAGAATTTATAAGTACTTATTTGAGTTTATATATTGTATACTTCTAATTCTTCCAAAAATCTTCAACATTTAGTAAATCAATTTTGTTAAAGGTAAACTTTTAGTCTTTCTTGAAAACAGAAATCTTAATTTTATCTCTATCATAAAATATTTATCCATATAATCAAATGACCTTGACTTAGCCATTTTCTTGGCACCTCATTGAAAACAATATTGGTTGCATTCATGTGGATGTTATCTGTGAGGAGGATTTTGGGGTATCATTCTTTGATCTCAGTCATTTCCCTAGATTTCTTCTCAGGGAAACACTCATCAGTTAAATCAGATTCCTGCCAATTATTATCCATTATTATTGTTTGGGCAAATTTTAATAAGATAATTCTCGATTTTAAATACTTTATCATAAAATCTGATATTAGATTTCTCTTTTATATAAAAATATTGACTTTTCTCTAAGTACTTTAGAGTAATAGCACCTGGATTTTAAAGACCATAATGAGAATTTTTGTTTGGATAATTCTTAAATCATTGTCATCTTTTTATCCTTTAAAAAATTAAAATTAGCTCTTCTTATTTCACTCAGACAAGAAGTAATTTAGCTATTCCCAATCAGCTCCCATTCAGTACAAATCTGTGAAAGTTCTCACTTCATAAAGCAATCTGCTGGTTCCCCAATCCCAGAATCTCTCCAAGTTTATACTAGAATTAGTGTGGATATATTTTAGAATTTCATGCTACTCCAGTTATAAACTGCCCAAATCAAGAAATTTGAATCAAAGAATATATCACTGTAGCTAAACATTTAATTACTCCAAAAATGAACATTAATATAAATTTGTTTAATGTTTTGAATACTCCAAAATAGAGGTGTCAAACACAGGGCCTGGTTTAGTAGCCACCATTTCTCTTTCAGTTTGACATCAGTGCTCTGGAAATTCTCAATTTGGATTGATAAAATATAAAACACATGAGCATACACACTCATATATTGCCATCCCACTAAAGTTCTCTAAATGATTGATTGTATAGGTGGGAAAAAAATAATATATTTAGTTGAGTAGGAGTAAGATAAAAGGTCATGTGTAGATTCATTGAAAGTATTTTCAGTACAATTCCAATTACAGGCAGGATGACAAAGACAATATGGCACATCCTGCTCCCATGTTGGACTTTTATTCCCTAGGTCTCTTATATTCTGTGACCTTTGAAAATTCACTTTCCTTTTATAGATCTTCTTTTTGTTATTTTGAAAACAAGATGGTTTAAATATATGATCTTTAAAACTCCTTCCAATTGTAAATAGATAATGCTAAATCATTATTTTTAAAAATTTGCCACTTCTGTTACTCTATGTCTCAAGTATCTTTACCTGTAGGCTCCTAAAATGTGTGATTAGATATATTACCAGGTATCTAATCTCATGGTGTGTGAGCATATCTCTAGGGATAGACAGTTCTTCGATGTGACAGAGATTGACTATTCTATTGCCAGCTAGGAAACCATTCACTCCTCTCATGGTGTATACCTTCACCTATGTTCACTGTTCTCTGACAGTGTAGCCTTTTGTACATAAGGGATAGAGACTGGCTTTCTTTTTAGACACAATAATGAGATATTCAGGCTCACATGTGGTTTTGACTTCTGCCTATCTTTACTCTGGACTCTTTCAAAACCACTCACTCAGGAAAAAAAAATTAGAAAATGATAAAATTATAAAATATTTAATTAATTCAGTATGATGATTTTCTCACAGGAAGGATACATCAGTTTTAAAAAGTGGAAGGAATGATAATGTATCACAGAAAAAAGGATTCTTTTCTATATTTTTACTAATGAAAGGTATTCATAGAACTGATTTTTTAAAAGCAATTTAAATATTGTTGCTACAAAAAATTCCTTAGACTTACAATCACTTTTCTCATATACACCAAGCAAATTCTAGCCAAGGAAATTAGTATATAAATGCCTCCCATTGTTATTACTCAAAAGAGTTGGATTAGATTGTATTCTTTATCATCTCATGCACCAAGTTTGGTTTATCATATAGACTGGAAGAAAACATTTGCCTTATGCTTTTTAATAAGAATAAAGATTTCTTTACGTAGGTAATTTACATTATTCTACAATCTATCATCAGAAAGAATAGAGTTGATTTTTTTTTGTCTAAGCTAGCTAGGCAGACCCACATATATACATACAAATGTACAAATTACATAAATATATGTAAGTACGAACATATATACATATATATGTGGTTATGAACAGAATTTTTAAAAACAGCAGCAAAAACAAGGTAGAGGAACATTTTTTATTTTAAGGAACCATGACACCATTATCAATATTTTTACCATTTTTTTTTCAGTTCTACAGTAACATTTTGAATTATATGGGCTGAGATATTATGCGTATATTATCAGTTTTTTTTCTTATGCATGCAAAAAGTGGTTATGAATCAATTAGCCAGGGTTTTCCATGTATAATCAAGGATGTCGACAGTATTTAAATGTGAAACTGCCAAACCATTAGCACCAATGCCATAGGATTAGACATTCATATTAATAAACACCTGTCAAAATAGTGGAGCAGATGTTTTAAGTAGACATCTAACCCAAACCACAGTTATAGGAATTCCTGGTCTTATTACTCTAACTAGATTCCTTAATTAAATATTGTGGAGAATTCTATCCTATTTGCTTTATTTTACAACATTATCATTTCTAAAATAACTGTCCTCAATGGATTGGGAGGCTGATAAATCTGAAGTCTGATTCTTAGTTTTGGGTTGAAATTAAAGATTATTATATGAACATTTGCATTATTATATGAAAAACCTTCAGATCCATAGACTTAGTTGTATCTGTCTACTAAATTGGATCTACAGTACTGGAGGGAATGCTCATTTAAAATGTGAGATCTAATTTGTTCATCTCTATGTGCCATAATTCTATCCATCAATGTCAGACACAGCTATGGTTTTGGAACTTTTTTAAATACAAAGAATTACAGACAAAATAAGAAGTGTGATAAACCACCAAGTCTCTTCCCTTTAGGGAATTATAGTTTATGATAATAATCTAGATAAACAAACACAGATGGGTTTGTAAATATTGATTCTTCACATGTGCATACTTAAGAAAAAATGTATACATTTTTAAAAATAGACCAATAAAAATAGATATATGTGTAAAATGATAGATATTCTGAGAGGTAACCACTTAAAAAAATATGGAGCAAGTAATAAATCATTGTTCTTGTTATTAATGGCAATATTATGTTGTGTCCCATGTATTTCACCCAGTAATGTTTTTCTTTAATTTTATTAGATCTTAGTTTTAATTGTTGTTAGTAAACAAACATTTCTAATGTCTGTTACCTCTCCTTCTCCTTCAAACCATTGTTTCTTACAAAGAAAAACAGCTAAGCTGAATTCAATAAAATAGCAACTTTATCTGATAACATTTGTCTTATTAAACATCCATAGCACTACTCCTCGAATGGGAGGCTGGATCCATATTTCATTCCCAGACCTTTGGAATAAAGCTAGGCCTTTAAGTTTAATCTGAGGTTAGCCAACTCTATGGTCTTTTTTTCTTTACAATTGTGTAGACATCTTGTAAGTGATGGTTACCTGGTTCTTTACTCAGCATTAATTTTAATAGTCTTTTTATATTTCTCCAAATTCCTCATGTCCCATGTATTTCTTCATATATGTATTTAATAATAAACACATACTTGTTTTCAAAGTATTGCTGAGCATGAGGTATATTGTCATATAAGCAAAAGCCTTCATTGATATATTTGGTTGCTCTCATAATCTCTATCATTTCCCTGTTGATAATCTAAGCTCTCAAAGAGCTTATACATATAAGTTCTCTCTCTCTCTCTCTCTCTCTCTCTCTCTCTCTCTCTCTCTCTCTCTCTCTCTCTCTCTCTCTCTCTCTCTCTCTCTCTTTCTTTCTCTGTCTAACCCTTTTGTTTTTTGTCTCTCTCCCTTTCTTCTATCTCTTTTCTGTCTGTCTGTCTCTATCTCTGTCTCCTCTTTCTTCTTCCTCTTGTTCTCACTTTAGTTCTCTCTCCCCTTGCCTTTGTGTTCCCTATTATAATTCATGGCACTTAGTTGGAACTTAATATGTGATTTTGATGGATAAATCTGAAACAATCGATCACTTCAGTTGATTCTACTATAATGAATCAATTAAAGAAAAAAAACCCTCCATTTTCAGCATTTTTTTTTTTGCAATTTAGCTAAAGTCATTTCACCCTTTTTCATAAGAATCCCTTTGTCTCATACTCAAATGAAATTGATAATGACATGGCGACAGCTTTGTTGACAACAATTCAGTTCAGCCTTTCTATAGGTCTGTTCAATTGTAAAACACTTTCTTATGCTTTTCCTCATCAAAATCTTTCAACAATCCTGTGATCTCATGTTTTAAAATATAATTAGTCATTTTCATGGAGAAATTAACTGAGATTCAAGAAATGATTTACCCAATGTTAGTTAATTAACATGGCCTTCTGATTCCAAGACTTTCCTGAACGATACCCATTGCCAAAGACTGGAGATTTAATGTGTAATATTTTCAAAAATGACGTGCTTTCTGATTTACCTCATGATTTCTCATGAAGTGGGTATTTTTTAATACCTTCATGGATGAACTTCCAAGTTGTACTTCTTCAGCCACAACATATTAAATAATTAGAAACACAATTTTTGCTTTAGTGTACTTGGGTGAAAACAAAATATTTTTCATAAAAGTACATTGTAAAACCTTGTTTTTGAAAAGATTTACATTATAAAGATGAAATATATAGATATTCTGTAACCTGTTACAATTATTTGATTGCATATATACAGACTTGAGATTTTATAAGTGTGAACAGCTTCTTATTTGGACAGTCCTTCTAGTGGTCACAGGTCAATAGCTCATCTATAGATTATTTCCTTAAAGAGTTTCCTGGGGGACTATGACACATAGTGGCTGATCTGGGGCCATGCAAAACCAGTGTGTTTCAGGCCTGTATATTATTCTTTATTTTCGAAGAGGACCAAAATGACATCACTATGTAAGAATTGAGTGACAGTGTGTCTGGCTGTGGCTGATCAGACAAATATGAGCTCAGAATGCTCTGCCACAGGTCAGGCATAAATAGTCCATATGAACATTTTGGATAGTTTCTCTAATTTTGCATATTTCTCATTTCCTTTGGCCTAATTCAATTATGCTTTGCTCATGGAGCACAAGCCTAGAACTTAAATAGAGGTCTTTTAGACTTCAGGGATAGAATTCTATTTCCTATACCATTCTGCTTCTCATTTTTGTCACAATATAAAATAAGTAACCCCAAAATATATTTAGTGAAAATAAATTGCTTATTTGTCCTTTCTACCCTGGAGTTATGTTTTGTTTTTCACCCAGAGAACATAATAGTAACTGACCTTTTATAATGGTTTAAAGTTTATGAAGTACTTTTCACATATTCTCTTTGAGTCCCACAATAACCTTGTAAATTAGGCATTATATGTTATAAGCATGTTATTCTTCTTACTCATTATATTTTATTTATTTTAATCATTTCTTCTTAGTTGGGAAACAGAGTCTCAGGATTACAAGATCATAGTAAAAGTCAAAGGAAAGATTTGACCCTAGATCTCCTGACCCCATGTTAGCAGCCTATACTCTTTTGTCATACTGTTTAGGGATTGTTCCCTGAAACAATTTATTTCATTTAGCTAGGTACTGGATTTTAATTAAGGAATCTAGAGCCAAAAGAATCTTGTGTTCTTGTTACCAACTGTTCCTAAAAAGGACTAAATATTTTTTCCCAATAATATTTTATTTACTCAAAACCATAGTTTTCAACATTCATTTTTGTAAAATTTTGTGTTCTAATTTATTCTCTCCCTCCCTCTCTCACCTCCCCCTCTCTAATAATCAAAAAACAGATTAAGTTAATGTGCAATGATATGTTCAATCCTTTAAAACATATTTCTATATTTGGCATATTATGCAAGAAATATCAGACCAAAAGCAGGGAGGCATGAGAAAGAAAAAGAAAGGATGAAAATACTATGCTTTTTACCCACATTCAGGCTCCAGAGTTCTCTCTCTAGATGTGCCTGGGATTTGCCATTCCAAATCTATGGAATTGCCTTGAATCAACACATTGTTGAGAAAAGTCCATCACATAATCTTGTTGTTGCTATGTACAATATTCTTCAGATTCTGCTCATTTCACTCAACATCAGTTCATGTAAGTTTTTTCAGGCTTTTTAAAAATCAGTCTGCTCATCATTTCTTAGAGAAAATTGGAGAAAATTAATATTCCATTACCTTCATATACCATAACTTATTCAGCCATTCCCCAGCTGATGGGCGTCCACTCAATTTCTAGTTCCTTGCCACTACAAAAAAAGGTTTGCTCCAAATACCCATGCAAATGTGGGTCCTTTTCACTCTTATGTGATCTCTCTGGGATACAAGCCAAGTAGAGGCACTGCTGGATCCTTTAGTCCTTTAGAGAGAGTTCTAAATTGCTCTCCAGAATGGTTGGATCAGTTCACAACTCCATCAACAAGGTATTAGTATTTTAGTTTTCCCACATCCCTTCCAATATTTATCATTTTCTTTTCCTGTCATCTTAGCCAATCTGAGAGGTATGGAATGGTACCTCAGAGTCATCTTATTTTTCATTTCTCTAATCAATAGGAATTAAGAGCATTTTTCATATGACCAAAAATGGCTTTAATTTCTTCATCTGAAAATTGTCTGTTCATATTAAAAAGACTGGATATTGTGTGTTATGGAAAGTATTAAGGAAAAGCAGTAGCTTTCTCCCTGAGTACAACTGGTAAATCCAAGTAATGATTCTAGGACATATGGAAGGAAGTTTCAGGGATGAGGAAGGAAGAGAGAGGAGTGAGGAAGAGAGAAAGGAAATGATGAAGGGGAGGAAGAAATGAAGGTTTCTGATCTTAAAAAATGGTGTCTTCCATTGCTTTGGATGCAGCAGACTGTCTTTGTCCTGGCAGGTGTCATGAATAATTTTCAATCTATATTTAATCTATTAAACAAATATATTTTAACCTATAATCTACAAATTTAATCTATAAACAAATCAGAAATTATATTTGTAATACATGCTATACTTAATCTTTATTAAAGTTTAATTATTATCATTAATTAATATCATTTAATTAGCACCAATAATGATCTCTGAACACTCCACTCTCCTTTCCATGTAAATTAAAACTGTTGAGAAAAATTCATTAACTTATCAAATATCCAACAATATGTGGATAATTCTACATCTATATACCCCACTTTTTTTCCCCTGAGGAAATTGAGGTTAAGTGACTTGCCCAGGGTCACATAGCCAGGAAGTGTTAAGTGTCTGAGACCAAATTTGAACTCAGGTCATCCTGACTTCAGGACTGGTGCACTATCCACTGCACCACCTAGCTGTCTCTACTCTCCACCTTTTTAACCTTTTGTATCCTTCCATCATTATTTTCTGGGGCTGAGATGGGCCATTGCAATAAAGAGCATTCACTAACATTGTAGAGTTGCCTTTCTTTACCCTCTCATGGTCATGTATACCAGTTGTGCTTACTTATAGTCAATCTGTTCATAGAAGTATTTTCAGGTTTGTTTCTCATGTTTGTTAAGTTTCTATAGTATAACATTTTAATATTCATATACATTGATTCAGTTATTCTCCAGTCATCGTTCACTCATTTAATTTCTAGCTTTTTGCTACCACAAATTTTGTTACTATGAATATTTTCCATTGTAGAGTAAATAGAAAGAACCTGAGGCTTTTTCTATGTTTGTTTTGGTTTTGATTTTGGTATTTTATCACCTTGAATTATATGCCCAATAGTGCAATCTGTGGAACAAAGGAATAGTTTAGATATTTTTCTGAGTTTCCTCCTTTCCCATATTAATGCATCCATTCTCAGATTTACATACTTCAGGCCAAATATTTTATAATTATGGTTACGACAAGAATGATTTTTCAGTGGTTTGTAAATCAGCAACTTAGGCTTCAGCAGCTGAGCTTTGGCAAGAAGGACATCTCTTGGTAATGGAATTCATTTCTAAGAACACGCAGGACTCATTCCTAATATGACTAAAATATGGAGGTGTTAATATAGTTCCTGATCAGAATATGGGCCCACCTGACTGCCTTAGCTAATGTATTACTTAACAAAAAAAAAAAAACTTTCTGCAAACTGACCATAAGAGAGGAGGATAACTGATAGAAATATAACACATAGAAAAGGAAATCACTCATCTTATTTGGTTGGTATTTTGAAGATCTCTCACAAGTGTGGCCTTGATTTTTTTCAAAAAAGAAATTCATAGTCTGGAGACAGCAAAGCCAACTCCTCCCCACAGTTTTCTTTTCTTTAATTGGTGTGTGTGTGTGTGTGTGTGTGTGTGTGTGTGTGTGTGTGTGTGTAAGCACATATATCTATATATACTTTGTAGAAATACTCAATATCTTAAATTGTTGTACTAATTTCTCTTTTCATTTGAAGATCTTTTTTTTAATGCTGTTTACTTCTGTCTTTCTTTGTCCCACTTTTGCTCTTGTTCTCATTTTTGATTCGTCTTCTTGCTCCATAGAGTAAATTTCTTCCAGATTACAATTTGAAATTTGATTTCTTTCTTATCCCTTGGCTAGTCTCATCATTTTAGAATAACGCTTTCTATCTTTTCTAGAGTCTTATGGCTCACAAAAATTACAGGTTTGTTTTTCTTTCAAAATTTACATCATATGTCCTTTTGTGATATCTAATGTCCAAATTGTTAAGTTGAGAAAAGCTTTGACTCATATGATGTACTTCTATGATTCTTGGCTTTAGAGTTTGATTGTTCTCTCCTTTTTCTGAGGCTTCAGATTTTGTGATTATTATGAAATGCTGAATTTATCTGAGAATTTCGTTGCGCCCACATAATTCTAGCTAGGAGCTTCTAAGAGATTCCTGGGAAACAAAGCTATTCTTCTAGCTTCCCCTGTTCATAAGGAGTTTGATGTTTGGAAAAATAACTTTCTCTTATCTTTTATCTCTGTAAATGTCAATCAAGAATCACTCTCCAAAATTGTTCATAGTGTCATGATCCAGAAGTTATCCAGCCCAAGTTTCAGTGGATGGGCTCCTCCAGGTCCATTTACTGGTTATGTTTTGTTTGCCTTTTAGTGTTTCATTTTGAAACATTTAGCAAAAGGATATTGGACATAAAAATAAAGGATTCATGTTCAAATCATCTAAGTGGCTATTTATAGCCACTGTGACCTCAAACCTCAATTTTCTTTCTGTGTAAGGAAAGAACTTAACAAGATTATGTTTAAGGTAACTTCTAGCCCTATGTCTAGGATTCTATAATAGGAGTAGTTTATGTTTTCTGATATTTATGTTTCAGGGTATAAGGTTGAAGGCAAAACTGAAAAGGAAGAATTTTTCCCTGCCCTAGTTTCTACCTTTGGAATGTGGATATGCCTGAACAGAACCACAGACACAGCATTTCATCTCCCACCTAGTTTCCTATTATGGAGTGACTGCCCTTATCTCTATCCCTGATGTGATCTCCATTCATAATGCATGCAGCAGGGAGGTAGGGGAGATGAGTAAGACTGCACAATAAGATATCAAAGTCTTATTCTAGATAGCAACAGAGAAATCCATTTTAATCTGAGGAGAGACAGAAATGACTGGATCCAGTAAACTTCTGTATTTTAGCCAAAATCAATAAAATTAAAACCCCAAAATGAGATAGGAAAAAAAGAATTACAACAACAAAAACAAACAATAACAATAAAGCAAACTATATAACAATAACAACAAACAATATAACGAATAACAAATAAAAACAATACAACAAATAACAAAACAAACAATCACTCATTTTGAAGTCAGAGGACTTGAATTCATATTCTATCTCTGGCACTTCCTCTGTGAACTTGCACAAGTCACTTCAAAAGTCCATCCTCAATTTTCTTATTAACAAAATGAGAGGATTGACTTAAATGACCTCTAAGGTATTTTCCAGCTTTTAAGTTATAATTCTATGATTCACTCTTTATTTATTTATTCTAGCCATTTTTTTCTTTTAATGGTATTTTATTTTTCCAAATATATGCAAAGATAGTTTGTGTTGTACTAAACCTTATGCTCCAAATTATTATAGCTCTTTTTCCTGCTTCCCCCTTCCCAAGACAACAATCTGATATAGATTAAACTTGAGCAATCAATAGGTTTCTATTTCCATATTTGACATGCTACCCCTCCAAAAAAAAAAAAAAAGATCAAAAATAAAAGGAAGGAAGCACAAGAAAGAGAAAAAAAACAAAAACAAAAACAAGCAAACGACAGACCAAGAAAAGTGAAAATGTTATGCTGTAATACTCATTCAATCTGCATAGTTCTCCCTCTGGATGTTATTGTCATTTTCCATCTCAAAATCATCCATGAGTTTATTACTTGAAAGATTGTAATTTCCTTGAATTACCATATTGTTGAGAAGAGCCACTTCTATCACAGTTGATCACATGATTTTATTGTTGATGTATACAATGTTCTCCTGGTTCTGCTCACTTAGCACCAGTTCATGTAAGTCTTTCCAGGCTTTTTCATCATCCTGCTCATCTTTTCTAATAGAACAATAATATTCCATAGCATTCATACACCATAACTTATTCAGCCATTCTCCAACTGATGGGCATCCACTTATTTCTAGTTCCTTGCCACTACAAAGAGGACTGCCACAAACATTTTTGCACATGTGTCTCCTTTTCCCTCTTTTATGATCTCTTTGGAATACAGGCCCAGAATGGTCACTGCTGGATCAAAGAATATGCGAAGTTTGATGGCCCTTTGTACATAGTTCCAAATTGCTCTCCACAATGGTTGGATCACTTCACAACTCCACTAAAAATGCACTATTGATTCACTCTTAATTTAACTCTTCCCCCAGCCAGGAAAATGCATGACACTTTTGACTAGAGCCTTTTTGTGTTCTTTGTACCCAAATCAAATATTGTTCTTCATTCTTCCATCTATCCCTTTGCAAGTAATGATATGCATGATATAAATGCAGTTTGAATGTCACACACACATACACACACACCTATTTATGTATCCATGTGTATGTATGTATATACACATACATATATACATAAGATAAATTGTGAGTAAACTTTTGAAATTCCTACTTAACACAACACATTACCAAGTTTAAAGAGCTGAAAGCTCTGAATTGCAGCTAAATCCTGAAAGCAAAGTAGATAGAGAACTAGTTAGATGATCTGAATTCAAATTCAGCTTCAGACACTCTGGGCAAGTCACAAATCCCTATTCAGATTAGATTTCTCATTCAAAAAATGGGGATAATCACAGTACTTATGTCCCAGGATTGTTGTGAAGATCAAGTAAGGTAATAACTTAGTATTTGGCACAGCTTAAGCCCTGTAGAAATGAAAGCTCTTTTCCAGAAAATTGGATCTGGCTTCAAGTGAAGGCAAGAATGGGGAATTGCCTTCTCTAATGACTGTATCAATGATAGAATGCTCCCAATGCTCTGGTCATAGTTGTCCCATCTGAGGAGGTGGATCTTCAAAGGTACCAGCTTCGTAGTACTCTCCTCTCCAGAGTCTTTCCTTATCTGCAAACAAATGTTGAACCTTCTCTCTAGCCATCACCCTTTTCCTTGGTCCTTGGATTGCCTTGGTATTCCCTTTTCCATTCCTGACTAAGGCCTCCACTGCTGGGAGTCCCAAGTCTTTTCAAAGAAAGATGAAGATAAATCCTTCTTCCAACCACATCTTCCCAGGAACTCCCCAATCAGCCTTTTTCTGAAAAGCTCATTAAATTTCACAAGAAGGTGTAAATTGATGGGAAACATTTTTCCCTAGCATTCGCTTGGTCAACTTTTTTTGTGTTTGCTTTTAATGGAAAGGATGTTTGGATGAAGCAGAAACATCAATACAAATTTCTTAACGAACAAACCATAGAATTCATTCAGTTTAGCAAGGAGTACATGTGATTTTACAATTTCATCATTAGGTGTTAATAAAAGAATGGTTTGGAGCACTTTTAAGTTTAAAAAGTTAATAGGAAATATTTTAGAAAAATATTATAAATTGTAATTGTTTCCTACATGTTTCCCTCTCTCTCCCCTTTCCTCCACTCCAAAAAAGGATAGCCTTTAAGTTTGTGCTCACTTATTCAAAAATTGATAATCAATGTTTTTTTTTTTTTAATTCAAGTACCTTTCTTCTCCCACTCCTCTTCTTTTTGATGATTTTATTACTTGAAAAATGCCTAACAGACAGAGGCAGGGGCTAGAAATGAAAGTTGAATCAGTCAAGTGTACTGCCTATCAGCAGCTCTAGTAAAACATTTAATGAGGAAGAAGGTTGAATTTAATGACCAAAATAGTTTTGATTCGTCGATGGGTTTCAATTATTCATGCCATGTCTGACCCTGGGATGGATATTAACAAGATGGTCTTATACTTCAGGGTAACAGTGAATGTTTCATAGCAATTCAAAAAAAGGAGTTTTTAAAAGTTTTTTTTTTTTTTACATTTTTAAATCTCTACCTTGCAAAAATAGAACCTTTAAGATTTTAAGTGCACTTGAATACTCTAATATTTGGAAAATGAGAAATGGTCAAGGTGCATAGTGTAGATTTCTATATAAATTACCTTTTTGAAATATATTTAATGGTGAATTCAAATAATTTTTCATTAATTAATCTAAAATCTCAACATGAATCAACATTTTGATAGTAGGCAAAAGTGCTAATATGATCATATTCTGAATAAAAAGGCAGTTTCCAGAGATGAAACTCCTACTGTACTCATAGAATATCTCTTTGGAAGTGGAAAGGATTTTGTTATTGTTGTTCAGTCATCACAGTCATGTTTCAATATCTCATTTGGAGATTTCTTGGCAAAAATACTGGACGTCTCAAGATGAAAAGCTTATGGTATATTTCTTCCTTAGCATCGCTAGCCACTAGCCATCATTTTGTTTTTCTTCTTATTTTTAATGCCAAATATCTTGATATTAGTATTTATGACTTTTATTTCCTTTCTATCCACATTTTCTTCTTCATTTCTACTTTTATTTTTTCCTAACACTATTCTGAAATCATTCTTATCTTTTTAAAAAAATAATAACTTTTTTATTTTCAAATTATTTTCAAAATATGTGCAAAAATAGTTTGCAACATTCACTGTTGTAGAACTTTGTATTCCAAATTTCTCTCTATCCCTTCCATCCATCCTCTTCCCTGGAGAGCAAGTAATCCAATATATGTTAAACATACACAATTCATCCATACATACCTCCACATTTATCATGTTGCACAAGAAAAAAAAATTCAGATAAAACAATTAGAAAATGAGAAAGAATACAAAAAACAAGGAAACAACAACAAAAAAGGTAAAAGTACTATGTACAGTCCCAACAGTTCTCTCTCTGGGTGAAGATGGCTCTCTCCATCACAAATCTACTGGAAGTGACATGAATCACCTCATTGCTGAAAAGAGCCACGTCCATCAGAATTGCTCATCACATAATCTGTGTACAATGTTCTCTTGGTTCTACTCACTTCACTTAGCATCAGTTCATGTATGTCTCTCAGGCCTCTCTAAAATCACCCTTCTGATTGATTCTTATAGAACAATAATATTGCATAACATTCATATACCATAATTTATTCATCCATTCCCCAACTGATGGCTATCCACTCGGTTTCCAGTTCCTTGCCACTACAAAAAGGGCTGCTGCAAATGTTTTAATGATACAGGCCCAGTAGAGATAATGTTGGATCAAAGGGAGTGCAATTTGATAGTCCTTTGGATATAGTTTCAAATTGTTCTCCAGAATGGTTGGATCAGTTCACAATTCTACCGTCTTCCTGTCCCAGTTTTCTAACATCCCCTCCAACATTTATCATTATCTTTTCCTGTTATCTTAGCCAATCTGAGAGGTGTGTAGTAGTAGATTTGTCTTAATTAGCATCTGAAATCATTTTATTGAAAATTATTGGTCACTTTTTTTTTACATGGTGGCTTTTTATTCCTCTTGCTTATATTCACTGGCCCTTTCCTGTTATTTCTAAAATATTATCCCTTGTGCCTTTGATAAGAGGATACTACCTAGTTTTTTCATATTTCTTTGACTTTTTTATCACTGGTTCCCTTGATCCTTACACCCTAAAAATAAAAACATTTCTAAGCTTCTTCCCTCATACCTCTATTCATCTATATCTAAAAGTGCCCTCCAAATAACTTATCCACATGATTTTACCCCTAATATTACTAATGGATAACTACATTAGCTTCTGTCATTTTGTTTTCCATAAACTTTCTTTTAAACAAACTTTTTATATTGCCCACTAGAGACATCAAGGTACATATCATCTGAAATTTGTTATGTCTAGAACCAAACTTAACATTTTTCATTTCAATTCATTACCCATCACTCTAAAATTTATCATTTGTAACACTGCTACCAGGTTCTTAGGTACCCAAATAGGGAAGAAATATTTTGGTGACTTTTTCTCCTTATCCATATATCTCATTATCTAGATTCCTTAGTATTATATTCATATCAGGAAAAAAAAAATCTGTTTTCTATCTCTTCATATTGGAAGAACACTTAGATTTCAGCTGACAAAACAGAATCCCAGTAAGATTAAAACATATATCACAGATCACATAGTTTGCAAATTAAGAAACCATAATTCTATCATAATAGTTGCCATTTAATGTAGTATATCACATTTCCTTTTCTATTTCTCTTTCTTAAAAATAGGTTAATTTTTAATTATTAATTAATAACTATTTAATAATTAATAATCTCATATCTTATCACTGACTCCACAGTAGATATTAAGAAATTAGGAAATTTGTAGCCTTTAAACTTACTTCCAAGCCATACCTATCCTGGCTTTACATCATGGATCTTCCAACAGAGATCTAAATATAATAACAATTAGCAGCCACAGCTATGACCATGACTCCTACTGTCTTGGGATGAGGTATAAGTACAATCATTGTAGAGGGATCAAGGCTTTAGGACAATTTTAATGTCTTACTAAAGTGTCAGTAGAATGCATATTGACTTAGAAATTTTTTAAAAATTGAATTTTGTAGAGTGGCACAAGGTTTCTATAGATTTACTGTAATTACACTGATAAAGCGAGGGGCAGTGTTAAGTGAAGATATTTTTCTGCTGCTTTTTTTTTTTTTTACCAGTTTTATATATTTAAAAAAAATTTCCCCAAAACAACTTTGAATGCTTTTTAAAGAACTTTAAGTATATGATGATATTGCTGGATCAAAAAATATGTACAGTTTTATAACCTAGTAAGCATAGTTCCAAATTACTCTTTAGAATGGTTGGATAAGTTGACAACTCCAATGACAATGTCTTGGTTTTCCCATAGCCCCTCCAACATCTAACATTTTCCTTTTTTTCTCATTTTGGCCACTCTGATATGTGTAAGATAGCATCTCAATTGTTTTACCTTTTTTTTTATCAAGTGATTTAAAACTTTTTCATATAACTATATTCAACCTTAATTTCTTCATCTAAAATTATCTATTCACATCCTATGGTTATATATCAATTGGGGAAATGACTTGTATCCTTATAAATTTGATTCAGTTTTCTATTTATTTAAGAAATGAGGAATTTTTCAGAGATACTTGTTACAAATACTTATCCCAATTTTTTGCTTTCCTTATTTTTTTTTTATTATTATAGCTTTTTATTACAAAACTCATGAATGGACAATCCTTCAACATTGATGCCTGCAAAACTTCCTGCTCCAACTTTTCCCCTCCTTCCCTTTATCCCCTGCCCTAGATGGCAGGTAGTATAATACATGTTAAATCTGTTCAAGTATATGTTAATATGAGATATATACACATGTTTATACAGTTATCTTGCTGCACAAGAAAAATTGGATTTAGAAAGAAGGTAAAAATAATCTGAGAAGGAAAACAAAAATGCAAGCGGACAAAAACAGAAGGAGTGGAAATGCTATGTTGTGGTCCATACTCATTTCCCAGAGTTCTTTTGCTGGGTGTAGCTGGTTTTCTTCATTATTGAACAATTGGAACTGATTTGGATCCTCTCCTTGCTGAAGAGAGCCACATGCATCAGAGTTGATCTTCATGTGATATTATTGTTGAAGTATATAATGATCTCTTGGTTCTGCTCATTTCACTCAGCATCAGTTCATGTAAGTCTCTCCAGGCCTCTCTGGAATCATCCTGCTGGTCATTTCTTACAGAACAATAGTGTTTTATAACATTCATATACCACAATTTATTCAACCATTCTTCAACTGATGGGCTTCCATTCGATTCCAGTTTCTACTAGCCACTACAAAAGGGCTGCCACAAACATTTTTTTCTGTTTTCCATATCATTTTAATTACATTTCTTTATTTATGCAAAAACATTTTAATTTTATATAATCAATATTTCTTATTTTGTATTTTGTTATCCTCTATATATCTTCATTGATTTTAAATTCTTCCCTTATCCATAAATCTGACATAAACTGTTACTATTCTCTTAATTTTCTTGTTATAACAACTCTTTATGTATAAATCATGTACCCATTTTGACGTTATCTTGGTATATGATGTGAGGTGTTGGTCTGTACCTAGTTTTTGCTCTACTGTTTTCCACTTTTCCCAACAGTTTTTGTCAGATAATGAGTTTTTGTTTATTTTGGTTTATGTAGGTTTATTTTGTATTCTGCAACCTTGTTAAGGTTCTTAATAATTTCAAATAGTTTTTAGTTGATTTTTTAATATTTTCTAAGTATACCATTATGTCACCTGCAAAGAATTATAGTTTTGTTTCCTCATTGCTCATTCTAATTTTTCTTTTTTTCTTACTGCTATAATGTTTCTAGTACAATATTAAATAATAGAGTTGACATTGCCATCTTTATTTCACTCCTATTTATATTGGGAAGGCTTCTAGCTTGTCCCTATTACATATAATGCTTGCTGGTGATTTTAGATTAATATTGCTTATATTTTAAGATAAGCTCCATTTATTCCTTTGCTCTCTAGATTTTTAATAGGAATAGGTGCTGCATTTTGTCAAAGGCTTTTTCAGCATCTATTCAAATAAATATGTTTTTAATTGTTTTGTTATTCATATGGGTAATTGTTATCATAATATTCCTAATGCTGAATCAGGCCTAAATGGCCCACCATACTGCACTGATGCTAGTGATATTGCTGCAGTCTCTTTGCTAGTATTTTATTTAATTTTTTAAATTAAACTTCACTAAAGATATAGATCTATAATCTTTCTCTGTTTTAGCTCTTTCTGATTTGAGTGGCAGCACCACATTTTTATCATAAAATGAATTTTGTAGGACTCCTTTGTCTATCTAAAAAGTACTTTATATAACATTGGGAATAATTGTTCATTAAATATTTGATAGAATTCACTTGTCAGTTTACCTAGTTCTGAGTTTTTTTTTTCTTTAGGAAGTTCATTGATGTCTCATTCAATTTAATTTTCAAAGATTGGATTATTTTAAAATTGTATTTCTTTTATTATTAATCTGGGTAATTTATATTTTGTAGGTATTCATCCATGTCTTTAAGATTATGAAATGTATTGGTATGTTTATTGGGCAAATTGGCTCCTAATAACTGTCTTATCTTTGTGAATTCACTTTAATTTTTTGATACTAATAATTTGACTTTTTTTTTTGCCTTTTTTAGATCAAATTGAGCAGTGGTTTGTTTTATTGTTTTTTCCTCATAAAAATAACTTTGTTTTATTTATTAGTTCAACTGTTTTATTTCAGTTTATAAATCTCTTCTTTGATTTTCAGGACTTCCAATTTGCTATTTAATTAGGGATTTTTAATTTGTTCTTTTTCTCACTTTTTTTAGTTGCTTGCCCAAGTCATTCATCTGCTTTTTTCTCTATTTTATTGATGTAACCAATCAGAGACCAAAAAAAAAAATTGTCCAAGTATCATTTATGCTGTATCCTCATTGTTGTCATTTTCTTTAATGAAATCACTGGTCATAGTTATGATTTGTTCTTTCAGTCACTTGTTTTCTAGGATTAAATTATTTAATTTTCAATTAATTTTAGTCTCTTTTCCATTGTCCATTATCGTATGTAGTTTTTATTGCAATATGATCTGAAAAACATCATTTTTCTATTTCTGCTTTTCTGTATTCGGTGGTGAGGTTTTTACGTTCTAAAATATAGTCATTTTTGCTGTAGGTGCCATGTACTGCTAAGAAAATGGTATGTTTCTCTCTATTCTTATTCAATTTCCTCCAGAGATCTATCATATCTATTTTTTTCCAGAATTTAATTCACTTCCTTAATTTCTTGTTTATTTTTTTATTCGATTTATTTAGTTATTTATTCGAGTTATTTAGTTCTACCAGTCACTGGTAGAATGTTATTCCCTATTTCCTCCTGTTAATCAACTTTCTTTCAACATTTTAGATACATTTGGTGCATATATATTTAGTATTTTATGATTCCATTGTCTTTGGTAACTTTCAGAAAGATACAATTTCCTTCTTTATTTCTTTTAATTTGGACTATTTTTGCTTTTGCTTTGTCTGAGAACATAATAACTACTCCTGCTATCTTTGCTTCAGCTGAAGTATAATAGATTCTGCTCTAGCCCCTTACCTTTACCCTGTGGATAATCGCTCTGCTTCACTTGTCTTTCATGTAAACAACATATTATTGCATCCTGTTTCTAAATTCTTTCTGTTATCTGCTTCCATTTTAAGGATGAGATCATCCCATTCATGGTTATGATACCTCCTTTGCTTGTTTATCCCCATCTCTCTCTCTCTCCCTCCCCCTTTGCCTCCTTACATGTGTTATACTTCTGATTGACCCCTTCTCCAATATACCCTCCCTTTTATCACTATCTTTTCCCCCTTCTATTATCCCCATTCCTTTTTACTTTCTTATAGGGTAAAATAGATTTCTGTAACCAACTGGATGTGTATATTATTTCCTCTTTATGTGTTTTTTTTTTTTTTGATGAGAGTAAGATTTAAGCTTTTCCTGCGAAACCTCCATTTTTAACCTCCATTAAATAGCTCTTTCTTGTCTCTTTTAGGTGGAATCATTTACTCCATCAAATCTCTCTACTCCTTGTTCTTCTTCCAATGCATTTTTCTTCCTCACCCAATTTTTTGGGGGAGAATATCATCTCATTAAAGTCAACTCATACCCACATCCTCTGTCTACATATACTCCTTCTATCTGATAGTAACAAAGTTAAGAGTTATAAGTATTACTTTGTCCTTTAGAAAAATAAAGTTCTGGGCAGTCAGGTGGCACAGTGGATAGAGCACCAGCCCTGAAGTCAAGAGGACCTGAGTTCAAATTTGGGCTCAGACACTTAATACTTTCTAGATGGGTGACCCTGGGCAAGTCACTTAACCCCAGTTGCCTCAGGGAAAAAAAAAAAAGAAAGAAAGTTCTCTTGTGCCCAAAGGATATGCCCAACTGTGCATCATCTTTGATCCAGGAGTCTCTCTACTGGGCCCAAAAAGATTATATAAAAGAGAAAAGGAGCCACAGGTGCAAAAACATTTTTAGCAGCCCTTTTTATGGTGGCAAGGAATTGGAAACTGAGTGGTTCTCCATCAGTTGGAGAATGAATGTCATGGTAGAAAAATATTATGGAAGATTAATGTTTTATAAGAAATGATTAGGAGTATGATTTTAGAGAGGCAGGGAGAGGCTTATATGAACTGATGCTAAGTGAAGTGAGTAGAAACATGGAAATAGCAAGATTATGTGATGATCAATTCTGATGAATGTGGCTCTTTCCAACAAAGAGCTGATTTAGGTCAGTTCCCATGGACTAGTGAAGGAGAGAGCCATCTGTACCCAGAGAGAGCACTGTGGGGACTGAATGTGGATCACAACATAGCATTTTTACTTTTTTTTTTGTTGTTTTTTGCTTGCTTTTTGTTTTCTTTATCATTTTTTCCTTTTTTAATCTGACTTTTCTTGTGCAGCATGATCATTGTGGAAATATATAGAGAAGAATTATAAATGTTTAACATATATTGGATTACTTGCTATTTAAAAGAGGGGGTTGGAAGAGGGAGAAAGGATAAAAGGTTTTGCAAGGGTGAATGTTGAAAACTTTATTTGTTTATTTTGAAAATAAAAAGCTTTATTAAAAAAAAGGAAAAAAAAATTCTCCCTCTCCCCTTCCATTTTATGTTTCCCTTGAATATTGCACTTGGAGGACAATTTTTTATTCAGTTCTGATCTTTTAATTAGAAATGGTTGAAATTACTATTTCATTAAATAGCTACTTTTTCCTCCTGAAAGATTACATTCAGTTTTGATGGATAGATGATTCATGGTTGCTGGCCTCCTACAGGTCGGGGCTTAGTTGCTGCTCTGATCTAAGGATGAAGCCTTTGGGTTACGAAGGTAACAGAGCTTTCAGGTGGCTGGCATTGGAGGAGGGATTTTGTTACTGGTCTGTCCACAGGATAGGGCCTATTCTGGTTTGCGATGGAAAAAAGGTCTCTCTGTTCTGAGGCTCCAGGGGTGGGGTCTCACTGCTGGCCAGCTCAGGGGTAGGGCTTCGCTACTGGTTTACTATGGGGTCATGGCCTGCTAGTGGTCTGTACTGGAGTGGGGGGGCCTTGTGGGGAGCCTTGCTCTGTTACCAAGAAGGCTCACTTGCATAGGGGAGTGCTGGCTTGCAGAATGCCAGGTCCTTGCTGGTAGATTGTCCCAGGCTTGAAGCCTTTCTGCAGGCCCTCAGCTGTGAAGCTGGCTGCTCCTGCTGCTGCTCTTGGACTGAAGTCCAAGTGAACTCTTACCCCAGTGAGACTGACCTTTCCTACCAGACTGATGAGCTGCTTCCCTGCTCCTAAATCAATTTTGAAGTGTTTTCTTAATTTTTGGAGGGGAATATGGGAGGGTTTCAGAAACCTCCTTCCTCATTCTGCCATCTTGTTGTTAAAAGCCTGCCTTTCTTTTAATGCCTGTAATGACCGCGTATTTAAAATCAGCCGGAGTCAGGAATTCAGGTTAAGGGAAAAATCTTCAATCTTTATTGAAGTGAAGAGATGAAAGAAGATTGCAATAGCAATATGGGCAAGAAGGATTGAGATAGCAATATGGGCAGGTGCGACAGGAAGCCAGCTATCAGAGAGAGACCTGAGCTGAAAAACCATCACAATGGCAATGAGAGCAGTCTCTCCTTCCCCTTCCTTTTCCACTCCCCTGCCTCCACCCACCAAAATCGTCATTTCCTATATAACACATCAGGACTTGCACAAAGAGTGGGCGGGGGCCATTCTTTCTCCAAGCTTATAGATTAACAGAGTATGGTCCAATTACTATTTAGCCTCACGTGCTTGGGACCTCAGTGCATCAACTCAAGCCTCAACCCATTACAAATGCCTCCTTTTTTAATGGCCCTTTCTTTTAATACCCCCTTTTAATTTCCTCTTTTAATGACCTTTTTTAATCCCCTCATTTTTATTCAGTCACTTAAAAAAATTTATCAAGACTATGTGTCAAAGACAGGTAAAGTGCCCCATGGGGATAGAAAGTCAATAGAAAAATATCTTCCTCAAAGAGCTATTTGTATGCTAGCCAATAAGGACATGGTTAGGTCTATAAAATTAGCTTAAAAATAACCGTGGGGGGAGAGCCCTTGCATTTGGAGAGGGTGTGCAAAATGTGTACTTGAGCCTCATTTTGAAGAAAATCACAGATTCTAAGGTAACTACATGGCCTAGGGGAGAGAGCACTGGCTTTGCAGAAAGAGAGACATTTGTTCAGAGACTTCCTAGTTAGGTTTCCCTAGGCAAGTTACTTAATTCTGTTTGCCTCGGTTTTTTCATCTACAAAATGAGCTCAAGAAGAAAATGGCAAACCACTCCCAAATCTTTTCCAAGAAAACAATGGAAATACTGATCACCAACAACAAAGAGACAGCAGGGAGGGGAGAAAATTCTGGAGTCAGTTAATATTGACTCCTCTTTCTGTCTGCCAGAAACTTACACAATAAATTATCTTGTAAAATTAAAATGTATTTGTCTTATAACTATGTGTGTTGCCGCTCTCCTTGATGGAGTTTTGAAAGGCGATGTGATTTAGTTGATACACTCTGTACTTGGAGTCAGAAGTTGTTGGTTCCAGACATACTTCAGATATTTCTTCACTCTGGTATCATGAGAAAGTCACTCATTCTTAATGTTCTCATCTATAATATAATGATACCCCTGTTCTCACAAGGTTGGGATGATATTTAATTTTGATAATATATAGTGTTTTGCAGCCATGAAAATGTGAGATAACAGGGACTGAGTGTTATCTAAATGTTAATATTCTCTCTGCCCTCTACAAGTAGAAAGTGCTAACTGCAGTATCTCAAAGAGAAATAGGCTAAGATCCAATGGAAGGTAGTGAGAGAATATTTTTAAAAATGGATGGATGGATGGTTGCATTAAGCCTGATCATTTTATTTATTCAAAATTGTAAATCATACCCTGTACTTTAGGGGGAAAAAGCTTTGGGGCACTGCACAATAAAATAATTCAATAAAGCATTTAAATCAATGGAGAACAGCAATAACGGGCACATTAACATAAAAACTAGCTGTATAAAACAGCAGGTCTCATGTTATACTCAATCTGGAAAAGCCAATTAAAAATGGTGGTTTTACAGAGTACCCTAAAAATTAATAAACTGTGACTTTGCTGGACAAAGATAGTTGAAAGTTCCAAAGATGAGTCAGGGAGTCTTTTTCCTTGAGTGAATGGTGGAGAGAGGCTGGAGCATAAGAGTACTTGGTCTTTTGCCCGACTTGAAGGGCATTTCAGATTAATATACTTTTAAATTAAGTACTGAGTTTGGAATTCTAAAACCTGATTTCAGATCCAGAATCTCTTACTTGGTGGCTATGTTTTCCTGTCAAGTGTTTCTACTCCTCTTGACCTATGCTAAGTATGGAACTTTGACTATATTACTTTCCAGGTCTTAATTTATGATCTTTTCCTTCTTTCTTTTTTTCTTTTTGCAATGATTGTTTCCATTGTGACATTGTACAACTTTTTTAGACACTCTGTGCCTTTGTTTCCTTGTAGGGAAAAATAAGTATTTGGATTAGATAAACCTTAAGGTCCCCTTTTATCTCTCTTTTTATGATCTGATAATTTTGTATTAGTGAACTGAAGAAAAAAAATCAGTGGATTCCAAATAAGAAAAGATATATGATTTCATCATAATTCTAAACTTTGCTGGCCATAGATTTCTGGAGAGATAATTCCATGCTTGAGTCCCATTTTCCTCATCTGCAAAATGATTCAGTTTGAATGAATGACTATTTACATTCCTTCCGACTTCAAATCTTTAAGCATATGATAATCTGTGGTTGTGTATTTGAATTGAGAATAATATTTACCTATCTCCTCTATCCACTCAAAATGAGAGGTATCAAAAGGCCCCTAAAAAGATGAATAATCAATACATTATATGTGTGGGTAATTTTTTTTTTCATTTTAAAGAGATTTTTATTTGTTTTTTTCTTGGTCCATAAAATTTGGCTCCCTTGCAAAGGCAGTAATCATAGTACCTTTTATCACTGTGATTTAAAGGAGAAGCCTAGAAAAATACCTTACCTTTGAAAGAGATTGTACACATGATTAATGTGGAGGTCACTACAAACAAGCAAAGGAGGGACTCATACATGGAGAGAATGAGATTGTGTTTATAAGGCGGTAGTTTTGATGAATGGGCTCATTCCAGGAAGTCATATGCAGAAGTTGAGGAAGGCCTGTTTTCAAATGTTGGTGCTGACTACACATTTCCATTATGGACAGAAAAGGGTAATGATGAAAAATGACTTGGAGGACTTTGAATAGTTCCTAATATAGAAGATAAGTTTAAAATTGCCTTCTTTCTCCATTACTGCCCATATGGGCAGATGGACACATTTAATGGTCCGGTATACCTCCAATCTTTGAGAGTGATATTACATTTACTCTTTAATGATCCTTCCACATTGATATTCTTGAAGCATAATAATGCTGTTTCTCCCCTACTCAAATTCCATTTGCTTCCTAATTTATTCAGGATCAAATAATGAGCACCTTTATTTCAAATTTGGACAGCACAGTAGATAGAACATGGAATCAGGAATCAGAAAGATTCATCTTCATGAATTCAAATCTTACTAGCTGTATGACCCTGGGCAACTTATTTAAGCCTCAATTTCCATATCTGTAAAATGAGCTGGAGAAGGAAATGACAAACTATCTTTATCAAGAAAACCACAAAAGGGAGTCACAATGAAACAGATACAAATAAAACCAATTTCACATTTAGGATTTGGCTTTAATCTACCTTGTACACTACTCCATATTGCCCCTCTTTTTATTATCATAATGTTCCAAGCTACTTGATTCTCACACTTGCCTTTTGGAATTCAGTGTTACTTCTCTGTTTATTCCTATATCTGTTACTAACCCAACTAGGACTTTATGTATATTTTGAAAATAATAATATTAGTAGTAATAACAAAACCAAGGATCTATTTGAATAAGGCTTCTCTCAGAGAAAAATAATGATTCTCTCAGAGAAAAAAAAATAATCTGTGTTCAAAGAGATGGAGTCCATGAGTAAATATGAGCTCTCTAATCTCACAAAAGAGAGAATTTCAACCCAACATTTCATATTCATTCCAGGGTAACATGAGCCCAAGTACTCAATTAAATGGATCTATGATCTTTTCAAAGTTGACTTTCCCTTCAGGGGTACAGATCATAATAAGCACATGCCTGCTCATTCTTTATCACTTTGATCTGTGGTATCCCACACATTCACCTGATTAGGGGAAGTTTGAGGTATACCACATTGCTCCCCTTGATAACTTGATGATAATGATGGGGCACATGAGATTCCAAATGATTCTTCTTCAGTGACTATTTCATCTTCTTCTTCACACATATATTCTTTAAGAAGTAAAAAAAAATTAGCAGGTAGAGAACAGAATATGTTGGAGCTCTTTAGAACTTGTGAACTGGTTGTAAACTTTTTAGAATGAGTATATCTTGAATATAAACAAAAGCCATGAATTAGAGTTTAAGTTACTTTGTGGTGGTTGTGGATTATCTAGGCTTAACATCATGATGAAAAATATGGATAATAATTAAACAGGAGTCACTGCATTAGTGATAGTTATTTCTCCCATTCCCAACCTTTTGACACAAGGGAAAATGAAAGTTGGAATACATGTTTTGTTTTTTTATTTCAATTTTTTTTTCTTTTTAAAATTTCAATTGACTAGAGGTCCCTCTTTCTAAATAATCATTATCAGTGTCTTTGCTACCATTTCAAGTTTCCCCCCAGTACCAGTCCTCTGGACCTTTACCACTCACTACTTTCTCTGCTTATGTGTGTTTCTGAGATTAAGCAAGAAGTCAATATCAAAACTTTTTTTTGATTGGTCTATTCTTTCATATTCTCAAGTGAGAGAAAACATGAAAGAAGTTTTAATGGGATGCTGATTGAGCAGATCCAAAGAAAGTAGAGTATTATTACTCTGTAATCCTTAGGATCAGAAAAGGGAGACAGAGATAAGATGCAGTCATAGGGCTATAACACAGATTTCAATGTGACTCTAGCATAGTCTGAAAAGATAGTCCTAATTTTTGAAGTTTTAAAAGTCTCATTCCTGATCCCCTTTTAATGACATTGCTCGATGAGAAGTATCTCCCAAAGGCTTATGGGATAAATTATTGTATCTTTCATGATTTTTTTAAAATGAACTTCCTCTTTTAGCATTTTTAGGACCAAACATATGACTTAATTGCCTTGCAATCTTCCCACTGAGTGAAAAATGAACAATTGTGTTTATCTATTTCATCAAAAACAAATATCCAAGCATATTCCCAGACTTTCTTCAAGTTAACTTTTCTGTCATTAAAAAAAAAAAAAAAGTATGTCTTATGTGTATTGGGGTGGGGGGATGACACAAAGGAAGTCTGCTAAAAAATCCTTCCGATTCTACTTCTGTCTGTTTTACTTTTCTGGGCTTTTGGGGAATGCTAACTAAAATGTTCCAATAAATGCTATTGACTGTCTAGGATTCAAGGTAATATTAAAAAAAGTATTAAATCTTGGAGAAGAGTATCTACAGGCAAAATTCATTGGGGCATGTCTCTCATTTCTTAACAAATGTGTGTGTTTGTGTCGTGAATCCCAGTTCCCCCTAAGTGTTAAATCAAGCTAAATATTAATCTTC
This sequence comes from Antechinus flavipes, assembly GCF_016432865.1. Taxonomy (NCBI): domain Eukaryota; kingdom Metazoa; phylum Chordata; class Mammalia; order Dasyuromorphia; family Dasyuridae; genus Antechinus; species Antechinus flavipes. The sequence continues at coordinate 659,116,444 of NC_067399.1, forward strand.
CAAATAAAATGAGCCTACTTTTTTTTTCTTATTTCTCTGTATTTTTTGCAAGACTTTTATTTTATCTCAAGAACACGTATAAATCAAGGCAATGCATTATAGTAGTCAATATCTTCTATAAACATTAAGCACATAATATGTATTAGGAACCATATTAAGTGACGTGGACACAAGTTGAAAATAAAGACTAAGACAGTCCCTTCCCTCATGGAGCTGATCATCTAATGAGGAGAGAACCCAAGAAAGAGCTAAAAATGGAAGAGGTAAGGCAGAGCAATGATGGAGAGAGTTCCGAAGTCATTGAAATGAATTTAACTTTTGAGAAATAGGGAGAGGAAAAAAATCAATGATAAGACCCTCTCTTTAAGAAAAGCCCTTGACTTTTACCTCTAATTAAAGGGTCCGATTAGACTACAGAGGATACTTAGGAAATGTGAGGACCAGGAAGATTTGGTCATGAAGATTTCCCACTAATATCTCTCCTGGGGAAGGAAAACATGATGAAGACTTCAAAGGAAGTTTAGAAGCAGTGCAAATTGGTGGGAAAGGGGGAGGGATACAGTTTTTAAAACTACATAATTCAAATGAGTTGAAATCCTATCTCTAACAAACATTGGTTGTTGCCTCCTAAACTTCTTTAGTGAGCTAAGCAAAATTTTAAAGTATATAACTTGCAGGCAAGATGGAGACAATTCATAGAGGGAATTTCTTAATCTAAGACTTTCTCATACCCTGCTTATTTCTAAGTTATCACACCATTCCTTTTATCCAGGCCCTCCACAGGTACAGATTACCTCATCAATCACCTAGCCCATAATACAAGACTCTTATTAAGAAAGAAAGGTATAATTTGGGCCATGTTTAAGCTATTTTAATATGGAAGGTTATTATTTAGTTTGGTACCATGAAGCCTGATTTCAGGGTTTGGGGGAGGAACATTTCCAATTTTTTCTGAAGTAATTGAATGATATCCAATATTCCAAGAACAATGTCTAATGCCTTTGCTCCCATAATTGTTGTTGTTCAGTTGTGTTCAATTCTGTCTGAATCCATTTGTGGTTTTCTTGGCAAAGATACTAAAGTAATTTGCCATTTACTTTCTCCATTTCATTTTACAGAGAAAATACTGAGAGCAATTAGGATTAAGTGACTTGCCCAGAGTCATATGGCTATTAAATGTCTGGAGCCAGATTGTCACTCAAAAAGAGGGGTCTTCTTGACTCCAAACCTAGCACCTTGCTGTATCACCCACCTGCCCCAGTTCTATAATTAGAGATGAATTTAAGAAGATTCTCTTAAGAAAGGGACAAAGAATCTGATAACTTCTTTAATATAAAAAGCTAAAGGAGGGAGGAAAAAAAAATACCTGGCCATTGGAAAAGGGAAATGAACCAATTATAAAGTACAGAGTGAATAAATTAAGATAAGTTATTTCCTTTAATATTTTTTTTCATCAGTACTTCTTGGAAAGTCACATTTTTCATTCTGCTTCTATAATAGTTCTTTGCTCTTTGTGAAATATTAGCAAAAATTAGGGCTTGACAATTGGAATTTGAGTTGGAGACAAGTGACTATACCTCATTCATTTCTTTTGAAATATGGTTTTACTTTGTCATGGGATGAATTTTCACTGCAATTTCTCTCTACTTGTACAATTCTTACTTATCCTTAAATCTGCTAATTCTTGTCTTGGTGACCTTGAGAAAGTAATTTAACTTTGTCTTTCTTATCTCTAAAACATGAAGTTTGGACTAAATGACCTGTGAAGCTCCTATCTTCACATTTAAAACTCCTCAGACTATGAGCTTTGTATCTTATTTAATATTTCTTACTTTGTACATAACATAAATAGATGATAAATAGATGATAGATGAATTGACTGATATATAGCTGATTATAGGATCAGGAGGAAGTGTCAGAGGTCAAATGAAATAAAAGCCAGAAAGTCAAAGTGAAGTCTTTCATGAACCAAGGCATAGACATCAGTCCATTAGAGATATAGTCTAAGAAATGTAAAGAATATGCTGAAAAACAGAATATTTGATTTTTTTGTACTCAGGATTTTCAGGCTATGAATTGTTAGTAAATTTGATTGCTCCTTCTTTTTTAATTTACCCAAACTTCAACTGTCAACTTGTTCTTCCTTCACTGTTCTCTATCAAATATGTGGGATGATAGGCTAGACCAACATTACTAGAATCTAGTACCATGTAGCATTTCTTCATCCATGAACCTTCATGGGTCTGTGGGGTGATGGGAGAAAAAAGTAAACATATCTCTCAATACAGTTTCAACAAAAGTTGTTTGCTGTTTACTCAACATCATTGTTTTTCTACCTGGACAGAAAAATAACAGTCCAGACATAGATAGACATCAGATTTAAAAATAACAAAAAGCCAGAAGGGGTATATAACACGTTGGATGCTAGATTCAAGATCCAAAAAGATTGACATGCTAAAATATTAATCTAATTCAAAAGAGATGAAATTTATCAAAGATAAATAACATTTTACACTTGGGTTCAGACAATCAACTTCACAGTGCATGATGAGTGAGACATGGTACAGCAGCTGTTCATTTGGGGAAAAAATTTTAGTAATTTTATTTGATTGCAATTTGTTATAATTCAATTATGTGATATGACATTAAAAGGACATGATTTTTAAAGTTCATTAGTGCTAGAGGTAGAAGGGATCACTGAGGACATATGCTCCAACCTTCACATGTTGAGGTTCAACTTTCCCAGGAAATGAAATAGCTTATAGGAATACAGTGGTATTGACTCCACTGATCTCTGCCTTTGTCAGATTGTGCGATCATAGTTAATGAGAACACCATGTTTTAGGAAAAACATTAAAAACCTGTAAAGTTTTCAGACCTAGTGCAATGGACTTATTTTATGGGAATGGACCTTGAAATCATGTCCCACATGTCCCATGTCCCATGAAAACAAAGGTAATTTGTGTTTTTTTTAATTTTTAATTTTCAAATAGCTTTGTATTTTCAAAGACAGTTTTTGACATGCACTCTTGCAAAACCTTGTATTTTTCTCCCTCCCTTTTTAACATCTCTTCCCCTAGACAACAAGTAATCCAATATATGTTAAACATGTGCAATTCTTCTCTATGTATTTCCACAATTATCATGCTGCAGAAGAAAAATCAGATGAAAAGGGGAAAAAAAAAGGAAAGAAAAAAAAAAAAACAAGGAAGCAAACAACAACAAAACATTGAAAATATTATGTTGTGATCCACATTCAGTTCCCACAGTCCTCTCTCTTGGTACAGATGGCTCTCTTCATCACAAGATCCTTGGAATTGACCTGAATCACCTCATTGTTGAAAAGAGCCACATCCATCAGAATTAATTATTGTATAGTCTTGCTGTTGTCGTGTATAGGATCTTCTGGTTCTGCTCATTTCTGTAGGTCTCTCCAGGCTTCCCTAAAATCATCCTTCTATTTGTTTCTTATAGAACAATGATATTCTATAACATTCATATATCATAACTTACTCAGCCATTCCCCAACTGATGGCCATCCACTCAGTTTACAATTCCTTGCCACTACAAAAAGGTCTCCCACAAGCATCTTTGCACATGTAGGTCCTTTTCCCTTTTTTATGATCTTTTTGGGATACAGGCCCAGTAGAAAGCTTTGGATTTGGAGACATTCAGAGGGAGCTCTTGGAACCAAGCAGAGAAAGAGGACTCAACTAACCAGGCTATTTTGGAAGGAGAAAATAAACGTTTGTATTTTTACCAGATGGCTGCATTTAGGGTAATTATTGATCTGAACTGATACTAAGGCTGCCTCCAAGAAAACCTCCCCCGAGAAACCTACCTCCTCCCAGAGAGAATCTTCTTAAAGAAGAAAAATAAAATCACCACAGGACTAAATGAGGATTATCATTTCTCAAATTTTGTGAACTGTTCATTGTCTTGTATAAACAACCACTGCTTGGGAATATAGTTTGCTTTCCATTGGAAGAAGATAATAATACAACTCTGCATGTGTTAAGATCCTGAAAGGAAAAAAAAAAGAAGATAAAGGAAGGGAGCAAGGAAGGATAAATAAGGAAGAAGGAAAGGAATGAAGGAAGGAAAGAGGGAAGGAGTGAGGGAGAAAAAGAAGAAAGGAAACAAGGAAAATAGATGGCTAGATCGATTGATCGATCGATCTTCGTGTCCGAATCATGTGCTTCTGGATGATTTGAGTCTACCTCAGTAAAAATGTGGATTGAGTGTTATATTGGAATAGGGGTATGTCAACATTAGGAAAAGTAACAGAAGGGCTGGAAAGAAATTGAAGAACTAGATGATAAACTTGCTCAGTTTTGGATTTCTCTGAATTGAATACACAGATGGTGAATTTCTCACCAAGCGCCTGGCACGGGAGTCTGACTACAAAATAATTTGCCTGAAGATTTGGTCTTCAAAGTCTTCGGTGGCAATTGAAATAGCAAAACACATGGAGCCCATTCCTGCCATGTAAGAGGGAATTATTTGTTCATTTTGGAGAAAACACATCATTATTTTCAAATAGATAAAAAAAAGTGTAACGTGTAGTATAAATTACATTTTATGTCAATAGGGGTTTAAAAAACATTTTTGCAGCATAAATTGTATAAAGAAGAATAGTCTCAATTTACTGTAGCTCTATTTTTTCTTTACTGACTTTTAACTGTAACCATCAGGTATCATTTCTGAGTCTTCATAGTGTGGAAATGTCACATGATGAGACAACATTGTCCTGGCCATCAGAGGGAACAAACTACAGCATAGACTTTGCCATACCTTGGCTCCATAATTTTGGGCAAATAACTTCACATTCCTATTCTGTAAAATGAGGAGATCTGTAAAGTTTCCTCCATCTCTAACAATCCCTGGGCTCTAAAATGATTGGAGTTTCAGTTTCCTCGTCTAGAAAATTAGAGGAGTTCTATTAAGCATGTTCCAAACCCATTCCTAGTCCTAATGTGGTATAAATCTGTGACACAGCTATCTCCTGCTGAACTCTGATAACATTTTTGACATAATGTTATCAGTAATTCCATAACGGTGGGAATTTGTCCTAGATTTACCATATAGGATGGCAATATTTCTCTATCTCTGTCTCCTGGTTCTCTTTCCATTGTAGTATGTGTGTATCTTCATTGTAAAAAAAATATTGCAATATATGTGTGATATATACTATTTATGAATATGCATATATATGTATAAATATGTACAAAAGATACATACACACATCTATATTTATCTTTAAAATTGCACAAGTGATCTATTCTTTCTCATTTTCCTTCCATGCATCAATCCAACAAGGAAACATTTTTAAAGAACCTGATATGTGCCAGACACTGTGTTAAACATTAGAGATAAGAATACCCAAAAAAAAGTCAGTACCTGTCCATCAGAATCTTAGAGTCTAATAGCAAAATAAAACAAAACATACTAGCTGCAAAGTGGAAAAGGGAGAAGTCAAAGAAGGTACCCAACAAAGGGACATATTGAAAAAGGAATCAGAGAAATCTCAAAATGGTGCAGCCAGGTGAGAAATGAGATATTCTGAACATCTGATGCTCCCTCCTGAGATTTGTGGCTCTACTCTCCAGAGGGGCACAGGGTAGTGATGAGGTGGAGAGCCAAATCTGCTGGGATGCTCTGTAAGAATGTTATTCAAATGAATTCAAAGTCCACTGAGTCATAGGTGAATCTAATATTAGATTTAGAGATGAAAAGCCTTAGAGACTTTCTATTGAATCCCCTCATTTTATAGAGAAAAAAAACAACCTCTGACCTAGAGAAGTTGAAGCAACTTGCTTTCATACATATAGTAAATGGTAAAGCAAATATTTGAACCCAGATCTCAGGATCTTTTATAACAAATCAATCCTTTAAATGCCTTTTGTTGGAAAATGAAAACGCCATCATATGTCATGTTGTAGGCTGAAAAAATTTAAAATCAATCAATATTCTAGAGCATATTTTTCTCTTTGAATTCAAATTTTATGTTTGGTTTGATGGGATATCATTTTAAAAATATGTACTTTGTCCAACATTTAATAGGACACTGGCCAAATAGTACATTTAATTAAGAAAAAATGTAAAAGATTAATTATAATCTGTCATATTGTATTGTCATCACTACTTAAGGTCCTTTTCTCTGTCTAAAATGTGAGCTTTGCTTCATGGTGAATTAGTAAATGTGTTACGAGCTAGAGGGAATCTGACTGCTTTTGCTAAGCACATTTTTACATGAAAATATATTGACGTGGGGGGAAATGGCCCATTATTGTCTTTAGCTGCCATGTGGAGCTACACATCTTCCCAATAACCTTTATCCATTGTAGTAGACCTTGAAAAATGATATATTGCCTTTCGAAGGCTTAGACAGCAGTTTTCTAGTTTAACTTTCTCAGGAGATTCATAGAAGTAATGAAAGCCGATGCCTTCCTTAATACTCTCCACACAGCACTACTTACCTGCTTAATACAGGGAATTTGATTTAAGCCTCTCAAATGAAGTGCTTTTGGGCTCATTTGGAATAAACAAAATCTAGTGTTGATTTTTGTACTGCAAAAAGTTGGGATGTGAATGAGTCACTGGGAGAGTATGAGGATTCAGATTCCATATCATGTCTTTTTAGTAGATGTCCAAGGAAGGCAGTTAGTATCAGTTGAGTTAAAGACTATCTGTGGCATAATCTATACTCTTTATTAGCAGGCCAAAGCTATTTTAGGATTGCTTAAGCACTTTGTTGGTATTGTGAGACTCGATTCCATTGAATTTGGAAAGTCTAACATTTAAAAAATGTTGTCAAAATATGTCTCCTCTATAGGTCTTAAAATCTTAACTGACTTTATAGCAAATTGAAATAGCTCTTCAACATTTGAGACCTTGGAAAAACTATTTAAAATTCAAAGCATTCCATCGATTAGCAGCCATTCAAAAAGCATAGCTTATGATTGCTGAGCAATATCTGTATTTTTACCAGTTTGTGTATATATTAGCTCAAATGTAAGTCGTCATCAAATTCCATAGCAAAAGTAAACAAATAAATAAATGAAAAAAAATGAATGAAAAGGACAAAAAAAAAAAACCTCCTCTCATGTGTACACCATGAATAGAAGAGGTAATACATGCACCAAATATAAAAGATCGATTACATGATGCACAATAAATGCACACAAATACAGAACATTGTATAACCACATTGAATCCCTCTCTTCCCTCAAGACCTAGCACAAGCATCATGTTCTAGATTAAGCTTTATCTGACTTTCATAACCACAATGTTTTCCTTCACTCCTTAGTATTATTTATCTTTAAAATAATAATACTATAATAATATAATAGTAACAAGCTTTTATGTAGTGCTTTAAATTTGCCAAGTCCCTTACAAATATTATATCGTGTTCCTCACAACCATCCTGAGAAGTAATTAGCTATTATGATCTCCTTTTTACAACTGAAGGAATGGAAGCAATAGAGATTATGTGACTTGTCCAGGGTTACATGGCTAGTAACTGTTAGAAGTCAGCTCTCTGGTCCTCCTGACTCCAAGGCCAGTGATCTGTCTGCTGGGCCACCTAACTCTCCAACATATTCATATAAACATGCACTTGCTTCCCTTTTTAAAATATATACCAAATGCCTCCTTAGCAAATAGCATAGTTCTTGGTAATTAATAGACATTTAATACATCCTTGTCAACTGATTGAACAGGAACCATAGATGGTAGGTAAACCCACAGACTAAGGATGTAGCCGGGGAATCTGACCAAGGAAAGTAACCTGTATGTGTAGGATATTTTCATGAAGGATTCATATATAGGGAATAGATGTCTTTTGGGCAAACATAGGTTGATGATAGTTTTTATAGTTTCATCATAATAGTTTGTACTATTACCACTTATATATTCCTTATTTGTTTGCTTTTTCTCTCTTTTTTCCTTATTAATTGTTTTATTTTTTCTGATTATATATGTACATTAACTTTTTAAATACATATTTCTTATGAATTATGTTGGGAGAGAAAAATGAAAATGAAAGGGAAAAAACCACAGGAGAAAAAAAAAACAGAAAGAAGTAAACATAGTCAATCCTGAGATCCTAGTAAGCTTTATAGCTCAACCTCCACAGTGTTCTTGTGAAATTTCTTTAGGAGATTCACGTGAAATGGGTTGTGGTGAAATAGGATTCTATATGGAGCTAATGATATCCAAGGAATTTATAACTCTCAATTAGATTCAGTAAAGCTATCTAAAATATCTTAACAAAATAAAATTTAAAATACAGGAGTTTTAAAAATGTATTTGAATCTGTACATAAGCTAAGCTAAGGGATCAAGATCATAATCATCCATCTTATTAGTCCACCCTGGTGTCCTCAATTTCTGCCTTTGTTATGTGTGTGTCTTTTTGAAAATTGTGGATAATTGAGTTAAAACATGTGTTTGGTAGATTACGTGGGCCAACTCCCAAACTAACTAAATGGAAACCTCTCTACAGCAGATATTCAGCTGGATTACCTTCTACACAGATATCAAACATTATAGAAATCTTCTCTGACCTTTCTCACAAACAAAAACTTTTCATCTTTGTTAGATTTTTCTATAGAAGCAAATCTAAACAGATATTTACATACATAGTTGTATTACTGAGCTATTTCTAGGTCTAAGTAATCCAAGACAATATGGAAAGGGGACAGATTTCTTAATCTTATATCCATTCTCTTGAGATATATATATATATATATATATATATAAATATAATCTGGATACTCTTCTCCACCTCTTTTTCTAATATCCATCCTAACATCACTTGCTAGGAGTCTTGTATTGCTCATGTTTTATAATTTTCCATCACTCATCACTCCCACTTCTATTTAAGCAATGTTCGTTGACCCTGTGACAAATTTCTCTGTATCACACAGGACATCCTATATGGCAGCCCCGCAAATGTGCTGCCTTCCAATTTTTCTCCTTGCTTTCAATCTCTGTCTCCTCCAATTCATGCTCTACAATAACCTTTGCTACACATTATATGGCCATGTCACTCACCTGCTCAAAACTCTTCAATGATTACCCTATGCCTCTAGGATATAATAGGAACTCACCTCCAACTTTGAGAATCATTGATTTGTTTCATGTCAGTTCAAATGCCCCTTTATAGAGATAAGAAGCCTTCCCCCAAAAAGTCTTCTATTTTAGACTTACCTTCCATCTCTTCTTCAAGTATCTCATATGTTATCTATAAATTTATATGATACCAGTTTGAAAGAATTTTCCATGAAATCAAACATGATCTTCCCCTTCATTTTTATCTCAAACAAACAACAGTGTTTGAGGGCACAAAATAAATGGTTATTGACCAACTGACTGAACCTGACATTTTAAAGCTATCAACACTGGAGCTGCTAGCTGGTGCAAAGGCTAGAATGCTGGACATGAAATTAGGAAACTCTGTATTTAAATCTGACCTCCGACATTTACAATCTGGGTATCTCCTGGGAAAGCCACTTAATTTCTTCTGTTTGTCTTAGTTTCTTCAATTATCAAATAGGGAAACAATAGCACCTATCTTTAATGTTGTGAGTTGTATTTAGCACATTGCCTGGCACATAGTACGTGCTTAATAAATACTTGTTTCCTGTATACAATTCTATTCATATTTTTACATTATTGCCCTTCAGACATTCTACATATCATCCAATATTGATGAACTAACCATTCCTCAAATTTAATCTGCCTTACCACAATTCTTTTTTTTTCCTGGAAACAGGCTAAATCTCAAGTTACCTGAAATGATCTAATTTTTTATTTCCACAAATTATAATTCTTAGTTTATGAGGCTCAAATCTTATGAAATGACCTTCACTCATTCTCCTTCCAAGCAAGGTCTTAGAACTTTTCCCCTTCCATCTATCATTATATATGTATAATATATATATATATTATATATATATATATATATATATTATATATATATATATATATATTATTTATCTATTATAGCTTACTAAAGCAATATAAATTTCTTGGTGGTGATGACCTTATTATGTAGCCCAGAATCTTGTACACCAAAGATGCTAATAAATTTTTGTTGATTTGGATTATTGTTGAATTAAAAAAAATTGAATGAAAAATGTTAATTCAGAGATGAACAATATATTAACTATATGTAGGAAAGTGATCTGACTATATTTTTTGACTCATCTAATTTCAATTCTTCATTGAAATGGATAAATTAATATTTGATCCCTGTTCCCATTGCTTAACATAATTTCTTGAATATAGTAGCTTCTTTGAAAAACAAAGATGTATGTTCAATTTAATTGAAATATTGTTGTATATTCTCCTGTTTATGTAGTTCTGTAAACTTTTTAAATTGATCAAACGTATCATTGATTTCATCATGTCATTCTTCTGCTCACAAATCTTCATTACCTCCTCATTGCCATCAGCACCAAAACAAATGAAAACAAATCCTCAATTTGTCATTTAAAGCCCTTCACACTGTAACTCCAACAACATATTCAGAGTAATTATACTCATATACTTCTAATCCCATTTTATATACTGCCTAATTCCACTTTACATGATATTCCATCTCTTCATGCCTTTATGTAGACCATGACCTTATGACTGGAATGTTCTCCTTCCTAAATTGTGTCTCTTTTAATCTCTACTTTCTTTTCAAAACTCAAAATTAATGGACTTGCAAGAAAAAATAACTCCTTCTAATCCCCCCCCATAAGTGCTCCCTCCTTCCAAACTATGTTATATTTTTAATTAGAATTTCAATATATTTCTATATCTTGAATTGGAAATGAAGTCATAAAATCTAACATCTCATTTCATAAATGAAGAAGATAAGTCTTGGGGAGGCAAAAGTGACTTATCCATGGATAGATACATGAACAAGAAACTCAGAGATTAACTTCAATTGTATGTCCTCTAACAACAAAGCTTGTGTTTTGCCTCTTTATAACTTATGTATAAATAGATTGTTTCCAGCAAGTAAATGTAAGCTTCTTAAGGACAGGGATTTTTTTTTCTCTCCTTGTATCCTTGGTTTTGAGCATAGTTTTTCACAAATAACACACAATTGATAATGTTTGCAGAATTTAATTCATCTAAAGAAAATCATTTATTTCAAATACTATTTATAACCCAGAGGCATTGCACAAAGTTCTGGAAATACCAAAACAAATTGCAATAATACCGGCCCAGATTGAATTTTTTCCCTTACAAATGATGGCATGGAATCTCATTGATCCATTTGATCTTCCTTATTATATTTCACATCTTTTTCAAATGTTTCTACTTTGCTAATGTAAATGGCAGCACATTTTTTGTTGTTGTTTGTTTTTAGCAGAGTTAGTTCTCTGAAGACGGAGATCAATGACATTTGTTGTACGATTTATTCCTGTGTATCAAATCATCCTAACCCCTATGCTTTCCTCCATTTCTAGGGGCAGAGGCCCATTGAAGCACACAACTGATGTGATTTATGCAGCTAAAATGATATCCGAATCGGGCTCAAGGATGGATATCCTTGCTCGGCAGATCGCCAAACAAGTGAGTCCTTTAGGAAATAGGCATGCGAAATTCAATTCTCTTGCTTTTTATGATTTGGATGTATCTCCTTAAAGCAAAGGTGTTGACTCTAGCAGCCAGAAGGGAGATTGCAGTCAGATATCTTTGGGGCTATTTTTCATGGCTTTGTTAATACTTCAGCATAGCTGAATATTTCTGAAAAGGTAGGCACTATCACATATATAATCAGTATCTGAATAAATCTATCAACCAACATTTATTGGGTGATTACAATGTATAACAACTGAGCATAAAAGTGACAAAGACAAAAATAAAATAAACCAAAAGAAATCCCCTTGTTTGAAAGCATTATGCCCTGGAGGGGCATGTGGAAGGAAAAAATATATAAGATATTATGAAATAGTGGCTAGGGTGGGCAGGATCAGAAAAAGGTTTCACATTGGAGATGGCATTAGAAATAAATTTTAATGGGAGCTAGGGAAATGAGAGAGTGTGTTCTAGGTGTCTTAATTTTAATAGCCAATCCAAACTTTACTTGTGGCTTTAATGATTTTATGGGTCAGTTATCTCATTATGATGAATATTGCCTCAACTCACACAGATTACAGCCCCTTCCAAAGGTTTGCATTTTAGTTGATCCTTATCTCTTTCTATAAAAAATGTCTATAGAGAATTCTGATTTATAGTTTTTGAAATATATATTATGCTGTTCTAAATTATATTTGGATAGTTGATAAGATATAAGAATTCATAGAAATGCCTATTAGATCTACATATAAACAGAAGACAAAGAGAAATTCATGCAGCTTCCCTTGCTCTATTTCTAAATAAGATAAATAAATTCTTTGTATAATACAGACTGACCTTTGGCAATCTTTTTTTTAAGGATGCATTTTTATTAACTAAATTCTTAAGCTACCTCTTCCTAGACTTCATGAATGTCATATCTGAAATTCTAATAATAATTATTATTTAATAAAATGATAATATTATTAAAATCATTAATGAATATTAATAAAATCATTACCATTCATTTGCTAAGATACACATACTTTGAGTTAATGTTGTAAGAATTCCTAATGAAATGTTTTAGCAGTGATTAATATTTTATGCTCATGTACCTTGTTCTAACATGTTAATAAAATCAAATATTTCCATGCATGCTTTTTAATACCATTGTATCTTTGACTTCATAACTATAGTGACTCTTCTACCCCATAAATGTAGTGAAGAACAAAACACCTATGCTTTCTCGTTAAGTATAGTTTTGTTCCAGTTTTGTAATGGAGAGATTGCATCCATCTATCTATTTATCTATCTATTTATTACATACATATTCATTTCAAAATTTGATCCAACTCACAGTTCATTTGCAATACTCTATTCTTTATATGTATTGATATATTCATTCAACAGACTAGCCAGCCAACACCAAGTCAAAATGTGGACAATAGGCATTTTTCATCCATTTTGTTTTTTCTTGTGATGTTTTTTAGGTTGAACTTTTTAAACTATGAACAGATTTCATTGAGGGAACTCTGTAATATCCTTAGTCTCATTGTCAATCTAATGTTCACAAGGAGGAATATTTGGGCAATAGCATTCCAATTTTGGGTAAACCTTTTTTTTTTTTTTTTCCATTTTGACCTGACATATTATAGTTTCAGTATTAGTGGTGAGCATGTTCAGAGGGCATAATTCTCTGGTTTTTGTTTGTTTGTTTTTTCTTTTTATATTTCTAATTGGAGATTTATTGGAAAAAAATCTCCTTCAATCTAATAATCATATATGATTTTATCTGCAAGACAAAAATTCTATCAGGGGCTTGTCTTTAAGGTTATATTGATTGTTACTAAGCAAAATGTCTTATGTTTCGACAAATAATAAATCCAATGGAATTTTATTTTGTTTTCATCTATTAGTCATTTGTATGCCTAACAACCATATATACTTATAAATACTTGGGAAAAGATTGTTTAGTTCTCAAATTTTCATCAAGGATATTTGATCTTTTTTTTTTTTTCATCCAGAATTTATCAGTTCTCTCTCTAAATGTAGATAAGATTTTTTTTTCCATCATGAAATTTTTGAAATTGTCTTGCATTACTGTATTGATCAGAGAAGTCAAGTATTTCACACTTAATACATTACTATTGCTGTACACAGTAATCTCCCAGTTCTCATTTCACTTTGCAACAATTCACGTAGATCTTGCCTTTTTTTTCTGAAAGCACCTCTTAATCGTTTCTTATAGCACAATCATACTCCATTACAAACATATGCCTCATTTGATGGACTTCCCCTCAATTTGCAATTCTTTGCCATTACTAAAAAAGTTATTATAAGTGTATAGATCTTGTTTTTCTTTGATCTCTGAGATAAAGATCAAATAGTGGTATTCCTGGGTCAGAGGGTCGGAGGGAGAACAACAGAGATTGTTCTCCAGAATAGTTGGACTAGTTTTCTATTCCATCAGCAATTATTAATATTCCTTTTTTTCCCTCATTCCTTCTGACATTAATCATTTCCTATAGGTCTGAGGTGATACTTTAGAGTAATTTAAATTTGCCTTTCTCTAATCAATTAAGAATTTAGAACATTTTTATACCACTATGGATAATCTGAAATCTGTCTATAGATAACCTTAGGCAGTTTATCAATTGGGGAATGGGTTGTATTTTTAGAACCATGATGCAGTTCCCAATATATTTGAGAAATGAAGCCTTAATGAAACAATTTGGTACAAAATATTTTGATATTACTTCATTGTTTATGGTACCTTTTAGCAAAATGTAATTTCCCTGATTGTCTCATTCAATTAGATCTAATTTTGTTTTGCTTTGTCTGCGATCATATTATTACATCTGTCCATACACCTTAGCTAACGCATAATAGACTGCTCCAGCTTTACATTTCAACTTAGTGTGTGTCTTTTGGTCCCAAATTTGTATCTTACAAACAATATATTGTCCAATTCTGCCTCCTGATCCATTCTGCTGCTATCCCCTTCTTTTCTGTAGTGCGTTCCATTCACATTCACAGTTATGATCAATAACTGCATTTCCTTCCATCCCGTTTTCCTATGTTTATTTTCCTCATTTTTATCCCGTCCTTCTTTAAAAGTATGTATTACTTCTGACCATGTGTCTCCCTCAAGCTAATTTCCCCTTCTATGATTATGTACTCATTGTAGCCTGTGAAGCTGAGATACAACAAAGTATAGCTTCTCTGCTGTTTGTGCTAATTTTGATCTAATGATGAAAACACAGGTTCTCCACCAGATAGTATTGCACCATCCATATGTGGAACCATCAATTTGAGCAAGTGGAGAACTTTCAAATACGGTGGATAAGTTCACTTACATTAATTATAAGGTAGGCGTGTGCATTGCCAGAGTTAGCTCGGTGTCTGGGGAGTTCTGAAGGTAATTGTGGAAAAGGGGAGGTATTAGATTGCCTACAAATGGAATGTTTTATAGAGCCATTGTTTTGACCTCATTGTTACATGCTTGTGAAACCTGGACAATCTACCAATGCCATGATAGGAACAAAAATCATTTCCTTTTGAATTGTCTTGGGAAGATCCTGAAGATCAACTGGTAGGATAAGATACTAGACCTGAGGTCCTTTCTTGAGCTAAACCACCAAACTTTTAAACTCTAGTGCAGAGAGTGTGACTCTGATGGACTGGCCCCAAATCCTTACATAGTGGCAAAGGACCACCCAGTATCACTTGCCTACATCAAAGAAGATGCTGTGTTCTAGGAACAAAGCAGAACTGCATTATCTCAAAAGCAGCATGAGTTGTACAAATTAGGCATCTCCAAAGCAATTGTTCGTATGTATTATCTGTGCCTGGCCTGTAGTAAAACATTCTGAGTTCAAACTGATCTGATTAACCTTAGTCAAACACACTGTAACTTACCCCAACATCGTGATGTCAGTTGGTTCTCTACCGGAAAGTAGGACAACACACAATCCCCATATCTTTTAACTTCTTCCCCTCCTAGCTCCCTATTGGGTAAGATAGCTTTATACATTTAATTGAGTGTTAATAATATATTCCTCCCTCTTTGAAGCAATTCCAATGAGAGTGATTTTAAGCATTGGCCCCCTCCTTCCCCTTCACCATTTTCTCCTCCACTCCAAAAGTTCTTGAATGTCTTCTTTATGTCAAAAAAAAAAATTACCGCTATTCTACTTCTTTTACCCTTGTCCCAGGGCATCCCTCTTTCTCACCCCTATATTCTTTTATGGGAAATCATCCCAACTCACACTTGTGCCTCTGTCTATGCAGACACAGTTTACCTGCCCTAACAACGATAAAATTCTTAATGACATATCATTATCCTATATAGGAATGCAAAAGGTCTAATTATTTTGCTTCTCTAATGATTACTCTTTCATCTTTACAACTTTATGCTTCTCTTGAGTTGTCTATTTGAATGTCAAACTTTCTTTTGGACTCTTGTCTTTTCAAAAGACATGCTTGAAAGTCCTGTATTTCATTATTTATTTTTTCTCTTGAAGGATTTTACTCAGTTTTGTTGGGTAGATTATCCTTGTTAATATCCTTTGCCCTCTGGAATATTATATTTTCATCCCTCTGCTTCTTTAACATGAAAACTCCTAAATCTTGTGTGATCTCAACTGTGCCACTATGATGGTTTCCTATTTTCTCTACCAAAACTTAGTTATAATATTGCTGGTAGTTTTCATTTTGGGATCTCTTTCAAGAGGTAAGTGGTGGGTTCTTCCAACTTCTGTTTTACCCTCCGGATCTAGGATTTTGTGGAAATTTTCTTTGATGATTTCTTGAAAGATGATGTTTACACTCTTCTGAGCATATAATCTATTAATTCTTAAGTTATCTCTCTTTGATCTATTTTCCAAGATTTTCCAAGCTTTTCAAAAGAGATATTCCACATTTTCATCTGTTTTTTCATTGTTTTGACTTTGTTTTATTATTTCTTGAAGAATCGTTGAATCATTATCTTTCAGTTGTCCAATTCTAATTTTTCTCCAGAATGGTGAATCATTTCACTACTCCACCAACAATGCATTTGTGACTCAGTTTTCCCACATTCCCTCCAACATTAACATTATCTTTTCTGATCACCTTAGCCAATCTGAGAGGTGTGAGAGGGTACCTGAAAGTTATTTTAATTTGCATTTCTCTAATCAATAGTGAATTAGAGCATTTTTTTCATATGACTATAAATGGCTTGAATTTCATCATCATTTGAAAATTCTGCTTATATCCTTTGACCACTTGTCAGTTGACTTGAATTCTTTTAAATTTGATACCATTCTTTATATGTTTTTGAAATGAGACCTTTATCAGAAACACTGGCTGTAATTTTTTTTCCTCAGCTTTGTACTTTCCTTTTAATCTTGTTTCCGTTGGGTTTGGTTGTGCACAACCATTTTTAATTTAATGTAATCAAAGTTATCCATATTGCCTTCCATAATGTTCTCTACATTTTCCCTTTTTCCAAAGACCTGAGGTAAATTATCCCTTGTTCTCCTAATTTGTTTATGGCATCATCCTTTATTCCCAAATCATATACCTATTTTAACCTTATTTTGGTATGGGCTGTGAGATGTAGGTTTACTCTGAGTTTCTAACATTATTTTCCAGTTTTCCTACTATTTTTTGTCAAATAATGAGTTCTTATCTCAGAAACTGGAGTTTGGGGGTTTATCAAATACTAGATTACTACAGGCCTTGATTATTGTGTCATGTGTATCTAATCTATTCACTGATCTATCACTGTTTCTCAGCCAGTACCAAACAGTTTTGCTACCTGCTGCTTTATAATATAGTTTTATGTTTGATACTGCTGAGCCACCATCCTTTGTATTTGTTTCTTTCATTGATTCCCTTGATATTTTTGACTTTTTGTTCTTCCAGATCCCAGACTATTTCTTGATTTTGAACTTCATATTCAAGTTGGGCTCTGCTCATCTTGGGGTGGGGAGGGATTGTCCTAAGCTTCAGGCTTTTTCATGCTGTTTTCAGAGCAGGGCTTTTCAAGGTTTTTTGTGCTTCTAAGGTGGGGTTTTCTGGGAGAGGTAAGGTCACTGCTCCCCTGCAATGCTCTCTAGTCTTTACCCAGGAGTGGTCCCTGCTTCCCTCCAGATGCAAGAATTAATGTTCCTCTGGGCCTTGGAAGTGGACCAGAGACTCTGCTTTCCTGCAGCTACAAGTGCTAGCATTTTTCTCTACTTTAAAGTGCAACCAGATCTACTGTTCACTGTGTAAATGCTTCTCTTTACCCCAGAATTATGTCCTAAAACTACTTATGGGCAGTAGAGCTGCCTATAAGTGCCAGCTGCACTCAGTGCTTTTAGAGGGTCCCTTGTAATTTCTTTCTCACTAGTCCTTTGACCATTTTACCACCTCTTGCCAAAGAAGTGACCGATGCTGCTTTTGCTGTGCTCTGGGCCTCTACCTACCCCAAAGGATGACCCCAGAATTATATTAAGTTGAAAAATCATCTTCCTCTGACAGTTTGATGACTCTGCTCTTCCAATATTTGATTCAAACTGTTACTTTAAAGTTTTTTTTTTTTTTTTTGAGGCAGATTCCCACCAGGTTAAGGCTATACTGATCTATCTTACCTCCCAATACCTGACACTTCTTGTGTTCCTCTGCCTCCATATATTTGAACAGTTTTTTCCTTATTCTTAAACTTTCCTGATCCCCAGATCACTGGCATTTATTCTTTATATAGTCAGTGCTTACTTGCGAATATGCTGCTTAGTCTTTGTAGAATAAAAGCAGAATATAAGCTCCTCAAGGTTATTGGCCTCATTTCTGTATTTGTTGCCCTATGGAAAAAGGTCTATGGGCCTTAGTTTCCTTAGCTGTAAAATGAAGGTTGGTTGAATCAAATGACAGCCATGGCTTATTATAGATCTAATATTCCAAGATTTAGTGAAATTGTAGCAAAAGAAGGCTTGTCTTAGCAAATTTGGCTGCAGAATCATTATTTTCTGTGATATGTAGGTGTTAGGTAATTCTATTTTGGGGGGAGAATGGCTTTATTATTTTGACCTGATATATTATAGCTTCAGTAACACAGGTGAGTATGTTTAAATGCATGGATTTTGCTATTATTTTCTTTCTTTCATGCTTATAATCAGAGGGTTATTGGAAAACAACAATAACAACAACTGTTGCCTATCATTACGAAAGTGGTAGCTGATGGGCATGGCTCCACATCCTCACTTCAACCAAATCTTATGGAAAATTTCATTGAGAATATTTACTTCCACATAAGTCATCAGTAACCCAGTTCATCAGGCAGACCTTCATTAGATTTATCATGAAAATCTTTCTCATGTGAATCCCCATGCTTCCAGCTGCTTCACTTGATTTGATACTAATATCTTTATCTAAAACTTATTTCTCTGAGAGGAAAATTTAATTGGACTCGGTGTTTGTTCTCAGCGTTGACAAAGTCGCTTTATTAAAATGAATGTAGCTTTTGTTCCTATGGATTGAATTTTCTAAAAATAGATGCTAAAACAATGGTATCCCTGGCATCCCTGTGGGACACTAAACTTATCCAGGCAGCATCCCCCTCTTCCTTAAACAAATTCACTTATAAATGACATATATAAATTATGCTTTTTTTTGTTCTTTTTTTGCCACTTGGAACATATGGTCAATTATTGGCATTTTGTTGTTGTTTCCTAGTCCAATTGCATTGAAAGGCCATAGATTTAAGGCTAAAAGCAGTGTTTGAAGTCTTTAAGTCAAGGCTTCTCATCTCACAAATGAGGAACTAAGGTCCAAAAATGCTAACTAGTCTGAGATTGCACAGCTGTTAGTTTCTCTTATTCCAAATTGTTCCACAATACACCAAATGTCAATCAATCCAAATTTTACCCAATTTTTATCAGACGAGAGGGTCTGGATTGTAGTAAACTGAGTTTAGAGACCTGGTAGCAAAGGATTATTTGGTTCAAAAAGAGAAGAGTCATAGTTCTAGATTTGGAAGGGACCTAAGAAGTTATTCTGTTCAATCAATCTAATTTTTATAGTGAGGAGCCTGAGTGACATGGAAATAAAGTGGAATTCCCAAAGTCACACAAAATCTAAAGCATCAGAGAGAGATTTGACTGCAGTTACCCTGACTTCAGAGATAGTATTCTTTACTTTCCCAGTCCACCTCCACATTGCCTCTTAATTTTACAGTACAGGATTGCAACCTTCCCACCTGTGATTTTACACTTCTACCATAGTTCCTGTGACCTAACCTACCACCCAATTGTACCACTGCTATTTAGTAGGAATGAGACAGTCTTTTCTTATACTCTCAACGATAAAAAACAACAGATGACATTTACGTAGGTTAAGATAGATATATAAAATAATCTTACCATAGATAAGTAGCCTGTTAAGATTTTTCAATCACATTTTAACACAGGCTATCTTTTTTTTTTTTTTTTTTTTGTCTTGGTTGGGTTCTGGAAGAGAGACTAACTTGACAAAGGAGGAAGAGACCTTGCTTTTCCTATTCTGTGTTACTAGGCTCCCCAAACAGGAAAAGCAGATTCTATAAGATATCATGTTAAAGTGTGCTCAAGACTGTAGTTGCTTCCTCAGTGTCATATAGTGAATAAATAGCAGTGGTGGTAAGTTTGGAATGAAAGTATTTAAAGCATATCCATTACTAATTATGTTTAAATAATGATCTGGCCTCTGGCATGCCTAACCTCTCCATACATTTTCAAACATTCACAGGAATGAAATACTTTAAAATTTTAGAAGTTAAAGTTTATCTGATTGGATTCAATTCATTTAGTAAGTTGTATGTATGTATTGGAAGGAAAGAAGGAAGGAAGGAAGAGAAGAAGGGGGGAGGGAGGGAAGAAGGAGGGAAAGGAGGGAGGGAGGAAGGGAGGAATCCAAAAGCAATTGTTTGAGCCTTGGGCCAGCCCAGTATTTGGCTATTTTACTATGTGAATGCTTCATTTTCTTACCTATAAAATAGGAATTTGTGTTAGATGTATTTAAGACTTTTCTAGTTAAAGTTGGAGAGAACTGACTTTGAATCCTATCTTTTAATTTTAACTAACTTTTGGTCTTGGAAAATCATTTCTCTTTCTAGAGGCTCAAGTTCCTTATTCTTTACAATAGAGGTAATCTTAACTACCTCAGTTTTCAAAGAAGAAGGGCGTCCATAATATTTAAAACACTATAAAAATATGGCCTATAACTACCATTACAAATTATCCTGACCTGAAAAAACCTTCATTTTAGCACTTTCCCTCATATTGATATAAGAAAGGAAATGCATTTACAAATGTCCTCCTTATACTCCCTGAATATTTCCAAACTCTCATTGCTAAGTATTCACACTAGAAGTGCTGGCCCTATTAATCTGACCACACAACAGTACTTAAGGACAACTATTTGTTCAATATTGAGCATGGATCACAGTCATTGGTGCAGTTGCCAATGGAAATGCAAAGGGCTGACTCACTACCTTAAACTACCTGCTTTTCCTAACTCAGGAAGTCAGAGTGAAAGTCGCAGCCCACTAACAGCTTTTGCTTTGTCAGCCTAGCAATATTTAATATCTTCCTAGGATATTGAAGGAGTTATATTGAAATGGATCAAGGAAGAATAGCATATATAGTCCAACTTTTATAAAAATGACCTGATATACATTATGGATTCCTGGTATAAAAATCAATGTTACTAATTATTGCTTTTGTTTGAAGGGAATAAAACCAATCTGAAGTACTATAACTCTTCCCATTCTTGTTCCCTACTAAATATTATATTAAACAGTAGCAGACACACACACACACACAGAGAGAGAGAGAGAGAGAGAGAGAGAGAGAGAGAGAGAGAGAGAGAGAGAAAGAGAAATTAAAATACATAGTGAATGCTAGTTTATAATGAGGGAAAAAAAAACATTTAAATTGAGTTGCCATCTGCTTCCCTCTAATGAATGCCCAGGTGTATCTAAAAGTTAGATTAAAAACATCTCCATAGTGCAGAACTAAACAGATGTCCTGGTCCAGTAGAATCTCCCCCAATAAAATAGGCTATAGTAAGCCAAGCTACCTTATGATAGTCTAGTCAATTTTTGCCAATGGGTTAATGACTACTTTAAACAGATGACAACATTTGATAATGTTCTGCAGGTAGTTGGAAGGTTGAGTTTGTTTTGTAAAACAAAACAAGTTCATCTACCATTATCATTGCAAAAATGTTATTCTCATTTTCCATACTACTTCTTATTTAATGATGACTTTCAAGAAAAAAGATGGATTTGCAGCCTCAGAATCTGTATTAGAAGGGGTTTCAGAGGCCATGTAATTCAATCCATGACCAAACAATAACCCTCTGTCTATAATACACTCTCACTTTTGTTTGAAGAAACATAGAGTAATAAACATATTTTTTTAATATCAACATATGAAAAACATATATTTAGAGCAGAAAGTATGTGGGAGATGTAAATCTCCCATAGAAGCTTTGCAGTAGGAAATAGAATAAAAAGGATAGATGTGGGAAACTTGTTTCTTACTGGCTGGAGAGAGTGTCTGTATTGATGAAAAAATATTGAAGATATGATTCATTTGTCTTCTAAAATGTTATTTGCTATCTATTTCATTGACTACTTCTTCATCCAAAGCAGCTATTTGAGGCAGAAATGAATTCATTTATCTAATATGGTCAAGTGTATTTTAAGGCTATTGTTCAACATTGTGAAAAGTAAATAAAATAAAAAAGCCACTAATTTGTCATTTAAAAAAGCAGATTGTGGGTTTCAAAAGAATTTTTCGATTGTTCTGAATTTACAATTAGAGATCAAAGAAAATTACATGTTAAATATAAGAGTATACATTACATATAGATACATCTATGTATATAGGTTTCTTTGGCCATAAAAATGTGGTATCAGACATGTAAAGCATTTATTAGGCACTTACTATTTGCAAAAGTTTTGGCTTCCTTGTCCCTTCCTGGCTATTACACATTCTCTTTCATTACTGGGATGTAAATTCCTTATGTTCATGGACTATCTTTCTTGCTTATATTTGGATCCTCAACCTTTAGGACAATCAATCTTCTTGACATGGAGTAAACGTATAAGTGTTTTACCTACATTTTGGAAAACAAACAAACAAAAAAACAAACAAGGCCTTACTATTTACATGCATTGACACAATGAAATATAAAATATTAAATATTATGCTGTCTTTTTTCTCTTGTTTGATTTATTATAGTGCCCTGACCCATCCTGCAAGCAAGATTTATTGGCTTATCTGGAACAGATAAAATTCTATTCTCACCAGCTCAAAATATGCAGTCAAGTGAAAGCTGAAATCCAGAATTTGGGAGGAGAACTAATCATGTCTGCTGTAAGTATAAACCACTATTTTATGTTGAAACTTTTATGGGTTAACATTATCCAAGACTCCAAAACTCCAAACCATTTGTCTTTCCTGTTGTTCCCATAATTATCTTTATTATCATCATCGCCATCATCATCATCATTACCATCAATAATACATATTTCTTAAGCACTTATTATGTGCCAGGAATTGTGATAAATCCTGGGCATACACAAAAAGGCAAAAAGATTATCCCTGTCTTGAAGGTACTCCCAATGTAATGGCAGACACATGTTATACAATTACAAAAAAGATGTGTGTGTGTGTGTGTGTATGTGTGTGTGTGTAAGAAATAATTAACAGAAAGAAGACCCTATAATTGAAAGGGTTAGGAGAGGTTTTCTATAAAAACATGTCATTTTAATTGGAAATTAAAAGAAGTTATTGAAGTCTGTAGACTGAGTTGAGGACATTGAGCTTTGCTATTAAGGGGTATAACCAGAAAAAATATCCTGAGCCAAGAAAGGGGAAGTATTTTATTTATAGAACTAGGAAGCCAGTGTCACTATATAAAACTGTATGTGGTAAAGTGTAGGCTATAAGAAGACTGGAAAGTTAAGAATGAATTAGACTATGAATAGTTTTAAATAATAGAGGATTTTGCATTTGGTCCTGGAGGTAAGAAGAATAACCAGGAGTTTCTTGAGTGGGATGGGAGGAAGAAGGGAGATTTAGTTGTACATGAACCTGAGGAAAATCACTTTGGTGGCTCAATGGAGAATGTATTGTAATGGAGTGAGACTTGAGGCAGACTGTTATTGGCTAGGAAATACCTAGAATGATTAGATAGGACTAATACTTCATTAAAATCTCATAATATCACAATGAAAAAGTTTTAAAAGAAACTGAAATTCCATATTTGTTGTAAGAAAAGTATGAGCAGGTATGACTTTGTTTTATACCAAAATCAATTGTCTTTTAGAATCTGTCATGCAACAGCTGTATGGCAATTCAACAGCTGGATGAAACATTAAATTATATAACTAATTTCTGATTTGAAGAAAATGCTAATAGAATTTTCATATTATTCATTTCCAAATTATTTAAAATTTTAATTATTAAAATATACCAGTACTCCTATTTTCATACTTCTAATATGAAACTTTAGACTCTAGAATATTCTTTTCACATTTGCTTTTAGCCATTGTTCTTATTCTTCCTATCAGTTACAAATGAACATTTTCTGGGTTCAGGTATGGACATAAAGTAGCATGTCCTATTTTAAATAATACTTAGTTTCAATTACTTTTCAATGAAAATGGACCAAGTTTGCAAGCTATTTTCAGGAGTAAGAAGTTCCTAAAATTTCCTTGATATTTTTCTTTCATTATAAATATTGAGAGAAAGAAGAGACAGGCAGAGCTCCAGAAGAAAAGAGAAAGAGGTCTGCATCATTATATACCTTTCAGTGCTTTGCAGTGGAATCACATAAAAGGAGTTGACTGTTTTTTGATGTTGTTTGTTTTTAATTTCTATTTGTTGAAACTGGAGAAGTCTCAATTCATTTTTGCTTCAGTTTTCCAGTCTGTAAAAATGAGCTGCAGAAGGAAATGGCAGTATCTTCATGACCCCTTTTGGGATTTTCTTGGCAAAAGTGATTTAACTTTTCATTCTCCAGAGTCACACAGCTAGTATGTGTCTGAAGCTGGGTTTGAACTCATGAAGATGTCTTCCTGGCTTCAGATCCAGCACTGCAGCCACTATGCCATCTAGCTACTCTAGGTCTTTCCCTGATGCTAAAATATCCTCCTCTCCCTTACTGTTTCATTATCTTTCTTAACTTCTAGGATGATTATTAGTGAGAGAAAGGAGAAAATAATATAAGAATATGACAAGACAAAAATAAAGACTATAGTGGAATAGACTATAACCTATTTATTTACTTTTATTATTTAGTTTTAGTCCCCAAGGGAACAAGGATTCAAAGGTTATTTGGCTGCAAAATCATCCCTATCTATATTATTAGATCAGCCCCACTAATCCTGGTTACCAATGTGTGCAATATTTGAAACTTTGGTGGGTGGGGAACAGGGGAAGGAATACATGCCAAAAATAATGAGTTAGAGAAGTAAAAAGCATTTTTTTTATTATAACCCATCCATACAAATGCCAAAAGGATACTCTTTCAATTATTTAAAATGGACCTTACCTATTATAATAAAAATTACCCTTTCCCCCCAAGGCATTATTTGGAGGTCAGCAGTTTTATTATGATATTCAAAAGTGATTAATCACTTAATTGCCATATTTTGTGCATTTTACTTAGTGTCTTTGATTGTATATTTGCACAAGGAAGCAGGTGTGCCAAAGCCACAATTTGTTAAATTGGATAAATAAATATGGCTGATCTGTTGAGAGGGGGAAAAAGTCAGCAAAATTGAAAATCCACCAACCAGCTGTAATCCTGCTTAAAACTCAGCAGAAAATCATGGATGGACTCAGGTACTTAGAAAATTGGCTAAATACAGACTCACGTAGCAGGTTAATGCACTTATCCATCTCAAGGTAATACAGGATTGAGAGAATCAACTTCTAAAGCATTCCACAATCATTTGGAAGAGTCATTTGTAAAATGTCAGGCCTAGAATAGTACACACACGCACACTTTTAAACATAACTACAGTAACAATAACTTACAATTATATAAACATTCTAGTTTTGTAATGTACTTTACACATACTGCTATATTTTAATCTTGCCTTGCAGTAGGTGGTATTTCCCCCCCTCATTTTATAGTTGAAAAAAATATGGAAGAGAGAAGTTACATGGTTGGTTCAGAGTCACACACATAATAAGGATCTCAAGTCATATTTGAAGTTGGGCATCCCTAACTCCGTGTCTTATATTCTAACCACTATGTCCACTCCCCTTCCCCAAAACACCAGTGTTAGCAGATTGAATGTTACCCTATCCTATGTAATATTAATTATGGAACTTCTGGGAAAGAAATGAAGAATAATTATTTGTGTGTGTGTGTTTGTATGCAAAAGTGAATGTATGTCAATGTTTATGATCAGATTATAATACAGTGGTTGCTAACAGAGTGTCTAGAAAAGAATGTCAACTCCTATTTAGCTGATCTTTCATATTCTCTGACATTTGTGTCATGCAAGAGTTATTCAATAATGTTTATTGTTTGTTTTAATTGCATTTTTCTTATTTGATGATTTCTTTTAATGCATTAAAATCATGGCAGAATCCTTAAAGATGTAATGAGAAATGTTCAACCAAGTTGAACAGATGACAAAGTTGAATCAATAACCATCTGGCTACTGACATCAATGACTCTAAAAACAGAATTGTGCCAAGATCATCACAACTGTCATCTTGTTGTGTCAAGTAGAATGTACAAACCAGAGTCTGCATCACGGAAAGATGCCATATACGTGATGAGGACCTCTGAATGTTTGTAATTACTTAGCTCTGATTACATAAATTCCCGAACATCACAGAGCCTCTAAAATGAGATTCATCATGACTCAGTAGAGTAAGCATTAATTTCTACATAGGAAGCCTCCCAAAACATGTTTTTTGAGTAATTTCACTCATGCTTGACTCTTCATGACCTTTTGTGGGGTTTTGTTGGCAAAGATACTGGAGTGGTTTGCTGCATCTTTCTCCAGTTCATTATACAGATGAGGAAACTGAGGCAAACAGGGTTACAGAGACTTTCCCAGAGTCACACAGCTAGTAAGTGTCAAGTGTCTGAGCCCACATTTGAACTCAGGTCCTCATGACTGCTGGACTGGTACCATATGCACTGCATCACCAGGTACCTCTGATTCTTTGATTCATAATCCCTTCAATCAACTTCCAAAATTTCCATTCTAGGTTCTCTTCTAGGCACTCTCTACTACTGCCTTATGGGACTTACTCTATAGATTACTCTTTCCATTGTTGCTCACTCCTGGAATAAGCCAATTATTGCAGATATTGGAGAGGACACTACCTTATCATAGGCCTCTGTCCCAATACCCGTATGTACCCAACCTTCTTTACATTTTCCCTCACATTTGCCTTGAAATCTCCTCTCTGCACTTCCTCACTTCTCCAAGTACCAGTTTCCCCCCAAAGTTCTAATTCTCCCCCTCATAAGCAGGTGTTTCAAGCACCAATCCCTCATGTATCATCCAGTACAAGATGTTTTTCTCCATTTACTGACCATCTCTTTTCACCTATGGGAGCAAATCATTAGTGGAAATCCTTCCCAATTCCAAAATAAGACCTCCTTTCCTTACCCCTCTTTTCCATCTTCCCCTCCTTCTCCTTGCCTATTTTCCTGTGAGATCTCCTTCTGAAATCACAGAAATCACCTTCCTTTAATTATGACTTTTGATTTGACCCTGGTGTATCTCACATACCTCACTAACCCCTGGTAAGCTCCCCTTTTATATGGACTCTCCCATGTTATAAACTGAATTATCGAGTTGCCTATTCCAGCTATTCCATGTTTTGTCCATAATACCCTTGGCCCAATTCTTCACTGTTACTTCTACCAAACATTCGGTTTCACTCTTGTCTCCTTGTGTTCTTTAGAAATTTACTGCTTTCTCATCACTGTTGATGCTGCTGTCCCTGTTTATTACATTCATTCATTTGTGTATATATTTATTTATTTCTCAATAGTATTTTATTTTTCCTACTATATGTAAAAATAGCTTTCAGTATTCATTTTTGTAAGACTTTGTACTCCCTCCCAAGACAGCAATCTGATATAAGTTAAATGTCTATAATCTTTTAAAACATATATCCATATTTATCATTGCTACATTTATTTATTCCTCCTGAATTTCTGTAGTTTGGGTGTTTGTGAGTCAAGTAATCTCTTGAACTTTAGGGTTTTTTAATGAAATATTTCACTCTTCTTTATTATTATTTAAATGTCTATCTCTTGTCCTATATACCACCTGCATTCCCTCTAATTTTTTTGCTAGTGAGTACAGTATAGTCTTGAATTACTTGAAAACCCTTTCCTCTTATATGAGTCTTTCTTCTGATGAGGACAGTTGGTTTGTGCAGTAGATAAAGAGGAAGACATGAGTTCAAATCCTACCCCAGACAGTTATAATATGGAAAATCACTCAACCTTTGTTGAACTGCATTTCAATTGCACCAACCTCCCAGATTGTTGTGGATGTCAAATGACGTGATAGCTGTAAAGTGCTTAGCATGGTACCTAGCATACCATAATAACTATTATCATTATTACTTAGAACTTGTTATTTCTGAATTTGATTATTGAATTTAATTGTGTCAACACTTTGCAGCCTTGGATTTTTATTTATTTTTTGATGGGAGATATGTGAAATCTTTCAACTGGAATTTAATTTTACATATCTATAAATTCTAGGCAGTACTTTTATTTTCTTCATTATATTTTTAAGTTCTTTTGTCTTGTCATGTTCTTTAGGACAATCTATGATTCTTAAATTGTTTCTAGGAATCATTTTTTTAAAATAATAGCTTTTTCAAAAAATATATGCAAAGATAATTTTCAATATTTGCCCTTGCAAAATTTTGTGTTTTAAATTTTTCTCTCTCCCTTACCCCACTCTCCCTTAGACAGCAAGTAACTCTCTATATGTTAAAGATGTGCAATTCTTCTATACATATTGCCACATTTATCATGCTGCACAAGAAAATTCAGATCAAAAAGGGAAAAAAATGAGACAGAAAATAAAAAGCAAACAAACAACAACAAAAAAGGTGAAAATACTGTCTTGTGATCCATACTCAGTCTCTCTGGATGCAGATGGCTCTATCACAAGTCTACTGGAATTGGCTTGAATCGCCTCTTTGTTGAAAAGAGTCAAGTCTATCACGGTTGATCATTACATATCTTATTGTTGCTATGTACAATGTTCTATTGGTTCTGCTCACCTCACTAACCATTAGTTCATGTAAGTCTCTCCTTGCCTCTCTGAAATCATCCTATTGAAAAGTTTCATACAGAACAATAATATTCCATAACACTCATATTCCATAACTTATTCAGCCATTCTCCAATTAATTCCACTCAGTTTCAAAGTCCTTACCACTATAAAAGGGCTGCCACAAACATTTTTGCACATGTGGGTCCTTTTCCCTTTTTTATGATCTCTTTGGGAATTCAGACCCAGTAGAGACACTGATGTATTGGAATCACTCACAATTCCACCAATAATGTATTAGTGTCTCAGTTTTCTCACATCCTCTGCAACATTTATCATTATCTTTTCCTGTCATCTTACCTAATCTGAAAGGTATATAGTAGTACCTCACAGTTGTCTTAATTTTCATTTCTCTGATCAAGTGAGCATGTTTTCTTTTAACAGAATTTTTAAAATTCTTGCCTTCTAAATTTCCTTCATTTCTGTGTACTGACACTCTCAATCTATTGCTCTCTCTTTTGTGTCTTTGGTGAGGTTTGTTGATACAGATTGACATTTTTTCTATTTAGTCCATTATTTTTATTGTGCAAGACAAAAATTATTCTCTCATAATTCTTATTTATTTTTTAAACAACTCAAAAATCATATGTCATATATCCATGTTGTCCTTATCTTCCAGTAGGTCCTCTGTTTCATTAATGATGCATTTTTTCCTTTTATTTTGGAGTATTTATTTATAGAAGCTTATACCTATTTATTTGATCTGGAGGTCATATTTTCTTTTACTGTTAATATCTTTTTCTTATTGTTTTTCTGTTTATCTTCTAGGCATTTGACTTTTCTTCCTTGAATATTTGACACTGTCAGTCTTCTCCCCATCTTATTTTCCTTATCATTCATTTCCCAAATCCCTTCCCTTTCATTGTGCTTTCCTTAGGGACTAGATCTCACATGATTTTAGACTCTTCCCACACTGAGTAATTCATGATTCACCAGCACAGACCAGTACACTAAAATGTCTTTTGGATAGTCAGAACTGGTGTAAAATAAGAGCTTTGTTCTTTCCCTCAGGTTTGGTGGAGTGCTGGACAGTGCCCTTAACATGTGTCCAGTCAGGGAAACCCATCCCACTCCTTCTATTTCCTAGATCTCTGACCTAGCACCAATTGTTCAGATCTGGGTCTTTTTTTGGTTGTTGTTGTTCTTAAACTGATATCATCTGTTGAGAGTTTTGTAGTGCTAGTGTTCCCAGAGTACACTCGCATAGCCCGAAGCAAAGTCTTCACAACTCTGGTAAATGGAAGGACTGAATGAAGATAAAAGTTTTCTTTTTTCTTTTTCTTTCTTTTTTTTTTTTTTTAAGGCATCTTTGTGTCATATCCTTAGGGTTGCTAATGCAACCTTGCTGCTGGTAGCATAAGAGGTCTAAAAGGGATTGTTCAGTAAGCTCAGAGTTAATGAGGATCAGTTTCTCTATTTTAAAATTTCTTTTGGATTCTGAATGTCCTAGAACATGGAGATTTTTTTTTAAATCTTTGCTGCATGATTTTTATTTTGGAGAGGTCTGAGAGGTCATGGGAACTGGAGAAAGGATTATATCTAATATGCCATTTTGTTGTTCTGATAACTAGAACTATTGGGATATTTAAAAATGAAAATTGTATCTATCTCTAAGTATATCTGTATGTATCTTTGAAGAGAGTAAATGAACAATAAGTTTGTTCCAGAATTGGACAAGAGTAGAGCAGCTGTAAAGATTTCTTTTGGGAAATTGCATAATGTTTTTAAGGACTTCAAGTCTTTCCTTAAAACAAAGGCACATCTTTTATCTTTCAGTATCCTTAAAGTTATTCTGTGTATCTGTGAGTCATAGAACAGTTTATTCTCATAAGAAATGAATGTAGGAATTAACCAAAGGGCAATAGAAGAGGTGCTTGTTGGGTGTGAGCAGACGGCAATGCATTATAAGTGACAAATTATCCAGATGTGGAGTAAAAGAAATCAGCAGGGAAATGTATGACATTTTTCTTTAAGAACAAGTCATGTAGTAAGAGTGAGGAATGGACAGTGTACATTACCCAAGATAAGATAATGAGTATTTTCATTGGGGGCAAAGAAGAATCTGTTTGTCAGATGCTAGAAAAATGTTCAGAGTAAATTATAAGTTCCTCAGTTTATAAATCTAGAGGTTTAAGAGACCTTAGAGGCTTCTTAGTTCAAACCTCCTCACTTTCTATTTGCAGAAACTGAAGTTCAGGTATTTCAAGGGACTTACTCAATGTCACAGAATTAATTAGAATGAGAACCAGAATTGAAACCTCTATTTTCTGATATGATCATACTTTAAGGTAAAGATATTTAAATATCTTTGGAACCAAAGAAATCCAAAAGGAAGAAAAAGAACCCACATGCGCAAAAATGTTTGTAGCAGTTTTTTTGTGGTAGCAAAGAATTGGAAAATAAAGAGATGCCCATCAAATTGTGGTCTATGAAGGTAATGGAATATCATAGTTCTATAAAAATGATGAAAAAGCTGATTTTAGAAAGGCCTGGAAAGATTTACATGAACGGATGCTGAGGGAAACAAGCTGAACCAGGAATACAATATACACTGTAACAGCAAGAATATATGATGATTTGAAAGATTTGTTTTTTCTCAGTGGTTTAGTGATCCAAAGCACTCCCAATAGATTTTGGACAGGAAATTTGGATGTAAACCAACACATGCTATGTTCACTTCTTTTTTCTGTTTTTTTTTTTTAATCTGTTATATTATTTTTCCTTTTTTGCTCTGACCTTTCTATCCCAACATGATTCATAAAGTAATGGGCATTAAAAATAAATAAATTTATTAGAAAATAATTTAAGAATAAATAAATAAAGTGGGAGCTATTTAAATAAGTTACCTTGTTCTGTTTATAGATCTAAAAGTTCTGAATTAATTCAAAAGAAAAACCCATAAGAAAGGGAGAGTTGTGTAGAAAATGGGCACAAATGTTAAAGCTGTAATTAAACAATCTGGATTTAAATCCTGCCTTTTGTTATATTTGAATGTATTTACTATTTGCATGACATTGGGCAAATCTTTTAACATGTTTAGCCTTTAATTTTAGCAGCAGCAAAAATAAGAGGGAATTAATTAATATAGTTAGCCTTAACTTCCTGCTCAACTAGATATATTATGATATGGCTTTAAAAGTGTTGTTTCTCCCTCAAGACTGTATTTCCCTTATAAAAGATAAGCCCAAAATGATGATCTTTTGCTAAGTCCTTTTCAAGACTAAGCTGTGAGGTTCTCATTCATTTTCTCTCTCTCTCTCTCTCTCTCTCTCTCTCTCTCTCTCTCTCTCTCTCTCTCTCTCTTCCTTTTTCTGTCTCCCTCATAATGTCTTCCCTTTAATGGAATTATATACATATATTTATATAAATATTAATAAACAGCTTTTGAAAAATAACTAGATTTACTTCCCTTCCTTACAAGATATTCAGAAGAAGAATTTTTTTATTATTTTTAAAATTTATTTTAATTAATTATTTTATTTGTTTATTTGTTTATTTTATTATGATTTTTGGAAGCAGAGGAAAGGGAAGGGGAGGTGAGGGAGAGCACATAAGGAGAAGGAAGGATATGGGGAGAAGAGAGGAGATATGAAGAGAGAGGAGGGGAACATTGTGTTACCCACCTGCATATATAGAATCTCACTCTAGAAATAAACTCCAGTCTCATCAATGGGATATTGAGAGGCATTCCATTTAGATTTACTTCTACCTCCCCTCAAGATTTTCCACAAGGTAACTTATGAGAAACACTTTTTAAAATTGTTTTTATTCTTTTTTTTTATTAAAACTAAGTAGACTTTGTTTCTGCATAGTAGAATAAAAAATGGGGGGGGGGGGAAATGTCCCAAACTTCAAAATCTCTTAACATTACATTGTATTTTAAAAGAGATAAAATACATTCTAACTGTGGGTTTAAAAACAGTCCTGTTTTTCTCTGCTTCTTTCTAGAATTCTTTCTATTCTCTTTATTAACAAAAATAAAGTCTCAATCACCCTCTTTCTTCCTCTTTTTCTTTTTGGTCCTTGCTCTTCTTTTTCTGCCCTTCCTTGCCCTTGCTTTCATAAGGGAGAATAATGTTCCTTTATCTCTCAACTCAAACTCTACTCAAACATGTATATCTATAAATTCCCATCATTCTACTATGGGGGGGAAAGATTCTGACCAATATATGCTGTCAAGCAAGACAAACCCCATATTGGCTATTGCTGGGCCTATGTCTTATTTTGCATTTTGAGTCTATCACCTTCTTGTTAAGAAGTAATTTGTTTATCTTCAATCTTTTCTAATCATCGTTGGTTATTGAATTGCTTAAGAGTCATCAAGGAAAATATTTTTTATTCAAAAGATATATTGATCAGTTGATATTTGTAGCATTTTCATAGGTGTAAAATATGACTTTCTGTAGGAAGACACTGCTTAGGTCATAATAAGTGCCCATAAATGTTTGTTGGGAGAAACAGAGAATTTGTCAGGAAACCCCATGGAGATGGGGTTTCTTGAGCCATGCCATTTCTTTAGAATTGAATTTCCTAGCCATGAAATGTATGGAGGACATTGTTGTTGTTTTGTTTCTCAGAGGACCATGATATCAGAGAAGTGATGCTATGGCATGAATTATGAATTTTGGTGAGGGAGCGCTGTGCAAAATCATCATCTTCACTTTCTCCTCCAGAGCCATTTGGGTCCAATGGCAAGATATAGAGCAAGATGATTGGAGATGATCTTGGATTAAATGGAAGACCTTGAACTTTTTTAGGCTAAGGATTTTAATGGGTCTCAGTTTGAGTGACACAATGCCCAATCAGTGATTCAGGCTGGATAAGAACTGAGGTAGAGAACAGCCTCTTTTACCTAGTCAAAAAAAATGTGGGAGGGGAAAAATCTTGGGGTCTCTGGTCAAAACAGAAAACAACTGCAGTTTGCATTCACTCTAAGCCAGTCAGGGCAGAAATAATGACCAAGTGGGGCTTGACCTGGGGATCTATTGTTGCTCAATAAATAATAGTTTTGATTTGGCTTTAAGACATGGTCCCAACCTATAAACCCCAAAGGTTTCAGAGTTCAAAATTTACATTCCTTTGGACAGACCACTCACAGATAAGGGTGTAATAAGCACGTGGACAGAGGGAAAGGAAAGGAAAGAAGAAAAGAAGAGAAAAAAGAAGAGAAAGAGAAAAGAAAAAAAGAAAAGAAAAAGAAGTATTGTATTGCTCACCTGGCCAGTTCCAATTGGGTCCCCAGTGGACCAAGCAGCTCCTTTTCAATAGAACTCACTAGAAGACTGAGCCATATTGAGGATAGATCCCGAGATCATCAATTGAAGAAACCAGGAAAGAGAATATTTATGGAAAAGGCATAAAATATAAGAAGCTATCTTTGAGTATTTGAAGGACTGTCACAGAGAAGAGAAATGTTTCTGCTTGGCCCCAAAGGGTAGAACTTGGAATAATAGGTAGAAGCCTCACAGAAGAAACTTTAGTTCTGAAATAAGGAAGAACTCCACAAAAGAATGAGATTTATCATTTTGTATATTTTAGAGAAAGTTTTATTTATTTGAATCTATGGGTTAGACTAGATGGTCCCTGAGGTTCCTTGAAACAAATAAATGTTTGGATTCTGTGAAATAATATTCTGGAAATGGGCAGATATGTGTATATTTTATACATTTGCATATAGAGTGTGCCTATGTATATAGACACATGTATGTATATTTACATGCATATGTGTATATGTGTGTGTATAAACAAACATAGTTTTTTCAGTTATTTTTCAGTCAAGTCCAACTCTTTTTAGTACATTTGGTTGTTTTGAGGGTTTTTTTGTCTTTTGCTTTTTCCTTTTTCAGTTTAGGATTAAGAGATGACTTTCCCAGGATCACACAGCTACTATGTGCGTGAGGTCAATTCTGAACTAAAGAAAATGAGTCTTCTTGAGTCCAGAGCTGGTGGCTAACTACTATACCACCCAGCTTCCCTGTAAACACACACACACACACACACACACACACACACACACACACACACTTGTTTATAGTGTTTATGCCTTTAAGTATACATATATTTCTATATATGCACATGCATGTAATAGTCTATGTAGAGAATGTTTAAACCTTAAAATATGCCTATGTGTACATATACAATTGTGTTTACATAAATTTATATAAATATTTTAAGGTTTATGTATAGTAATCCTATGTGATATCTATTGCAAATATTCTAACACATTACAGATAGTGATAACTGATGTTCAGAACAATCAAATATATACTAAATAGAGAATATAAAATCTAGATCTGCCTGATAGATTAGCTATAGATAGATAGATAGATAGATAGATAGATAGATTAGATAGATAGATGGATAAAAGTGAATTTCCCTTCTTTTGTCTGTGGGACGTACCTAGTGGAATGATTTAAAAAGTATTAGAAAGAAAAAAAAGAAAAAAAAATGGAAAGATGCTTGATAAAGAGCAAAATAAAGTTTAGATCTTCCGTAAAGTACAGATAAATGCCTGATTTCAAGCCCATGTGAGCAATGACTTGGTCAGTGAAATGCCACTTGTAAAGAGTGTGACTTCAAACCCTGCTTTATGCACATCAAATACTTGCTGGTGAAAAAGGATCACATACTGCATGAAAATGACTGAAGAGGCCTACAATTTTAAAACGACACCACTGCACTTGTATATCTTGTTTCAGAATGTGCTTTATGCTTCTAAAACAAGTTGAAAGGTAAGCCGATAAAACTGTTATAAAGCTGAGTGCTTATACCTTACATTTATGTAGCACATTAAAGTCTGAAAAATGCTTTCTTTGCAATATCCTTGTATGATGGGGAGTACAAGTATTATATTATGGAAATTAGAGTTCTTCTTGTGATACATAAGAAAGAAGGCTGTGTTTGGGTTCTGAAGATCTTGATTCAGAGCCAGATCTTTATTTTATCATTGGTAAAATGAAGTATTTGGACTGTCACTGACATGAGTTCAAATTCTTCCTTAGATAATTGTTTCTGGATAATCACTTCTCTCTCAGACTGAGTTTCCTCATCTATAAAATGGGAATAATAGAAGAATCGATATCACAAGTTGTCATAAGAGCCATAAGAATTTTTTTTTTCTTATGGCCTGGAAATGGATTGTGTTTATGTGCCTTTCTTATCTATCTACAAGTATGCGTGTGTGTGTGTGTGTGTGTGTGTGTGTGTGTGTGTACTTTTTTTTATTTTTAAATTGGGGTATTTTTAAATTGTAATTTATTATCATGTGGTGATTTGCTCAAATCATTGCTATATACTTTCTAAAGGTCAGTTTCATTATCTGTAAAATGGGGGTAAAAATAATTGAAATAACTTACCTCACAGAGTTGTTGCAGGAAAAAAAAAAACCACCTAAAACAAAAGACTAAGTAAACCTTAAGAATTATAGCAATGCACATTATCTACTCTTTTGTCCCCTGAACATATTGATAATGGCACATTAGATTGTCTTTGAGTTTTTCTTGGATGAAATGGACTTAGCAATTATATTTTGCCAAAGCAAATGTTTAGGTATATTTGGGCTATTTGCTAAATAAAATTAAGGAGGGACTCTTACCAGTCAGTGTTCAGACTTGTGAGTCAGTGGGTATTTGTTACTCATCCAAATATTTGAATTGAAAATCTCCATTTTCAATCTCATGGCTTCTCCTGGGAGACCTACTTTTTTTTTCTATCTACATTATGATCAGCTAGCATGTGAGCTTTTCTGAGAGACATTCTGCTCATTGTAAAATGAAATCATATTCTAGTGAGATCAGCCAAAGAGAATGCCGATAAATAAGAGGAAATTGTGAGCTTGTCTTATTTATATATTAGCTTCTTATCCTTTTTACCTCATTCTTCCTATCTTTGCTATTATAATGGTTAAACAAGAATGGTATTTATTGAGTACCTACATTGTAGGGTCTCCTAAGAAGTTAGTGCAATTTGAAATTACACTAAAATTTTTGGGATGTATTTCAGATGTAAATAGCAATAAAGTAATAACTTATTGGTCCCTTTAGCTTTCCAAATATAACCAGATTAACAGGTGTAATTCTTATCTTCATTAAGTTGGTTACCAAAATATAGATATAAGAGCAAAAAAGTGAGATAGATCAGAGAGCTTTCTGCTCAAAGAAGGATTTCAACACAATCTTGAAGGATAGAAATGATTAGAATAAGTGTATAGTGACTAGGAAGAGATTGAGCAACATTTAGAAAATATAATTTGCTATATAACTATAAAGTATGGTTAATAATACTCTGGACTATTTGTAGTATGAATTAAAAAATATAAATTAAAGAATCATTATAAGCGTAATTGCATACCTTGCTATATTAAATATAATTACACTAAATTATTTAATCTAGTAGATCCCCTTAAAGTACCTTTCTTATTTTAATGAAAAGGGGAAAAAATAATCAGAGGCAGCCTTTGCATTACTCATTATAATCAAATATATCATAAAAAAATATCTTTTTAGGATACTACCCCTTTAGCTTCTAGAAGCCTACAATCTTCATTCCCTATTTTCTTGTCTTCTAAAGCCAAATTCAAGAACTGGCAGGAAAAAAAACTGTAACATTCTAGTTTCATACTTATAACCATGTCTCACTCCAACCTGGACTCTCCATGAGAAAGATAATGCAGTCTTCAGTTGATACTGGGTACATGACAGAAAGTCATTGATTCTGAGAGAAGGAAACACCCCAATGTACCTTCATCTCTCCATTTAACCCTTTGGGTCTATTATTTAGACATGTACATTTCTATGTTTTCATCATTCAAGTTTAGGAATTAGAGTAAGAAGGGACTTTAGTGCAGTTGTGTTTAACTCTGCATGACAGAGTTTGGGGTTTCTTGACAAAGATCTGATTTGCTGTTTTCTTCTTCGCCTCATTTTACTGATGAAGAACTGAGGTAAACAGTTGTCCAGGGTCAAGGCTAGTAAGGTTTGAGGCCATATTTGAACTCAGGAAATTGTCTCTTCCTGAATCCAAGCCTGGTAGTCCATGCATTATTGCACCCTGGAGCTGCGCAGAAGAGACCAGATTAACAGGTAGAGAATAATTCCAGCAGTTTGGACAGTAACCAATTTAATTATTATCATTAGGTTAACGACCAAAATATATAATTCTTATTTTATAATTTACATTTTAAAAATGAGAACACAAATCCAGAAAAGTGTTATCACTTGCCCAAGGTTATCAAATTTATAAAGTAGCACATGTGGGCTTTTGAACCTGGATCCAAATTCCAAATTCACTACCTGTTCTATGTGGTTTCACACACATAACAGTGTTTCATTGAGATAACCAAACTCTCCACATTAATTCTTCTCCTACTCTGGAATAAATAAGACATTAGTCTTCACTAATGCTCAGCCAATTTCTTCCGAAGGGAGATAGGGCCTCCTTTTGCCCACTGGAGGTCAGCATCTGCTTTTAAAATTGCTTATTAGGGCCCACACTAACTGTCTCGTGATTCCAGTTGCTCATTCTCTTTCATCATTGACCCGGATTTATAAATATTGAACTTCTTAGCTCAATAGAAACCTATGTATCCTCTGTCCCCTGTGTACATCTATGGTTAGGACTGTATCTCCGAACCCTTTATTTGGTCTCTATTGTGTTGTAAGCCATTACTTGATTGTATAGAGTAAGCCTCCCTTTGGTACCATTTCACTTAATTAGGCTTCTCATTTGTGCTCTTGCTGAGTCAATATTTAGTTCTTTGCCTGTATCCCTGGGACAAGCTGCAATGTTCCATGTACCAGCTAAATGGCTCAATATACACTAACATAGGCTTTTGATGCTTTTGTATACATTATCTTACCCTCTGCAGCATCAAAATGAAGTGAATACAGAAGGCTATTCCTTTACCATCCCACCTAATTATGCTCCCACATGGTTTGTTCGAGCAATCACTCTCTCTAAGTGATGGATTAGGAAGGGCAGGAGGAAGAATGATCCTCTGCACTGTCTTACTCGCTTTGTTTATAAAGCTGTGGTTCCAAGGTAGCATTTTCTAATAGCACCATTATGCTTCTGCAGCTCCACCTGGGACCACAGACAAAGCCAGATCCAGAGTTACTGATCACTTCACTCCTTTCCCTTGGGCATCCCTAAGGCAGATGTGAAATAAAGGGAAAGGCAAGAAAGTTCCCAGGACAAGACCAGTTATATGGCTTTGAAGAATCTGGGCATTTGAGGACTACAAAGATTCCTGTGGCCTATGTGAGCACTGGCAGTTCAGTTAAGGATGGAGTTTCTAAAAATCCACTTATGCTGTCTTTTGTTGAGGTAGCTAAAGTTTAGAGAGCAGGTGAAAAAAAATCTTTATAATTGGTTCAACAGTGTTGAATTTGCTTTGTGAAAATCCCCAGAAATATTAAGACTGGTGGTACTTAGAATTATATTATGGGAAGTCTAATTAAATTATATGGTACCAAAGGGAGACTTATTCCATAGACTGCAATAAGAGCTTACAGCAGAACAGAGACCAAATAATCCACATCGAGATGAATCTGTAACCACATATGCCAGTGGGGAGGAGGGAAACATAAGATATTTAGGTACCAAATTGGGGAGAAGTTAAAGATTTGTAAACTTGGATCCACAGGGAGGGAGAATAAATGGCTGGTTTCACCCTAAGCTTTAGCTTCCATGGTCAATGGAGTTGCAGAGTCCTAATATTAATCTGCTTTCTTCCTCCCCTTACCCAAGATTCAGGTTGTTCCATTGGAAAGAGCAATAAATTTAGAACCATTGTGCCTTTTTTGGCTTCAGTAACTTCGTTTATAAAATCATGAAATTGGACTAGATCAGTTCTTCTCAAAATTTTGGTTGAAGCACCCTTTTATACCCTTAAAATTATGGAGTCTCCTAACAAGAGCTTTTGTCTATGTGGGATATGTTTGTACACCTACACACACATACATGTCATATTAAAAACATCTTGATATTATTATGAAAATGGCTTATATGTTACAGAATTCCTATAAAGATCTAAGGGACTGCCAGAATTCCTCAAATGATACTTTGAGGACCACTGAATTCTATCAAAGCTTATTTGCCTTCTTTTGTATCATAGACCTATGTTTTTAACAGCTTATTTGACTTTTAACTTTATGTTAAAAGTAGCCTCTATTCTTAAGGTGGAGAGGATACCATCCCATGCTTTAGGTTTTCATGCTGCTGTTTTCAAAACTAGTTGTGGGGATCTGCAAGTTTTTACTTCTTTTTAGGTGGTATGATGTAAGGAGAGTTGTGCTCACTGCTTTCCTGACTGGTGCTCTGGTCTATGAACAACCATAAACACCTTTAAAAATATATTTGCAAATTCAATAATAAAACAAACATTTTCACAACACAGCAAGATAAAATTAAAAAGAAACTATTATTTCAAATGGAACTTCAAATCTATCACATATAATTTGCTATTCCCTACAAATATAGAATATATTTATTATGTAAATTTCTTTTTTGTTCTTTTTCCCTCCTCCCAGATGCTACTGTTTTATACACACACACACACACACACACACACACACACACACACACACAATGTTGTAATGTTGCTATAACTGT
Source organism: Antechinus flavipes (assembly GCF_016432865.1). NCBI lineage: Eukaryota > Metazoa > Chordata > Mammalia > Dasyuromorphia > Dasyuridae > Antechinus > Antechinus flavipes. The sequence continues at coordinate 659,156,962 of NC_067399.1, forward strand.
ATGATATTCGCTTAGTTCTGCTCACTTCACTCTCCATCAATTTGTGTGAGATTTTCCATGCCTTTTTGAGATCATTGAGCTCATCATTTCCTACAGCACAGTAATAATATTCCATCACAATCATACGCTACAACTTATTCAACCATTCCCCAATTGATGGGAATCTCTGTAATTTTCAATTTTTTGCTACAACAAAGAGAGCTGCTTTAAACATTCCTTTCCCATTCAAATTTATTATTAAAATTTTGAATTTCTCATCTTAATCTTACTATTATTTTTCTCAGCCTCTTTTTTCTCCCTATCCCTATTACCTTATCTTCTTTCCTCAAGATCCCATCCTCACTTTACCCAGCCCTCCAAAAGTTCCCCATCTCCCTAAAGGCAATCCACATACACCACTTCCCCACTCTGTCTCCTAGTTTTCTCAGCTCTCTACACGTTCAGAAGACTTCTACATTCTTCCAGATATGCATTTTTTCTTCTGAAATTCAGATGAGTAAGGTTCCAACATTACTAGCCCTCCAATCCCATCTGTTTCCTCTATTAATTCTTCCTTTCACACTCAATTTTTATAATATAACTGTTCCTTTTGCCTTTTCCTACTTATTTTTTAAATCTCCCCACCATACACAATTAAGCCCCAATTTTTCTTTCAAGATATCTTACTAATGATGACAGGTTTAAGAATACTGATAACATTTTCTTATATATATGTATGTATTTGACATAAATGATTGTGTTATTAATGTTTGTCCTGAATGCTTTCCTTATATTTCTGGATCCTTTATATTGAATTTCCCCTTGAGTTCTGGTCCTTTTATTACTAATACTTGAAAGCTTTTCAGTTTGTCAAATGACCATTTTTCCCTCCTTTAAGGATTATACTCAACTTTGCTGAGTAAAATATTCTTGAATTCAATCCCAGATCTTTTGCTCTTTGAAATATAGTGTTTTAAAGCTGAGTGCTTTTTTTTTTTTCCTTAAGTAGAAACTGTTAGGTTTTGTGAAATTCTGATTGTACTTCTGTATATTTTTATCTTTTCTTATCATTTCTATTTTGATCCTTTTCTTATCATTTTCTTTTTAACCTGAAAGTTTTGAAATTTGGCTATGATGTTCCTAGAAGTTTTCCTCTTGAGATTTCTTTCAGGTGGTGAATAGAAGTTTTTTTTTTTTCCTCTTGTTTTTACTTTATTCTCTTGTTCTAATGATGGGGGGAATCCTAAAATTGTCCCCTTTGACTTTTGGGGTGAGCCCTGAAACTCTCCTGACAGGGATCTACCCTTTGAGGCAGTTAAGTGGTTTCCTTAAGATTGGGCCAGGACCACTCCTTACCTAGCTGGAACTTAAATGGTCTCATTCAGTTGGAAATCTAGGCCTAGGGGCAATGACAACATTGAAGGAATCTCATTCAATTGAAACTTGTCTCAGATTTCCTATTATAAGGTAATTTTAAACTCATTTCCTTGCCCATGTCCAAAGCAGGATTGTGCCTTGTCAAGGAACCACTTCTTGGCCAGGACTCCTGCCCCACTATTCACTTCTCAGTGAAAACCCCTTTTATTTCTCTGCCAGGATTTCTCTGCTAGAGCCTTTATTTCCCTACCAGGACTTTGCCACTGAGGAAGTCAGTCTTCCTAGCAAAGCTGACTTCTGTATGCCAACAATAAACTTCTTTTTTTGCCATAATATTTCAGGTTTTTAAATTCTTCCACATTGAACCTGCGCCGACCAGAAGGGGTTTCTCACACCTCAACTCTCTGCACTGCCATTAACCACATCACTACAACTTCAGAACAATTTTTCCTAATAACTTCTTGTAATAGTGTATCCAGATTCTTTTTTTTTAATCATAACTTTCAGGTCCTCTGACAATTTTTATACTGTCTCTCCTCGATCAATGCTCCAAGTCAGTTATTTTACTAATGAGATTTTTCAGTTTCTCTTCTATTTCTTTTTGGGGGAGTGGTGTTATTATTTCATGCTTTCTTATGATGTTCAATTCCTGTTGCCTAATTGTGGTTTGCAAGAAATTATTTCCTTCCATAAGATTTTGGATTTCTTTTTTCCAATCTGTTAACTTTTCTTAAATTTCCTTGATTTTCTCCCCCCTCCCAAATTTGTCCTTATTTTTTTCTTATTTGATTTTTCAAATCCTTTTTGAAGTTCTTCCAAAAACTTTTTGAGCTTCTGACCATTTGACGTTACTCTTAGTGATAGGATTTGTTTTGGGGGAGGGTCATTTTGTTCTAATTTTTTGTGTTTCATTTATTTTTTTAACCTCAGTTATCTCCCCCAGGCACACCCCAGGATCACTTGGGATACAGGAATGGGGAGAGGAAGGAGATGCAGGGTGGTCTGCTATTCCTTAGGGAAAGTTCATGAAGTAAAAGTTCATGGAATGAAAGTTTCTCAGCTCCTAAGGTAAAAGTTTGTGAGGTAAAATTTCCTGAGGTTTCCTCAACTTCAGGATAGAACTACTCCAGGATCCCGGCTATTTTTTGATTTAGTAAAGTCATTCTGGAGATATTTACATTTTACTGTATCTTTTCTAAAGTCCTCTCAAGCTGTCTTTGGAACACAGCTTCATTACTATTTTAATTTGGGTGTTCTGCATTCATTTCATGGCAATTTTCTGTGATGGAGGAAATCTGGAAAACCTGGACATTTCCGACCTACTGTACATATTTCAACCTCATATTTCAACATTCTTTTCTGCCCTAGAAGTCTGTCTGGTGCCTTGCTTTTGCTGGTGTTTTCCCTCACTCTGAGACTGTGACCCAAAACCATTTATGACCAATGCAGCAGTCCTGCTCTCAGTTTCAGCAAAGGCTTTTTTCTTATCTTATTTTTTGCACCTGTCTAATCTGTAGGCTGAGAGTTCCAGAAGCCACTACTGCCACCACGTCAGTGGCCCCCAAAATATGGTGCCAGTCTGCCAGGTGCTTAACCCTTCACCCTGGATCATGCTCCACTTTCACCCCAATGAGACAGACCTTTTTTGCCAACTTTCTAAAGGCAAATTGGGCAGGAGAACTGTTTCACTCTATCCTTTTGTGGGTTCTGCTATCCTAGGATTCATTTTGAAGTGTTATTTTAACATTATTTGGAGAGGAATTGTGGAGGTCAGACCAATCCCTGTCTTTACTGCACTATCTTGGTTCCTAACCTATTCTTAAAAAAAAAAAAAGTCAGTTGGATTAGATTAATTCCCTCCTCCTATCCACACCCCCAGTCTCTATGGTAAAGAACACTCTTCCAATTATTTTAATTCTCTCAAAAATATGTTGATCAAGGTAGACTCTAAAGTAATTTGATGAATTTATAAAGTAGGGAGCCAAAATAAAGGGAGTTTATTTAGAGGCTTCATTAACACAGTCTCTAATTTCAGCTTTAGGAATAAATGTGATCACAGGAATATATTCCTGTCAATGTAAGAAATGTAAGGACCAAACAATGGATTTTCCTAATGACATCATTATCATTTATATTAACTTTGTCTTTACCTGATTTTAGACAGGAGCTTGTTTAATTAGAAGAATAAGATCATTTTTAGTCTCATGCAACAGAAATATTAGAATCTTGTCATTTTAGATGTTTGAAAACACAAAAATAAGAAATTTAAGACTAAAGTCACTTTGTAATCTATCCAATGCCTTGCTTTTAATATGAGGAAACTGGTGATATGAGGGATTTGTCTCAACTTTTAAGGATCCAGATCCTACCATTATGTTCTTAGATCCCATTTGACTTATAAGGATACTTTTGGAATCTGACTCTTACATAAAGTAAAGAGTGCTATGTTCTTCCAAATAGGGAGAGTACCTAGAGAGAGATTTTAAAATTAGATGATTATTTTTGGTGCACTGCAGGCGTACCCATATTGGTATTTTGATGACTGTACTTAGAACTGAAGAGTTTCCACCCACAGGTCTCTAAATAAAATGAATCCACACAAATTCCTGAATAAATATTTTATCAATTCTCCATTTATGCCAAGTCTCATTTCATCAGGTTTCATTGATATGTTATGAGATTTTATAGTATCTGTGAATATTTGAGAATACTAGAAGCATCGCGATGTAGGTTGGGCATGAGTCCATTAAAAAGATAGTAAAACAATAGTATTACCCTGGATGGTGATCACATTACCTCTCCTGTCATATAAACAGCAATGTCAAGAGCTAAATTCTGTTGACAGTGAAACAGAAAGTAGGCAACACTACAGCTTGATGTTATTACAGGTAACTTTCTCTCAGCAAGTGGGAGAATTTTCAGGAATTGTGAAGTTCCATTATCAAGTCGGGTGTTTTAAATTGGTTTTCTTTGGGCAACACAAGAAGCAAACCCATTGTATATTGAACTTTAGAATCGATCTGGATTTTCATTACCCTGCTCGCTAGCTGTTAGGGTCTTTGCTTTCTTCCAGATTAATTACAGGTCACCCCAGCCTGGAGTCATTAATTGGTTCCCCTAAAACCTGATGCCAGGTGAAATGATATTACTGTAGGCAGTTGTGTCTAGAGACACAATATTATGAATGAGTAATTGCACTGAGTATATTACAAAGTTTTATAGTGTGATGGTGGGATTTGGGTAATAATGTCATAATATCAAAAGTGAAAAATGATTTTAAGTTAACTTTTAAATTGCAAAAAAAATTTAATTTCATATGTGTGTGCATGTATGTAATGTGGATACTATAAAGTTTGATAGATATAAAATAAATATACCTACTTTGTATTATTAAAATGTTATATTAATGCCACTTTTAACCATTCATTTTATTATAATAGTTAATTTTTGTGAAGTCTTAAATTCTGTATAAACTCTTGAGTTACTATCTAATCTGATTCTCACCATAACATTATGAGGTAGAAGTGATTATTAACTCCATCTTGCAGATTATACAATTGAGGTTCAGAGTATTATATAATTTGTCCAGAATCATCCACTTAATAAGTTTCTCAGGCCAATTTCAAGCATAGATATCCTGATTCCATATCTTACACAATTAACTAATTAACCTAATGTAACAAAACTAATCATTGTTGCTAAAGAATCAAGAAGTATTGATTACATACCTGTAGCACTATTCTAGGCACTTGGGATACTAAGACAACAATGAAACTCTGCCAGTGCTCAAAACACATTCTTCTGGTAGAAATGTCTGTATGTATGTGTACATTCATGTGTAATATATGAATATGTGTATGTATATATACACATATCTTTAAATAGATATTTAGATCTCTATATCTATTTACAGTTTTGTTTTCATAGTAGAAAATTCACTGAAGGTTTCATGTCCCATAATCTCAAAAGAAACAAGGATTTTAATATATATATAGATGAGAAGTTAATTCATTCCAGGCATTAGAAAATAAAATTTTAACTACTTGGTGTTTTATGTGAGGAAGAGAAACCAGTTTTCCAATATTATACACGTTTTGTTTGAATATTTTCCTAAATATAGTGCTCCATTTTATAGTTCAAGAAAGTATATTTATTGGCATTATGTAGGTGTTAATTGCTTTCCAGTAATTCTTCACATTCAGATTTGATTTCAGAATGAATATTTTATCATTACGGTCTCATTGTCTTTTTCCTATGTGGTTCAAATAGAGATGTAATTATTATTATCAATAGTCTTGTTATGAGTATATCCTTCTGTGTCACAGAAAAATAGAATACTGCAGCTCAAATTCATAACTCCTCTCCTGATAAATGGAGAAACCATAGCCCATAGGGGTTCAGAGCATAAACAACTTTCACATAGATAGTTCCTAGAAAATCCAAAGCATTTTTACACTTATGCTAAGGCTCTTACATTTGTGATATTCAGTCTCCATTTTATTCTGATGTATAGATACATTAAGGGGCTATTAAATAGAATTGTGTCTATTGTATTAGAAGTCAAAAATATCATTGTAAGTTTGTGATTTTACAAATGGGCCTCAGAAGATTTCCTACAGCTATGCTGATCAAAAACTATTTTTAATCATAACAAAAGGACAATAATAACAAAAGTCATTTGGTTTTATTCTCTAGTAGAATTTCAAGCAAAGAATTGGTGAACTTCAAATTCCATGTGACTTTATGTCTAAATGATAGAACAAGGAAAAACATCCCTTTCTCATTCTTAATATCTCACAGCTCAAAGGTTATAAAGATTAGGGGATGATTGTATTAAAAACATGATAGCAAAAATCCAGTATGTCTGTTTTTACAGACTACACATAATCTGAAATACAGCAATAGATAGAGGACAGTACTATATTTTTATATTTTTATCATTGCAATCCCTATCACCCTCTCTGTGAAATGAGAATTAGACTAGATCAAAATTTTTAACTGTCAGTCACAGCCCCATATAGAGTGACGTAACTGATTGCAGAGGGTTGCAAAATTATGATTATCAGTAAATGTTTGATATATATCTATTTTATATCTGGGGTTATTTAAAATTTTCTTGGATGGAAAGGAGTTGTAAGTGGAAAAATTTGAAGAAGCCTGGACAAGATGACTTCCAGATTTTTTTCCTCTCTGATGTCTTTGGGATAAAGATAGATATTAGCAGCAATCCTGGATTCACCCCTTCACCACACCTACCATATCCAATCTGTTGTAAAGGTCTATTGATTTCATTTACCGTTCATCTATATATAATGTCTTGAATATTACCACTCTTCTCCTGTGACACTGTCACCGTATTTTACAGACTCTCATCTCACACTTAGAGTACTGTATAGCCTAATGGTTGATCTCCTTGCCACAAGTCTCCACTTACACCATTCAATCCTCCATTCCAGCACCAAAGAGATTTTTGAAAGCTCAGATCTGATCATATTACTCCCCCAGTCAATAAATCTCAGTGCCTTCAATTCAAATAAATTCAAAGCTTTCAATAACTAACTCCAATCAACGTTCCAGTTTTCTGACACTTTTTACTTCTCCAAGTAGTCTTTGTTGTTCCCTCTAGTCTTTGGGTATTTTCTCTAGTTGCCTCTGATATATCCCCCTGCCCCATCCACCTCCTTCTTCCTTTAACAGTTACCTCTAAATTTTGTCCTCTACAACAAGCCTTCTTAATTCTAGTTCCTTTCTTCTTTTCACTAGTTCCTATCTGTTTTGGATAGAGTTGCTTATACATTGTCTCTCCCATTAAATTGATTGCTCTTTGAGTGCTGGAACTATCATTTGTTTCTTTTGTTATATCGGCCATATATGATATGTCAGATAGGTGTTTAATAAGTGTTTATTGACTGACTGACTCTAAGGAATACATGTGTCCAAAGTTTAGGTCCAAAATTCTGGTTCTGGAAATTCTGTTTATCTGGTCCTCATGAAATAGCCTTTATGTGTAACTCTGTTCTGGCTTCTGCAGTTTTCAAGAAACCATAGCAAGCAGTTCTCTCCACCATGAGGGGTCATGATTCTTCAAGCTATCGCTGACCTTCAGAATAAGTTTTTTCCACTTCTATCTTTGGGGATTTCTCTATTCTTAGCCACTACCACTCCATGATGACAGATTCTGCTGCTGATTCTCACACTTATAAGACCTCTGATGGATCTCTTGAACTTAGCAGTCACTTGGGCTCTCTTCCCCAAGAATCTTCATTCATATAATAACAGAAAAGAACAAATCCCAAATCAATAGAGAATTAACTAGTTTCCTCTACTACAGTCACCCACAATTCATGTAGCATAGCTGTTTTAAGGTATACTGGGGTCTGAATCTGCAACTCAGACATTTGTTTATCTTGCTTTTCAGGCAAGCAGAACTTTGTTCAAAGCTGCACCATACCAGTCCCCCCTTAATTCACTGCAAGACTTGTTCCCCAGTGTTTAAAGTATTTGCATTTGAACTAGATAAGAAACATTGAGACTTATGCTAAGGACTGGACTCTCATTGGCCAGTCATCACCAAATAGGTGATATTTATATAGCACTTTTAAGATGTGCAAGGTTCTTTATAAACCTCATTGGCTTCTTACTACAAGCCTCTGAGCTCGATGTAATATTATTTATCTAATTTTACCAGTGAGGAAACTGTGACCACAGAATGGTGAAATGGCTTGCTTAAAACCACACAATTAGTTTGTAGCAAAGATTTTTAACCCAAGGCTCCTGACTTAAAATCCCACTTTTTTCTCCCTGCTATAGATAGTATTCTGGCTCTTAGGAGAAGAATGAGAACTGCCACATCTGGTCAAATGTCTCATAACTCTGCTTGATTACTTGTTTGTAATTCAACAGGCCAGAATCTTATATAGAATGTCTGCTTTTTAAAGCACACCTCGAACATTTGTCACTTAACAAAGGTGATGTATGACAATGAGACCTGAGAAGATATAAAGTTAACTTGAGCTATTAGTGAGACTGAACCAGTTGAATAATTTCCTTCCTCACTTCTGAGATAAATTCCTCAGAGGTTTTCTAACAGTTTTCAGTTGTCTTCCTCTCCGTCTTTTGAATTGTAAATATAAATTTCAGGGGCAAGGAGGGCACAAATGTCAGGAAAAGCAGCAGGACCATTATTGTGATGACAGTGATAGGTAGTATACTAGAAAGAGTGTTGGCTCTGTTTGCTGCATTCAGTCACTGAGTCAGCTAGTTAACCTGTCTTAACCTAACCATTCTAATCTCTAGATAGAAGGTACTCTTCCTTCCATTACTTCCCAGCATAGACAGGAGTGAAGACTATGTGGACATTTTAACTTAGTAAAAGAAGAGAAGAACCGAGAAAATGGATCTCCACTCTTTTGGGATACCAAGGGTACTATAAGACAAAACTGAGTCCCAGAGTACATAATTGGTTATCCAGTGTTAAGCTAACACTAAGTAGCTGAACTGGGAGAGAAACTCGGGTCCTCTGCATAAAAATCTCACAGTTCAGCCCCCAAGGTGGTATATGGTCTCATACCCTAGGTTCTTATTATCTCCAGACTCAGGAAAAATGTATCTATTTATTCAAACCTAGTTTGAGCTTCCCCTTGTATTTACATATATTCAATGAGCAATTGTTTTATGCATGACATCTTACTAAGCACAATGGATTGTTTTGGTGCTGTTGTTTCCCTTAGGACACAGGAGATGTTATCTCTGCTCATTAAAGGCCTGCTTCCTCTATGAGATACTCTGGGCTCATCACATCTGAAATACTGTGTTTAGTTATGGGAACCGTGTTTTAAGTAAGAAGCTGAAGATACGGAAGGAAAAAAAAAAAAAAACAGGAAGGCAAAGGGTCTCCAGTCCACTTTTATAGTGATAATAAGTCAAAAAATGATACTGACAACCAATGAAACTTTTATTTTACAGTTTTCATTCTATAAACAAGATATGCTTAAGACAAAGAAGAGAAGAGAAGGAAAATGATCTATCAGCAGTCATTTGTCACCTGTTTTCCCTTGTAGATCCTTGCTAGATATAAGGGATAGAAATATAATAAATGGAACAATGCCTCCTGGAAAGGATCTTGGATTCTAAGGATGGCTGCCTCTGTATTATAAATGGGAGAAACTCTAAAGGACATTCGCTTCAATTGCTCTACATTTTAGAAATAAGGAATCCGGGGTCCAGTGACTTGCACAATGTACAGAACATACATCTATTAGAGCAAAAACTTCAACCTAGGTACTCTGATTGGATTTAGATATTTAATTTGTTGTTCCTCCGTTTCATTTTTCTCTTCCCCTCCCTGATAATGACTGCCTCTTTGGAGGACTTAAAACAGAGGCTACATTTTGATTTATCTGATATTTCATAAAGGAGATATTTATTAACATATAAATTAGAATAGATAGAAAATAGAAAAGAGGGAGACAGACTGACAGATATCGGCACCCACAACTTCACAAAGTTTGAGATTCATTTCCTTATGACCTGGTTACAGCAGATTCAGCTAAAATCCCTCTTTAAATGAGATATTCCTCCAATGAAGAATCAAATGTTTTTATAGGCTCCTGAGTCTCCAACAACAGAAAGTTGACTCTTTCACCTCTTGTGCTCAACTGGCAGCATTAAATAAGATCAGAGCCAATAGCCAGGTATGTTTAAAAAAGAAAAAAGCAGAATCCACTGCAGATATATGCCATAATTACAGGAAGTACAAGGAATCAGGAAAATGAAAATGTGAGAAACTAAAAGGTCCCTCTGGAGAAAGATTCTGGTTTTATCTCTGAGGGGGTGGCAAGTAAAAGTCAAAAAAAGAGAGAGGTGTGTGTGTCTGGGGGGTGCGTGTGCGTGAGTGTGTGTGTGTGTGTGTGTGTGTGTGTGTGTGTGTGTGTGTGATTCCATGGGAATCAGCTATATTTATTTTTTTTTCATGTGAATAAACAAGATATTCAATCAAAGGAAGAGGCTAATTTTTAAGTATCTGCTAATTTCTTTGTATCTCTTGCCAGTAAAATTGCCCAATAGGAATTGTGATACATATGTTAGTGAAAGCAAAATCAGGAGTACCTACTTTAGAAAGTCTTCTCAAGAAGTTTAACTACAAAAAGAGGAAGGATATACGATGATATATGTAAGGACAAAAATTGATCGAGTAAGAGTTCTTGAGAGTATTAGAGATAAAGGCAGATTTTTAGACAATAGAAAAGCAGCCAGTAGAGAAGGAGAGATTGAATATAAATGAGAGAATGTAGATAATGGAATGCTTTGCTGGAGAATAGAAGATGCTAGGGGACCACTTGTAGATGATAACCATATCTAGGAGAAATGACTCCTTTTTTTTTTTTTCTATAAGAATAGTGAAAAATGTATATACATCCATTAGTTGTAGAATTATACCAATACAGATTTTAATGTGTCTGTGGTTTAGTAAGTTCTAAGGCAGATCATTTTTGTATATCTTAGACCATATTTGAGAGTCTATTCAAGTCTATATTCTCAGAATATTTAAAATGAAGAAAATGAAACAAAATGGATTTGTAAAGGTAACCATTTTATTGAAATATCTATCCAATTCTATAATTATATGAAAAATGATTTAATTCACTATTGATTAGAGAAATTCAAATTAAAACAACACACACCATACAACTCATACCATCTCACACCTCTTAGATTGGCGAAGATGACAGGAAAAGATAATAACAAATGTTGGAGAAGATGTGGAAAAACTGAGACACTAATGCTTTGCTGGTAGAGTTGTGAAATAATCCAGTCATTCTTAAGAGCAATTTGGAACTATGACCAGGGTTATAAGGTTATAAAACTGGGCATACTTTTTTACCTAGCAGTGCCACAACTAGGTCTGTATTTGAAGGAAATCTTAAAGGAGGGGAAAGGACCCACATGTACAAAGATGTTTGTAGCAGCTCTTTTTGTGGTGGCAAAGAATTGGAAAATGAGTAGATGTCCATCAATTGGGAAATGACTGGATATGTTATGGTATATGAAAGAAATAGAATATTACTGTTACATAAAAAGTGAACCAATTGACTTTAGAAAGTCCTGGAAAGACTTCCATAAACTGATCCGGAGTGAAACAAGCAGAAATAGGAATACACTGTACATAATAAGAGCAAGAATGTCCAATGATCAACTATGAAAGACTTGGTTTTTCTCAGGGGTTCAGTGATTCAAGACAATCCCAATAAGTTTTGGACAGAAAATGCCACCTGCATCCAGAAAAAGAAATAAGGAAACAGAATGTAAGATAAACAATGTTCACTTCTTTTTTCTTTTTTTTTTAATCTCTTCCATGGGTTTTTCTCTTTTTGCTCTCATTTTTCTCTCCCAACATAATTAATAAAGTAATATGTATTAAAAAATACATTTACTAGATGCAAAAAAAAATGCCGAGGTACTATTGCATATTTATTAGATTTGCCAGCACGATAGAAAAGGAAAATGGTAAATGTTAAAAGGAAGGTGGGAAAATTGGAACTCTAATGCACTATTGGTGGAATCGTGAACTGTATGAACTCTATTGTAGAGCAATTTGGAGTTATGTCCACAGGGCAATCATACTGTGCAAACCCTTTGATCTAGTAAAACCATTATTAGATCTGTATTCCAGGAATATTAGGAAAAAGGGAGAAGTATCTCCTGATATAAAAAACGATTATACTATTTTCTTTTTATAGTAGCAAGGGATTGGACTTTGAGGGGATACCAATGAACAGGGAAATGACTGAACAAGTTGGGATATACGGTATAATGAAACACAATTGTGATATAAGAAAAGATGAACAGATCAAATTTTAGAAAAAACTTGGAAAGATTTATATGAATTGGGGAAAACTGAAGCAAGCAGAGGCAAGTGAATATGATAAACACTAAAAATATATATATATATATATCTTTCCATTATCTTTCTAGTTCAAAAAACCCAGCTGACTCTTGTCTCACAAGTTACTTGAGCCACCTCAATGCCTTGGAAAGGGTCGTACAACTTGTATCAGAGGCAATATTTGAACTCAGGACTTCTGGACTCTGAGACCCACTTCTTAACCACAATAAAATATTTCCTCTGAAAGGATTGTAGAAAAAGGATTATAGAGAATTTCAATTCAAACTACAAAAAGTTATTTGGATCATTGAAAAGATGATTCAAAAGTGGAGTCTTTTTAGAATGCATCTTCAAATTGCTCAGAGGAAGTTCGATAAATGGGAAGATTCTAAGAATGAAATGATCCATTGTGAAGGGAATTATAGTTAAAGGGAAGAACTGCTAATGATATTATCACAGAGAGAATGGAGTAAAAAAGAAACAACTGTAAACAATGTCACTTGACAGCAGGAGATGCACACAAAAACTCAGATGGCTGACATCTTTTCTCATTTCACAAATGAAAAAGCTGTGATTCAGGATCCAAGTTCACTTTGGTTTATTGAGATTGTCGATGAGATAATGGAAATACTTGGAATAAAGTAATGCCTTTCAAGCTCAGTCCCATGTTTGATTGTCATAGAAGCACACAGTCTTGTGGTTCTTAATCCCAGAACCTCATCCTATTAGTACTGGACTTAGTGTAGATACCTGATCCTGAGTTCAAAGGATCCAACAGTTTCTGTTTCCCCAGTAGTAGTTATGCTGATAGTTGTGTGCTCATGCCTAGCTCACTTTATATACAAAGTATATAAGATATTTGAGAGCATGAAAGGTTTATTTTCAATCTTTAACCAGAACCTCTTACCAAACAGGCATTTAATCAATATAAATGGATTGATATCCATGTCTGGAACTCATTCCTTCCTAACCTTCATCTCCTGGATTTCTTCAAATTTTTGCTAAAGCTGCACCTTCTGCAAGAAGTCTTTTCCAATCCTCCTTCATTTTAGGGCCTACCTTTGGAGACTGTTCTCAATTTATCCTTTGTATTTCTTCTTCATAGTTAGGTGTTTGCATTTATTCTCCTTCAGGAGAGTGAGCATGTTGAAAGATTTGACTGATTTTTGCCTTGCTTTGAATCCCCAATGAATTGCATGATAGCTGATACATAATAGGTGTTTAATCAATAAGTGCTTTTTGACTTGAGTAACAGAGCCTGCATATAAAAATATGATTCTTGTCTTTCTTTATTCCTTTACTCTCTTTCTCTGTCCCACAGCTAAGAAATTGCACCATTCAAGCTAATAACTTGTTATGAATTCTCCCTGCATGTGTAACAGAGTTTGTATACCATAGAACTCATACACATGAGTCCATCTCAGACTTGAGCTATCTTTCCCCAGGAAAAAATTAATGGGGAGGATAGATTTACCTACCCCACCCTGTTTTAACTGTGCTTCTTGCCAGTGGAGACTTATACAGTAACTAGAGTAAATAACTACTTCCCAGGTGTGACTCTGACTACCTTAGGGTTCCTTATCAGTCCATCCCGGCAGGAAATTATGGATTTCTCTGACCCAAGGCCAGCTCCTAGTGAAGTTCTTCCCTGCCCTGGACAGATGGTAGTGGCCTGGCAGTAAGCCAGATTGCCTCTTTTAGGAGACAGCTGTGCTTATCTCCAAAGAGAAGCCAGAAGATTGTTTTGTACTGTAGGACACTCTGGGGGAGACGGCAGAGATTTCTGATCTTGGAGAAAAAAAAGAATCAATTCAATAGCAGCATGTGTGATGATTTCCCCACCAGAGGCCACATTTCCCCAATCTGATGCACATTCAGACTTTGTGAGGCTGGAGCAAATAGCAAACAGCCTCCCTAACTATAACTACACTTTAATTGTTTTCCTCTAGGTGGTTTTTATTTGTTTGTTTGTGGTTTGTTTTTGCCCCCATACCTAATAGAGCCATACCTCACATCAGAGATAATAGATCAGTAGAAACTTCCAACTCCAAGTGAAATAATTTCCAAAGCACTGTTTATTTTATTCCCCACTGTCCTTTTTCTCCTGATACACTGATGAAATAATATTCCCATTTCTTTCTGGAAGTTTAAGAAAATATCATGTTATTCAGCATCTTTATGTGTTTAGAAGACCTCTGCACTGTGATGTTCAAAGAAAGACTGTTGAAACTTTTTTTTTTAAAGAAACAGAATTAAAAAAAAAAAAAAAGAACAGAAAAGTAATCCAAAATGAAATGAAATAAAATGAAAGAGAACATTCTCGGGTCCCTAGCAGAATATCAGGGAGGATTTGAAATATATAATAACATATTACCAGTACAAGAAAGTATACATATATGTGTGTGTGAAATTATATTCATGAGGGTTCATCTTTTCTTTACTTCCTTGTAAACTGTTCTTTTGTTCTCGCCTTGTACTTTTTTTTTACTTTATTCTTTTTTCCCCTTTCATCACCCCAACCCCCAAGCAGATTATATTTAAGAAAGGTTGTATTTATATACACACTTATACATATATACATATACATACATACACCCATATCTTTCCTATCCCTGTTGAATCTTTGCTTTAATTCTGCTCCTAACTTGCTTTGCTAATGCTTATCCTCCCCCCACCCATGGATCTTTCCCTTGTCTTCTTCCCTCACTCTTTTCTTCCCCGTACACCCATCCCTTCCCCCTTATTTCTTTATAATTTTGAAAGGTGATATACCCTTCATGAATATGTACATGTGTAATGTTGCCTGTTTAACCCATTCCTAATGTAAGTTTTCAGAATTATGAGCCCTCCTCCTCCCTTTAATGCTTTTGTATCTATTCTTCTTCATCTTAGTTGTATGACACGATTACTATTTTTCACCTTAACTCTACTCCAATGTTTCTTTTGAGCTACTCTATTGTTGACATCAACTTTAAATAGATGCTGTATATTTCCCATGTTAAAAACCATGTCCATGTTGAGTTCCTTGAAATTGATCTTTGTTATGGGCTCTTAAATGTTAAATTTTCTATGAAGTTGGGGTTTAGTTGATAGAAAGTCCTAAAAATCTGTAAGTTCATTATGTGCCCGTTTTTTCTTATTCAGTATATTATAAATAATTTTGCTGGATATGATATTTTTGGCTGAAGGTGTAGTTCTTTTGATTGTATATAGATATGATTCTAGGACCTGCAGTCTTTTATTGTTGCTGCTGATAAATCTTGTACAATTCTAACTGTAGCTCCAGCATATTTGAATTTTTTTTGGTTTATTACTTGCAAAATTTCTCTTTGAACTAGGGGGTTTGAAATTTGGTAGTAATGTTCCAATTTGTCTTCTAGGATCTCATTGATATGGTGATCGATTGGTGGATTTTTTCTATGTCTACTTTCCCCTCCTAGCCTATCACTCCAAGATAGTTTTCTTGAATTATTTCTTATATTATTGTGCTAAGGTCCCTTTTTTGTTCACAACTTTCAGACAGTCCACTTATTCTCAGGTTTTTTCTCTTTAATCTATTTTCTAGAGCTGTTGTTTTTCTTAGAAGATGTTTCACATTCTGTTCTATTTTTTTTTCATTCTTTACAATCTGTTTTGTTATTTTTTTGATCTATCATAGCTTTGCTATCTTTCCCTGCTTGTCTTTGATATTCTTCACCTCCTTATATAGTTGGTTGACTTTTTTCAATAATGTTCTTGTTTTTCTTAAATGGTTTTTCTTTTCTGTTTTAGTTTTTCCTCAGTGTCGCTCATTTGATTTTTAAATTCTTTTTTGAGTTCTTCTATAAATTCTCACTGGGTGGGGAGCTATTTCACTCTCTGGGATAGAAACTTGTTTTACTTCAGTGTCCTCTGAAAGTGAACCCTGGTCTTCCCTGTTCTCATAGTAAGTTTCTATGGTGGGGTTCTTCTTTGCCAGTTCATTTTTTTAAAATAAGAGATATTAGTGTAAATACCTCTACTTGTGGGGTGGGGGATGGTGTCTCCAGCTTTAGTTCAGCTCTTTCCTCTGACAAAGAACCCTAAACTAAGAACTACCCTTTCCTGCAAGTGCCTGCAGCCAGTAGCATCCCTGTCCCACTGACTTTGCACTCTTGGTGTGCTGGTTCTTTCTTGCTCAGGCCCTTTCTCGGCAGCATAATTGGGTCTGGCATTCCTACTCAGCCAAGTTCCCTCAGAATTCTGGGACTCAGACTCTGACTCCACAAATAGTCCAGGTGAAAGAGCTCAGGGTCCAGCCATACTGAGCTGGTTGGAGAGCCCACCCCCTGTTTCTGTTGAGCCAGCCTGCAGATGTCTGTATTTGACATGAGTTAATCCGGGACTCTTAAGCTTTCTTTGGATCTTCTCAGATTGTACCAAAAGGACCTTCGTTTTGCCCCAAGTCCTCTTTACACCAGTCTATATTCTCCCTGAGGTACAAATTTGTTCTGTTTTGGGGTAACTGGGATAGTTTGAAATTTAACAACCTACTCCATCATCTTCCCAGAATCCTCCCAAGTCTGTTGAATCTTAAAGATTATTATTCAGATTTATAATACTCATAAGAAGCCTAAAAGTTTTAAAAAACAGAAAGTTTTAATAGGTGTGGCATACAAGCTAGATAAAAACAAGTAGGAAGTTCAGTTTTTATCTGTTGAAAAATGTATTTTACAGCCATCTAGACCAGGATGTTAAATACTTTTCCCTTGAGTCAGATTGAAATATAATTGGATAATATTTAACAAAACAAATAAAATGCATTAAATAAATTATATTATCTAAACTAATATCTTTTCACAAGGAGATATTTTTGGTAATTAGGTTTAATACTACAGGTCTAAATCAAATTTCTTTTACAAATGAGGAAACAGAATTAGAGAATCCACGACTTGTCTAAGACCACACAAGTGTTCAATGGAAAAAAATAGGATTGAAACTCAAATTCTCTAGGTCTAAAAGTAGGATCCTTTGTGAAGAGGAGGGTCACTGTTGTCCTCTTTACAATATTTTAAAGCACATATTCCTTTAAAAAGACTCCCACTGATGGGAAATAGATATGCTAATTGTAAGAATAATAGCAATCATAATAACAATTAACAGATTCAAATATGGTTAAAGGAAATGATAGGAAAAAATCCCTTTGATATTGACTGCCATAAAAGTATATACCTGCCACATACTAAATAAATTGTGAGAAATTGTGAAGAAAAATTCTAAACTTTTCCTTTTCTGTATTTTTATATATTCCAGATAATGTTCCCATAGATACTATGCAAATAAATACATAATATATGTGTATGTGTATACACATACATATAGTTTTTTCTAAGAAAAATTATCATACATTTTGAATTTTGAGGTTGTTTCAGGTAATTTATCAGCCATAAATAGTATGGTTATGTTTTTAAATCTTATTCTTATATTTTTCATCATTATAGATTATAGAAGAATATTTTCTTTATTTATTAATTCTATGATATTATAATAAAGATTAAAAGAAAAAAGATGATAATTATATTATATTAGAGATGGTTATAATAGAGCAATGGGTCTGGAGTCAAGGAGACTCATTTTCCCGAGTTCAAATCCCTAGCCTTAGACACTAATTAGTGGTACAATCTTGGGAAAGTCACTTAATCCTGTTTACCTCACTTTCCTCCTTTATAAAATGAGCTAGAGAAGAAAATGCCAAACTGCTCCACTGTGTGTTCCAAAAAAGAAGTCCATGCAGACTTGAGCACATTTGAAAACAATTAAACAACAACAACAAAATACCTCTACAATATATCTCACATATATACTGTCCTCAGTACTCAAATAATCGTATAACTTAGTTTAGTCCAGTGTCATCTGTCACTTGAAATATTACATTAGTCACCTAGAGTGTTTGATCTCCCCATCTCAATGCTCTTCCCAGAAATTCCTTCATACAGCCATCAAAATGATTTTCTTAAAACACAGGTATCCCATGTTACCTCCTTATCCTCTAAATTTCATTTAATTTCATTAAGCTGCTGCTAGTTGGCATAGAGGAAACAGCCCTGGGATTTGTGTAAGAACTGAGTTCAAATCTGTCCTAAGACACTTATTAGATATATGACTCATGTGTCATTTGTCTACCTTAATTTTCTGAGTGGTGAAATGGGGATAATAACATCGTCTACCTCATAGGATTGCTGAGACAATAAATTAGATCATTGTAAAGTGCTTGGGATAATGCTTGGCACAAAATAGGCATATAATAAATGCTTGTTTCCTTTTTTTCAATTAAACAAATACTCTGCTGTTAATCATTTATAATTCTTCATAATTTGATCCCTTCTGAATTTTCATATCTTAGCCCTCTGTGATACAGGAAGACTAGGCTAATTGATGTTCTAGACACACCAGTCTCCAGGAGCCCTAACTGTAGCAAAAGCCTAGAGAAGATCATTCTTCATTTCTGCTTGCTTATATCAAAATTCTTTCAAGATTCAGTCCAAAAGAAATTCTTCAGGCTTTTTTCTGTTTCCTCCAGTTGCTAGTGCCTTCCCTCTCTAAGTTTATTAGCTTTAGCCACAATGTGCATATGTGTACAGATTTTATGGGCAGCCAAGTGGCATAGTGGATTGGGTACTGGGTCTGCCATAAAGAACACTTCGCTTGGTGAGTTCAAACCTAGTCTTAGATATTAATTAGCTATGTGACCCTGGACAAGTCATATAATCTTTCTTTCCTCCATTTCTTCATCTGTAAAATGAGATAGGAAAGGAAATACCAAACCACTTTGCTGAAAAAATCCCAAATAAGGTAAAAAAGAATCATACATAACTGAAAAACACCTGAATAAATAATACATGTATGTATATTATAACATGTAAATATTTGTATTACATATACATACAGATATGTATACATATGTAATGTAAATATCTACGCATATGTGTGTGTATATATCACCCCACCTATTTAAAGTAAGTTCCTTGATGATAGGGATTGTTATATTCTTTGGAATTCTAATTCCAGTGTTTACAATACTGCATTTTACATAGTAGGTGTTGATTCATTGATTGAGCAGAACCATAGTGAAACCAGAAACTAGGAACTTGCTCAAGTTTCTTCTCAAGGTCCTGCCCTTACCATGCAATCTTATCCTGGCACATCTCTCTTTTTGGTCTGCCTGAATTATTGCTATAACACAAGCCCAATTCCTAAAGTTGATTGCTTGGAGCTCTCTCAATGTCACTCGGACTGCACATGCACACACATGGACTTATATTCGTGGACAGAACCCTAAATTGAAGACTTTTCCCTTTTTCCTATCTAATCCATTCCACTACTATAGATCCCTTTACTAGTTATTTACAAAATGTTAATGTGTTAATGTATGTTAATGATTGACTATTTTATGCATCACTGAAGGGATTTACAAAATGACATTTTTTTTAATGACTATGAGAATTCAATTTTACTCCAGGGGTGTTACTAATCATGGGAATTAAAATAATTGTGACAGATAGTTTGTTAGATAAGTTATTACAAAGTATCCTTTGGTAATGAGATAAAGTTTAAAATCATCATGTTATCATAAATGATAGCCAGAGGTCTTTTTTGAAAAACTTTCTCAAAGATTCTATCCTTAGCAGGAAATTGACTACTTCCCCTGGGAGATGGTAACAATAAAAATTATAGGGTCACTGAATCTCAGATAGATACAGGATTCCAGAGGCTATCTAGTCCAGCAAATAAATGGAAAGGGAATCCCTCTCCAGTATCCTATGGATTTTCTCCTTATTATCAGTTCTCTTTGTGAAACCTCAAAGTGATTGAAATATGACAGATATGTTCTTATTAGGGCAAAATTCAAAAGACTTTCAGTCATTTTTTAACTTGATGCAGTGCTCTTATGGCAATAGTTAAAAGAATTCATTAGCTTTCTTTCTTCATATAACACAAATTTTGTTACTTTCTTCTCCAGCTCATTTTCATAGTTGAAAAAACTTGAAGCAAAAAGGGTTCGGTAACTTGTCTCAGATCACACAGCTAGTTCTGAGGTCAGATTTGAACTCCAGAAGAAGAGTGTTCCCTTACTCAAGGTCTCTCACTTGACTCAGCATAGTTATACCATAATGAATTATCAATCTTCTAAAACCTCCAGATCTTTTTTCAGATACAATTCTATTTAGTTCCACCTTCTCATCTTGGGTTTATAAAAGTGATTTGGTTTTAATCCATGTCTAAGATTTTATATTTATTCACATCAAATTTAATTTTATTCACCTTGGCATAATATTCTAACTTGTCAAAATGTTTCTTGACTTGGATCTATTATTCATCTATTAGTTATTATATTTTGCTTTTCAGTTTGCAAAATTGATATGCATGCCATCTAGATTTTTATCTAAATCTTCAGTCACTTATAAAATAGTGTTAGACATATGCCATGTAACACTAAGAATGAATACATGGGACACTATACTGAATCTACCTTTTCAAGCTGACATCGTCATTAATATTTTTCTTTGGGTTTGGTTTAATAATTCCGTTTTTAATCCATTTAATTTTATTGCCATTTAGCACTAATTATTTTTACTTTTTTTTTAACCATAATTGTACTTGATAACACACTGTAAAATCACGCTAAAGGAATTTATACTATTTTTATCTGCTATTCCAGTTAACCTCTTAAAATAATAAGTTTTTTTTTTTCCTTTCCTGCCACATTTTTGAGGTTCCCATCAACTATTGTTGATCATCACCTCATTTTTGAGATATTTATTAAATACCACCTTAATATTACTTTCTAAATTTTTTCCATGAGTCAAAATGAAAAACATTGGTTGAAAGGTTTTGTTGTTGTTAATGATTTTATTTTTACTTTATCACTCCCCTCTGGATTAGGCCAATAGTCTTGTTACAACAATGTTGAATCTATCTTACCTTTTTTGAGAAATCACTAGAAGTAGCTTAGCAAATGAACCTTCAAATTATTTCCAGTGATCCAGGTGTATGGACCACAGTGAGGAAAGATTCTCATTTCCTTGTTGGCAAAAGACACCAGATATCCAGGTGAAGGAAATATAGATATTTATACATTCATCTAGTTTTCTCTTATCAGTGAATTAATAATAGGACATGGTATTATTTTTATGTTTAATGAAACTTCTTAGAAAATCTAGAACATGCAAAAATTCCATTTACCAGACAATTGCCTGAGTTTTACTCTTGGTCTTTTAGGTATGTATGTATAAATTCATTCATTCATTTGTGGGTTTTTTTGTTTATTTTTAAAAACATATGTGAGAGATAGAGAAATGTTCCTGTTATATTTAATGTCCCAGTACCTATCCCAGTTTTTTTTTTTATTTATTCAGAATTATTGCAAATGTTGTCCTTGGTAATGGGATTGTAATGCTTCTCAAATTTTAGCAGCATGGAGCTCTCCATCACCTCAGTGCTGAAAATTATTTCTTCTTTCACATTGTCATAACTTGTGGCTGGTGTTTGGGGGTAATGTAGCCCATTCTAAACTGTTTTAACCATTTTAAACTATTCAACCATCTAATACATTTTAGTGGAGGGGGTTTATTTCAGAAGGTTGTAAGTCATATTACACAGGTGCTTGTTGATATAGATAGAAAGCTTAGGTTGGAACACAAGAGTTGAAAGAAATCCTCCTACTCTAAAGTACAAGCTCAGGATCTCACCTAAATAGTTCTGACTTTGAATCCAACTGTTTCTACTATATTGCATAGCCTATTCATCCTTGTAAATTATGTACTACCAACTGAAAAGTTATGGGAATTTATTAGCAATTACTAATCATATTGTAACTTAAGGCTTACAAATCTTGTTCCTCACAATAATTAGTAAGTAATAAGTAGAAATATTATTCCTATTTTTCAGATAAGGTATGTGAGGCCAGCAAAGTAACTTGCCAATAATAATATCATAAGTGCTAAAGTCATAATTAAAGCCTCGTTATTCTGTTTCTCTTAGAACTGCTCTTTCCATTATCATAAAATGAATTACTATGAAAGGAGGTGTTATCCTCAGCAAAAACAATATCCCTCTATGTATGTTTTTTCACTTTGCAAAAGGAAAAAAAAAGTGTTAAATGATATTAATCCCATGACCTCTTATCATGAATTATAAATGAGGAGCTTCACAAATATTCTCTCCTATTAAATTCTGAGCTCCTTGAAAGAACAGAAAACAAGAACAATTGGTCTTGATGTTTGGGGTTTTTTTTTGCTTTTATTTGCATACCCAACATTATTTTGACTAGCACATATTAGGTACTTATTGATGTGAAGTGCATGTGTTTTTATTTGAAAGAAACAAGTGATGTCAAGAAAAATGTAAGTCTCTGTCTTAACTTTGTCTAAAGACATGTAATGATGAACCAAGGTTGCTTTGAATATTTTTAACTAAAAAAAAAAAGTTCCAGAGGCATTGAGTCCAAGGTATTTATTATATATGTCTAATTTGTTTTAAGATCTTCTAAAAATAGGACAGAAAGAGATTTCAGCCAAAGAATTACCATGCTACATTTTACAATTGGTTTTTCAGTTGGGGCAATTTTTTTTTTTTTTTAGTTTTTTTCTTCCTTTCATTGATGTCCCTTCTCTTTCAACTTCAGTTATCTTCTTTTGTTGTGATACTCTAATGGCAAGTTGGGAAAGAAATTTGCTTTGTAAATTATATCAGGGACCTCATTGCATAGCTGTTTATTTTCATAGAAGCTACAACTACTCTCACTTTACTTATAAGGCTGACAATTTCAATTTGAAAATGTAATTCCATTTTAAATAAGTTGAAAAAAAATCTTGTTTTAGTTGCTTATCAATGTTGTCTGGATACTATATGAAATGTTTGAATATATTTGCTTTCAGAAGCATAGCCGAAGGATTCATAAATCTTTTTGGAAAAAAAAATGCTGAATTTTCCAGGAAGGTCTAATTAGTCATTGTCCATGGACCAAGGATGGAATTATAAGAAAATCAATAGATTAATTAGAAAAACTGTGACAAAATGGATAGAATGCTGAACCAATAGGAAAACCTGATTTCAAATCTTGCCTCAGAAACTTACTAGCTATATAATCCTATATAAGTCATTTAAGCTATTTTTTCTCAGTTACCTCTTCTCTAAAATGGAGTTAATAGTAGGCACCTACTTCCCAGCATGTTGTAAGCATCAAATAAGATAATAACAGTAAAGTGCATTGCATATTATCATTATTATTACTATTATTAATAATGATGATCATGATGATAATCTTGGATGAAATGACTTGCTAGTTGTATTAAAATATAAAACTATTGCCAGTCAAACAAACTTAAGAACCACCTAGAAATCCAAAAAACTTCTCCAAATATATATTCATTCCCTTAAGATGAGCTTGTTTCTGCTGTCACTTAGTATTAACTAACTCATAGATATAATAACTTGTGAACTAGCTTCTAGGAATCTTATATCCAGAAAGAATAAGGGAAGACATTATTATATTTTAAATGCTCAAAAGATATTTTGGGATTAATGAGAGCTAATCCAAGTTTCTTATGCTCAATATTTCAAAATTGAAAGTTAAAATAGGAATTGTATTGACAGTCATATTCTAGGGAGATCAGATATGCTTTTTTACAAATTCAGATAATGAGAAAATTTAAGGGAATACCATTTTCTGATGCCAATCAACCCTCTCTAACACAGTCTTAGTTTACTGGGGGTTCTGGATGCTTAATTGATTTTTTGTGGCTATACATGTATTATACGGTAGAAGCAAGACTTGAACCCATGTCATCCTGATTGGCCTTCTGTCCATTATTTTGAACTTAAAGGAAACATACTAAAAAAAAATGAGCATAGAAACAAAAAACCCTCTAATAAGAACATCCATGCCCCTTACCTTAAGGCAATTATGGAAGTATTAATGCTTTTCATTGAAAAGGACAAAGAGGAAAAATAGACTTCTCATAACACATGATGATTGGTTTAAAATATACAGAAATGATTTTTAAAAACAGACATTTCACTAAGCAATGTTAAAGATAACAAATAGCTTCTATGTCACTGTGCTTGTCAAATTTAACTGAAATTAGTTTGCATCTAGTTGAAATGCACATTTTATATCAGCTCATATAGAAATGTAGAATCAAAAGACATGCATTATTGGTGTGCACAGGAACACAACATACAATATATCTAACAAAAAATATGGATAAATGATTGTCATACAGATTAAGTTGAGAAATTTATGATGTCAGTTTAGGATCAGCTCATTACCACCAGAAATGTTGAAGGAATTATCCTTAATGAGCCTAAACATATTGTTCATTGCAGATTATTCAAAGAACCAGTAGATATTGTGCCATTATAAGTTTCCTAAAAATAGCAGATACCAAGTACTTATTAAGACATAAATTTGTGGGTAGATTTATAGATGATAGCTATTTTTCATAGATTAACAGATGACAAAGTCCAGTGATAAACATGCAGAATGCAACAAAATCACTTGCATGAACAAATCTATTATCACAGATAAAATTGTCCATAGAAAACATTGACTAAAATTTTAGGATTATTTTAATAAATATCAGCATATCAAATAATCCTGATCTTTCATCTATATGCATGAAATGATGAAAGAAAAAAACATCTTGTAAAAAAGAAAGAGATACATATAATTATATGTATTGGTTGTGAAAATTATTCAATGTGCCTAAAGATGAGCCTGGGAAGCAGTTTTTTTTTTAATTAAATAAAGTATGTATTTTATCTGCTTGTGCCATATTTCATAGCATGTAATATACAAAAAAGCAATAGTAAATGAAATACGCCAGGACCCTTTATAACTAAACCCCATCAATATTGAAAAGGGATGAATATAATAATAAAATTCTATAGTGACTCAAAGTTCACAAAACATTTTCTTCATGAGAAATTTCTGAAGTATTTATTATAGATATTATCTTCTACATTTTACAGAAAAGGACACAATTATTAAAGAAGTGACCTTTTTATTTTTTTCATGCTTACCCAGCTATTTTTGAGATTCTTAGAGTAATGGCTGCTAGCATATACAAACAGGAGATGCTGGTTAGTCAAAGGGCACCAAGCAAATGCACGGTGGATATGAACTGGCTAAAACATCAATAAAGGGTGTCACAGAGAAAACAGTACAAATGATGATTTCAGAGAACGATATGAGTGAAAAACATGGGGTAATCATTGGCTTTTGTAAAAGATAACATTGGATAAAAGTATGAATTCATAAAGATCTGAATAAAATTGAAAATAATATAGTGCATGGATTCTTAATGCTAATATAGAAAGGTTGAAATCCAAAACAGAATTGATTAGGTATAGATGGGTTATGACCTATAGATAATACTACTGTCTCAGTGAAATCACAGTCCAATTGCAATATACCAAACATTTAAGGGTAAGAGTTGAAAAATAAATCCAAATTCACTTCCATAGCTCTTGTTCAGACTTTAAAATATCTCAAATAACAACAACTGTAGCTTTGTTTTTTTGTTTTTTTTCTGGAAAGAGATGTGAATTACTAAGACTGCCTTTTGATTGTATAAAGCATTAAAAAATGAAAGTGAATGCTGTATTTCTCCCAGAACTAATAGCTCAAATGGGTTGTCTTTTAATTGGCTTTACTTCATTTGAGGAGAAAGTGAATTTAAAAGCTAAAATATTTCCCCAGTAAACATTTCCTGAGTGCAAATGCTTATTTAAATTTTGTGAGGACTGTCAATATGCCTAAGCAATCTCTTTTATTTTCAAAAAGGAAAATGCTACCTAGATATTTTTGGACACAATGTTTGGGGATTGCTATAGTGAAAACATTGAAAACCAAATCTTTCCTTCCAATATAGCATTTGTCTTTATCATAACTTCCCATCATTTACAAGGATGAGGAAGAGAGGAGGGAGGGAGAAAAGGAGGGGGGAGATGTTACTGTTATTTTTAATCTTCTTTTTGGCTTGCTTTGTTTTTAGGTTATAATTAAGACAGTTGATTTTCCAATGCATTTCCATTATGTTAGATCAGTTTTATAGTCATAGATTCTGTAGAGTATTAAATGCTGAAGTGTTAATTGCAAATTTGGAAATTGAGATGACCAGCATGAATTATGCATCTCTAGAATGTTAAGGCCAAGCAAAATAAACTTTTCAGGATGTTGATGATGTATTATTGTGATAATTTGATATAGAATGCTTGCCTTGTCATGGCCTAAGTCTTCTCAGATGATGAGAGTCTTATCATGGACACTTAGTTATGGCTTTGGTGCTTCTATTCACCTCTTCTTCCAGCTCTTAAAATGTGAAATTATTATTAAGGCAAACCAAAATTCTGCCTGGGTTTCTGCTTTTGGAAAAAAAAAAAAAAGGAGTTCAAGTAGACATTTGGGTAAATACTATCTTTCACTATGACTATGCTGTTGTTTAATCATTCAGGACTTTCTGACTCTACTTGACCTCATGGTCATTGTCCATGAGAATTTTATGGCACATTTATGGCAAAAATACTTGAGCTATTTTCTTTTCCAGCATGTCTTCAGTTTCAAATGAAAAAATTGAGGAAAATAAGGGTTAAGTGACTTGCCCAGAATGACACAGCTGGTAAGTGTCTGAGACCAGATTTGAAGTCAGATCTTTCTGCTCCAGGTCAGGTCCTCTATCCACTGCATCTCCTGTCTACCATTGCATTATGACTGCATCATAACTCAATTTCTTGTTTGTTGTCTGTACCCAAAGTCTGTATATATTTCCTCCTAAGGGTTCTGTATATGCTCCCAGAATAACTTTGTTTTTTATTAATAACCTCTATTCCAAGATATCCATACATAATTATATTTTAATATACCATGTATTCCATGTAATATACCACACACACTATTTCCTTCTCTAGTTTTATTCAATTTCTGCAGAATAATATATGCCCATTCAGAACCATAATTAATTTTGAGTTTGTTTACCTTTCTTAATCAATTGTTAACACATAAGAATTTTGGATGTCCTATTTTATAAAAATGCTTGGCTCATTTTGTTAGTTGGGTACCACCATTTAAAAGTCAAAACATTGAAGCACATAGAGGTTGTAACTTGCATGAGGTCATACTGCTGGTCTGTAATAAAACTAGAATTATAATTTATGTTCTCTGAATCCAAATTCAGTGAGTTTGTAGAAGAATAGTGCGATGGGGGGCAGCTAAGTGATGTAATGGATAGATCACCAGTCCTAAAGTCAGGGGGACCTGAGTTCAAATCTGAACTCAGACACTTAACACTTCCTAGCTGAGTGACCCTGGGCAAGTCACTTAACCCCAAATGCCTCAGAAAAAATAATAGTGCTACATTTCAAAGAATGAGATCTGGTCAATAATAAGGAGTTACGCTATGGGTAACTCTACTCAAACATCTATTTTTTTTCTGTTATGAAACAGGTAGAATATTAGGAGTGTGTGTGTGTGTGTGTGTGTGTGTGTGTGTGTGTGTGTGTGCTGTTTCCTGTGGGTGATCAGGAGAGACTTACCATTCTACTTCCTATATGGTGTAGGAGGATGATTTATTTAATCTTTGGCTTCAGCTCCCATGTCATTAGTCAAAACTTTTCCTTACTAGATGTTAATTAAACCTCAAAGGGCCATTCTCTTAGTAAGCAGTTTAAATGAATTAGAAATAAGGAGAGGGGGCATAAAATATAAGTGCAAACATTTCTATCTGAGTGGCAGTGAACATTATGTTATGTGACCTCCACTACATGTGTGAAGTCTCATTCTACTTATCACAGAAAATTTGGTGCTGAATTCAAATTGTCCATCTCTCAGAGAAGGAACACCAAGGATCTAAATTTTCTTTTAAGAAATCCATACTGTGGTCTACCTGCCATCTAAGGGAGTGGGAGGGGGAAGGAGGGGATAATTTGGAGCAGAAGGTTTTGCAAGGGTCAATGTTGAAAAATTACCTATGCATATGTTTTGTAAATAAAAAGCTTTAATTAAATAAAAAAAGAAAAAAAAAAAAAAGAAATCCATACTGTCAAAATCCTAGTCTTCTTCCTCAGTCAAATGACCAAAGAAACAAGGAGTCTTTTCTTTTTGTCCCTATGCATTCTTATTAACTTGACAGTATCAAAATTAACCCCTTTCTTGAGGATGTCAGAGTCTGGTATAACTCAAATATTTATATTGCTAGCTTCTCTAGAAAAAAGAGAACTGACACTTTTGTGGCAAGAAACTAAGTTCCATCCTACTGCCACCATTCCTCCTTGGCTCTTTCTTCACTTTTAAAGACTATCATCTGTGAAGGTTCATTCTCTAGGAAAATTACTACTACCTGCTTTTAGCTCCCAAAGCTCATAAGAAATAAAGAGTAAAAGGGGAAAGTTTTAAGCCTCAGGATACTACACTTAATACTAAATCAACAAGAATATTTTTAAAATAATATTTTAAGATTTAAAAGCACTGTATGTATATTATCATTTTTATATACTTTCATATTCTTTCATTTTCGTCCAGTCCCAAACATATTCCTCCTTCCTTGGACATAACCAGCCTTTATTGAGCAAATTTCTACATGGTCCTTCATGTATGCATGTGTTAAGGAAGGGACCATTGCCAAGGGATAAAAAGTTTTTAAAACCTTTGAAGATTTTGCAAAAAAAAAAAAAAAGTCATCCTTATTGCCACATGCAGAGACCTGTCTCTTCAACTTCACTAAATAAAGAATCACACATATAATTCCTAAGGCTTACTGGTTTGTGATTTTTTTTTTTACCTTCTCAAGGATTTCAGACCTGACACATAATGTAGCTAATTAGATTTCTTGCCCAGGAAGCAGACAGCTAGACCACTGCCCTGGGCATGTAACCTCAGCTGACTGCTTTTCTTTCACTCAATTTTTCTGCAGCTAAGATGAGAATTTTCTATCTAAAAAGGTATAGTAAACATGCTAGGAAAATGGCGGTGAATCTTAGTGATAATACAGTATGTGTCCATCTAAACACTGACAGCATATGTCACAGAAGACAGCAGAGAAAAACTTATTGAATTTAGCAGGTGAAGATGTAGGTGACAATATGAAAAGCAAACCAAACCTCACCTTTCCTTAAATGGTCAAGATATAGCTACACCAATGGCAAAAGACTGTGCACAAGTTCCTAGAAACTCTGGGGCAGCTCCCATACTCTCTTATGGGTTGGGAATAATAATAATAACCCAGAAATGGAAACATTAAAACAATGACATTATTTCCCTCATAACACACTGAAAAAAAAATCATTCTTCCTATAACCCAGAACAAATCACAAATTCTTGAGGTATCACACTAGAAACCTCCTTCCTTGATGACATTGTCCATTAAAGATGATTTTTTTTTATTTCAGTCATTAAAGAACCAGAAAATCCATCATTATATTATTGTCCAGTTCACATCTTGTTCATGAGAGTAGCACATAAATCTCTGAAAGATATTTTGTTGAAATGTAGATAGATCATGTTCATAGCAAGAATCCTTAACCTGAAGTTCATTATTTTAGCTTTTTTCTTAATATTGTAATGGATCTCTTAATAATCCTATGCATTTTTTCTTTTTTTTTTAATTATAACTTTTTACTTACAAGATATACGCATAGGTAATTTTTCAGCATTGACAGCTGCAAATCCTTTTGTTCCAACTTTTTCCCTCCTTCCCCCCATTCCTTACCCCAGATGGCAGGTTGACCAATACATGTTAAATATGTTAAAGTATAAGTTAAATACAATATATGTATACATGTCCAAACAGTTATTTTGCTGTACTAAAAGAATTAGACTTCAAAATAGTGTACAATTAGCCTGTGAAGGAAATCAAAAATGCAGGAGGACAAAAACAGAGGGTTTGGGAATTCTATGTAGTGGTTCATAGTCATCTCCCAGAGTTCTTTCCTTGGGTATAGCTGGTTCAGTTCATTACTGCTCAATTGGAACTGATTTGGTTCATCTCATTGTTGAAGATGGCCATGTCCGTCAGAATTAATCATCATATAGTGTTGTTGTTGAAGTATATAATGATCTCCTGGTCCTGCTCATTTCACTCAGCATCAATTCAGGTAAGTCTCTCCAGGCCTTTCTGAAATCATCCTGCTGGTCAGTTCTTACAGAACAATAATATTCCATAATATTCATATACCACAATTTATTCAGCCATTCTCCAATTGATGGGCATCCACTCAGTTTACAGTTTCTGGCCACTACAAAGAGGGACATTCTTGCACATACAGGTCCCTTTCCCTTCTTTAAAATCTCTTTGGGATATAAGCCCAGCAGTAACACTGCTGGGTCAAATAATCCTATGCATTTTACATGATATATTTAAAATTACTCTGAGAAGAAGTTCATAGACTTTACTAGATAGCTAAAAGAGTACATAAAATATACAAAAAATTAATAATTCCTAGTCTATAAAATCTTCCTGATCTGTTTTATTAGTTGAGGTGGGTCACTAGGATTTCAGTGATGAAACTGCCTCTATCAATTCACATAAGCAGTTGTTTGAAACTTAAAGATTTAAGAGATTTTTAGAAATAGCATGAAATTAAGTTACTTGTTTGGGTTTTTACAATCTGTAAGCCCCCTAGGAGACAGAATTCAGTATTAAGCTTCTTCACTCCAAAACAAAGTTTTTATCTAGTGAAATATGCTTTTCTGCAAACAATGTGACCACTCATGGAAGGAAATGAGTTTGGTAGGCTATGACCTCTTATAGATACAATAGATATACTCGACATACAGACTGAATACTTTTTTTGATTTAGACTATTCTTATTTTTTTTGCTGCAACAGATTTTAAACACTCAAATGATTCCTTTACCAATAATAACATTGCTTGAAAAAAGACAAAACTGATTAATAGAGTGATTGCAAGTGAGAGTTAATGTCACTTTCCACTTTAAGAGTTCATTGTGTATTGAAGCAACAATAACAACAAAAAAGGATGTATTTTGATTTCAGATATATAGTACTCTAACTGACTTTTCTATGATCTGTTCTTGAAAAGAACAATCTGTATAATAACGATCTCTATTTCCATTTCCAGTGATCACACACTAGCCTCTCAATGATATCTTCTAGAATTTTGGCAAAGACCTAACACAATTTCAACAGAATCCAGTTTGAAGACTCCTTACTCTGACCCAGGATAGTTATTACACTGAACAAAAATATAGACATCACATAAAGGATAACTAGGAGTCCAAAAATAATAACATTTTCTTCTCTGTATGGAACCTTAGAAAAGAGTGCCTAGGGAAATAACTCCCTCAAAAATCATGATTTTTTTTTTTTTGTCTAAGAAACCTAGACACACATTCAAACTCATAGCTCTATGTTGATTTGCTTTTCCCTAAAATAAAAACTCTTGTTTTTAGAGAGCTAATTTTTACTTTGATGAATTCCAATTTATCCCAAGGGAAGTTACAAAGACATCAAGCAAAAAGGTACTATCTTTAAGGACCTGAATTCTTTCTAGAAAGAAATTTAAAAATATATTGGTTGAATAGACTTGAATGGAATATGGTACATGGAAAATGAGAAGAATTAGGCAATGAACAATAGGCAACAAAACAGGTAGACTGAGCATGGTTTTCTGCTAGCTCTGGCAAAGGGATGAATGAGAAAAATTTCAAGAGTCACTTTCCAGACATCAACAGTGAAAACAAAGATGCCCTACAGATAAATCTCAAGAATTCAAGTGAATAACAAAAACCCAGTTCTTTTCATTTGTTGATGTAGCATCTGTTCTTTTGAATTAGTGTTTCTGCCTGTGGGTATTCTAGTTGAAAGAGTGAATAAGTGTAACACTTACTTTAAAAGGGGCTACTGATTTTTAGAAGGTAAAAGCAACAAGGTAGTATTGTAGCAACCTTCAAGTACTAAGAAAAAAGGATGTGATAGAAATTTCACAACACCCTTGAAATCAAAATGTATATTGTATATTTTATAGGGAATTAAAAAAAATAACATTTGGAAACCAGTTCATAGAAATGTTTGGAAAATAGGCTTTGGGGGATGTTGTCCAATGTGTATTGGAAAGACAAGAACCAGAATATGTGAGGCCTAATTCAAGTTTTCTAGTAATTGATCAACTAGGCAAGTAATTTCATTTCTCTGAGAATATTTCTTGGATTCATTAACATTCATTTAGAGGCACTGACTCAAATGGGAATTCCACTGTGCTCTGAGCGAGGTTAACCTGTCAGTTGTTCCTTCTGGAATGAAGTCTCATGTGACAAGAGAGAAAATGATACTGTCTATGTTCCTTCCAATTCTGTAGACATTCTATAGGTATAGCTTAATATAATGTTTATTCCTCACTCCAAATATATTTGCTCGAAGAATTTTTAATTATAAAAAAAGTTATTATATGTATAAAATAGGTCTAATTTCTTCCCCATCAGCCCTTAGGGATTTCCCAGCCCCCAGAAAAATTTAGAGATCAACTAACTATACTATATATAAGTAACTTATATTAATATGTGCCATCCCATTGGATAATGGCAGCAGTTCTATTAATTTATTTATATAGAAAAATTAGAGTATTTCCTGAGCATTCTCAGAAATCAGGAGACTTTCCTAAATTCATATTTCCAGTATGTACAGTAAATGCAATTTGGAGCCAATTTTTTGTGATGCTGAGAAATGGTCTCTATCTCCTATGCTAAGCCACTTTACTCACCTTCATTCAATTATTATATTCATGATTATGATCAGGGACAAAGTTTTAACTAAATTCTGCAGTGCCTCCAAGTAACTATTAGAGTGTTTCACACAGATGGAAAGGACAAGGGCTATGCAATGGAACAGTGATTGTTCTGTTATCAGGATATCAACAATGAGAAATTTCACTGTTTCAGTGAATATTTATACTTTCCCTTCAATTTAGAGTGTTAGAGAGTGGATACTAGTACTAAGAAATTAAGAAACTTTCCTGAATCCACGTCAGAGGCAGAATCAAAATGTAGGGCTATTTGTTTTTAAGATCAATTCTCATTTCACTATATATTGCTACCTCCAAGTATACCAAATACTTAGCGAATGTTGAAATAATTTGTCATGAAAATGTCATGATTGTCGTTTGGTGGTGTTCAATCATTTTTCAGTTTTGTCCAAATTTTTGTGACTCCATTTGGGGTTTTCTTGGCAAAGATATTGGGGAGGTTTGCCATTTTCTTTTCAGCTTTTGTTATACATGAAGAAACTCAGGAAAATTACCCAGGGTTATATAACTAGTAAGTGTCTGAGACCAGATATGAACTTAGGAAAATGATTCTTCCTGACTCCAAGTCTGATATTCTGACCATTGTATCAATTGGCTACTTGTAACAACAGAGCTATACACAAGTATATCCTTGGTCACGATAAATTCTGCCTTCTTGGAGGAATTTAACCACAGATATTGGATGGCTTCTCCACAGTTATTTTATAGGATTAAATGGTTATCAGAGTCCTAACCGCCAAATTTTGTGATTTTGTGATTTTTTAAAAAATATATATATGCCTATTTAACCCAAACTTTGTTTCAGTTCTGATCAGAAAACTTTATTAAGTACCTGCCACACATTAGAAACTATGCTGAGCTCTAGGCAGTAGTAGTGCCTACCTCAAATGAAGGCGAAATTTTGTGTATGTATACAAGTGTGCAAATGATGTAAATTGTGTCCCCTTTAATCTTTGAGGGGGTGCTCTTAACTCTCAGGCTCTTCTGGTCTCTGGGAGGGGCACACCTCTCCCAGACAACTCCCAAGACAAGTAATCTCATTCAATTTTAATTGAATTGAATTGAAAATAAGTCTCTCAGATCAAATAAGTCCCAGACCTTAAAAGGCAAATAAAAGACTCTGAACCCTGAAGCTTTGCTTCTGGACTTAGTCCACTGATGAAGATATTTTCTTCTCAGTGTAAGCCCATCTTTGCTAAATTCCTAATCAGAAGTTTGCCAGCTAAAAAAGCTGTCTTCTTAGCATATTTTTTCTTAGCATAAATAAACACATTCTTTGCTCCAAACCTGGGTTTGTTCATTGGGGTTTGTGAATTCTTTCACAAAAACTTCCACTGGCCAAAGGGGATCCCATTGCTTCTAGGGGCTCTCTTACCCTCAATTCTCTCATCTTATCACTAAGATAGACACAAGATGTGTAATACTATATGTGCAAGTGAAATGACAAAACTAGAATGCAAGTTAAACAATGAATAAACAAGTAGATAATGTAAAAATATAGTTTAATAAAATCTAAAGAATTGGACATAGTTCTGGGATGGGAAAAGGCAGGAGGAAAAAGTTAATAAGTAGAAATGTACCCCTAAGTTATCAGGAGGATGAAAATAACAAGTCTTGTGGAACACTTTGAGTGTTCAAACCCCTATGTCCAGATGACAAATGTGATGGGATGAAGATCTTGGATAGAGAAGTGATATAGAAGAAAGGCAAATGCTACCTCAAATTTCAAAAAGAAAAGGACATCATCTGCAAAATGTAAGACAATGAAATGATATTGTTTTTTAGAAGAATTCAGTTCCACTACCACCACCACCCCCCAAAAAAACCCCAAGAATTTAGAAATTATAAAATAGTCACTGAAAATCTGGGGAAATAATCAGTTAATTTTGAAGAGACACAATCAGTGCCTTTACCAAGATCAGTCCATGATAGACTAACCTCATTTTGCTTTTGGACAGATTTCCTAGACTACCAGGTCAGGTGAGTATAATAGATAAGGTTTACACTGTGTTTAGTTCCTTTGTATTCTTTTAGATAGTTAGGAGATATTTGGCTAGCATTTATGAGTTCATATTCTTTGGGTGCTTAGACTCAAATGATTCAATGATAAGTTGGACAGAGATCTTTTCTAGGGTGCTGCAAGACATCCATACTTAGCCTTGAGTTGTTCATCACTTTCCCTTCCAACAAATGAATTGAATAAAAACAGATATGTTCATCAGATTAAAGGGTATAAAGTTTGGAGGATAAACATGAAAAATTGATGTATTGATGAGTAAATTGAGCCACTTATGTATTAAATCATTTTTATTCCCTCCCCGCAAAACACGTGATCCTATCAAACTTCTTTTTTATATAACAATACAATGTCCTTCTTAATCTCCAAAGCAAAATACCCCTGCCTCTACACTATCCACATATTTTGTGTTTCCCCTATTAAAATCTAAGATTTTGCTGTGGTTTTTTGGGGACTTAGCACAGATTTTTTTTTTAATTGTGTAAGAGCTTAAGTGATGATAGTTCATTCATTAAGGGGGCTCTTGATTGCATTTAAGTTTAATTAAATATTCTCACTGGATCCTCCCAGTATGTATTTCTGTGATTCTACAAATCTATAAGAGAAGTTAGGGTATGTTTTCATGTGGGTGATAACCAATTTGTAGGAAGATTAGTATTTTTGTTTTGTTTTGTTTTGTTGAGGCAATTGGGGTCAAGTGAGTTGCCCAGGATCATACAGCTAGGATGTGTTAAGTGTCTGAGGGCAGATTTGAACTCAGGTTCTCCTGACTTCAGGGCTGGTGCTCTGGAAGATTAGTTTTAATAGATGGTACTGATTGTGGATCAGGATGAGAGTACATATGGAGAAGGATGGAATTCATAACAATACAAAGATATAACTTTAGTCATCAAAGGAATTTTTAAATTTTTCATAGTTATATTTTTAAGTTCTGGCTCAGTGTTGGAACTTAGCAGTTGTCCAATCAATGATTCTTTAATGATTAATTGATAGGATAGGACAGGTAGAAATTTATGAGTTCAGAGAACAGAGTATGTGAAGATGAATAGTGTAAAATAAGGTTTTGTATATGTGTGTGTGTGTGTGTGTGTGTGTGTGTGTGTGTAGTATCACAAGTCTTGCATTAGAGGCTTTGAAGATTTTTTGGGTGGGTTGTTATTTGTTTGATTTAATAAACAATATAGAGCAAAGATTATTTTTGAACAATAGAGTAGCATAGTAGTAACATGTGTGACAATGGATGTAGAAAGAAGGCATTAAAAAACATTATCAAGGTTGAATTGATGGGACCTAGCAATTTGACATGGGGAATGAGGGAGAGAAATCTCAAGCTTTGCTTGCTTAAAGACTGGAACTATAATCAACTAAAATGGTCAAGGAAGAGTATTTGTTCATTTGTAAGATGATAAAAATTAATGTGATAGCAACATAGCGTGGTGAAGTTTTCCTGTGGGTATTTGTAAAAGTATGATGCAAAAGTAGAAAAATCATAGAATTGTTTGGGGTGAGGAAGGAGGGAAGTCTTCAAAAAAAGTGA
The DNA here is from genome assembly GCF_016432865.1 of Antechinus flavipes. Classification (NCBI taxonomy): domain Eukaryota; kingdom Metazoa; phylum Chordata; class Mammalia; order Dasyuromorphia; family Dasyuridae; genus Antechinus; species Antechinus flavipes. The sequence continues at coordinate 659,193,531 of NC_067399.1, forward strand.
TTATGGAGGCTGTGGGATTAAGCAATTGAGAGCAAAGGAGAACACATAGAGAGGTAAGAAATGAGGGTTGAGCTTGGAGACCTGGGGAATGGTAACATGTAGGGCATGAGAAAACAGAAGAGGAGAATGGAAGCAAGTGAAAAAGGAAGTCAGAGAATGAAATACGGCAGCACTGTAAGATTTAAGGGAATTTAGGAATGAAAAAAAGCTGTTGTATCTAGCAATAAATATCTCACTAGTCACCTAGAGAAATGAGTATCAAGACACCAATGGATTTAATAGTCCCTGAATTCTTTGCTATGAAAATATATGGAGGAAAAATATTAGAAAATCCTGGAGGTCAAACTGTGTGTGTTTGATGTCTCAAACTCTGACATGCACTTGGACCTTATTTAATAGAGCCCTAGGTCTATCCTAATAGATAGAAGAAGGGGGCAAGAATTCTACTTGAGGAGATAATTCTGAATTTTGAGTTAAGCTACTCTTATTTTAATAAATCGTTGTGTATGTACATCTATCACTTACTGTGAATGGGACAGTGCTGGAAGTATGATGGCAAAAATAAAAACCTCTTCCATGGTACCTACTCTCAGGGAGGCTAAAACAAAGCCAGAGATAAAGTATAAATGTATAATTACCTAATAACAAGATGTTATCCCTTCTTTGTAAATGTGTAGAAACATGCATACAAATATATATATATATATATATATTTGCATATACATGCATGATGTAACATTTCCCCCTCTCCTCCCAATAAGTTTGCAGTTACCTCATTCATTCCTAGAATCAATCAGGAACTACAAGGAATTCCATAGTTTTAGAAGATTTTTGATCCTTATATTGTGACTTTATCCTGATCTCCTCAAAGTAACTGCTATCTTTCTCATTCCAGTTGGACAGTGTCACCTCTCTAATCCAAGCTGCCAAGAACTTGATGAATGCTGTAGTCCACACCGTGAAAATGTCCTACATTGCCTCCACCAAGATCATCAGGATCCAAAGTTCTACAGGGCCCCGACATCCTGTGGTCATGTGGAGAATGAAGGCTCCTGCCAAAAAGCCCCTGATTAAACGAGAGAAGCCAGAGGAGGTCTTTGCAGCAGTGAGAAGAGGATCTGCTAAAAAGCAAATCCACCCTGTCCAAGTCATGAGTGAATTCAGAGGAAGACAAGTCAACTAGACTGGCTACTCGACTCCAGCTAATCCATTCTTAGAGCCCTGCTCAATTCACTGACTTGATTTTCACTAGATCAGTTCCTTGCTCAATTCACTGCTTTTGTTTTCACTAGATCAGTTCCTTAAGTGCACTAATAATTGAACAAGTAGCATAAGATATATAGGGCTAGGTGGACAACTCTAAGAAATATAGCTTCACACCATATCTTATATTTGGCAAAAAGTTCTCAAAGTTGTTGGTTCAATTCCCCTTGTATCATCTCAAGAACAATCTTCTACTTCTCTCTATCCTACCTGTTTTTATGAATTTCAGTAATCACCCACTTATTTAGGGTATTGAATGGAAAGAATCACTCAAAAATACTTATTAAGTGTCCATTGTGTACCAGGCACTGTGCTATGAGCCAGGGATACATATCAAACAAATAATTTCATCATGAAGCCTTTTGATATTATTTACTACTGCCAACCATTGTGTCTGGCAAGCAGTAGACCCAATAACATACTAGTCAATAGATTGTTAGATTAATTAAAAAATATGCAATCCTCATTCTCTTTCACTTTCCCACCTATCATAAGATTCCAGTTATCCATAAGATTAACCGTTACGTTTACAGAGCTATATAATCATTGAGGACATACTTTCTAATACTGCAGCCCATTAATAATCAACTATATCACTCATAGAAATCTAACCAAGTTTCAGTAGCTAAACAACTTACTGGTTCCAGAAGTTCAATCCATTATATTTGAAGTATTTCACATTCATAGATGAAGTGCTTTTAACTTTGCACCATTTCAGATGAGTATGCTCATAATAATTAGCCAATGCACAGGTCCCTTTCTTCAATGTAGTCATCTGAAGTTCTGGCTTACATAGGTCTTAAAACCATTTGCTGAATGAATAGATCATCACCTATTGTGGGAATGAAGAGAGTATAGTAGATCCAGGTGGGGCGGGGGTGTTTATAATAGAAGAAACAAAAACAAGTTTTCTCTGTAAGCCCAAAATCCCTTCATCAATCCATAACTTTTATAAGAAGAGGGAGTATTGGCTTGAAAATTTAGCTCTGAAATTGGCTCTGAATATTTAGAGAACTTTAAAAAAAAAATTAATGTTGTATATTACTTCATTGAATACCAAAGGCAAGTTTGTAGTAGTGATTCCAGACTGCTTTTGATAACCTTGTAATACAAGCCTTTACAAACTTTTCTAATACCAATCCCTATTAGTAGGCCCTATTCTAGTATATAGTTGCCTATAAAAACACAAATTGCTCCCTAAAGCTGCCTTCTGACCATGCTCACATATAGCACTTGTCTTTCAAAAAACCCTTTGATAGTTAAATCTCAGTTTTCTTGCTAGTCAATCCTCAAGGACTTCGGTGGTCCTTCAGAGGCCATATAGTACACTGAAAAAATAAAGAAAGAAATCATCAAAGACATGCATTCAAATCCCACCTCTGTCAGTGATTATAAAATCTCATAGACTTAATATTTTCCAATGTAAAATAGGGACAATAATCGCAACAATACTTTCAACCCAGATTTGTCTAGGAAATCGAATGAGATAGTGCAGATCACATGTTTGATAATCATTAAAGGGATCCATCAAAGGTGATGTGGTTTTACGGAAGGCTGCTGAAATCAGGAGAAACCTGAGTTGGAATCCCATCTCTGATATTCTCTGGTTGTATAAGTATAACACAAAACAAATCTCTTTCAGTCTTAATTTCCTCTAACGCCTTTAATAACCAGCATCCTAGATTGTTGTGAGAATCACTTGATATAATGCATGTAAAGTGTTTTGCAAACATTAAAGGGCTAAATAAATCTCAGTTATCATTTGTATTCTTGGCGACTTGCTACATTTGTTATGTCTGTTGACCATTTCTCATTATTTTCAAACATTTCAACACAAGATCCTTATTTTTCCTTCTCCATCTTAGTTTCTTAACCAATTTTGTTTTAGCTTTAGATCTGTACTTCACATTAAATCAAAGGTGATAGAAGTAAAATGCAGAAAGACCATAGCTTTCCAATTGATTCCTGACTTTCAAAGATTACTTTGTTTTCTGTAGAAAACAAAACAAAAAGAAGACAAATTTATACTTCCTGTTGTTAAGTGGAAAGAATCCTATCCAGTGTCAGAGGACATAAGTTTAAAGTCCTGACTTTACTATTTTATTCTGGTGTGATCTTGGGCAAAATTAATTCCTAAATGTTAGATTCCTAGCCAAAAGATGAAGAATTCAATTAAATAACCTCTAAGGATTTTTCAGCTCAAAATCTATGACTTAATGCATCTAAAGAGGGAATGTGTTAACGGTTGCTACAAGTCTTTGTCAGGAAATCTAAGGTTCAAGTCTCACCTTTGCCTAAACTCTGTGATCTTCAGCAGGCCACTTAACTATTCCATACTCCAAAGAACTCATTAAAACCACGAATTAGAAATAAAATTCCCATCTACATAAGTAGAGGGAATTTACTCTTCCAGACATTTGTTATCTCAATGAATAGTATACAATTACTTTCTCTGTGTAATAATGATTTTTCCTAGTATTTTCCCAGTGTGAAAAAAACAAAACAAATTTTATCTGTTAGCAAAGTTATATGGGAACTAGGGAAAATGTATTAATGGTATGTCAATAGTACATGATCTTTTTAAGGAACTTCTCATTCTGGGGAGAAAAAAAAGTTTAAGTCCAGTTTAATGGACCATGTTGGCTGATTTCCATGAAATGGCCTTTTCCTCCAAAAGGCAATAATCACAATAGAGCCCTTATTTCTCAAGAGTTAGATTCTGGCTATAATGCTGTATGCTAAATATCTAAGCTGGATTTATTCTTTTCAAGTAAAGGAGAACAGCAATAATTCAGATCTAGTTTGCATTTCTTTGGTTAAAATACATAGATAAATATTATAATCCCTTCCCACAGTGTGTTAATAGTACAAATTTCTTTAAACCACACAGAATCCTGGGGTCAGGTGAGATTGAAAAAGTAATAGAGTCTCACAAGCCCACATTTAATTGATTAAAAAGCCACTTTGCAATTAATCTTACAAATTATCATTTACTTCTTTGTTACAAAATATGTTTATGTGATAATAAACTAGAATGATTCCATCTTTTTTTCTAAAAGCAGATATGTTCTTGATTTGCGAGCTAGAAATAAATATAATCTGATTTTTCAGGTAAATTATTCTGATTAGGATATTCTTATTATAGACTAGCAATATAGAATCTCATAGTACAAGGGATCCTAGAATTTAACCATTCAGATATAGATGTTTTACTGCTTATCCAATCTTGAGGAATTATCCTATTTTTCCTGAGCCATATTTCCCCCCATGCATAGGACAGAGTTGTACTAGATGGAATCTTATGTCCATATATCTCTACATCTGGGGTGTGGTTTTTAATAAAGTGCCACCAAAGTAAATAGCAACATAAAGATAAAATGTCAACTGGATAATGGAAATAATGTTAAATTTATTTAAAGAAGAAAAAGAAATAATTACAGTTAAACAATAGATACATGTAAGCAGAGAAAAATATTTAGAAAAATCTAATTCCTTAGTGGCCTCATGCTTATTTCACATTGTAATTCATGAACACAGTGCTCTTTCTGCTAGGAAGTCATAGGAGACCTACAATTATATGATTCCTAAATCGATAATTCGCTTAAAAAAAAAAGTTTGCTTTTCTTTTGTTTGTTTGTTTGTTTTTGCCAGATAGTTATACATGTGGGTGGAAGAAAGAGAAATGAAGAGGGAGAAAGAGAAATGGAATTTCAATTTCTTTTACTAATTCTTCTAAGATAAAAAGACACCTGATTCTTAGGAGTCTACAAACAATAGCTGTCCTTGATGGATCATGAACTAAAAGGCAATGCAGTCCCGAGGAAGAATGTGGTACTCAGAAATAAGGAGACCTATAGTCAAATTACACTTTGCTCTTATACATTGAAACCAGAATTTATTTAAGTCATTTAATTTTGGGGGCTTCAAGTTTCTCTTTAAAATGATGGAAATAGACTAGTTAATCTCTTTTATCTTTAAACTTTATGATTCTGTCTTTTCATTCACAAAACACCTTTCCCCAGTCACACACTGTCTAAGGTACTAACAAACATCAGCTTCTGAATCCTTGGAAGAACTATTATATTTTCCATTGTGGTTAAAGATTATCCATGTCTATTAATCCATATGCCTAATGTTTCCTAGATTTCATATATGCCATAATTGCAAAAAAAAAAAGAAACAAAATAGGTCTTTTTAATACCTCTCAACATATTCTTCCCTCCCCTTGCTTTTCTTCCCCAGGACATAAGTGACTAAGGTTGTGACCCCCCATTTTATTACTCGTTTTTTTTTTGGTGGGGGGTTGGTTTGTTTTTAATTGTCTTTGCCATTGTATCTGAAGTCCTGTCCACAACCTGGGCTTCCTTCCCACTTGCATACCCTTTGGGGCAATGTTAAATGTGAACTATGTCAGTGCCAGCTTTAGCTGCACCAGAAGGAAGCTAAGAGGAAGGTTATTTTAACTGAAAACATCCAATTTTCTATAGTCAGGAGAGTTTTTCCAATCCTGTTATTATGAACCAGACTGAAAAGAAATTACAACTCTTCCAGTGCCTGGAAACACTCACTTCTCTTTTGAATAAGGTCTTCCTCAGTTTTGAAAATCTTTGTATTAAAATATTTTCTCAACTCCAACTACTTCTTCCTGGCTCTTATCTTTGGCATTTTTAAAGTTTTCTTTTAGTAGTAACCTCAGTGGCCCCAGAATACATCATAAACATGTTTGTATATAGAGGGGAAGTGAGGTTGACTAAGTCCCATCCTGCCACAGTGTTTGTCAAATGAGTTTTCCAATCATTTAAGCTGGTAAGATATACTCATAATCAAGAGTTCATCTAGTAAGGGCATTCTCCTATTCTAGACTTAAATGATACTCTGTTGGCAAAGCTACCCAAGAATTGGAGGTAAAATAACAAAATCAACAAGAGCAACAACTATAATAATAACTAAGATGATGACAATGACAATAATATAAATAAGAATCACAATAACAAACAAAAACATATCCTTTCCTATCAAGGAGTAGTGTCCCTATTTAGAATTATCTATTTCCAGTCCAATTAAGCAATTATTTATTAAGGTCCTACTATCTGTTATTCTCTGTGCTAGATGCTGATGATATAATAACATATTACAAAATATTATTTACATTCAGGGAAATCCCATTCCGTTGGCTATAGGAGATTTTTAATCAAAGTCTGGGTGACTTGTCAGTAATATTTTAGAGAGAATTCCTGGTTAACTATGTGTTGACAGATTAGCATGAAGGTCCCTCCCAAATATAATCTTCTAGGATTCTACAACTAACCTAGAATAACATTTCTTTTGTTTAATGTAATAACAACAACAACAATAAATATTCTTATTATCATTATTAACAAAAATGCAAGTATAGTATAGTGCTTACATTGTAGTTGCAGTAAAAAAAAAAGTTAAATTAGAGTTAGTAGTTAGGTTTTTGTAGGAGCAAATATTTCAGTTTGGATGGGATCAGTACAATTTAGCATGTATTCATTAAACATTATTAAGTACTTGCTAATTATTCATTATGTCAAGCTCTGCACTAAAACCTGTAGATATGGAGACAAAATAGAATTAATCAGGTCTAATTTCCTCATTTTACAAATGAGAAAAATTGTGTGCCAGGGTGTTTGTGACCTGTCCAAATTCAGGCAGTCAATAAAGTGGAATTTAAATCCATTTCCCTCTGACTCAAAAACTCTGCCTTTCCCTGTTGCTTTTTTAAATCCTAGTTACCACTTGTGTGGTATTGGAAACATTACACACCTTCCTTAGATCCTAGTTTCCTTATTTATATAAAATAGAGTTTGGATTAGATGGCCCTAAGGTCTCTTTCAACTATAATTTATTTTTCTATGACATGATTACTTATATACAAATAAGCAGAAACTATGGACCACAGAGACAAATATATGTTTGTGCCCATAGTTAAGAAGTCCTTATAGCTATATGTGTATATTTAAATCCAACCTCTCAGTCCAAGCTTTTTCATCATTCTGTACTGCAAACATATATCTCCATATATCTTGCTTTCCAGTGGAATTCAAATGTAAGACTAAGCAATCATCTCATGGAAGATTGTTTTCCTTAGTCTTTTTCACAGACTTTGTCTTATGTAATCTCTTAAAATCAAACCCCTTTGGAATCAAATCACAATACATTTGTCTTTTTTTTTTTTTTGCCATCGCTAACAAATCCCTGAAAACAATAGCAGGCATATGTTCTAACCAATTTAGTGCCTAATAGTTGGGGGTATGAATTATAATTTGGTTGGGTAAGTTGAGTAATTAAATATGAATTAAAACCTGTAATGAAATATTTCCAGATGTCCCAGTTTCAAGTTTTATTCATTTTCCCTTTTCCCTCATGATTCTATAAATGACTACACTTTATTTTGGATACTTTTTTTGAGCCTCATGTTTCTGAAACTCAAATTTCTGGAGAGGCAGAAACCATTGCAGTCCCAGAAATGGAGTAGATTTGCACTTAAACAAAATTCAGAGAAATAAAATCATTTACTGTAGAACCATTCCTTATAATATGATGCTAACTCAAAAGATGAGGTGACAATTAGCCAAAATAAAATGACAGTGATCATTCACCCTGCAACTCCCAGTCCTTGTTCCTTGCAGCAGTTAGGGAGGGAAACTGATTGAAGAGATCATTAAGGTAATACATTTCAGTAATGTAGCTCCTGAAAAGAACCCTTGTGAATCTCTTGCATTCAGATTTATCATTCAAGTGGATTTTATCAGTCAATGAATAGGAATGACTTATTCAACAGTAGCGATGTAAATTCTTTTAGGCTTTCATGACATTTGATATACCTATTGAAATTATACTTGTTTGAGATTCAGCAGTCTAATGTAATTAACTGATTTCCAAAAGGCATTTTTAAAATGCATTTAGTATTGTCCCCAATAACATTGAAAATCAATTTTTAACATTCATTTTTAAAACGTTGAGTTTCAAATTCTCTCCCTTTTTCCTTTCACACCCTAACTCTCACTGAAAAGGCAATTTAATATAGATTATACATGTGTAGTCATGCAAAACATTCCCATATTAATCATCTTGTGAAATAAAACAAAGACAAAAAAGAACTTCAAGAATAATAAAGCAAAAATATGTATCTAGCTATATTCAAATATAATCAGTTCCCTGTCTACAGATGAACAGCATTTTTCATCATGTGGATGTCTGAGTTGTTTTGGATCATTGATTTGCTATTAGTATGTACACAACACTTCACTTTTCATCAGTCCATGTAAGTCTTTCCAGGCTTTTCTGAGAATATCATATTTATCATTTCTTATAGCACATAGTATATTCCATCATAATCATATACCACAGTTTCTACAGTCATTCCCCAGTTGATGGGCATCTTCTCAATTTTTAATTGATTACTCTCAGAAAAGAGTTGATATAAATATCTTTGTATTCATAGACCTTTTTTCTTTTTTGTTCTTTTATTCATTCATTTATTTATTTATTTTAATATAGACATAATAATGAGATTGTTGGATCAAAATGTATACATGATTTTATAGCCCTTTGGGGATAGTTTTAAATTGCTATACAGAATGGATGAATCAGTTTACAATTCTGCTAATAGACATTATTATCTCATTTCCCACCTCCCACATTTTCTCCAACACTTATCATTTTTCCTTTTTTATCCTTTTAGTCAATCTGATAGGTATAAGACAGTACCTCAGAATTATTTTAATTTGTATTTCTCCAATCAATAGTGAATTGGAACATTTCTTTTAAATATAGCTATAACTAACTACTAACAGTTTGCATTTCATGATTATTTATCAGTTAGGGAATTGCTCTTATTTTTATAAATTTGTCTCTGTTTTCTTTGTTTAAGAAATGAAATCTTTATGAGAGAATCTTGCTTCAATTTTTTTTTTCATTTACTATTGCTTTACTGTATTTCTCTTCATTCTATTTACCCTCTTTTTTTTCTATTCTCTCTTTCCTGTCACCCTGGCTTCCTCAAAAATGTTTGCTTCTGTCTAATCCCTTCTCAAAGCTATCTTCCCTTCTATCACCTTCAATGAATTGTTGGTAATACAAAACCAATGTTTCAGAATCTCTGTCTATTCAGCTGATTGATATTCAGTATATAATTCAATATTTGATTTTTTATGTTACATGATAATATAGAAAAAATATTTTTTATATATATTTTATCATTCTGTTTCAAAAACAATTCACCAGTGGATCTCTTCAATAAAGAGATCTAGTTCAGTTTCAATTGATCAAGGATAGACAGAAGCAGCTACACCCAAAGAAAGAACACTGGGAAATGAATATAAACTGCTTTCATTTTTGTTTTTCTTCCCGGGTAATTTATACCTTCTGAATCCAATTCTCCCTGTGCAACAAGAGAACTATTTAGTTCTGCTCACATATATTGTATCTAGGATATACTGTAAGCTATTTAACATGTAAAGGACTGCTTGCCATCTGGGGGAGGGGGTGGAGGGAGGGAGGGGAAAATCGGAACAGAAGTGAGTGTAAGGGATAATGCTGTAAAAAATTACCCTGGCATGGGTTCTGTTAATAAAAAGTTATTTTAAAAATAATAATAATAATTCACCAATTCCTTCATCAATAAGTGTAGCTGCTAAACCTAGCAGTCCATAGTTAAGTATTCATTTAACACTTGAGTAGCAACCCCCCAAGAAAATAGTAGAGATTACATATTGTCAGACCCAACATTTTTTGGTAAAATTTATATAATGTGACAAATAGGTGGTACAATGTTTAGAAGGATGAGGTTGGAGTCAAGAGAGTTGAATTCAAATCTTCCTCCTATTTTTACTAGCTATGTAACCCTAGACAAGTCATTTTATCTCTGTTTACTTCAATTTCTCATAAGCAAAATGAGGAACACCTACCTCCTAATATTGTGAATAAAAATTAGATGATAATTATAAAATTCTTTATACATTTTAAATAAATTTTATTAATGTTAGTTAATATTAGCTATTATATTTCAATGAATCGGAGTAGACAAGAGAGATTCAGAGGTTAAAAAAATCAATAATCTGGTGTTTGATAAAGTTGCAAACATAATCTATCTAGGTAAAAAATAGTGCTAATTTGATAAAATCTCATTGGAAAACTTAAAAGCAATCTGGCAGAATTCAGGCTTGGACAAATAAATGGTGGCATTTCAAAATATATTTTAAATTTATATATAACCTTATATTAAAGTATATTATGAAAAAATGAGAAATATTTGACTACAGGTAGAATATTCATAGTCAAACAAAAGGTAGATACAATTCCCCAAAATAAAATAATTTTAATTTCCTTCAATTTCATTAAATTCCCTAAGAACTACTTTTAGTGATGAGTACAGAAATTCTTATAGGATTTATATGAATTTGTGCAGAGTAAGGTAAGCAAAGGAAAAAAAGATATGAGCTTTAATTATGGTAACATAAATGAAAAGAATAATATATTTAAATATCAAAAATAAATGCAGTAAATTATAAAGATGAAGTGAAACTTGAATGAAGAATTGTGAGTAGAAAACCCCAACATACTCCTTCATGGTAATGGAAGGCCCATAAACATTATACATTGCACACATTTTAGACTTTTTCAATTTATAAAACAGTTGTATTGATTGTTTTTCTCTCAAAAAAAAATTGCTATTTTTCATGTGGGATGATAGAGGTTGGGAATGAAGAGAGTAGAGTACAAGGGGCTATTTGAGGTAGCTATAGTAATATAAGAAAAAAAAATATTAGTTAACAATATATATTAAATGTATGGTTGTCAATATGTCCAAGAACCAATGAGAATAAGTTAAAAGATAGATATTTTATCCTCATGGATCTTAAGATTTCATGGGGAGATGTGATACTTACACAAATCATTTGAAACTGGCATGACACCAAAGCTAACCAGAAGTTATTCTAGTATTTGAAATACTCACAGGACATACTCCTTGTCAGACACAGTGTGGTGTAGTAGAATGTGCCCCAGGTTTGAAATTCTACTTCTTCCCACATATGTAATCTTAGGAGAGTCACTTAACTTCAGTCTTATTTTTTTCACATTCACAATAAAGAGATTAGGTTAGATGATCTCAAAGGTTGATTAATCTATTAGAGACAGATTGAGTATAATTAAATTCTTACATGTGTCAGCTACTATGCTAAGTACTGGTAAGATATATAATCAAGCAAGATTCTCCCTCTAACTTCCCTATATTCTAAGGGGGAAGACAATACTGAAGGAAGACAGGAAGGAGGAAAAAGAGTATGGGTAAAGTGGTATGTTGTGCCAAGAAGAGACATGGATACCTGATATTATGGAAAATAAGCCAAAAGCTTACATACTGATTCCTGCAATCTCAGGGTGGAAGACCAAGTTCTAGGAACAGAGGAGCAGATGTCCATCAAGACCAGAATAGAGATGACTTATCTTGGGATAAAAACTAGTTCTTCTGTCATTTTAAACAATGTTCCTTACTTTACCCATATTTTGCATCCTCTGATGACTGTACTCCTAAGGCACTGGAAGATGCAAAATAATATACAGTGTGGATATTGAAATGATATTTTAAAAATGCCATGAGAGGGCCAAAGTGGGAAAGGGAATGAAGCCATTACCAATTTATGGCAACGGAGAAACAACAATGGAGGATATCACTGAGTTTTCCGTTTCCAGGCTCTACCCCTTCTCTTCTCCTACAATTATTACTCCATGCTCTTGATTGAGAGTTATTCTAGGTCACAGGTCTAAGTACATTATTATTTGCATTAAAACTAATGGAAACAGCACCTTCCTTCAGCTAGTAAATGAAGTAGTGGTTTGTGATGCCTTAACCCAAAGGGGAATAATGTTTTGCTCACTCAAATCTCCCTCTGATCAAGACTCTTCTGAGACACAACTCACATGTCACTTCTCCCAAGCTTTCTCTGAGATCTACAAGGTTTAAATAATTTTCCTTCCCCAGATGTTCCAGAGTACTTTGCCTGACTCTCATATGTTAATCTCATTGGTTCTCCTGTCACATTGTAAAAAAATAATAAGATGAAACTAAGAACAGGTTTACACTAATGTTCTTTTTGTCAGAATTAATTGACTAGTATAAAGGCACTATGGTTTGATGGAAAGAATTCTGGAATCTTGCTTCTGATACAAGTTATGTGACCTTAGCCAAATAGTTTAACCTCATCATTAACTTTATTGGGATGTCAATCTCGTCTCTTCAAATAAGCTTTCTTTTCTGAAGTTACCAACATGTCTTAATTGCCAAATCTAATGTCTTTTTTTTTTCCATAATAATCCCTTGGGGAGGGAGGGGGAATGGTACATTAACAGCTATCTTTATTAATTTTTTTTAATCAAACTTTTCTTTCGTAGATCTCCTACCAATTGAATTACTCTTTCCTTTCTTTTGATGATTTATCATCTATAATATAATATACCCCTTGTTCTGAATGTGCCCAGAAATTCTGCCCTAGAAACTTCCCTTTCCTTCACTTTACCTTTTCTCCTTATCATTCTCTCTCACACACAATTCCCATGCTTTTAATTATTATTTCTAGGTCAATGATGCATAGGTATTTATTTGTTTCTATATCTGTCTTTCTATTGATCTTTAATCTTATATCATCAACTTTAAAAATAGATTTCCCAGAGACATATAAAGCCAATATTTACAATACATAGCCCATTTTTCCCTTCAAAAAAAAAATACTCTTTCTGACTTCCCTATACCTGTTTAAGTCAGATTTTCAGATTTATAACCATGGCTTCTCAATCTGCTTCACTTCATATAATCAATTTGTTTTTTCATCCTTCCTTATTTTCTTACATATCAAATCTGACTCTTTCTCTGTATTCACACAGTTATCACCTTGTTTCAAACTCTTATATATTTTTCCTTCATGATCTCCTCTCTGCTCCCCTTATCTCAAGTGTCCTGGCCACATGATACAGAAATGTCAACACAATTCTCCTAAAGCAGCAATATGTGACCACATCTTTACTCAAATTCTAGTGGCTCCTAGTTCTGTGGTTCAAGAATAAATTATAAAGCCATTAGTTTAACTTTGGAATTCCTTTATATCCTCAATCTAAATTTTCTTTCTGAACCATATTAGACATTACTTCCTCTTCTATACTTTAACCACACCAAAGATACTTTCATTCTCTTTCTCTTGCATGAATTGCATGTCCTGACTCCAAACCTTTTCACTAGTCAAGCTCTGTAGTTGAAATGCCTTCTTTCTTTTCTTCCACCATATTGAATACTTTTGAACAAATTGAATTTGGAGATATATCTTCTATTTAAAGTTTTTCAGATCTTTTCAATTGCTATTTCCTTCCTTCCAAATTACTTTTTATTTATTTATTTATTTTATATTTATTCTATTCACATTTGTCTGCATGTTGTACTTTTTTTCCTGTTTAAAATATAAACTCTTTAGGAACAGGGATTATTTCATTTTTGTTTCTCTAGGATCTATAACTCTGTTATATAACCGATACTAAATTTCTTGCTTACTATTTGTACCTTTGGTGAAGCCTCAGCTTATTTTTAAAACTACTGGTTTATTATAATTTGGGTTGGCCAGTTATGGTCTCACCCAGATATTTCCAGTTTACTCAGATTCTTTGCTTTCTCTAATTAAATTAGTGCAATAAAAGAGTGCTAGAAATCTAAGTGCTTCCCCAATCTGAGATATGTCTTTGACAATATCTTTCATGACACTCTTGAAAATGAGAGGATTAAAAAAAAAAAAAAAGCTTAGAGGTGTAGAGTTGCTATCAAGAAAAATAAATAAATAATGGCCAGCTTTCCCAAAATATAATGAGAAGAGGATCTTGTGACTTCAAAGAAGTAAGAAATCCATCCTCACTGGAAGTCTTTGAGCATAGATTCACAAAACATCCCCCTGGGGTCAAAAAGTTTCTTTTCTCCCTCCAAATGTGGCTTTGGAGGTCTCTTCCTGCTCTGCAATTCTACATTATTGTTGCTTCTATCACACTTTTTATCACAAACTCATAGAGGACTAGGACTCATGTGATATTAATCTTCATATCATTAACTCTTAGGATAGTGGTTAATTCAAAGAAGCTGAATAATGATTTTTTTTTTTAAACAAAGGAACTTCGGCTTAAGCAACTGACTCAGCTTGTTAGTGGATTGGAGGTTATTAAAATGAGGGAGAGAGCCATTTAGATGAAAAGGAAGTGACAAACAAAACAAAACAAAACAAAACAAAAACTTGTTGACATATTGAATTTATTTTATCTAATTGTGCTTGATACCTATTGTTGTTACATCATATTCATTTCCCAAATATATCATATGTACCTCTCCCAACATGCCATCTGGTATTACAAAGTTTTGAAAATTTTTTGTCATGTTAGGAAAACTAATAAACCCCTTACTCTTTTCTGACAGTATATGGACCACAATCAATCTCTGAACTGAGTTGGAGTTCATATTTTGCAAATTTTTTCAGGGGGTCACATTCACTCATTGAACATAACATTTCATTTCATTGCTATTGCTAATGCAATCATTGAACCTGTGCTGCATCTTATTTTTCCTTGTTCTATTTACTCCCTTCTGCTTAAGCTTCTTGATGGTATAAAGCCTAAGGAAAAGTATGGACTTCCCCCACCCTACCCCCAATCAAAAACAAACAAACAAACAAATAAATAAATAAAGGAAATACAAATTTTATCTAGTACAACCAAATAATTCACAAGGGACTTATATTGGGTTTTAAGATGTTCCATGTCTATCTGATCACTTTCTTTGGTTGGAAAATTGGATTTAAATTAAGATGAGGGAATAACATAATGCAGTTTTATTCTACAGTAAAATTAAACAAAACAAAAATCTGGACTGGTCATTATGTAATAATGCAAAAAATTAAAAAAAATTGGAACTAGATGAATAATATGCATACTATGGTAGTATACACAGAATTAAATGATAATGAACAGGGGAAAACCTGATGGAAACTTAGGGTGATGATCCTAAAATGTATTATGATACATAAGAATTTATTCAGATGGACAGTAAACAAGAAGAACTTATTAAGGAAAAACATTATTCATTGGTATTGCTGCTTCAAGTTGCTTCTAAGGAAACTTTTTAAAAAGTCTTTTACTTCATGATTAATTTGTTTGACCACAACAGATTTTGAGTAAGGGAATATGCTTATTGCCATTTCCCTTCAAATGTGGCTGAGAAAAAAATGGAAAGTTCATTCTTGTCTCCCAAATGGTCTATGTAAGACGACTGTTCTGAAATATACTTGAGGTATTTTTCTTTTATTAAAGGTTTTATTACTTTTGTAAAGATTTTAAAGCTTAAACTCTATAGAATTAGAAGAACCTTTACAAACATAATATAGCTATAAAATTCCAGGTATTTACATGGGTAAAAAAAATGCTTGGTTAGGAAGAATTCATAGTTCCCCTAATTATTTCTGACAAGATGAAATCCACAAAAGTTATGTTTTAAATCTCTTTTGTTCATGAAGTAGAGCAAGGAAATATAGCTATTGGCATTTTTTATCATCATCATCATCATTTATTTATTTAAATCACCTTTCTCTGTATCATTTAACAGTTCCTTGTTAATACAGAATTGTTCTTAGCTGTGATCAAGAATGAGAATCCCAGAGTATTAGAATTTGGAAGGATGTTACGGGTCATTGGTTTTTTGATATACATAAACTCTCAAAGAAGGAGACATTTCAAACTAAAGCCACATTTGTAGCAAGGGCCAGAGTCAGAATTTGACCCTAACTTCTCAGAGTTAGACCTTCCTGGGTCACAGAGTCAGAATTTGAATAGGGATATAGTGCATCTGTGTCTCTTCCAGCATTTACAAGCATCAGATGTGGGTTTGATGAGATTAGGGTAAGACGCCAAATGATGAGGTTTGGTAGCGATCCTCATGGACTTTCTCACTGCCAAAAATTACATTTATTTATGAGAACAGGTAACAGACAAAACACAGAAGTAAAAGAGGCACCAGGAGTGGTGACTATAAAATAGATTGGGAGAGCATTAGCAAGGAACAATTCCCTGGTAGAATTTACAGTTACCCAGGAGAAGAGCAATAGACCATGGGGTGGGAATATGCCATTGGCTGCCGGGCTAACCATAGAGGAGTTTGCACCCTAAAAAAGGTAGCTATGACTGGGAGAAAGACACAATGCGGCGTGGGGGAGGGGGAGGGAGAAGATACCCCAAGGCGGACCTCTTTGGCCCGCTAACCCCAAAGGGATTCAGCAAAGATGGCAAAGGTCATGGGCAGATTTGGAGGAGATTTAAACCTGGGAGTATGACGTGGTAACTTGGCTCTGTAGTTGGATACAGGAAGTTGGGATGACCCATGACCTCCACAGGCGTAGATCCTTATCTTTTTTATCCTTATCCTTTCCCTGCCTGCCTCTTATCAGTACTCGAGGATTTCCCTGCCAACCTCATCTGCTTACATAGAACTTCATCAGGTTCAAAGCTTTACCATTTCCTAGCCCTGACTTCTGGGGGCGGAGCCAAGATGGCCGATTAAAGTCAGGAAGTTGCTCCAGCTCCCCCAGTTTCCCTCAAAAGCCACAGGAAACTAAGCCTCTGCATAGAGTCTGATGGAAAGAAACCAACCTCCAGCTCAAGATGGACTGGAAAAACTTCCAAAAAGGTCAGTCTCACGGGCGTGAAAAGGGGTTCAGCCCAGCTCAGACAGTCTCTGGGAAAGCCAGTGAGAGAACCTAAATCACCACAAATCAGCAGCTAAGACCCCAGTCCGGCTCGGCGGAGGAGCAGATCAGGGTGGCAGCTTTCAGTCCCAGCCCACAAGGCAAACTCCCGGAAATCGGGCCGTTTCCTGCCCGGTCAGGCAAAGTTACCCCTGAAGGCACAAGGGGGCGCTATGCTCAACGGAAGGGCTCGATCCTGCACGGGAAGCTTTGGGAAAAAGCTCCCATTATCCCAGGAACGGAGCTCAACCATCAAAGTGAAAAAAAGGTAAAATACCAAGAGAAGGAAAGAAAATGAGCAAGAATCAGAAAAGAACCTTGACTATAGAAAGCTACGACTACTGTGTGATAGAGCAGATGAAAACGGCGGCTCACATGAATGACCACAGAGGAAATCTCAGTGATATAACTTGGTTCCTGGGAAGTGCTCATATAAAAGACTTTAAAAGGCAGATAAGAGAGGTAGAAGAAACAGAGGAGAAAGGAAATGAGAGGTTTGCATGAGAGAGTCAGCTTGGAAAAGGAAAGGAAAAATTTGTCTGAAGAAAATGACTCCTTACACAGCAGAATTAACCAAATGGAAAAAAAAAAAAAAGATATGAAACTGACTAAAGAAAATCACACATTAAAAACCAGAACAGGGCAAATGGAAGTTAGTGATTTTGTAAAATAGCGAGAATCAAACAAAAAAAATGGAAAAAAAAATGTGAAATATCTCATTGGAAAAAAAACTGACATGGAGGAAAAAATCCAGAAGAGACAATTTAACAATTATTGTCCTATCTGAGGGACATGACCAAGGAGAGAGAGACAGACAGACAGACAGACACTGGATTGCATTCCACAAGAGATCATTAAGGAAAATTTCCCCAATATTCTAGAAACAGACGGGGAAATACTGATTGAAAGAATCCATCTATCACCTCTGGAAAGAGATTCTACAAGGAAAACCCCAAGGAACGTTGTTGTAAAACTCCAAAACTACAATCTCAAGGAAAAAATACTGCAAGCTGCCAGAAAAGAAGTATTCACATATCTATGAGCAACAGAAAAGATTACCCAGGATCTGGCAGCTTTTACATTAAAGAATAGGAGGGCCTGGAATACCATATTTCAAAAGGCAAAGGACTTAGGGTTACAACCAAGAATTAACTACCTAACATTCAGGGGAGATCATAGCACTTCAATGAAATAAGAGACTTTCAATCATTTCTATAGGAAAAAAAAAAAAAGAAATAAACAGCGAATTTAATCTACAAACACAGGACTCAAGAGGAGCATACAAAGGTAAGCATGTGGAAAATATATATTATTTAAAGGCTAAACTGTTTATATCCCTAGATGGAAAAATAGTATCTAACTTCTGAGAACTGTATCTATGATTGGGCAGACAGAGGAAAGCATCAC
Source organism: Antechinus flavipes (assembly GCF_016432865.1). Taxonomy (NCBI): domain Eukaryota; kingdom Metazoa; phylum Chordata; class Mammalia; order Dasyuromorphia; family Dasyuridae; genus Antechinus; species Antechinus flavipes. The sequence goes on from NC_067399.1 coordinate 659,211,986, forward strand.
ATGGATTGAGGATATGGTTGTAAATAGAATCTGATGTGATGACATAAAAAAAAAGATATTAAGGGGTGGAAAAAGGTCTGTACTGGAAAAAGAGGAAAGGGGAGGTGTAATGGGATAATTAGTTTACATAAAGATGTGCAAGAGATCTATTACAAGGGAGGGAAAGAAGAAATGGGAATAAACATTGTCTGAATCTTGATCTAATTAGTTTTGACTCTAAAAGGGAATAACTTTATTATTTGGTTAGGTATAGAAATTTATCTAACTCTATAAAGAAGTAGCAGGAGAAAGAGGAAAGAAAAGGGAGGATCAGGATAGAAGGGAGGGCAGAAACATTCGGGAAAAAGGTAAGAGAAGTGGGGAAGGGTTGATAGAAGATAGAAGTAGTGGGTGAAGTGAATTAAAAAAAAAAAAACAAAAAAAAAAACCTACCATTTTCTAGTCCTTAGGCTTAGTCAAGGAATTTCTGTTCCCTAGGGCTCTGGTTTCTAATTTATTACAAGATCAAATAATTGGTATTCAAATTAAAAAAAAATTTACCATTTTCTGATTCTATCTTTATTCAAACTCATTACTAGCCTTTCAATCTAATGAACATTTGACTACTCAAACATGCCTTGTAGTATCTACCCACACATAGTTGTTTCACTTACCTGGGTTCATCTTCTGAATTCTGACAAAGCATTTCACACATTTTGAAAGAGATATTAGAAATACTTTTGAACCCATAGTTGTTTTCTCTGCTTATTATGTAAATTAATTATCTAATCATGTATGGAGAGGCAGGGGACAGTTGAAGCACATAAAGTTTGAGAAGCTTTATCACAATTCACACTCCCACATCTGTCAGGTTGAGAATCCTGGATAGCTAAAAGAAAGTGTTAACGGATAAAGCACCCCAGCAATGTAAGGGGTCCCAGATTGATGTTGCAGATATGAAAAAAGAATTCACAAACACCATTTGTCTCCAAGTTAAGGGGTAAAGATTTATTAGCTGACTACGGCTGGCTAAATTCCAAAAAGGATTAGCAAGGAAGGAACCAAGAGAAAGAAGATAAATTATAGTGCAAAGTTAGAGAAGAGCTTCTTGTTACTTGTTTGCTAATTTTTTGTCTTACTTATAGGTTTGAGTGATGGTCTGTTCACTATTGTCTCAGGAAATTGGTTATCACTGACCAACAGATTATCTGACAGTCAATAATGTTTATAGGCCAGAAGACTTTAGAATCATTGACAGATAGATTGTTAGATCAATGGCACTCTAAGGTCAGAGGGCCTCAGGATCACTAATATATCCTTCCCTAAAGTCTAAGGGAAGAAATATTATTGTATTCCAAGGCCAGAAGACTTTAAAATCATTGACAGACAAATTGTTAGAATAATTGCTCTCTAAGGTTGGGGGACTTTCTCACTGCTATGTTTTCCCCTAGAAGATGTACCACATCAAAAGGAGTATTTATTAAGGTATTACAAGGGAAAAAAAAAAACAATACAATTGGACCAAAATGTCTCCCCCTTTTAAATCTGGAGCATTCTATTTTTCAAGTCTGTACTGGAGCCAGGAGAAATTAGGCTTAAATTTAGAGAGCATAGATGCCATAAGGCTAGCTCATAGCTTCTAGTTGGAATTTTTTTCTCTTATTTTTGTGGTTTAAAAAATTGAATAAAAGTGAATCTCTACCTTTCTGTCCTGACTTGACTAGCAGCAGATTACAGCTAATCCAGAGATGTGGCAAGTATTTCAAGGAAAAGATGGAAAGATCTCACGTTTCCAGACTTTTAAAAAACCTTAACAGAGGGATTTCTCCAGCCAAAATTAGTGAAAAGAGGAAAAAGAAGGCCAAAATCTTGGGTCAAAGTCAGAAATCAGAAGGACTCCCATTTCCTAAGTAAATCTTTATAAAGTGGTTTAGCTAAATGTCAAGCTTACTCAACTTTCTAACACTATTTTACCCTGCTGTTTGGAAAAGCATATAATTATGAAGCAAAATCTTATATAAAAATTTTTAGATCAAAATAGTTTACACAGCCAAAGGCCTATGGTTGGACTTGATTGTTTATTTTGTTGCTAACTTAAGTGGAGGTGGTTTTAAATAAATCAATCACCTAGAACTTCACAAAAAATAATGAAAAGTCAAAACAATTTAGAGCACTTAGTGTTTATTTTTTTTTTTTAAGTTCTTGGTAGAGGAATCTAAATCTTGTCCTCAAGAAAGAATTGACCTGAATCTTTTCAGCTGTTGGTCACCTGATTTATTTTTAGTTGATGGAAACTAGCTCAGGGCAAGGAAACTTTCTATTATCTCCAAGTTCCTTCCTAGCAAGTTCTGGCTAGGAAAGTATAGAAACTTAATAAATGTTATCATTAATTATTTTTAATGAACTAAATTAATTTCTAGTTCTGCAGATAAAATTATAGATTCTATACATCAATGCCACTTAAAATAATGGATTTTTTTCTTTCAATTTTATATTATGTTGTACTTCTTAGGTACCATGGTCTTAGCCAAAAACTGGGGACATGTAAAAAAAGGTGAAGGAGATAACAGGAGAAGCAAAACAGAGTAGTAGAGTGACCAGACATGAATATTCTTCTTGTGTGGGAGAAGACCACAGGCTCAGATAAATCAAATAAGGAGATTTCTCAAGGTAAAAGCAGGAAGGGATTTTATAATGATCTCATTCGAGAAAGAGCATCTCCCTCCCCACAAGCAGTCAGACAAGGAGAGGTTAGGCCCAGTCAACAGACAAGAATTATATAGGGCCTGGGCTAACACTCCCTATAGATGGATCTTTGTCCTGATTAGCCAGGACAAATTACCTCACATTCTAAGTCATAAATGAGGAAAAACTTCTCACCCAACCACATCGTTAGGATTACTAAATTACCTCATATGTGAATTTCAGTGCCAAGGTGGCCCCAACTTAGTCTCACAAAGCAAAGGTTCCACTCCTTGTAAACCACATGATTTCTGGAGAAAGAAACCTGACCCTGGGGCACAGACGACTTTCACTCATTTTTTACAACACTGTCTCCATATTGTGAGATAGCTTTCACAATTCACTTCATTCATTCTTTGGAAGCTAGTATGAATAGTATCATAATATGTTTTATTTTGGAACTGAAAGAAACCTTAAAAGTCACTGCATCCAAATTCTTCATTTTATAAATGGGGAAACCAATATGCATAGATGGGGACTGACTAAGGTCATATAGATATTAACTAGCTGAATGATTCAGACCTAAACCATAACTTCTGACTTGAAAATTCATCCCACTCTCCCCTAAGCTTTGTGGCAAAGCTTCCCATAAGGATCAAGCAAATCAATAGTTGGGAACGAATGCAGAGAACTTGATTTTCTATAACTATGTAATTATAAATAAAAATGTATGTGGAATAGTTATATATTGCATAAAATATAGTTATAAACATATATTGTATATTGATATGTATATGTTTATACTTAAGTATATATTTTATTTCTATAACATTTATTCATTAATAATGCAAATTTAATTTAAAGTTTATTGTGGATATATACACTTTTTGTTGTTCAATCATTTTTCAGTCATGTTTGACTTTCTGTGATCCAATTTGGGGTTTACTTACACATTTTTTAAAATATAAGGCCGGTAGGTGATACAATGATTTAGAATTAAGAAGATATATTTATGAGTTCAAATCCAGAGTCTTAGACACTTTCTAAATGTGTGAACCTTGGTCAAATCACTTAACCACATTTGCTTTGTTTCTTCATCTGTTAAATGATCAGAAGGAAATGGCAAACCACTTCAGAATATATGCTAAGAAAATTCCAAATGAAGTCATAAAGTCAAACAAGACTGAAAAAACCCTGAAAGTATGTACATACTTTATATATGTGAGAAATAATTCCATTAGATTTGAAAGGGGTGATATTAAAAGTTTTTAATTACACAACTGCAAAAGTGGGTAACTATAGAATAGGCACACCTGGGATCAACAGACATGACATTTTGTGCCCTGTCACACCGCCCTTGATTCTTCATTGACCGCAGAGGTCACAACCTATCTGGAGTGCCTAATCTCACCTGTGTGTGAATCCCCATCCTTGATTATACCATTACATCTCCCCCCAACACACCTGAATATAAGTCCTTAATTATATCTTCTCTTTCATTTGTAAGTCCCCATCCCTGATTCCATTTTCCCTCCTTTGGTTTTTGTTTCATTGTTCCACATTAGCCTCCATTTTTTAGGTTTCAATTGCAATTTTCTGATTTATGTTTCATAGCTCTGTGGAAACTAAACTCTAGTCCAATTTTCACATTTATACACATTTGCGTATACTTTTGTACACATATGCATATTCTTATGGGGACCAGTAGGCGTGTATGTATGTAAACATACATACACACATTTGTATATATACATGCACAACATATTTTAAATTTAGTCTATATTATTAAGACTTGCTTCACTACTTTCTTATGTCTAGACAATCAGCAAAATAATCCCAAGTTTGTGACATATGCCAATTTTTAAGATTTAAATCTTGATTTTGAAAATCTAACAATTGGTTCTTGAGAGCTGCTATGAGCTGGCTCCAGCAACACTCTGCTCTGAGTGATAACAGAAAGATGCTGTAGAACATGGGCCTGACACATGACTTAAAAAACCAAAAAGCTAACCCTTTTTTATTTTTATTTTAATTCTTCTCCTCCTGAAGTTCTGACATCTGGAGGATAAATCCTCATAAAAAGCACAGCTTCTGATTTCCCAGGGATGTATTTAAAGCCTTTTGACTCTTTCAAAATCTGCAACTGGATTCTTCTATGAAAGCTATTGAAAACCAGGCATTCTTATCTTGGACAGAGTTAAAATAATGAAAACTAGAAGACTTTCAAAGTTGTCTTTGTTTATATTACTGTCATCATAACTTAAACTATTCTTTTAGTAAATTTGGTTTGAATCAATTAATACAATTATTCCCAAATTTCTCTATATTTTCTATATATCTATATATTTTATTATAGAGAAATAACATTCTATTATCCACATATATCTTATGTATTCATGAGCAATCACTTTGTCTCTATTTATTTATTTATTTATTTATTGTAATTTGTTTTTGTTTTTTTTTTTTTTTAATTTTTCTGCCTTAAAAATAAGACATTGTATGAGTCAGTTATTCAGTGACCATGCTAAATGCAAGACTAAAAAGAAAGACAAAAGATGCTATCTTCCCTCTAGGAGCTCACAATCTAATAGGGGAAGACAACATAAATAAATCCATAAATGTGAGAATGTGTGAGTGAATGACAAAGAGGAGAAATGGGGAAAATACAAGATGGAGCTATGATGAAATCCAGATAGATATAATTCAGTGAGAAATCAAGATAACTTTCCTGGGTCCCTCCTTAAATGGAGGATCTGGGAGGAGCTCTCTGTCATCTCTTTACCCCTCACCTCCTCTTCAATCAAAGGGAAAAAGCAATCCTGGGGTAAAGAGTATTGAGGACATGTGAGATTCAGATGTTCTGCATATTATTATATATAGGTGTATAAATATATATGTGTGTGTGTGTGTGTGTGTGTGTGTGTGTGTGTGTGTGTATACACTTGATTATAATTATTTCTTACAAAGTAGGACTTCCACACATTGAATGAGAGTTAATGGATAGAAATTAAGATTTGTATTACAAAATCTAAGTTTTGGTTTTCTCACTTCAAATTCACTAAATCTTTTATGTTTATGGTTCTCATCTATAAATACAAAGGTTGATCGTGATATTAGCTTCCAGAATTGCCCTTAGGAAAAAAAATTTTAATGAGCCCTGAAATGCTTTAAAAAGTGACTATTTTTCCAGATCTAACATTCTCTCTATATATAAATAGTTCAGTAAGTTTTCTGTGTTAAAAGTAAATTTTTTTTAAAAGGCTTTTTCATTAATTCCAGCCTCAGCCCTTTTCTGTGAGACATAATCACAATTTTCAGAGCCAGATCTTTTTTTTTTTTTTAAATTTTAGAGAACACATATTGAACATACTGTATTTTAAGTTTTAAATAAACATTCCAACTTTCTCCCTTGAGAGTTCAAAACCAGCTTTTCTCATGAGCTTGATTGAAAACTTAAAAAAAAAAAATGAAATCAATTCAATATCTTTAATTCTGACATTCTCAGTTGCATTTTGGTAATGTCTTAGTCACAGAATTACTGAGCTTGAAGCAGAGCTCAGAGGCTATTTACATCTGGTTACATTTGTACTTGGAAAAAGACCTCTTGCCTAATATCTTGATTTAGGATCTATCAATAGGTCCTAAGACCTGAAGACCTGAAGAGCATGGTGAGGACTGATAAACTTCCAAGGAAGCACATTACATTTGGGGTGGTTCTCATTATTAGGAAACTTTTTTCTTTTCTCTAGTCTATATTTTATTAAACTATTTTCATTCTTTATTGAGGAATGATTTCTAAAAGTATACTTAAGAATGTTAAGGTTTATTCATGGCCAACATGAATCTATTCTTGGGAAAACGAGGAATCTCAAGTTTCCTTCAAGCTTTGTCATAAAGACAGTGATAGAGTATAACTCTCTGATGTTGGACCCTTTCTCAAGGCCTTAATCTAGTCAAGAGGCATTTGTTAAATATATACTGTGTATTAGCTACTGTGCTAAGCTCTGGGGACTAAAGAGAAGGGGGGAAAATCAGTCTCTCAAGGAATTCATAGCCCAATGGTTGTCAAAACACATAGACAAGATATACAGAGGAAAAAAGTGGAAACTTTCATGAGAGAACACACTAGTATAACACACTATAATGCACTAGTATTATGGGGGATAAAGAAAGCCTTCTTCTAAAAAAAAAAAAAAATGAGTTTTAGCTAGAATCCAAAGGAAATCAATGAGGCCAAGAGATAGAGATAAGGAAGAAAAGAATTCTAGGGACAGGAGATGGCCACTTGAAAATGTACAGAACTAAGAAATGGTATGTCTTTTGTTTTTCTAGGCCATTTTGATTTTACATATATACATATACATATATATATACATATACATACATGTATATACATCACATCATATGAATCAGCAACAAAATTTCAATTTAAGTAGTAAGTAGTACAAGGTACTAGTGTTCATTTTTCATATGGAGAAACTGAGGCTCAGAGAAATTAAATAATTTGCCCAGGATCTAATTAAAGTCTTCATATCACTTCCTTTCTTCCCTAAGCTTTAGGTGCCCAGTAAGTCAGCTGGATATCATTACTTGGATAATTAATGAGAATTTTAAAAAATTAAAATTAAAATTTAAATTTAAAAAAAATTAGAATTAAAAAAAACTGAGAATGTTTAGAATATATAATAGATTTTGTTAAAAAAGGTATGATATTTCACTTATATAGCTTTTCTCTTGAAGTCTACGCTTATCCTAAGTTCTCTGTTTCTTTTGAAGTCACCACCAAGTCTCAGGTCACATATATCTTCTGCACACTTCTGAATGTGTTATTTTTCTCTTTAAAAAGCTTCAGACACTCAAGATTATCTACAGTGATAAAAGGCAAATTTTTCATGTTGACTTTTAAAACCCTCCACAATTAAGCTCCAGCCCTTCAAGATAGTTAGAATATCACATACTTAATTTTCCAATCAAGTTGGCCTACTTTGTTTTCCTAGTGCAATGAATTTCATTTACCACCTCTAAGCTTTTATTCAAGCTGTGCCCCTTGCCTGGGATGTTTTTCACCCTCAGTTCTGCCTTTTGAAATCAATCCTTTGCTTCATTCAGAATTCAGGTCAAATGCCAGTCATTTGAATAATTGTTTCCTGATTGTCTTGGTTGTTATGTTATGAAAATATCATTGGAATATCTTATCTAGTGAATATCACAGGTATTATATGAACCAAAATCTAAATGATTATAAATTGAGTGTTCTGTTTTTCCTGAAGTGCTACTTAATAGGTAGTATGGCAGGGTTCTAGTATGCATAGTCTTCATCATGATATTTCTACGTAAATGTGCCAATCTCTCCTGATTTCACTCTCTCACCAAGAATTCAGCTAACATACAATATTGACAATTGGATGCTGTTGCTTATCATGTCAAAGTTCATCGTGTTATGGCAGAAAATAAAACCAAAACTGAAATAATTTAGAAAGATTCTTAAGTGATTAAGAAAAGGGGAGAGCCAAAAAAAAAAAAGGATATTATACTGTCCCCCTCCCTTCCCCCCGTCTTTGTAAGTTATAAATCATATTGAATTCAAACAAAGGAGCATGAAAATGGTCACTATTTGATCTTCATGGAGGTTGTTTTTAGATAAGACTCATGAGTTGCTTGAGTCAGAGAGAGGGATAAAGCTCCTTACATTAATCTTCATATCTGGCTGGGTTTCTGGTCAGCTTAACCTAGATTCTGAGTTAAACAAAGGTTCTATATTAAACAAATCTGGTCTCTAAACAACAGGACTGATTTCTCAGACACATGGGAGTAGATTCAAACAATACAATAAATTTTCCCTACGGTGCCATTCAAGTCATGTTCAGAGAGCATCAAGATGATAGTTTCTCAGGTACAGAAAAAGCTTGGGTTTGGGGCACTCAACTAAAGTATCTATACATTTAGCATGATGAATTCTGCAGATAATGCTGATATAGAGTTTATAAGTACAATAGGGTTTTACTTGCAACCAAATTACAAACTCACAGAGGGAAGAGACTGGGTTTTCTCTTGTATCCTATGTGGCAATCGATACAGTACAATGGTATAGTGTGGTCTATAGTCTATAGTATTCATTAGTATTCATAGTATTTATTCCTTTTTATGTTGAAGAATAGGAATACCAATATTAAAACATAAGGTCTGACCATCATTTATATAGGGACTAAAAAAAGACAAGGCCAATGTTTGACCAAAAATAAAATCCAAATGAAATATATCTTTAAGTGAACATGGAGGAATCATGTTACAATGAAATGAACTTTAGTATATAAAGTATTTTAAAAGCAAGCTATTGTTGATGTTTGTCTTTCATTTTCAAAAAGGACCAATGAAATCATGAAGTGATATCTTGATTTGCTCATGAATTGAATTTAAGTGAGGCAGAGTTGCACAAAGCCATCAATCTCATTTACTTTCACCAAAATCATTGCAGTCAAGTAGCAAGGCAATAGTCCAGATGCCTGATCATGATCTGGGATGACCTTAACAATTTTGATAGCTGACCAACTTCCAAAGCACCTTTGGAACACTTTCGTGGCTACTGGAACAAATTATTCTCATCCATCCATTCTTCATATGCTTAGAGTATACATCTATGTAACTCAGAAATGAGTTTAAATCTGTCAATTATTGTCAACCTGGTTTAGCTTGTCAAGATGAAACCGTTTAACTAAGATGTGGCCACTGCCACAGGTAAGAGTTCAGTGAGAAGTGAATATCAAAGGTGAATGAGCAATCCTGATAAGGGTTTGGCAAGTTCTCACACCAGAGGTGCTACTCCTTCCTGAACACCAAAACCACCCTAAATTCAAAGTAATTATTAAGAGAAGTGTGCTACCATTCAGAGATCAAAAAAGATGTCATATCCATGGGGATTTTAAGTTGTTTCTTGAAGAAGAGAAAAAAAATTATCAGGAGAGAAAAAGAAAGAATTGTATTTCAGGCCTAGAAGACAAGCAATGAAAATAAAAATAAAGCCATGAGTCTCGGTGATCAATACAAAGGGCAAAGAATGTGTTGGGATCATAGAATACTGAAAGAGAGGGTATGTAATGACTTTGTAAAGATGTTTGCAGTGGGGTTGTAAAGGACTCAAAAAGCTAAAGACCTTATATTTGATTCAAAATGCAAAAGGAGACTACTGGGATTTATTGAATTATATATTAAAAATGTTTTCCAGAGTCATATTTCTTTACCCTTCGATGAAAAATCTTACTTATCTTTGAGCAACAATATTCATTAAAACACTTAACCTTCCATTAACTGTTCCCGCAACATCTCTAAAAGTCACTGAAGTGTGTTCTTTGAGAACAAAATCTTATGCATAGTTCTTTTTGTTGTTGTTATTGTTGTTGCTGAGGCAATTAAGGTTAAGTGACTTGCTCAGGGTCACACAGCTAGGAAGTGTTAATTATCTGAGACCAGACCTGAGCTCAGGTCCTCCTTATTTCAGGGCTGGTACTCTATCCATTGTGCCACCTAGCTGCCCCTGTATATTTATTTAAAATGAACATACATTTGAAAAAAATAAAATAAAAATTTAAAATACAACAAAATAAATCAATTAAGCTCCTGTGTGTGCAATGCAATTCAGCCTTCAAATGACAGAAAATCTAACTTCATTCAATGTGATCTGGTCAAGGAGACTTTCTTAGTCAGTGAAAGTACAGATATGAGCTTTGTTGGCACAAAATGCAGCCATATACAAATTATTATTCATTCTAAGTAATTCTTACGCCACTATACTTAGGTAAAAAAGGGCTATGCATGTTCTTTTTGGCCTCAGAGGGGGAATAAGAATCTGAAGATAGATTCAATATACCAGGGATACAAATAGCAAAGTGAAATAGCCTTCCTTAGGAAGATGTAATTATCCAGTCTTAGGAGATTTTCCAACAGAGACTGGATCACTACTCGTGAGATATATTTTTGGAGAAGATTCTTTTTCAGTTAAAGTAGATAGCCTCTGAGTTCCTTTCCACTCTGAGATTCAGTGATTTTATACAATGAACTTAATTCAGTGGCACTTGCTAAAAAAAATTAAAATAACAACAACGATGAAACCTTTATCTCCTTTTTAAAACCAATCATGCCCATGAACATACAGTCATCCATCAAAGAACAAAGAACTTTTAAAAATAGTACTATTTTTAAAACAGGATATGTTGAAAGATCTCATTAAGCAATGCTATATAAAAGAGGTATGGTAGAAAATAAGTAGAAATTAGTAATTGAATGGGAATAAGTGAATTGACTAGCATTATTTACTACTCATAATCTCATCAGGATCACCTGGTTTAAAGACCTACCTCTGACACATACTGACTGTGTTACCTAGGGAAGTCACATCACAAATCAGTATTCCATGCAAATCTCTAACAATATAAATTTCAGAGAACATGGTGACCTGAATTGTTAAAGAAGGATTTCTCACCAATAGTTCCTTAAATTAATGAAATGGAAGATTCAATACTTATCCCTTTAATAATAATAATAAGATGTCCATCCAGATGAGAGCCATCCTTCAAAGGATCATTGTTGACTATATGTTATAGATTTAGAGTTGAAAGAAACATTTAAGGTTTATAGTTCAGTCACTTTGTTTTTGTAGATGATTAACATAAGAAAAATCCCCAAGAGGTTTTGAGCTATGACCAGTATGGCTGGAATATGTACCTAGCAGTTTTAAAAAGGCAGCAATAAGATTTTTGGTAATTTTTATTTATTTTTAAGTACAATCATAAGTTTACAGTTTATCTCCAAAATCAAATAAAGATCAAGGACACTCTTCACAGTCTTACAGCTATGATTTAAGTGGGATAATCTGTGTTTTGCCACAGGGCAGAAAATTTTAGATGCCACTCATTTAACAGAAGCAATTTTTTAATAACCCCAAACAGCTAAGATTAGTTAAAATAACAAAATTACAGCTGCCTTCATTTATGAGCCACTATATTAACTATTTAATGTAATTAATATAGTCATATTAAATAGTTCATATACTTAGTACCATTAATAAGTCTTAATTACTTCTTGTAATATTTTTATATCAGAGATGGCAAGGTGCATTTAATAGTATATTTCCTGCTACACACACTAGGAAACCAAATAGCTAGGTATATGTCAGCTCCTTCTTTTTCCCAAGGCTACAAAAATGGCATATGTAGCTTAGATAAGCCTGTATCATTGGTAAAAGTTTAAGTTCATAATGTAGACACTTCTGAGTAGTCTTTCAATAATTATTTTCCTTACTTTATACTTTGTTATAGATTTTTGCAGTGATTACATACCTAGCACTGACAAAGAACATAAAGGCCATCTAGTCAGTCTCCTCATCTTCCAAAAGAAGAAAATGATTTTAAGAGATACCAATTCAATTAAGTGCCCAAGGTCACAAAGATAGTGAGTGACATAGATAGGGATTGAATTCAAGTTTTTTGACACCAGGGGCAGTGGTTTGTCAACTTTTCCATACTGTGGCAGAAATTAGGCATGGACCCACACTTAACACCATATACCAAGATAAGATCAAAATGGGTCTATGACCTAGGCATAAAGAACGAGATTATAAATAAATTAGAGGAACATAGAATAGTTTATCTCTCAGACTTGTGGAGGAGAAAGAAATTTGTGACCAAAGATGAACTAGAGACCATTACTGATCACAGAATAGAAAATTTCGATTACATCAAATTAAAAAGCCTTTGTACAAATAAAACTAATGCAAACAAGATTAGAAGGGAAGCAACAAACTGGGAAAACATTTTCACAGTTAAAGGTTCTGATAAAGGCCTCATTTCCAAAATATATAGAGAACTGACTCAAATTTATAAGAAACCAAGCCATTCTCCAATTGATAAATGGTCAAAGGATATGAACAGACAATTTTCAGAGGATGAGATTGAAACTATTACCACTCATATGAAAGAGTGTTCCAAATCATTATTGATCAGAGAAATGCAAATTAAGACAACTCTGAGATACCACTACACACCTGTCAGATTGGCTAAGATGACAGGAAAAAATAATGATGAATGTTGGAGGGGATGCGGGAAAACTGGGACACTAATGCATTGTTGGTGGAGTTGTGAACGAATCCAACCATTCTGGAGAGCAATCTGGAATTATGCCCAAAAAATTATCAAAATGTGCATACCCTTTGATCCAGCAGTGTTTCTATTGGGCTTATATCCCAAAGAAATACTAAAGGGAAAGGGACCTGTATGTGCCAAAATGTTTGTAGCAGCCCTGTTTGTAGTGGCTAGAAACTGGAAAATGAATGGATGCCCATCAATTGGAGAATGGCTGGGTAAATTGTGGTATATGAATGTTATGGAATATTATTGTTCTGTAAGAAATGACCAGCAGGATGAATACAGAGAGGCTTGGAGAGACCTACATGAACTGATGCTAAGTGAAATGAGCAGAACCAGGAGATCATTATACACTTCGACAACGATATTGTATGAGGACATATTTTGATGGAAGTGGATTTCTTTGACAAAGAGACCTGAGTTTCAATTGATAAATGACGGACAAAAGCAGCTACACCCAAAGAAAGAACACTGGGAAACGAATGTGAACTATCTGCATTTTTGTTTTTCTTCCCGGATTATTTATACCTTCTGAATCCAATTCTCCCTACGCAACAAGAGAACTGTTCGGTTCTGCAAACATATATTGTATCTAGGATATACTGCAACATATCCAACATATAAAGGACTGCTTGCCATCTAGGGGAGGGGGTGGAGGGAGGGAGGGGAAAAAAAATCGGAACAGAAATGAGTGTCAATATAATGTAATTATTAAATAAAAAATTAAAAAAAAAAAACTTTTCCATACTGAATGAGTACTCAGAAGTCATCAGTTCAACCTTTCCTTTTAAGGATGAACAGAGACTCACACTATGTGTGTGACCTTCCAGACACCACACAGGGGAATGCAAAGCAGAGACAAGAATTGAACATGAATCATTTATCTTCAGATTCTATGGTCTTTCTACTACTTTCTTTCTACTGTATCTTCGTCCTTAAAACTGGAGAACCAAGGACTCCAAGGCATATGGTATATTAACACAGACATACACACACGTACACATTGTATGCGATGTATGCATCAATTCATGTTTCTTTTGTTCTAAATTTACACTGATCCTGGGAAAGAGCCTGTATAAATGTTTTTATTCCTATTATTTATTCACTATTTTTTTTAAATTAAAAGCTTGGGTTTATATGTGCAAAAATGTTTGTAGCAGCCATTTTTGTAGTGACAAGGAACTGAAAATTGAGTGGATGCTCATAAATTGGGAATTGGGTGAATAATTTTTAATATATAAATCTACTATAATACTATTATTCTATAAGAAAGAATGAGCAGGCTGATTTCAGAAAAGCCTGGAAAGACTTACATGAACTGATGCTAAGTGAAATAGCAGAACCAAGAGAATGTAGTACACATCAACAAGATTATGTGATGTTGAACTTTAATAGATGTGATTCTTTTCAACAATGAAGTGATTCAAGGCAATTCGAATAGAGTTATGATGGAAAGAGCCTTCCCCATCCAAAGAGAATTAGGGAGACTGAATGTGAATCAAAGCATAATATTTTCATCTTTGTTGTTGTTGTTTGCATGTTTGTTTTTTCTTTTTCATTTTTTTTTGATCTGACTTTTCTTGTACAGTATGATGTATATGCAAATATGTTTAGAACATGTTTAACCTCAAACAACAATTTGGGTTTAAGTGAGGCTATGGTCAGAATTGGAGTAAGCCTTATTGAAAATATGGAAAAGAGGGAATATTAAAATATTAAAATGCAAGCCCCCAAGAAATTAAGAAGGGGTGGGGGGTATAGCCAGTTGCTGAAGTGAAGCCAGTAAGCTGCTCAAGTTCTCCCAGTTTTTTTTTTTTCAAAAATCACATGAAACTAGTCCTCTGAACAGAGTCTAACAAAATTAAACCCTTCTGCACTTCAAGATAAATTGGAAAAACTTCAGGGGTGAAAAGAGTGTTCAGCCCAGCTCAGACAGATTCTGGGAAAATTGGTGAGAGGATATTAATTACCCTCAATTCTGGCTCAGTAGAGGTGCAGACCACTCCCAACTCAGAATGAAAACTCTGGGAAACCAGGCTCTTTCTTGAAAAGGGCACACAAAGCTACCCCCTGCAAACACAAGGGGCCCTTGTGCTCAAAACCAACACTCAGAGCTGTACAGGAAGCTTTGGACAGTGTCCATTTAATCTCAGGAGCAGAGCACAATTATAAAAGTTTAAAAAAAAAAAAAAGGAAGAAATACCAAAAGAAAAGCAAAGAAAACGAGCAATAAACAGAAAATAACCTCGACACTAGAAAGCTACTATAATGACAGGGCAGATGAAAACACCAATTGGGAAGAGTACAGAATGTCCATAAAGGAAATCTCAAAGAGTGATATGAATTGGTCTCAAGACCAAAAAGGTCTTGAGTGTTCATAAGAGACTTTAAAAGGAAAATAAGAGAGGTGGAAAAAGAAATGAGAAATATGCAAGAGTGTCAATAGCTTGGGAAAGGAAGGCAATTTCTTAAAAATACAATTGGTCAAATGCAAAAAAAAAAACCCACTGAAGAAAATAATTCCATAAAAAGTAAAATTAACCAAATGGAAAAAGAGATAGAAAAGCTAACTGAAGAAAATCACATATTAAAAATCAGAATGGGACAAATGGAAACTAATGATTCTATGAAACATCAAGAACCAGTCAAAAAAGTTAAAAAGAATGAAAAAAATGGAAGAAAATGCAAATTAGAAAAACAGCTGATCTGGAAAATAGATCTGGAAGAGACAAGGAAAAAAATTTGGTCTACCTGAAGGCCATGACCAAAAACAAGAGCTTGGATAGCACTCTTCAAGAAATCATCAAGGAAAACTGCACCATTATTCTAGAAATAGATGAGGAAATACTGATTAAAAGAATCCATTGATCACCTTCAGAAAGAGATATCACAAGGAAAACCCCAAGGAACATTGTTACACAACTTCAGAACTACAATCTCAAGGAAAAAATACTGCAATCTGCCAGGAAAACAAAACAAAACAAAACAAAACAAACAAAACAAAACAAAAAACCCAATTCGAATATCAAAAAAATATTGATTATCCAGGATCTAGGAGTTTCTACAATAAAGGATCAGAGGGCCTGGAATAGCATATTCCAGAAAACAAAGGACCTGGGATTACAACCAAAAATTTATTACCCAGTGAGACCGAGCATCATCTTTCAGGGAATCAGATAGATTTTCAATAAAGTAAGAAACTTTTAATCATTTCTATTGGAAAAAAATAGAGATAAGCAGAAAATTTAATCTACAAACAAAGGTCTCAAGAGAATCAAAGAAAGATAAATAGGGGAAAATATATATTATTACTTAAAGTTTAAACTGTTCACATCTCTGCATGGGAGAATGATAGCTGTAACTCTAAAGAACTGTGTCTGTTACTGGGGAAGATGGAAGGAGGCATCACATGAACTGAGGGTGTGATTGTGAATGAACTTTAATGTGATGACATAAAGAAAAATCATTAAGGGGTGGGGAAAAAATTTGTTCAAGAATTCATCTCTGTGGGGGAAAAGAGAGATCCCAAAAGAGAAGACTAGAGCTTCTGAGAACCAGAAATCTTGGGTTGTAATGTTGATCCACATTTCATATTTGTGTCCTAGTAAGCTAAGTAGAGTAACTTTATAATCTCATATCTTCAATTTGCAGGTTTTTTGATGGCTTTCTTAGCCTTCTAATCTAGTATTCTAGATCAGTGTT
Organism: Antechinus flavipes; assembly: GCF_016432865.1. Taxonomy (NCBI): domain Eukaryota; kingdom Metazoa; phylum Chordata; class Mammalia; order Dasyuromorphia; family Dasyuridae; genus Antechinus; species Antechinus flavipes. Next base: position 659,228,485 of record NC_067399.1, read on the forward strand.
GACTTTAGCTGTTCTGAGTCTTTAGGAGATAAAGGTATTAGGTGACTCTGGGCTGAAATTGTGTACTATACTTTTTTGAGGCTATTGAATGAATGAATGTATCTTTTTTTCAAAATCACTTAACAATGGGGGGAGTGCACTAGAAAGAAAACACAAGTCAATAGAAATAAAGTCACATCTCAGTTCCTGATCTACAGGCAATCAAAAAGTCTTTTCTTCACCACATGATAATAGAGTGAGAAGCAGTAATGGATGTTCCAAATGCATGTAAAGATCTGCTCATGATAACTAGGATTGTTTGTCATTAACCACCCCCCACCCCCACCCCCCAAAAAAATTCTGAATATATTAATACAAACTTTTCTTCAAGACTTATCTCAGCTACCTCTTGCTCCCTTTCCTGCTTCCCCCAGCTGAAAGAATTCACTTCCTTATCAAATTTTCTTAAAGCAATTTGTCTCATTTCCCCCACCCCCCTCCTTTCTTGTTATGTGACTCTGACCAAGTCATTCAACCCTGTTTTCCTCACATGCTTCATCTGTAAAATGAGCTGGATAAGAAGATGGCAAACTACTCCAAGATCTTTGCCAGGAAATCCCCAAATGGGGTCACAATGAGTTGGGCATGAGTGAAACAATGATAAAAAAGACTTAGAGATTTCAATGATTTATATTTGCCTGTTTATGTGTCATATCTCACATTATATCCCATTTTCTAATATCCTTAAGGGCAATAATGGAACATTCTCATCTTTATGTCTCCAGGACCACACACAATAACTTAGAGAGAGTAGGTAACTGATAGATGGATGTTTTAATGAAATGTTTGCTGAAATGTATAAATATTTCTTTATAATAAACAAAACAAACTAATTTATTTTTCAGGGACACATGATAACAAAGTAAAATAAAACAAAACAAAGTTCAAGGAATAACCTGGTTTTTCATGACTGAACACCTTGACTCAAAGTCATTTTCCTACAGCTATTTTTAAATTCCAATAATAGAGTAGGTAATATTGTAAATATAGTCAGATTTTTCAAGAAATCAATCTAATAAGATTCTAAGAAGAATACTTCTTCCTCATTAAAAAAAATGCTAAAAAGGATCTCTCTCTCAGAGCTAAAAAATAAGAACATAAGAGAGAATCTAGGTAATATGTGAAGAATATCTTTAAAATATATTATTTTTAAAAAAGATCAAATGATAACTTTATATGCATTTTCCTCTTGGAGTACACCCATTTTTCCTCTTTAGGTTTAAAAACAGCCAGTCTCCTTTTGAGGAAAATCTTGAGAAACTTTCTGGAACACAGGCTCTCTACCACTTTTCAGGGCATTTTTCTTCCTTCTGATGATCCTCCTTTTACATCTTAATGTCAGGACTTAAACATATGTAGTATCAAAGGTTTGTAATGATAGCTGTGAAGGGCAGAACTCTGGAGTAGTATACTTGAAAGAAGGTGTTAACTCAGTGGAAATGATAATACAATGGTTATCTAGTTTAGCATGGTGATTAATAGTTCTCTAGTTCAGTACATACCCTTAGTTATTAAGGATAGTTATAGTAGGGTTAATTTGGACGATGATTGCTATTCAGCCTATGTGGGCAATGGATGAGTAGGCTAGGATCTTTCATAAGTGGGTTTGGTTGAGTCCTCCTCAGCCACCTAGGATAGTAGATAAAATTGCAAGTGTAATAAGGATTTTTATATTTATATAGTTCTACAATACTATTCTACAAGTTTGACACCTATGATAATGTAATTATAATAGAGTATATAAGAGCCAACAAAGACTGGACCAGAGACATTCCATCTTTGATCAAGCTCCTGGTGGCTCTCCTTCATTTTTCCATTGAAACCAAGTCCTGTCTGAAGGCCCTCCAGAAAGCTAGCCAGACCCCAAGTGAAGAAGACAGACTTTGAAGGAGATAATAAAGAATTTGGACTTCATCTTTAGACTTTATCTCTGGCTATTCTCATGGTGATTACTCTGCTGAAACGAAGGCTGGTCCCAAGACCTCCAGAAAGCTAACCAGAAACTTACATTCCAGAATTTTAAGCATTAAGGCAGCTTTATAATAAGCAATTCTAAGACCCTCATTTTATAGATTAAAAAAATAAGCAGAGGAAGCTAGTGACATACCTATGATCAAAGTTAGAAAGTGCTACAAAGCACTCAACTTACAGCAAAAGGAGTGGAAATACCCCCAATTTTGAAGGTGAGGAACATCAGTTTGAAGCAAGTTGTTATTTGGACAGAATGTTAAAGAATGAAAATCTCAAAACTATAGTGCTATACGTGTCTTTCAGTATTAAGCTAATGAATGAACAAGTCACCCAGCTGGTCCTCCTGACTCCAGCGCCTGTGCTCTATCCACTATGTCATCTAGTTGTCCCATAAGTCCCCTGACATAAGAATATGTCTCTCCTCCCTAAAAGGTTATTGTTTGGAAGACTTATGTTTGTTAGCTCAGCTGTTTTAAAAATTGGCCCTATTTCTCAGATGCACAATTAAAATATATAAGCATAAAGATGATGATGATACTCTTATCCCCAGGATAAACACGTTACATACAATTATTGATTTTCATTGTCTCTAAAGCTTCTAATCTGACCAGCAATCAAATAACAAAGTACAAATTGTATTTTATTTAGTTGAGGGCATTATGCTTTACTGTTTTCAAAACCCTTTCATAGCCATTACAATAATGATTCTGCTATTAAAATGGGGTTTTGAGGGTCTCTTTGATCTTATTTTGAAGTAACTATTGAGAGGATAATTATTTCCATTTCATAGATGAGAAGACTGAGGTTTAAGAAAAGTAGTAGGAAAAAAAATTAATTCTCTTAGGTTTTGGTTCTAGATTCTCTTGTAGTTGCCTGCCTCTATTCTTTCTTTTGCTTCCCTGGTTTCTTTCACAAAGTTCCACCTTCTAAATTAAGATTTCTTTGTGTGTGTGTGTGTGTGTGTGTGTGTGTGTGTTTTAATTTATTTTTAATGATTCCTCCAGAATCTAAATTATTATGAATATTGTATTTATATGCTAATCTATACTGTTTATACCATTAGAACATAGGCCTATCAAGGTAACAGGGCTCTTTCAATATTGTCTTTATATCCCAACTTCTCCCACTTATCAGAAGACTAGCACATCGTGTTTAATAAATGCTGACTGATCAGCTAAATAATTAATAGATATGTTGTTTCCTTGATAAGCTTGCATTGACTTTTTCTGGAATATTTCAGGTCCATAACTGCACCCAACCACGCTTAAGAAGCCAGACAAGGTTTCCCCTTGTCTATGACCTCAGAAATAAGGAGCCAATCAGATGACTGAGATGTATTTGATGATTATTCTGGTGGGATACTTAATGATCCTTGATCATGCCCAGGTGTCTCATATTATTCCTTAACCCTCCCTTCTGTGAAATAAAATTGTGCTGAGATAAAGGTCATTAGGCAGTCATTGGCTGTTTCTGAATATCCTTCTTAAGTCCCCAAACTTCTGTTACTTAACTGGATTTGAGGCTCTAATTCTGCTAAACATTTATATGGCCATTGGATGTCATCAGCGTACTACCTAGGCCCTGATGAATCATTTAAATGCCAGGAAACACCCTGACAGTTAAAGCCAGCAGTCCATGCCATATTGTGGTCATACTTTGGTGCAGTTCTTTGCTAAATGGTCTGGAAATTGTAACAAAAATAATTTTTATTAAGCAGTACTGGGAGATCACTACATGATAACATAATGAGAATTTGGAAAAAAAAAATCACTGAATATTTCTAGAATAAAAACATGAACAGAACCAGCTTTGAAATTATGCCAGAATGATAATGGAAATCCTATCAATGACATTAACTGCTCCGGTAATGAAGAAAGAGACTTTAAATAGATACTGAATTGTGACTAGTCAGCATCATTTTGGAATTTCAATTCACTCTGCTGCCAGATAGGGACAAGCCACTTCTAATGATGTGGAGACTTATGTCTGTCACAGAGCACCTTTGAAATTTTTTGATCCAAAAACCAAACTAAAACAGGCAGTGCAATATAAACATTCAGGTTTGATGGGGACAATGAAGAGCATTAAAAAGACATGTTAGTCTAAAGGGGCTGTTAATCTCTTTATTTATCCAGACTGGCCTTAAGAGGGAATACTGTAGATAGTGAACACGTCTGGCTCTTGTTGGAGAATAATATTGTTCTGACTGTATTAAGCATTGTATTATTGCACACAGTTTTGCAAAATTCTGTATCTATTTAAATACCAAATTAGTGAAGAATACCTATTTCTCAAATTAACACATGTTTTGGATGTGTCTGTGTGTGCACACACACATCTCTCCTACATACACACGTGAAGAAATGATAATATGATCAGATGAGAAGTGACACCAGGAAAACAAAACAGAACACAGGATTCATCTCCTGTAGCAGAGTGGATTCTCTGAAAGCAGATTTATGGGAGGAAATGGGCATGAGCTTGAATGATGTTGGGAAGGGATGAATAATGTATGGTCTATATTAATTGAAGTAACTTCCATATCAGCTGATTCTCAGATCTATTTGAGAGGTCTTAAGATTTGTGAAAATGAAAAAAAAAATTACACATATGACAAGATCAAAGGCAAGATTGAGGGTAGGAAATCAAAGAAATTATCTTAAGGGAAGATTTAATTCAGTGGTCACGACAGTAACTTTAGAACTAGAGTGAAGTTAGAGGTCATCTTATCTAACCTACTCCTCTGTAAAAATGTGAAAGCTGAGGCAAAGTTTAATTTTCCCATGGTCACATGGTTAGATGTTAAAGCTAATTTTTTTCTTTTTCCTTTTTGATTATAAGCTTTTGGTGATATATACATTTCATACTTGAGTAAAAAAATGTTTAAGCCACAAGTAAAAATAAAAATTGATTTTAATGTTCCATTGAGTGGTAAAGTTATCTTAAAACTACTGATGGATGGCAAATTGAGCCCACAATTAATACCAAATTAAGCACTTTTCCCAGTGCTCCTTTTTGTCTCTCAAGGAAGATGAGATATTTTTCATGTAATGCCCTATATTTCTCATCTGTATCTTCATCTTCAACCTTAATTAGAGCAGGGTGGAAGCATAAATTCCATTTCATTCATTATGACTATGCAAGAATCCATTAGTCGTTTTGGTTCTCCAGATCTCTTCACATATTGTTTATTCTCCTCCCCACCTCCAATAAATAAATAATTAAAGTTATTACAAGAATCTTTTTTGTCTTTTGTCTTTTTATCTGAATCACATGCACATAGTAGGAACCTTAATTCTAAAATACTCAATTAGTTTAGATTAGAGTTTAAATCAGAATATCATTAAGCTATGTCTTTGTACCAATAAGAGTCAAGTCACCAGATTTTCAAGGTCTTTGCATGTAAAAATGAAGAATGAGGTAAACTCACCTTTTACCTTAACTGCTAAGGCCAAGGAAGGAAACAGTCTATCCTTCCTGTCTACCTCCTCTGTTTGCCATTAATGGCTTGTATAGGAGCTGTTAGTTCTCATTAGAGTGTGTTAGTACATTAAAGGGGTGATAAATTTTGATTCCTTCCTAGCTTCATTGTTATCAATCCTTTTATTACCCTCTGGATGTACTAACACCCCTTAATGAGGACTAACTCCCTCTAATATGTATTTGCCCAATAAACAAACAGTAAGACTGCAAACAGAAGGTCAACACAGCTAGAATCTTCAATGTGTTTCTCCAGATTGGACACTGCACAGTTGTTGGAGCCTAACCATAAAATCTTTACTATTTCTAACTATGAGGGGAAAACAGTAAAATAAATAGGGGAGAGAAAATTATGACATTAAATGTGTGATGAGACTAAAAAAATACAAGGCCCTCCGCCCCCAATACTGTTTTCTTTGCATGCAAAGGAAATTAGCACTGATCAATAGTAGACATTGGGCAATTTTATTTAATTTTTATGTGTTTCAATTTGTTCATCAGTAAAATGGGGGCATCTAAATGGATTCTGAATTCCTTTTCTGTGGTGATCTTCTTCTTTTAAAATAAGTAGAATAGTTCTCTCTGGGGGAGAGGGTAGGTTTCTCAGCGGGCTTTTCTTGGAGGCAACCTTGAGTATCAGTTCACATCAATAATTACCCCAAATGCAGCCAGGTGATAAAAGTTCAGATCTTTTATTGTCTCTAATATAGCCCGGTTAGCTTAGAGCCTTCCGAATGTCTCCAGATCCAAAGGTTTTGTCCTTCAGCCTCTGCCTCTGCTTTCTTCAGCCTCCAGCCAGCTCCACTCTTCATGCCATTCCGGTGAAATCTGTCCAAGAGCCTCTGTCTGTTTCGTTTTTATGAGAGAGAGGAATTGTGGGATACGAGAGAGAGGGATTATGGGTTTTCTCCCAAAGTGCTCTCTGGCCCTAAGAGCTTCAAGGGAGGTGTGAATTCAGATATCTCATACTAAACCCTGAAATTTCCCAAACGTGTGAACTCCAGTGAGTAAAGGTGTGAACACAAGCATTGTATCAATTAGTCCTACTTAGTACCTTGTTTCAGGTTCTGGCCCAAAACATCTTCTTGTAAGATCAGATCAATAATCTATCAACTCTAATGAGTTAGCAGTTTGTAAAGATTCCAACACTTTTCTTAGTTCTTCAATATTCTAAGGTTCATAGAAGGCTAGAGAAGCTTTTAGATAAATTCCTTAATGACAGGTTAAGTCAAAAATCTTTAAGGAATTTTGGGAGGCTTAATATAAAAATTCATGCTGGGATAAGATGATGTTTAAATTGGAAATATTCTCTCATTTAAAATTCCCATCAGGAACATTAATGAAATGGCCACCAAAATTCTAATTATTTTATTTCTACAAATATGTTGTTTTTCTCACTCCCATTATTCTCCAAATTGAGCAATAAAAAATATAACCTCTCATAGCAACTATTATTTATAACATATTCCCACAATAGCAATTTTCCAAAATGTGCACTTCTTTCTCAATTTTAACTTTACTTATTTTTTCTGTTTTTGTTTTGTTTTGAAAGGAGTAGATTGGTGAGTTTTGTCAATAGACTTTTAGACTCACAAATTATTATTTTATTAATCAGAGTTTTGCAGACTTTCAATTTTTTTCTATAATGTTATGCTCACTGCACTCGTAATATATTCTCCCAGTTCTAGTCACTTTGGTCTGAATCAGTTTGTAAAGATCTTTTCATATTTTTCATAAACTATCCATTTCTTCCAGTTTGGGACTACTGTGAAAAGTTAAGTTGTTTTGTATATGTATACTTCTTCTTGTCTTGGATCTGTTTTGTAAATGCTAGCCTTAGACTTACTTGCTAGGACAAAGGGGAGACACATTTTGTTTTCTTTTGGCACTTAGTATTTTACTGTTTTTTAAAATGAATGGATCAATTAAAATTTCTACTCAACAGTAGAGTAATGTTCATTTCTCCCATAATGGCTCCAAAATTTTTCTTTGTTCTCTCTCTCTTTTTTTTTAATCTTTGGCATTCTGAACTGAACCATGGAGTTGCTTTAATTTAAATTTCTCACAGTTATGGTGATTTGGCTTTTTTATTGTTGTTGACAGCTTGTCTTTGAAATATGTCTGTTCAGATCCTTTGAATATGTTTCTATTGGGAAATGACTCTTATACATTTGAATCAGTTCCATATATCTATCTCTGTCTTAGATATAAAAACTTTATTAGGACTTCCGGCCAAGATGGCGGAGAGGAAATACACTTCTGTGTAATCTCCGTGTTTTTCTCTCACTATTCATTTCATTTCATGCCTCTGAATTAATGCTCGACTGAAAAAAAAACCATACAATTACTTACCAAGAGAAACCATCCTTGAGACTCGTCAAGAAAGGTCTGTTTTTGCGCGAGGGCGGGGACGGTATTTGGAAGCAGTCTGCGGGTAGCAGCAGCTGCAACCAGAGCACAGATAGCAGCTCAGAACCGGGTGGAGCGGAGAGGGGGTAGGACGCGATCGCAGCCGTCTCTGCGGGGAGAGCTTTGCTATAGGAGCAAGTCAGCAGCCCAGCAGAGAAGCTAAAAACACCGGGGGTGAAGAATACAATCCCAAACAGCTGGAGTTTCTAGGGACCTGGCCACCCCTCCCCCACAGTGTCTTAGCCCGCTCGGATCTCAGAGCGCTCGGATCTCAGCGCGCAGGCGCCATAGCACAGTAGGACCTGTGCCTCACGAATACCCTGCCCCTCCCCCAAAGAAAGCAGCCTCCATTCAAGGGGTTTTTTTTCCTTCTGTTTCTTTGATAGTTTGTCTTTGATAAATAGACAGAATGAGCAAGAAACTGAAAAAGAATTTAACCCTGGACAGCTTTTATACAGATAAAGAGCAGACTCCAAACCCTGAGGAGACTAAAAACAAACAGTCCCCAGGTGAATCCCCGAAGGAGGAGACCTTATGTCCCTCAGCACAGATGAATCTCATGGAGGAAATTAAAAAGGCTCTCACAAGGGAGCTAGAAAAAAAATGGGAAAAGGAGAGGGAGGCTCTGCAAAAGGAGAGGGAGGCTTGGCAAAAGAGCCTGGAGAAGTCAGTTAAAGAGAGAGTGGATAAAGAAACCAAATCCTTGAAAAATAGGATTAGTGAACTGGAAACAGAAAACAGCTCTCTAAAAAACAAAATTGGCGAAATGGAAAAAAATTCCACAGAACAAAAGAACTCAATTGGACAATTAGAAAAAGATCTTAAAAAAGTGAGTGAAGAAAATACCTCACTGAAAATCAGGGTCGAACAATTGGAATTGAATGACTCGAGGAGACAAGAAGAATCAGTCAAGCAAATCCAAAAAAATCAAACAATGGAAAAGGATGTGAAATACCTTCTGGGGAAGACAACAGACCTGGAAAACAGATCCAGGAGAGACAACCTGAGAATCATCGGACTTCCAGAAAAGTATGATGAAAAAAAAAGCCTGAACACTATCTTCCAGGAAATTATCAAAGAGAACTGCCCAGAAGTCATAGAAACAGAAGGTAAAATAGACATTGAAAGAATTCATCGATCCCCTACTGAAAGGGATCCTAAAATCAAAACACCAAGGAATATAGTGGCCAAATGCCAGAACCCTCAGGCAAAGGAAAAAATACTGCAAGCGGCTAGAAAAACCCAATTCAAGTATCAAGGAGCCACAATAAGGATCACCCAGGATCTGGCAGCATCCACATTAAAAGATCGAAGGGCCTGGAATATGATATTCCGAAAGGCTAAGGAACTTGGTATGCAACCAAAAATAACTTACCCAGCGAGATTGAGCATCTTTTTCCAGGGAAGAAGATGGACATTCAACGAAATAAGCGAATTTCATCTATTTCTGATGAAAAAGCCAGAACTTAACAAAAAATTTGATCTACAAGCACAGAACTCAAGAGAAATCTAAAAAGGTAAAGATTAATCTTGGGAACTATATTTCGGCTGTAAAGATGTATAAAAAATACATGTATACCTTGTTCTAGAAACTAGTTGAGGAAAGGACATTGTACTAGAAAAAAGGGAAAGTGGGGGTACTACATTTCATGAAGAGGCAAAGAAAACCTAGTATATCTGAGAGAAAGAATGGAGAGGAATGAAAATAGTGAGTATTTTACTGCTTTCAGAATTGGCAGTAAGAGAAGAATTTTAGACATATTCAATCTATGGTGAAACTTCTCCCACCTCATTGAAAAGTGAGAAGGGAAAAGTGAAAAAGGAAGGAATAAGCTAAGTGGAAGGGAATACGGTAACTGGGAGGGAAGGGGTAAGATAGGGGGGGGGGGAACTCTAAGGGGAGGGGAGGGATACTGAAAAAGGGAGGGCTGTGAGAAGCAAGGGGAGCTCACAAGCTTAATACTGGGAAGGGGGGTAAGGGAGGGGGTAAGGGAGTAAGAAGGGAGAAAAGCATAAACCGGGGTCAACAAGATGGCAAGTAATACAGAATTGGTCATTTTAACCATAAATGTGAACGGGGTAAACTCCTCTATAAAGAGGAAGCGGTTAGCAGAATGGATTAAAAGCCAGAATCCTACAATATGTTGTATACAGGAAACACACCTGAAGCGGGGTGATACATGCAGGTTAAAGGTAAAAGGTTGGAGCAAAATCTACTATGCTTCAGGTGAAGCCAAAAAAGCAGGGGTAGCCATCCTGATCTCAGATCAAGCTAAAGCAAAAATTGATCTAATCAAAAGAGATAAGGAAGGGCACTATATCTTGCTAAAGGGTAGAATGAATAATGAAGAAGTATCTATATTAAATATATATGCACCAAGTAGTGTAGCATCTAAATTCCTAAAAGAGAAATTAAGAGAGCTGCAAGAAGAAATAGACAGTAAAACTATAATAGTGGGAGATCTCAACCTTGCACTCTCAGAATTAGATAAATCAAACCACAAAATAAATAAGAAAGAAGTCAAAGAGATAAATAGAATACTAGAAAAATTAGATATGATAGATCTCTGGAGAAAATGTAATGGGGACAGAAAGGAGTACACCTTCTTTTCAGCAGTTCATGGAACTTATACAAAAATTGATCATATATTAGGACATAAAAACCTCAAACTCAAATGCAGTAAGGCAGAAATAGTGAATGCATCCTTTTCAGACCATGATGCATTGAAAATTACATTCAATAAAAAGCCACAGGAAAGTAGACCAAAAAATAATTGGAAACTAAATAATCTCATACTAAAGAATGATTGGGTGAAACAGCAAATTATAGACATAATTAATAACTTCATCCAAGAAAATGATAATAATGAGACATCATACCAAAATGTATGGGATGCAGCCAAAGCGGTAATAAGGGGAAATCTCATATCTCTAGAGGCCTATTTGTATAAAATAGAGAAAGAGAAGGTCAATGAATTGGGCTTGCAACTAAAAATGCTAGAAAAGGAACAAATTAAAAACCCCCAATCAAACACTAAACTTGAAATTCAAAAAATAAAAGGAGAGATCAATAAAATTGAAAGTAAAAAAACTATTGAATTGATTAATAAAACTAAGAGTTGGTTCTATGAAAAAACCAACAAAATAGACAAACCCTTAGTAAATCTGATTAAAAAAAGGAAAGAGGAAAATCAAATTGTTAGTCTTAAAAATGAAAAGGGAGAACTCACCACTAACGAAGAGGAAATTAGAGCAATAATTAGGAGTTACTTTGCCCAACTTTACGCCAATAAATTCGACAACTTAACTGAAATAGAAGAATACCTCCAAAAATATAGCTTACCTAAACTAACAGAGGAAGAAGTAAATATCCTAAACACTCCTATCTCAGAAAAAGAAATAGAACAAACTATCAATCAACTCCCTAAGAAAAAAACCCAGGACCAGATGGATTTACATCTGAATTCTATCAAACATTTAAAGATCAATTAACTCCAATGCTAAATAAACTATTTGAAGAAGTAGGGATTGAAGGAGTCCTACCAAACTCCTTTTATGACACAGATATGGTACTGATACCTAAACCAGGTAGGCTGAAAACAGAGAAAGAAAATTATAGACCAATCTCCCTAATGAATATTGATGCTAAAATCTTAAATAAAATATTAGCAAAAAGATTACAGAAAATCATCCCCAGGATAATACACTATGACCAAGTAGGATTTATACCAGGAATGCAGGGCTGGTTCAATATTAGGAAAACTATTAACATAATTGACTATATCAACAACCAACCAAACAAAAACCATATGATCATTTCAATAGATGCAGAAAAAGCATTTGATAAAATCCAACAGCCATTCCTAATAAAAACACTTGAGAGCATAGGAATAAAAGGACTTTTCCTTAAAATAGTTAGGAGCATATATTTTAAACCTTCAGTAAGCATCATATGCAATGGGGAAAAACTGGAACCTTTCCGGTAAGATCTGGAGTGAAGCAAGGTTGCCCACTATCACCATTATTATTCAATATTGTATTAGAAACACTGGCCTCTGCAATAAGAGTCGAGAAAGAGATTAAAGGAATTAGAGTAGGCAATGAGGAAACCAAACTATCACTCTTTGCAGATGATATGATGGTATACCTAGAAAACCCCAGAGATTCTACTAAAAAGCTATTAGAAATAATTCATAATTTTAGCAAAGTAGCAGGATACAAAATAAATCCCCATAAATCCTCAGCATTCTTATACACCACCAACAAAATCCAAGAGCAAGAGATACAAAGAGAAATTCCATTCAAAATAACTGTTGATAGCATAAAATATTTGGGAATCTACCTACCAAAGGAAAGTCAGGAATTATATGAGCAAAATTACAAAAAAGTTGTCACACAAATAAAGTCAGACTTAAATAATTGGAAAAATATTAAGTGCTCTTGGATAGGCCGAGCAAATATAATAAAGATGACAATACTCCCTAAACTAATCTATTTATTTAGTGCTATACCAATCAGACTTCCAAGAAAATATTTTAATGATTTAGAAAAAATAACAACAAAATTCATATGGAACAATAAAAAGTCGAGAATCTCAAGGGAATTAATGAAAAAAAAATCAAATGAAGGTGGTCTAGCTGTACCTGATCTAAAATTATATTATAAAGCAGCAGTCACCAAAACCATCTGGTATTGGCTTAGAAATAGATTAGTTGATCAGTGGAAAAGGTTAGGTTCACAAGACAGAATAGTCAACTATAGCAATCTAGTGTTTGACAAACCCAAAGATTCTAAATTTTGGGATAAGATTTCATTATTTGATAAAAACTGCTGGGATAACTGGAAATTAGTATGGCAGAAATTAGGCAAGGACCCACACTTAACACCACATACCAAGATAAGATCAAAATGGGTCCATGACCTAGGCATAAAGAACGAGATTATAAATAAATTAGAAGAACATAGGATAGTTTATCTCTCAGACTTGTGGAGGAGAAAGAAATTTGTGACCAAAGATGAACTAGAGACCATTACCAATCACAAAATAGAAAATTTTGATTATATCAAATTAAAAAGCCTTTGTACAAACAGAACGAATGCAAACAAGATTAGTAGGGAAGTAACTAACTGGGAAAACATCTTTACAATTAAAGGTTCTGATAAAGGCCTCATTTCCAAAATATATAGAGAACTGACTCAAATTTATAAAAAATCAAGCCATTCTCCAATTGATAAATGGTCAAAGGATATGAACAGACAATTTTCAGATGAAGAAATTGAAACTATTACCACTCACATGAAAGAGTGTTCCAAATCACTATTGATCAGAGAAATGCAAATTAAGACAACTCTGAGATATCACTACACTCCTGTCAGATTGGCTAAGATGACAGGAAAAAACAATGATGAATGTTGGAGGGGATGCGGGAAAACGGGGACATTGATGCATTGCTGGTGGAGTTGTGAACGAATCCAGCCATTCTGGAGAGCGATCTGGAATTATGCCCAAAAAGTTATCAAACTGTGCATACCCTTTGATCCAACAGTGTTTCTATTGGGCTTATACCCCAAAGAGATACTAAAAAAGGGAAGGGGACCTGTATGTGCCAAAATGTTTGTAGCAGCCCTGTTTGTAGTGGCTAGAAACTGGAAAATGAATGGATGCCCATCAATTGGAGAATGGCTGGGTAAATTGTGGTATATGAACGTTATGGAATATTATTGCTCTGTAAGGAATGACCAGCAGGATGAATACAGAGAGGCTTGGAGAGACCTACATGGACTGATGCTAAGTGAGATGAGCAGAACCAGGAGATCATTATACACTTCGACAACGATATTGTATGAGGATGTATTCTGATGGAAGTGGATTTCTCTGACAAAGAGACTTAACTGAGTTTCATTGGAGAAATGATGGACAGAAACAGCTACACCCAAAGAAGGAATACTGGGAAATGAATGTGAACTATTTGCAATTTTGATTTTCTTCCCGAGTTATTTTTACCTTCTGAATCCAATTCTCCCTGTGCAACAAGAGAACTGTTTGGTTCTGCAAATATGTATTGTATCTAGGATATACTGCAACATGTTTAGCATATATAGGACTGCTTGCCATCCTGGGGGGGGGGGGGGGAGGAGGGAGGGAGGGGAAAAAACGAAACATAAGTGATCGCAAGGGATAATGTCGTGTAGAAATTATCCTGGCATGGATTCTGTCAATGCGAAGTTATTATTAAATAAAATAAAATTTATTATAAAAAAAAAAAAAAAAAAAAAAAAAAAAAAAAAAAACTTTATTAAAAAAAACTTGCCATTTTTCCTATTTATCCATTTCCCTTATAATTTTAACTACCTAACTTTATATATCTAAACATATTTACTTATGATGTCACTTTTTATACTGTCATATATTTACTTAGATTTTATTCTGTATATATATTCTCATGGTAATCTAGTCACTATAATTTCAATTGAATTTTAGCAGTTTTACAGCATTTTTCTCACCATCATCCTACTAATTCATTAGTAAATAAGCATTTATTAAACAACAAATATGTGTCAGGACTGTGCAAAGTGATGGAGATACAAAGAAAGGTAATGGCATAGTCCATGTTCTCAAGGAATTTGCATTCTAACTAGGTAAAGTTCCGTTCTTTCCTTTTCCATCTTTATTATAAGTTTGATAACCCCATTGATTCTATTAGATTTAATGATCATCTTTATGTGGATCTTTCCCAGATCTATACATCTAGCCCTCATTTCTGTTCTGAAATCTATTTCTGCACCATCAGCTACATTTCTGATATCAAAATTAAAACTCATGACCTTACCCTCTCCACTTTACAAATTTCTTATTCCTGTCAAAATAACAACTTACTTTCAGTCACTCTCATCCCAGATATCTTAAGTGTTGCCCAAGTCAATAGTTTTTATTTTCACAACTCTTAAATAAACTTCCTTCTTGCCATTCACATAGTCAACAGAATGGTACAAGCATTTATCGCCTCTCCCTCTGACTATTACAGCCTTCTAATTCATGTCCCTGATATAAAGTTATCCCCATTTCAACCTAATCTACATTCAGATTTTTCTAAAGTACAGGTATGACCATCCATCCACTCAGTAACGTCCAGTAACTCCTTATTACCTCTACAATTAAATATGAAATCCGGTGACATTTAAAACCACTCTCTTTCAAATCCTTTTTTTATCAAAATCCATCCTCTTTTTATCTGTTTAGTTTCTTGTGTTATTCTCTCCAATCGCCTCGCCATACTGTGGCATTTGTCTATTCCTCAAATCTGCCACTCAATCTTCTGACTTCATGAATTTTTTATGGTCTGTCTACCATGTTTTACCATTATCTCTCAGCATTCCTCTCTTTCCTCAAATGTTAGGACAAATCCCATCTTCCAGAGTAGTCCTTTTCTGCTCTTCCTTCTCCCAGATCCAACTGGTAATATCTTTCCCTCTGATATTACATTACTTAATACTGTATATATCATTCATACACCCAATAATACACATGCTCTCTTCCCCATTAGAATGTGAAATCCCTTAGGGCAGTTGTGTGTGTGTGTGTGTGTGTGTGTGTGTGTGTGTGTGTGTGTGTGTGTGTTGTTCTTGGTTTTGTTTTGTTTTTCTCTTTCTTTGTATCCCAGAGCTAGCGAAGGACTTGGTATACAGGAAATACTTAGAAGATACTTTGAGTATTTTCTACTATTTGAATACTAAGTTACTATTGAGTAACTTAGAGGAAAGGGACTAGCAACTGTCAAGATCAAGAAACAATTCATGAAGAAAAAAATACTTGAATTAAGTTTTGAAGGAAACTTGGGGGGTAGGTAGGGCAAATATCAATACAATTGTTTAAAAGAGGATGAACTGAGACTTAGAGAGATGATGTGAGTTTTCCAAGATGTCATGAACACACTGACATATATTCCAGGGCCAAAACTCCAAATTCATGTTTTTCTGACTCCAAATCCAGTGTCCTTGTCTTGAGAATAGGGAGAAACTCTTTTACCTTTTTAATTCCTAACACACATCAGAGTGGCTTGTTTATAGTAGATTTTAATTGAGTACTTATTGATGAATTGATACCCAGTACTGCTTGTTTAGAGAGCTACATGGAATCAATGAATCTCAGCTTTGAAAAGGAATTCAGAGGTCACAAAAAATTCTCCTCTGTATTGCAATATGTAAATCCAATTTATGCCAAGATATGCAAACTTAATATTTGAAGATCTACAAACAAATGGAGAATTATTCCACTTAAAAAAAATAAATTGATCTTTTATTTTTTAAGGTCAAAAAGAGGTAACTTATTAGAAGTTAGCAACTTTAAAAACAAGAGGTAAACTGTTTATAAGAGTTAAGAGTTAAAGGAATAGGATAAAGGGAAGAAGAGAGCATACTAATATTGTAAGACACAGAGAAACCAGATTCTGTTATTTGTATCCGCTCTACATGTGGCTGATACTAATTTCTGAGCCTTGGCCCACGGCACATAATGAAGTACACAGTTAGAGGAAGTCAGTGAAGTTAGATGAAGTTCCACGGAGTATAGTCTTTAGAGAAGCAACAAATGCCAGTCAAAAACACTTATCCAGCCAAACTCAGGGCTGGGATTTTTCTTGGATCAACAGCATTGCTTTCTTTTTATAGACATAAAGCAAAGAAGTTTAATCTCACATGTTTCAGATCTTTTGAGACATTATTACTTAAGATTTCTTTTAATACTTCTCTAACTTCTTATACTTTCCTTCTAGTTTCCTTAAAAGTGTATCTGGCTTTTAGGCTGCCTGTTCAAGAGCTGCTACTTGATCCTAATTTAAAGTAATAGAATTCATATAAAGCAGAAGGAAGATCTGCATATTTCTGTTTTAAGTGCTTCAGGTTTCTATCTGTATTTACTGGACTAATTTTTTATTTTTAGATACTTCAAGTTAATCAGATTATTTATATATTCCAGGATTTTATAGTCTTCACTGGTAGCTGTCAATTTCCAATCAGGTACATAACCACTTTGGAGATCATAATCTGACATAGCCCTATGATGTCTACTTTAGCAGGTTCCATGGCCTTCTCAGCTATCTCTACTGCTTCATTTCCCAGGTGAAGGAAGGGAGAAAGGATAAAAGGAAGAGACAGAAAAGAGAATGATGTGGAGAACAGAAAGGGAGGGGGAAAGGGAAGGGGAAAGAAGAGGGAAGAAAAAGGACTCATTGCAGTTTTGAAGTACTCTCAAAGGAAGTCTGTTCTCAAATAAAGGAATGACCCACAGACATTGGGCTGATTAAATGTAACAAACCCATCAATCAGAATTAGAATTATTGTGAGTTTATCTTCCTCCTTAAACCACAGTGGCATCTGATTAAAGCACAGTAATGTTGTCATCTCAATTTTCACCTCTGGCACTTGATAAAACCCTTCAACTTGTCTTTTTCCTCCATTAGAAAATGAAGTGGTCAGACTTGTTGACCTCAAAGATCCCTTTCAGTCCTGAACCAATAATTCTGTGATCATTAATATATTACATCCAAAGTTCACAAAGCTATTTTATAGGCTTAAGATCATAGGATCATTGATATGATTGACATTGAAATAGGTAAAGTTATTTGATCAAGGTCACATAGCAAATGTCAGGAAGAAAATTGCTCCCTTTTTGCCTTCTTCATTTCTTTCTTACACACTTTCTTCCCTTTCTCCCTCCCTTTCTCCCTCCCTCTCTTCCATACTTTCATTCTTTTCTTCCATTCTTCCATCTTCCTTTCCATTTCCCTTTCCATCTTTTCTTCTGACTTCATTCAGTGTCTACCTCCTTTGTTCATTCTTAGCCTCCTTCCTTCATTCTTAGCCTCCTTCCTTCCTTCCTTCCTTCCTTCCTTCCTTCTTTTCTTCCTTCCTTCCTTCCACTTTTTTTGGCAAGTAGTTTTCCTAATGGAACCATAGAGAGTAGCAGTCACTTCCTCTCTGAGTTCAGTTTCTTTCTCTACAAAATGGTCAATAATGATATGTTTTATTAACTGATCCCCAGAATTATAATCAGGATGAATGCTTGAACTAGCCAGATGACTTGGATTTTATCAGCTTAGGTAAACAATGCCTCTTTGATCTTAATGAATTTGTACTCTTTCTCCAATCCTCAATGTTTTAATTTCTAAATTAAAAGGTGGAAATGACCTGAGAATCCTGTTCATGTAACATGCTTTGGGAAATATCCTTAGTAATATATCCTGTATTCTATTATGGTCCCATATGGTATTTGTTATTGTAGTTCAATCATTTTAGTCATATCCAACTTTTAGTGTCCCCATTTGGGGTTTTCTTTACAAAGATATTAATTTGCCATTTCCTTCTCTAGTTCATTTTACAAATGAGGAACTGAGCCACGGTCACAAATCTAATAAAAACTGTCTGAGGCCAGATTTGAGCTCAAGAAGAAGAATTTTCCTAACATCAGACTCACCACTCTACCAACATATAGCTGCTATATATTAAAATTTTTCATGAAAGATAGATAGACAGACAGACACAGATATATCGGCCATATTGTAATAAAGTGTCTCAAAATTAAATTTTATCAAAATCAAAAAAAAAAAATCTAAGACAGGTAACTTCCTCATTCTGTTATCTTAAAAATGTTAATAATACTTTTAATAAATTATTAAATTATTTTAATAAATCCTAATATTATAGATCTATCTCTTCAGGCATCTACTACTAATGCAGATTTTAGGGTCCTCTCAGTCATGTGTTTCTTAGCTGACTGAGCAGCCACTTTTGAGGTCAAGAATGTGACTGCCTTGGGAGCCGATGGCTTCCATTTTCCTGTTTTCTAATGAGACCAACTGTTTTATCAATTAATAATTTAACATGAAAGAAGGCAAGTTGGTCCCTGAAAATAATATTTTATCTACAAACACTGCTCCCATTAGAAAAAAATCAAAACCTTTAGAATTCTGCAGTGCTGGAACAGATGGCAAGCCAACTGTCTGACAACTTAAAAAAAAATAAAAGAAAAGGAGAAATAAGAAAAATATCTGTATCTTCTTTAGGGATGACAATATCTTAATTATGCTGGTAAACAATACACTAAATATAAAAGTAGATCAATATTCATACTGGTATGTATCTTCCTCTATCCATGTAGATTTCACACTCTTCACAATTTGTCATTCAATATTATTCCTGCTTGGGTTTTCCCATCAATATCACATAGAAGCTTTGTGAAAATCATGGGAGGTCTTCTTTTGTAGTGTCTTGGGAGATAATGATGCACCACAGTTTGTCCATCTATTATCTCTAATTCTCAATGGATGACCTGCTCACTTCTGTTTACAGGTAGGCATGCCATCACTAATGTCTACCCAGGTCCTTGCCAGAAAGCATTCTGTAGATATTTACAAAAGATTTCCTATGAACCAGATATCGTGCCAGTATTGGAATTATAAAAAAGAAAGGAAGGAAGGTAGGAGGAAAGGAAGGAAGAGAGAGAGAAAGAAAAAGAGGAAGAGAGAGAAAGAAGAAAAAAAGGGGGAGAGAGAAGTGAAAGAGAAAGAAAGAAAAAGAAAGGAAGAGAGTGATAAAGAGAGTGAGAAAAAAGATAGAGTGAAAAGATGAAAAGGAAAAAAAGAGAGAAAGAAACAGAGAGAGAAAGAAGAGAGGGAGGGGGAGGAAAGGGAAAGAAGGAAGAGGGAAGGAAATAGAAGGAAGGAAAATAGAAAGAAATAAGGAAGGAATAGAGAGGGAAGAAAGGAGGGAAGGAATGGAGAAGGGGAGGAAGGAAGAGGGGAAAAAAGGATTTTAAATATCCTTACCTCTGAAGTTCTTATTATCTCCAAAGGGAAAGGGGGAAAGAGTTGGGGAGTGGGAAGAGGGAGGGCATTAGCTAGGTAATTCAAGTTTTACTACCCCCATTTTATAATTAAGCTGACTGAGGTACGATATGGTGACATAGCTTATCCATGCTCACCCAACAACTAAGTATACAAATAAGAATTCAAAATCTAATTCTTCTGATGCTAAGAAGAATGTTTGTTCCACTGAATCACAGAGGGAATTCTTCTGCATGCAAAACATTCACCCCACAGAGATTTATGCTCGTTAAAATTATTTTAGAATTCTGCGCTTTTTTACATTACTACTAAGTACCCACAAAAAATGGTTTCAGCACTTTGCCAAAAATTAAACTGTTGTATAAATGAGTTATTATAACGAAATACTTAAATTTCCTTTTAATTATCAATAAAATTCCCATTTGAATATCCACATCACAAAATACAAATTTCAATAAACCATGTAAATAAACATGTTTAAAATTTGATTGTTTTGATTCTCAGTAGAAACTACCCTGCTCATAAAATGTTTTGTTCTTAAATGTGGCTAATTGTGAACATAAAGTCAGAGATGAAGCTCTACAAGGGACCTTAGGAGTCATCTACCATAGTTACCACTTTACAGATAATGCAATAGCTTCAAATCTAAAATGCCCTCTGAGAAGACCAAAATAACTCTTTTCTTTTCATACTGATCTTCCCTCACACCTGTTCCTTCTTGGAAATTTCTGAGACTTGAATCACAGTATTTAATTTCTTCCTTCCCTTCTTTCCCTTCCCTTCCTTTCCTCCTTTCTTCCTTTTTCTCTCTTTTTCTCTTTCTGACAATTGGAGTTGAGTGACTTGGCCAGAGTCACATAGGTAGGAAGTCTTAAGATCAGATTTGAACTCAGGTCTTCCTGACTTCAGGGCTGGTGCTCTATCCACTGGGCCACCTAGCTGCCCCACAGGTATAGTTTTTAATGTTAGAAGACACGGAGACAGATGTTAATGGTTTCTAGATAATGCTAAGGCAATAGTGACTGCAGGATTCCTTTAACTTTGGAAACATGCATTCATGTAATTCAGTGACTAATACCTGAGAAATATTTTACACAGAATATAAGACTTATTAACAGTGTGTTAAACTTCTTTCTATATCTTAGTAAGGTTTGGGGCTTAATATTAATTCTAGATCAAACATTACCTTCAAAGGATTCTTACAAATAAGTTAAAGAAAATATTAGAGGTGCTTATTCCTCAAAGAAGATCTCTATCGTGTGTTCAAGTACCGGGCATGTTCCTAGACTCAGGGTGTAGCTACAGACTGGTGGAACTTGCACTGAGCCTAAACATAAATATATCTTTTAAAAAAGTTTATATATACATATAAAATCTTAAAATTGTGCTTTTAGTTATTTATCCACCACCTAAACACAGAGATGCCTATAACCAAATTGACTGAAGATTGATGGATTTTTTTTCCCATAGTAATTCTCTGTAAATAGTTGTCATGAAATTCTTCTGATCTATTTGAGTACAAGAAATAACTGCAGTGACAAAATCAACAGTCTTTGAAATATAGAAATATTAGATTTATTTCAAATGTTACATGATGTGTTAGATCAAAAAGCATGTCTTTAAAAATTGGACAGAGTATTCTTAAATTTGTCTTTATCAAAAATCTGTAGTAGATTATTGTATTTGATTATATTGAATAACTAAAAGGTTTCCTGGATGAATGGAATAAATTATTAGAAATGGCCTAGCTTTCATTTTCCAATTATTGAATCCATTCTGAATGAATTTTTATAATGGAATTGGAGATAATGACATTCTGGAGAACAGATATTGAAATTAATCAAAGAAATTGATTCTACTTCTAAAACCACATTTTTCCTATAACATCTCTCTTTTTTTTCATTATTCGCAAGTAGAATCAGCAAGTTTCTACATTTAATATCAGATCAGAAGTGTTTATGAACAAATTGAATCCATGTTTCTTTGGGTCCAATTTCAAATTCAAGACATCAATTTACCTTTTTCTATTAATTTAATATAAAGATATGCTTTAAAATGCATTTTGTTATGGTATCCTTCACCACTTCATCCCCTTCTATTCAGTGTAGTAAGTTTATAAATAA
The DNA here is from genome assembly GCF_016432865.1 of Antechinus flavipes. Classification (NCBI taxonomy): domain Eukaryota; kingdom Metazoa; phylum Chordata; class Mammalia; order Dasyuromorphia; family Dasyuridae; genus Antechinus; species Antechinus flavipes. The sequence continues at coordinate 659,250,347 of NC_067399.1, forward strand.
CTAGGATAAAGTAGCAAAGTCATAAAATAAAATTTCAAGGGGAAGCTAGAAGTCATGTATAAATTGTCGCTCTGACCAAAAAATGCATAATTTATAAATTGTATCACATTTTAAATAAAATTACATCCTGTAAAACATTCAAAATAAGGGAAAGTCATGTAGGCTTTGCTGTCAGGGCCTTTTGGTCCTTTGATATATAAATCTTCAATAAATTCCAGAAATTTGCAGAAAGAGGAGCATGCTGAACACTAAATGGGGCCTATAACTCTGAGATGATGGGAATATGTTAACTTTAAACTTTACTGACAGATTTGAGATGATCTGGATATGTTAATGAACTTTTCCAAAATGACATAGAGAAGACTGTGTCTCCCAAAACCTTATAAAATGAGACCTCAAACTTCTGTCCCTCCCCAAGACTGCTCCCACCTTCATCAGAGACATTCTGCCAAATGATCCCAACTCTAATCCATGGTTTCATGAAAGATTTTTTTGTGTCTCTTCCTTTCTCATTCTCTTCTGTACACTATCTGCTTACCTTTTATCCCTCTTTCACATGTGTCTGCCTCTGTACACCCCTTTCACTACTTCTTTCTCTTTCTGTGTTTTTTGCCTCTATACCTTTTCTATATTATTCAAATATGTTTATAGCCTCACTTCTCATTGGCATTGTGTTTTTTTTTCCAGTGAGATCTCAAAGAATGAGACCTGTCTATCCCATTACATAATTTTAAAATTGAGTAACAATTCAATAAGTAATTAACAAATTATATCCTTGACTGTCATTTTGCATCATGGGCCATTTCATCTAATCCTGATTTACTTTCATTTAGCTAATATTTAGTGAACATTATCCACCCAACATTTTCTGTTCTATTACTTTGTAATTCTTTCTGAGGATCTCATTGTGATTACTTATGGTTAACATAGGGGTAACTAGGTGATGTAGTGCATAGAGGAATCGGTTTGGAGTCAGGAAAATGAGTTCAAATCTGGCCTCAGATACTTTTTAGCTATATGAACTTGAGTTAGTCACTAACCTCTATTTGCCTCAATTCCTCCTTTCTAAAATTCGAACATATCATAGAAGGAAATAGGAAAATCACTTGGGTATTTTTGCTATAAAAACCCCATGGACCTTATTAGCCTGCTATTGTATACAGGGTGATAAAGACCAGAAATGATTTAATGACTGAAAAACAACATGGTTAAGGTACAGGGTCATAAGGCAGAACTTGGCCTTATGTAATTAAGAGATTTTCCCACCAAATAATGCTTACAATTCATTCATACAAGAACAGAAATATTCTCGTGCTGACACCTAGCAGTGAAAAACTTGCTAGCTGGTTATGAAAGGTGCAATAAAAATATGAGATTTTAGATTCTAAATTTGTACCTCTAATGGACTCAACCAAGAAGGAACATTATAAGTGAATTATAAATTAGCATTATAAAATTTGAATATCAGAATTCATGAAAAGATTACAACTGAAAAAAATAAAAATGGTATCTTTTGCAAAAAGGTTTAAAATAAGCATTTTTAGAAATATAACTATAATTCTAGACTATTGGGTAGCTAAATGGCACAATGGATAGACTGCCAGGTTTATGTATAGAAGACTAATTCTTCTGACTTCAAAACTAGCTTTTGACACTAGATATGTTACCCTGGTGAAGTCCTTTAACCAGGTTTGCCTCAGTTTCCTTATTTGTAAAAGGAGCTGGAGAAGGAAATGGCAAACCACTATAGTATCTTTGCTAAAACCCCAAATGGAGTCATAAAGAATTCGACATGACTAAAAACTACTGAACAACTACACAATTATAGAAAATCACTGTGTCAGGAAATAAATGTAGAGAGAACAGTATATGTTTTTTTAAGAGGAATGGGAACTAGAAAAATAATTTTTAAATGACATGATCCCAGAATCAAGAGGTATTAAAGAAATAATAAAGTTTAAACCATTCTTAAACATAATCTTACATTATAACTTCCCCAATGAGCTTCTTTTTTGAAGGCATACTATCCTAAAGAACTCATTACATAAGTAACCATGTGTTCAAATAAAAACAAATAAGTTATTAATTGTGAAATTATAAAATTGGGAAAGTAACACTAATTGTAATACTCATATTACCAAACCTCTTGTATATTCTCAAATGTAGAGATAAATATATTCTCAAATCAGAGTTGATATCAAACCAAGAAAGGACAGCAAGATATTGCAATGGGTAGAGTGCAGGATGTTTATCTGCCAAAATTCAAATTTGGCCTCAGACAATTCATTATTAGCTGTGCAGCTCTGGGCAAGTCACTTGACCCTATTTATCTCAGTTTCCTCATCTGTAAAAATGAGGTGTAGAAAAGAGGGCAACCAATAAACTATCTTTGCCAATAAAATCCCAAATGGGGTAACAAAGAGTTGAGTATGATCAAAACAACTGAGCAACAATAACGAAAGGTTCTAAGTTCCCTAAAGGTACAGATAGGATAGGAGTAATAAAAAAGAAAAAAAAAATGGCTTGACACAGGGTGAAATTGAATTGTTCACTGTCTCTCATTTAAAATCCTTTTATTGAGTCAAAGAGATCTGTCACTTCTTAAGTAGGTCAAGGAACATCACTCCAACTTTACTTTCTTTCAAGTTATCTAAGGGTATATTAGCAAAATAACCTTGATTATACAGTTTTGTCATGGACCAGAAATAGAACTAATTGCATATGACATGTTGGCCATCCTATTGCTGAACTAATCTTGAATCCTGATGGATTATTGTCTGCTGGGCCAGTAGCATGCCATCTTATTTTGGTATTTTCTTTTCCGTGGCAGAAGTTCCAAAACCATCAGCCAACAATGGAGCAGGCAAATAAGAGATAGAGATCTCTTATATAAATTTAGTTAAGCTTTATACCTGTTTGTATCATGTGATGTTTCAATTTGTCAACATTTATAAAAAGAAAACAGCAAACACTTAAAAATGTGAAAGCTTACTTGACAATTAGAATAAAACAGATTTTTAAAATCGGTACTTACCCTGAAGTATTTCTTTATGCTCTTTATAACTTTAATAGGAATAAGATAAACACACACATATCACCAGCTGTCCTTAAGTTGAGCACAGGGAAATGGTATTTATTTGATAAATTAGCATTAAAACATAAATACTTTCTTCCATTAATTTGTTTGTTACTCATTTATAAAGAAATCATCCTTTTCTAGGAAAAGAGACAATGACGATGACATGTATATCATATCTGCTTGATCCATAACTAGGTGGCTTCAATGATCGCTATTAATAGCAGAGAAGGCAGCTATGATCAGATGTTGTAAAATGTATAAAGGGTGGTACACTTTCTTGGGTAAATTTTAAATCACTAAATAAATGTCAGATTTTACTACTCCTGTATTTTTTTTCTCTTTTTATAAGAATATAAAGTTAATGAGAACATGCACATCTTTATTTTTCTATGTGTAACTCACAGAGCTTAGAATTTAGTATCATCTTAAAAACATTCATGTTAATTAGTTCAGTTATGAGATTTTCAGTCATTTTCCATGTTATAGCTTCACTCACCACCACGTTACTTTATATTTTTTTCAGATAATGGAGATATTATAAAAATGGATAAAAACCCAGAAAGTTTAATTTTCCTGTAAATGTAGTGGATTCCTTCTTAGTAAGATAAAAACTTCTTGAAATCAACTCGTCTCATTTTTGTTTTGAATCACAAGCAACTAGCACTCTGCCTGGCCTTGAGTAGATGATTAATAAATAACTAATAGTTCATTGATTGATTACTATAAAGAAATCAGAGGGTGATAAAGCAATATAATATACAGAACAGTCAAGGACAAAGTCCTCAGAATCAACAAAAGCAATTGATAAGATGTGAGGTGAAAGAATTCACAGTACCCTGACAAGGAAGAATCCATGATTCATCTCTTGACATTTTAGTTTATGTCAGTACTGTTACTATAAAAAGAGAAAAAGAAATTCTAAATTTAAAAAAGGAAGTCAGAAATATCATTTCTAGGATATTGATGAGACCCACATTGAATTCCAATGCAGAAATTTAAAAAAATAGGATAAAGTAGAATCAAATATACTTAAAATTAAGAAGTTCAGCCCACTATGAACACTAAAAGATTTACTAAAATGTGTTGAAGACAGTGTTAGATTGAGAAGCAATATTTTTTCCAATATCTTACAATGTTTTGAGTATTAGTATTCCTTTTTATCTTCAAAGTGTTTTGTGAGGGCACCTAAGACAGGCTGTTCAAAGTCTATTGAGATTACTTTGGATCACTGAACCACTGAGAAGAAGCAAAATCTTTCATAGTTGATCATTGAACATTCTTGCTGTCACTGTGTATGATGTATTCCTGGTTCTGCTTATTTTGCTCAGGACCAATTTGTGTAAACATTTCCAGGCCTTTATAAAATAAGCTTATTCATCATTTTAATAAAATATTCATATTCCACATATACCACATATTTTTAAAAATACAATTAAAGAAATATGATTTCTATGGAACACTGAATTCAGAAAAATCCAAATGCATTGAAAATTACAAGGTTGTCTAAATTTTATAATGCTACTACCAGATATCCACACTCTGCCTCTCTCTGCCTTCCCTACACACACACATACACACACACACACACACACACACACACACACATAGTGGGATGATATTTTATTATGTTAAACTGGAAAACATTAAAAAAGATAATCAAGAACTATCAAGTTCAAGATTATTTCAGATTGAAAATGTAAAAAATATATGGACTAAATAAATGTTGAATAAAACTCATACAGGCATTTACATGGTGCAGGAGGTAGAATGCTGGACTTGAAACATTTACTAGTTGTGTGACCCTGTGCTCTAATCACTTAGTTCTGTTTACCTCTGCTTTCTTATCTATAAAATGAGCTGAAGAATTAAATGCCAAAACACTCCAGTATCTTTACCAAGAAAATGCCAAATGAGGTCGTTAGGAATTGGACACAATTGAACAACACCAACAATAATTACTAAAGAAAACCTCAAAAAAAATTTTAAGTGTTAATTTTAAATATTAAAAAAGCAAAACCAGAAATTGTTTAGATCCTTTCTTTATGAGCAACACACACACACATACACACACACACACACACACAAAATAAAAAAAAATAATAAAAAGAAGAATCCATCATGTTTCTTTCCTTTTTCTTTTTCCACATGATGAAGTATCACCAAAATTCTCTGAAGATTGTGGTAGGCACTTTAGAGTTACACAGCATCAGTATAATGTTGATTTTTATCACGGACCTTTGTTTCAGAGAATCTTAGAATGTTAAAAGTTCTGTGTACTTTCTTAAATGAACAAGCTCATTCTCTTATACCTATTGAAAGCTGTGTTCCATTTATCTTTCACTTTCATTGTAGGCTTCAAGTATATGTGCAGAGAGAAGTTTTTAAACAAACCTCAAATTATAGTTTATATATATAACCTCAATATATAGAATAGACATTCTTCATCCATTTTTACCCTCTTAGTGGCAGGTATTATCATTTTTTTCATTATTCAAAAAATTATCAAACAATGATCAATGAATAATAAAAGTGTGGACAGGTATTAAAATTCTGAGAAATAGATTTGATTTATTGAATAATGAATTCATTGAAAGGATAATTAACACCAAAAATAATGTCAATGATGAAAAAGACTTCCACAGTAGGAAGGTCTTTTTCATTAGAGATTCCAAGAAAAGACTGGATGATCATTTGTTAAATGAATTGCACTGATAAGTTGGATTTGTGCATTAGTGGCACTAAGTTGCTTCAGAAGGCTCTTCTAAAACTGAAATTCTGTGATTTAGTAAATATGGTCACTGAGTATCAATATATCAGGTATTGTATATTTTTATAGCCAAAGGAATACTCAGATATCAGTTTGAATTTTTAACAATTACTCATTGGTAATATACTAATAAAATAAGAACAATATTACTGCTGTGAAGAGAAAAAAGTGAACTAAGATGTACAAAGAGATGAATAACATTGGGTGTTATGAGTTCAAATGTTGGAGTTCTTGTTCTTCTCAAAACACAGCCGGTTTAGCTTAGAGCCCTCCGGATGTCTCCAAATCCAAAGGTTTTGTCCGTTAGCCTCAGCCTCTGCCTCTGCTTTCTTCAGCCTCCGACCAACACAGTGATGGAATGAATCTCTTGTCTCCTTCTCTTGGGGCTCGGCTAGCTTTCTGGTGAGTCTTTCAGACCAGCTTGGTCTCAGTGGGGGGCGTGCAGGAGCCCAGCCACCAACTACAGTGGTGTGAAATGAAGATGAATCTGGTTGTCCACTGAACTCTCCACTCGTAGCTTTATCCTCTGAAAACTCTTCATCTGCCACCAGCCAGCCAAGTGGAAAATATTCTGCCTTGCCTCGGAAAGAGGGCTTCTGGCGTAATTCTGCTGAAATCCGTCAAAGTGCTCTGTGTCTGCACCAGAGTTGCTCCTCTCGAGTCCAGCTGAACGCTCTTCCGCGACCAGCCAGCCAAGAAGAAAAATGTATTCTCGAATAGCTCTCTCTCCTTATATGCGAATCTTCTGAGAGAATGGGATTATGGGTTTTCTCCCATTGTGCTCTCTGGCCCAAAGAGCTTTAAGGGAGGTGTGAACTCCCTTGAAGTTAGAAAGTGTACTTTGTGAAGCTGGCATACTTGTGAACTCCAATGAGTAAAGGTGTGAACACAAGCCTTGTATTAATTAGTTCTACTTAGTACCTTGTTTCAGGTTCTGGCCAAAATCTTCTTGTAAGATTAGATCAACTCTAATTAGTTAGCAGTTAGTAAGGATTCCAACAATTGGGAATTATTAGTATTATGAATATTAGCAGGAGGACAAAGGAGAAACACATTGAGTGTGTGATATTTATTTTTCTACTATTGCCAAAAGACTTCTACCTGTGTTTAAAGAGCATGTGGGATTTTGTGTTAATAAAATAAGACATTGAATGTTGGGTAATGATCCTTCTTTCTCCAAGTTATCTGCTATAATAAAGTGTTCCCTATGAGACTGTGGATAAATCTTTAATGCGAAAACCAAGGATACAACACATCTAATGATTCAGAGGAGAATCATCATGTGTGCCACAATGTTGGAGGGTAAAAGAGGATTCACATGGAGGATAGAAGGAACCTGAAGACTAGAAAAAAGAAACAGTTTTGAGATTTTTCTCATTAGTAGGAAATCGAATTAATTAAAATGAATAATAAGTGAATAACCATTAGACACAGTATACTAATTTCTATTTGAATTCCATCAAAACCGATAATGATAAATCATATTCTATGATGAATAAGAAAAACAAAATAAAACAAAATAAGATCATGAAATCATAGATTTAGAACTGGAAACAATCATAGAAATAACATAATCTAACAACTCTATTTTGTAAATGTATGAATGATTGAATGAGCTAATGAATGGAAAAACAGTTATTTCTTAGGGACTTATATACAAATTGATAAGATAAGCACTGCTGATTTAAAATTAAAAACAGAAAGAATCTCTTTTCTCAAGATGCTTACATTCTAATTAGGTCCACTATAGAGAGAGGTTTTAGCTGGAAGTTAGATAAAAGGCTTTGTGATTTCTGGAGTATAATTAAAAAAACAAAACAACAGTCAAAAAAATGATGTGTATACATTCTTATAGTTTCCATTATTTATAATAAACCATATGAACTTTTGTTGTTGAATCATTTGTCACAGCCAAAGACCTGCTTATGAGAATAATTTTGGGGATAATATTCTGCATTTGTTGTTCCTGAGGAGGCAGGGAGAAAATTATCAGATATTTCAACAATGGATATTTATCTAGAAATTAGGTGGCTCTAAGAGTTGGTTTGGAAATGGGGTTCTTGGTCTTTCCAGGATACTTTTACTTATCTACTTCTTAGTGGTAGCTCCCTGGCAATTGAGATGATGGCATGGATTTCGAGCCCATTTTTGACAAGGATTATTTTCCTTAATGATGACTAGAAGAAGCAAATAGATGCAGTTTCACTGGTTGGGAGAACACTGGTATTCCTGGGACTCTTGAATTTAGTTTTCTGGATTATCTCTAGTATGGCCCAAGGAAAAATGATGATTGAAATAATTTGATCCAAGTGACACAGTTTGTTAAATTAATACAATGATACCACTGTGACTCATGGAGTTTAAATAATTTGCCCCGGATCATTCAGGTAGAAAGTAGCAAAGAGAAGTTTTGAACTCATGTATTCTAATTTAAAGCACATTGTTATTTCTGTTCTACCACACTGATTATTCCTTAGCATTATTATTGAGTTATTTTAGTCATGTATGAATTTTCTTGATCCCATTTGGGATTTTCTTGGCAAAGATACAAGAATTGTTTGCCATTTTTTCCTTCAGCTATTTTGTGTAGATGAGAAATGAAGGCCAACAGGCTTATTTAAGTGACTTTCCAGGGTGACATTTGTAGTAAATAAATGTTTCAGGCTAGATTTAAACTCAGGAGGATGAGTCTTCCCAAATTCAGGCCAAGTGCTCTGTCCATTGTACTAACAATGCCATATCCATAAAAGTAGGGTTTTACTAATTAAAGTATAAATAATCAACCAAGCAAAATATTTATGAAATTCCTTTAATGTGTGATATGTTGAAAATGAAGTCAAAAGTCAATGTTCCTACTTTCATAAAACCTAGATCTAAAAAAGAGAGATAATACAAAAATTTATATTTGTTAAACCAAATAAACACAAGGAATCTTGGAGAAGGAGGAACTTAAACACTGGGAGCATCAGAAAAAGCTTTATGTGCAAAAATCCCACTTGATAGAAGCAAAGGATTCAGAGAATTAAAGTTTGTGAGTCCCTTCATGACGGGAATGAATGTCAAGTTTTGCAGATAGAAAGTAGATAGTCATATGCAGAGAAGGGCATATACTTAAATGTGCCTATGAAATTTTTTTTTTTAAATGGAAGGGAATCCTGAGTAAGAAAATGTGAAAAATAGGAAGGATTAAGATTGTAGAGAACTTTAAAAGCCAAAGCTAAGAGTTCATATTTGTTCTTAGAAGTAATAGAATCAGTGAAGTTTATAAAGTAAATGTGGGCGACATGATCAGGCCCATGATTCAGAAATATTACTTTGGTGGTTTTATGGAGTAAAGTTTAGTTGGAGTGGACAGAGGTTAAAGCAGGGAGAAAAAATAGGAGCCAATTGTAATAATCCAAGTAAGAGATAATAGCTGTGACACTGAAGAAATGGGGGTCATATATTAGAGGCAGCTAGGTGACAGTGAATATAATGTAAGACATGGAGTGAAGACCTGATTATAATACTTACTAGCTATATTATATTAATATAATATATAATATATAATATTATATAATATTACTAGCTTAGTCGTATGACTAAGTCACATGATATTTGTCTGCTGCATTTTCCTCATATGTAAAAAGAGAATATATAGTAGCATATTTCTCCTAGGGTTGTTGCAAGGTTCAAATGAAATAACACATGAAGTGTTTTGCAAAATTGAAGAATCAATTAAAAACCAATAATCATCACCACTACTACCATCATCATCATCATCATCATCATCATCGATGTATGAGGATGGGGAATTCAGAATGATACAATGGTTACAAAAGGATGAATAGAAGTTTGGAGGAGTGAAATTAGAAAGAGTAGAAAGATAAGTCAATTTTACATATGTAGGAATTGAAAAGCCTATTGGACATCTATTTGGAAATATTAAAAATAAAGTTGTTGGGAAGGATTTGTCCTCAGAAGATATACTAAAACTAATATATAGGCTTGGGTTTATTATAATAAAGATTATCACTGGACCAATGAGAGCTGATAAGGTCATAAAATGAAGCACAATAGAGAGAAAAGAGAATAGGCTTTAGAACACAATCTTTAGGAACATACATAATTAGTAAATATGATTTGACATTAAAAAAAAAACTGAAAAGGAATAGTCAGAAAGATAGGAGAAAATCCAGGAGAAAGTAATGACAAAAGTGAAGCATCAAGGAGGAGGTGATCTATTGTGTCACATGCTAATGAAAAGTCAAGAAGTGTGGAGTTTGAAAAGAGACCATGTGATAGAACAATAAAAAAATCTAACTTTTATATGGCATATGGAGTTTCAAAATATTTTCTTAAAAACAGCATTGTGAGGTAGGTAGAAAAAAAGAAAAAAGACAATTATTTAAATCATTAAGTTCAGAGCCTTTTTAATAGCCTAAAGAAAGTAATAACAAAATATAATCTCCACAAGAAAAGAAAAAAAAACAGATCATTAAAATTATTGAGGTCAAAACATATACAAACTAAATGAAGAAAATTATCACATTACTATTTATAATCCTATACTATTTTTGCAGTAATCCAAAAGAAGTGAACATAGGAAAATTCTCTAAATTATCAAAATGAAACAAATCAGAAAAGAATAATTTAAATTAACTATTTTAAGAAAGAAAAAAGCTATATACCACATTAAAAGAGTGCCTTGCTAAGTAACATCATCCCCAAATGAATTGAAAAAATGAATGCTAACCCACTTTAAAAAATGGAAATCTTCTGAAATGACTAATGTATTTCAAAGCATAGACAAATATAGGTGGCCACCTAATTCCTAGCATAAGTCAAAGAAGGTTTTGATCTGTAAGCCAAGATAAGATGAAAATGAGAAAGAAAATTATAGGAAAATGTCATTAATGAATATTTATGCTTAACCTTTCAGACTTTCATGGATCTATGTGCTCATTTATAAGGTGAGACCTTCCACGGTATAGATTATAACCCATTTATTCCTTCTGATACTTTGAGACTTGTGCCCAGGATCTTCCAGAAACTTTTTTAAAGAAATGTTTTGATCAGATTAATGCTAGTAATACATACATAACCAGACATAAAAAAAATTAGAGGTACATATAAATGCATACTTCTTTATACTTATAAGTGTATATACATGATCTTTAGAAAGTTTTGTTTTTATAATATGTGCATCTATACATACATATGCACACATTATATATACATACATATGTTTGTATATGTGTGTGTATATGTACATGGAGAGATAGAGGCAGATGGGGGGAGAAAGAGAGAGACAGAAATAGAGATAGAGACCGAGACAGAGAAAGAAACTATTGGAAAGGAAATCTCTATTTCAAAAGAACTGCTAAGAAAATTGGAAAGTAGTTTAGTAGAAAATAAGTATAGTTTAGTATTTAACAACATATAGCAGAAGTTGCAAGTGGATATTCATTCTAAATATAAAAGCTGTGTGATGGATCCTTAAGAATCATATTTTGTACAAGCATGTATGCATCCCTTTCTCTCTTTCTGTCTCTATATATGTACATACACACAAACAGTGTATATGTGTATGTATGCACAAAATGTCATGGTATTTTATTGGCACAGCATTAAAACTCTAAATTAGTTTAGTTAATATGGTTATTTTGTTAAAATGGCACAGTCCAACCAGGAAAAAATAAATATGTTTCAATTCTTATTCTTATTTCTATAAAGAATGCTGTGGGTATCTCATGTGTATTTCAAATCTACTTGAAAGATTGACTCAAACTCATTGTATACACTTTGTAGGTATTTTGATCGGTATTTCTCCTTCTGTTATCTTCTGGTTTTGTGATTGGTATCTAGAAATACTGATGTTTCTATGGATTTATTCGATATGTTGCTATTCTACTGGATACATTAGTCATCTCAATTATTTATTTTCCTCATTCTTTCTCCTTCCCTTTCTCTATTTATTTCTTTAATTTCTTTCTGTTTTCATATACCTACTGTTGACAATACTGTAACTCATTCAAAAAATTCTGGGAAATGGGAAAATCCTTGTTTATTATTACCAATAATAAAATATCCTAGCTTTTGGCTTTAAATCTATGTTTCTAATTATATTAAAGAAGGGGTTTTCCATGCATGTTCTTATTAAGAATTTTAACATTTCAGTGTGATATTTTATTGAAAGTTATGTCTATGATATTGCTATATTAAAGTCAGTTTTTTTAATAGGATCATGTTACTTATTTTCTCATATTAAGCCATCCTGTCATCCTTTATATTCAAATTCGCCACTATGTCCTTGCTATCTATTCATTCTGTGTTCGAGTAAACAATCCCCTTTGTTAAATTTTCAGTGATGTGTGAGTACCTCATTTCATTCCAAAATCAAACCTAAAAGAAGAGGAAGCTTCCATTAGCAACAATGGAGTAGTTGAGAATATCATAATTGTAATCACCATCTTCTTCTAAGTATAACAACAATAATATAAGAATATACATGTGTGTATGTATGTAGTTGTATAGACACAAATATATGGTAAGTTTAATGCTCTTATTATCCTTATTTTTATAGATGAGGAAACTGAGGCTAAAGAAAGCAGAGTCTTTTGTCCTGGGTGACACAACATGTCTTCCTGATATCAACTCCAGCACTTTCTCCATTCTATACCACCTAGATCTCTCAGGAAATCTGAATTTGTAGACCATATTAGAGAAGGAAGGTAAAAAACAGGATAAAAGACTGTGACGAATAGAAACAATTAAATGACAGGCAGTTGAGGGAGAAAAGAAGCTGGAGGAAACTTGTTTGTTGTTTGTCCCGAGTTCTTGAAAATGATTATTACATCAGGGAGTTGATAGTATGTTATGCAAGTGAATTGGATTTAAAATGAAGGAGGACTATGCATTATCAATAGCCTCACTTTTTTCTCTAGACCTGTTTGGATCCAGTGGCAGATTATAGATCAGATTGACTATAGATGGCCCTTGGTATGATACCTTAAGCCAAATTACCATTGAACTGGGAATGCTGTAGAAAGAATTCTTTTTAGGTATAGGTTGGACTAGATGGTCCCTGTAGCTACTTCCAAATCTGAGATTTTGCAACTTGTCCTGTAAAAGAGAGAGAATTTATGTTTGTTGAAATCTTCTCCAACAAAAGCATTGGTGCTATGGCTAATAACCAATTCTTCCTTGAGAAGCATAAAAATATTGAGCATATTTCACAAGCTGGAACATTCAGGAGTAGAGTATAAAATTTCATAGCCAAAGAGATAACTTTACATTCTCCTTTTACAAAAGTGCAGTGTATAAATCAGCGAGCTACAAGCATAGGTCTGTTTTGCTTTTAATATCTCAACTTAAAGAAATATAAAAGCTGCAATTGCCTCCTAAACCCACAGGGCTTCCACAGAAGATAAATAGAGCTCTGGATGAGTACTTCAGCAATGAGGCTGCAGAGGGAAGCTTTGCTTTGAATCTGTTTGCATAATTTCACATTTCATTAGGTAATCAGGATTGGTGAGATCCTGCCGAGTCATATTTCCTTTTAAAAATTACTGAATCCTAGCCAGTGCATACACCATGCATCTATGGGGCCATGCAGTTAAACAACATATGAGATGTAATAAATAGGGGGAAAGGGTATTATAATACCCTTTTTTGCAATGATAACTAGATAATTATAATGTTTAGATCTCATGGGAATTTTATTTCTGAAAAAATAGTCCTTTTCAGTAATATGTAACAAGTACAGTATCCAAATATACATGAACCTTGGGGGAATTCACCTATAATGGAGAAGGAACTCTTCTGGGAATCGGTTCATTTGGCTTCAAATCTTTGCTTTAGGCAACCAGATTCAAGTCAATCTCTGTGAATCTGCCTAAATAAATCTTCCATTTGCTCTTTCCTGTGATTGCTTCCTCTGGAAATCTGGTATAAGGATGTCTGTGACAGTTTGTTGTTATAGTTGATAACTTACTAGCTTGGTTGGACACATTTATTTTCTCTTATGCTCAAGTTCTTTTTGTGGGGAAAAAAAAGGAAGGGTAACAGAACCTATCTCATAGAGTTATTGTAAGAACCAAGGAAACAAGGGAAGGAGAAATAAGAAAAAAAAGCATTTATTAATTGTCTATTATGTTTCAAAGTGCTATTTGCTACCTATCTCATTTGATATCCATTCAAATTCTTGATTTGATATAAAATATCACTTTTACATAAAGTTTGATTTGGAAATGTTAAGACTATATAAATGCTGCTAATTCTCATAGCATGATAGCATTATGATTCATTCCCATTGGGAAAATATTGGTTGCTGGCTCTAGATCTTTCTATAATTAACAAGTAGACTATAAACAAATTACTTAAACATCCTTTATTCAATTTTCTTCTATGGTCCTGCAGAGATCTAAAGTGTCATGAGTTAAAATAGGTTATACTCACAAGGAAAAGTCTTAGAAATCATAGAATAATACTGCAAATTACTCCTAGAGGAAAATTTAGTTCATTCCTCTTGTTTTATTGAAATGTCAAGTAGGTGATAATGGCAGATATTAATAGAAGTTGTGACGTGATTCTAATCCTAGTTACAGCATTCTTTACTCAATGTTTCAATTCTGTTCAATTAACATTTATTAAGCACTTACTATATACCAGGCACTATGCTAAGTACTGAGAAGTCCTCCATGAGCTTGCAATGGGGGAAACAACATGCAAACAAAGCAAGGATCTACAGGATAGGCAATAAACTTTTCACATAATCTAAAGTCTCCTGGGTGGGTAACCAGGTTGCACATTAGATAGAATGCAAAATTTGAAGTAAGTGATACATAAGGTAAGAAATACTAATCTTGCCCCAGATATTTACTCTCTGTGACCCTAAACAAGTCACTTAAATTTCCTTAGTCTTTTTCCACATATGTTAAATGGAAGGGAGGGAGGGGGTTGAAATCATTGATCGATAAGGAATTATTCAACTCTAAACCCATGATTTTATGATCCTGACATAATGGAAAGAAGATGCTTAAAAATCAATCGAATAAAAATATATTGAAAGTAATTAACAGCAGCAAATAGTGGTAAGAAATCAAATAAATGACAATTCATTTTGACAATGCAACAATCAGGAAAGATGTTATTAAAAGAGATAAAATTTAAAGCATTTTTTGAAGAAAGATGAAGAGAAATTGGAATTTTTAGAATGAAGGAAAAATAAAAGATTTTTTAGGTATTATATAAATTCAGGCTTGAGCAAAGATGTAGAATGAGGAAATTACGGATTGTATTTAGGTTATAGACCAGATAGGGTGGAGTATGCCTTTAATCATAAATATTGAGAAAACTGTGGAGTTAGGTGTCATGAACTCTGGAATTCTGAGCTGTTGTGGGTAATTACGGTCAATTCAGTGTTTGCACTAGCATCAACATGATGAAGCTTCAGGGATGAGGACCACCAGGCTTTCTCAGGAGGAGAGACAGAGCAGGTCAGAACTAAAAGGTAGTGGATTATATCTATAGGTAGTCATTCCACTTTCAGTCTTGGTAAAATAGGGAGGACATGAAATTTAAAAAGTAAAATAAATAAAAATGTGTGAGAGAGACAGTCAGCCAGCCAGATAGAGACACAGAGAGAATAAAAACATATTTGGGTCATGGTGAGTAATCTAATTCATATAAAACTAAAAGTAATTGATAGAAAATGATATGAAACGAAACTGGAAGAGTTAAGTTGGGTCAAATATTGTAAGGTTCTGAATGTCATTCCAAAATGTTTGATTGGAGTCAAGATGGTAGAGAAAAGCTAGAAAATTACTTGAACTTTCCTCAGGTTACCTCAGAAACAACATTAAATGAAGTCTCTGAAAGAATCCTCCAAGATAGTAGAAAGTACATTCTCTGAATTCTCCCCAACTTCTCTCAGAATTAAAGCTATATTAAGCCTGTAAATAGATTTTGGAATGACAAAACCCACAAACATTTGAAGTATAATAATTTTCCAGCTTACAATATCCTGAAAGGACTCCAGGAAAGGTCTTTCTCAATTGGACAGGGGGAAATGGAGCCTAGCACAGGTTTGGTGGTGTGGGGAATCTAGAGTGAGATTCAACCAAAATAGAGCAGTATTTGCAATGCCTACCTGGTTCAGAAGGCCAGGGGGTCAGCAAATCAGCTGTCTGACCTCCAACACAACTACAGAAGGCAAATATTGAGCCCTTAAATGCCAATACAACAGGTAGAACTTGGCCTCTAATGGCCTTTTGACTCTCAGTATAAGAAGCTTGAGACAGTGCTCTCTCTGTCCTAGGAGCAGAGCACAACTCTAAAAAATGAGCAACAAAACAAACAAGAAACCAAAATATTCCTGCCCATGGATAATTACTATGGTGATAGAGAAGATCAAAACAAATTCAGAGAAGCACAACTGTGGCAAAATGGACACATATGAAGCCTCAAAGGGGAATATGAATTGGTTTCAAGCCCATAAAGTCCTTTTGGAAGAATTCAAAAAGTATTTTAAAAATCAAATAAGAGAGGTAGAAGAAAAATTGTGAATATAAATGAGAAATATTCAGGAGAATTATAAAAATGTCAAAAAATTTTGGAAAAAAATCTTATTCTTTAAATTAAAATTTCTTAAAATAGAATTGGCCAAAAATTTGGGGAAAATTCATTGAAGAAAATAACTCCTTTAAAAACAGAATTGCCAAGATGGCGGAGAGGAAATACACTTCTGTGTAATCTCCGTGTTTTTCTCTCACTATTCATTTCATTTCATGCCTCTGAATTAATGCTCGACTGAAAAAAAACCATACAATTACTTACCAAGAGAAACCATCCTTGAGACTCGTCAAGAAAGGTCTGTTTTTGCGCGAGGGCGGGGACGGTATTTGGAAGCAGTCTGCGGGCAGCAGCGGCAACCAGAGCACAGATAGCAGCTCAGAACCGGGTGGAGCGGAAAGGGGGTAGGACGCGATCGCAGCCGTCTCTGCGGTGAGAGCTTTGCTATAGGAGCAAGTCAGCAGCCCAGCAGAGAAGCTAAAAACACCGGGAGTGAAGAATACAATCCCAAACAGCTGGAGTTTCTCGGGACCTGGCCACCCCTCCCCCACAGTGTCTTAGCCCGCTCGGATCTCAGAGCGCTCGGATCTCAGTGCGCAGGCGCCATAGCACAGTAGGACCTGTGCCTCACAAATACCCTGCCCCTCCCCCAAAGAAAGCAGCCTCCATTCAAGGGGTTTTTTTCCTTCTGTTTCTTTGATAGTTTGTCTTTGATAAATAGACAGAATGAGCAAGAAACTGAAAAAGAATTTAACCCTGGACAGCTTTTATACAGATAAAGAGCAGTCTCCAAACCCTGAGGAGACTAAAAACAAACAGTCCCCAGGTGAATCCCCGAAGGAAGAGACCTTATGTCCCTCAGCACAGATGAATCTCATGGAGGAAATTAAAAAGGCTCTCACAAGGGAGCTAGAAGAAAAATGGGAAAAGGAGAGGGAGGCTCTGCAAAAGGAGAGGGAGGCTTGGCAAAAGAGCCTGGAGAAGTCAGTTAAAGAGAGAGTGGATAAAGAAACCAAATCCTTGAAAAATAGGATTAGTGAACTGGAAACAGAAAACAGCTCTCTAAAAAACAAAATTGGCGAAATGGAAAAAAATTCCACAGAACAAAAGAACTCAATTGGACAATTAGAAAAAGATCTTAAAAAAGTGAGTGAAGAAAATACCTCACTGAAAATCAGGGTCGAACAATTGGAATTGAATGACTCGAGGAGACAAGAAGAATCAGTCAAGCAAATCCAAAAAAATCAAACAATGGAAAAGGATGTGAAATACCTTCTGGGGAAGACAACAGACCTGGAAAACAGATCCAGGAGAGACAACCTGAGAATCATCGGACTTCCAGAAAAGTATGATGAAAAAAAAAGCCTGAACACTATCTTCCAGGAAATTATCAAAGAGAACTGCCCAGAAGTCATAGAAACAGAAGGTAAAATAGACATTGAAAGAATTCATCGATCCCCTACTGAAAGGGATCCTAAAATCAAAACACCAAGGAATATAGTGGCCAAATGCCAGAACCCTCAGGCAAAGGAAAAAATACTGCAAGCGGCTAGAAAAACCCAATTCAAGTATCAAGGAGCCACAATAAGGATCACCCAGGATCTGGCAGCATCCACATTAAAGGATCGAA